>NC_142109.1:19375000-20575000 GCF_056152115.1 Neolamprologus brichardi
TGATTGAAACAGATCTTTTTATACTGAGAGAAACATGAAAGGAAAGGACAGGAAAGGAAAGGAAAACAAAACAAAGGAAAACAAAGGAACGGTCACCAACCTTTAGAAGTTATAGAATTGGAAAAAACACTTTTGGTTTTTTCTGTCTGGTCTGACATTAGTGACATCCTTTAAACACAGGTTGTTTGTCTGTGTGATCAGCAGGTTGAGGGAGATTATGTGTTTTCGGGTGGTATATGGTGTTCTGCTTTCACCAAATAGAAAGAAAGCAGTGGGCCACATGAGACACACACCTTTTCTGTGAAAAGCAGATTGCAGTAACCAGATTGCAACTAAGAGTGCTGTTTGCTGCTTAGCTGGGCTCACTAAGCCCTCTACTACACCTCTCCTTCAACTGAAAGGCAAGAGGAGTCATCAAGACACTGCACAGTTGAGAGTAAAACCTCAGTGCATCACATTGTAGTTCAGTGCACACGTTAACATTATATTAAATTCTGCAATCAGCAAACAAAAACAGTATTAAATAGAGCGTCTACAGCTTCCTCATACTACAGCTTGAGTGTGAGGCTAGTATTGAAGTGTATGAAATAGCTCAATGGCACTAATGAACGATATATTATGACTCCAAAATGTTTCTGGCTTTACCTGATTCGAGTCATTATACTTCCATCTTTTAAATTTAGTGCTGTAGTCCTGATCTGCTAAAGTGTAGTAATAATAATAATAATGATAATAATAATAATAATAATAGTTTAATGTTGCATTTATTATTATTACTGTTGTTTAATAAGGGGAAAAGACATTTGGCAACCTTGAGAGTTGCAGTTACTCCTACTGTCTACCTGTGTTCATTGAATTTGTTCACAACATTTAGAGCACTGAAAGAAATCACGTTCGCCGCCATGGGCCTTTGTAGTGCTTTTTTGAGTAGTTGCATTTCTGTTGTCGATAACAATTCCAAGTCACCAGTCATGATGATCAACCAGACATTTTAATTTAATTTGTTAAATTAACATATTAATTTGGATAAATCATCATTTATATTTGTCAGCAAAAGTGTCAAGATATTTCATTAGAGTTTTTGTCTTCGTGCATTAATATATATTTACTTATCGTCATGTTTAGCCTAACCTGAAATTTTTCTAGAAGAAAAAAAAATCCCACATCACTTTCTTTGTTTTCTTCATGCTACGCTTTTCATATGTTTTTAAATACATACATGGGAGAATATGCTCTGCCAGAACACATCCAGATAGTTCATCCGTGCCAGCTTTTATTATGGACCTGCAGTGGAGTTTAGCTGAGCAAGCTCTAGCAGCCATGTGCAAAGTTGCATTTAATATGTGTAATTTATTTATGAAATGGAACACTGCATCACAAAAAAACTGAGAGAACTCAGCAACATATGGTTAAGAAGATGAACTGTGTGCTTGACCAAAAAATATCTTTCAGATGGAAGGAGCAAAGAGTCGATATGATTTTTTTTTAGATGTAGAACTTGAACTTGCTGGCAAACACTTATTCACACACAGTGGTGTGAAAAAGTGTTTGTCCCCTTTATAATTTTCTATTTTATGTATGTTTGTCACACTTAAATGTTTCAGATCAGCAAACCAATTTAAATATTAGACAAAGATAAAACACAGAAACGCATTTCTAAATGAAGGTTTTTTTTATTAAGGGGAAAAAAATCAAAACCTATATGGCCCTGTGTGAAAAAGTGATTGCTATCTAAACCTAATAACTGGTCAGGCAACTCTTAGAAGCAAAAACTGCAATCAAGCATTTGTGATAACTAGCAATGTGTATTTACACACTTCATTTTGTTTTTCTTAAGCCATTCACAGGTGGACTTGCTGATGTGTTTTATACCATTGTCCTGCTGCAGAACAAAAGTGAACACGAACAGATGGCCAGACATTCTCCAGGATGCTTTGGTAGACAGCAGAATTCATGGTTCCATTTACTACCTCAAGTCTTCCAGGCCCCGAGGCAGCAAAGGAGCCCCAGACCATCACACTACCACCACCATATTTTACTGCTGGTATGATGTTCCTTTTCTGAATGTTACTTTTACATCAGATCTAATGTGACACACACCTTCCAAGAAGTTCAACTTTTGTCTCGTCAGCCCACAGAATATTTTCCCAAGTACTGAGGATCAGCAAAATGTTTTCTGGCAAATGTGAGACAAGCCTTTGTGGTTTTTTTGGTCAGCAGCGGTTTTGTCCTTGAACTCTCTCATTGATGCCACTTTTGACCAGACTGTTTCTTATTTTTTAATCATGAACTCGGACCTTAATTGAGACATGTAAACCTCTGGTTCTTTAATCTTGATCTGGGTTCTTTTGTGACCTCCTGGATGATTTGTCAGTGTGCTTTTGGTAGGGCGATCACTCCTGGGAAGGTTCATCACTGTTCCAAGATTTCTCCATTTGCATATTGTGATGGCATGCCACACATGGTAAGCTCCACACCTCAACACCCGTTGATTCACTTTAGTTTAATTTACAGTCACTACTTTAAAATAGTCTAGTCTATTGTTCAATATTGTTTCTTTATTAAATGTATTTATTTTTCCATCACACCTTCCAACGTTTATATGGCGTGCACACATATTAACCTTGCAAGGTCAAAGTTCTGTTTTATGTTATATTAATACATCTTTCTTTGTTTGAGTTACCTGGGGTTTGGCTTCTCCTCCTGTCTGGCAAAAGGTGTGGCAAAGGGCTGGGAGACCTGAAGTACCACTGACAGCCTAATTGGATTGCACCACATGCTTCATTGTCTGGGGGGTGTTTCATGTTTGTTTAATTGTTTGGTATTAGTTGGTTATATGGCAGCCATTTTGTTTTCCCCCGTGTGTGTCATTTGGTTTAGCTAAACCAGTATTTAAGTTCCCCCGTGTGTCATTTCAGCAGGTCAGTTTATCTTATGTTTGTTTGAGGTTTTGTTTATTATTATCTTGAGTTTAGTGTATTGAGTTGACCTCTTTTATTGGTCTGCCTGTTTACGTTTTGGCTTTGTTAAATATATTTTCATATTTTTGGGTCAATAAAACCCCCTTTTTGAATTAAAACACCTGTGTCCTTTATGCTTTACTGCTTGGTCCCTGACACATATAATGACTCTCACTGGTGTTCAGTGGAGTCTGCGACTTTGTTTCTCAGCAGTTTCTTTGGATTGTGGCATGTTGTGTTACTTTTTGATCTCTTTTAGCTTGCTTCACTTTGTCTGACAGGTTATATGTAAGTGATTTCTTGATTCAACAGGTTTGCCAGCAGACCTGTTGAATCAGGTCTGAGTGTGTTTAGTGAAACTGAACTCAGCACTACAAAAATGTGGTTAATCACATTTAACTCATGATTGACCAACAGGGGTGTGGGGCGATTACTTTTTCACATGTGAACAGGTAGGTTTGAATAGCTTTTCTTCTTTAATTAATGAAATCATAATTTAAAAACTGCATTTCGTATTTACGCAGGTTATCTTGGTTATCTTTTTGATATTGAAATGTCTTTAGTGATCTGAAACATGTAGGTGTGACAAACATGTAAAGCACTGGGAAATCAGGATGGGGGGAGACACTTTTTCACACCACTGTATATATGAAGTTTAACTTTGGCGAAAGATTTTAGTGCCTACTGCAGATTCTCTGTTAATTCCAATAGTGTGTTAGGCTATTGATAGTCCACGCTGATTTGTTCAGTTTAATGTAAAATTAGCTCATACATGCATTGAATCTGTGTGCTCTAACAGTCCTTGCAACCTTGAATACTTCTAGTATGAACACATCTGCAAGTGTTCCACTAAAGTAAACAATTGATTTCAAAGGATAATGAATGAAGAAAACTTTAAACATGGCATCACGGATGAATTTAGATTTTCTCACTGGACTATGTGTCAACGTTTTTTTTTTTCCAGACAGGCAGAGTACAGCTCCTTTAACTACTGCCAAGACTGCTGGCACATGAAGAACTGAACACCAAACCAAAACAAAACACATAAAAGCAGCTTGTTTCATCCATACTAAAAATGAATACTTTTGAACTTAGTTCAGTCTCACACTTTCTTCCTTTACCTGCATTCCTCTTTTATATGGATGTTGCCCAGTCCAGTGCCTTTTCTTCTATTTTTTGAGGTACCTACATTTTGGATGTTGGATTAACTCAGCAACATGGATGTTAGCAACAAATGAATGAATAAAAAAATATTCCAATATTCCCCAAAAATTCCATATATGCTTTAATATGACCAACACACTAAAAGGCTTGCCTCCTATTACTTTTTTTCTATGCACGATCTAATGCAAACCATGGTGCAGAATATAGGGTTAGAAATATACATTTCAGAAAGGTACTTATGTGTAGTGTCAGCATCTGAGTTGAAAAAACTAATTCATATAAACATTTCTGTACTGCGTGTGCATGTGTTGCAATATAAATGTTTTAAATGTGCACATTTTTGAGAGAATAGAATCTCATTGATTCTGTGGCTAGGATACATGAGCACCCCCCTACTGAAAGGTTTGTTCCAGTCTACCATTCAACAAAGGATAAGTAGTTAGGACTATCGATAGACACTTAGAGCTCACTCAAACTTGTAACCAAGATTTTAAGAATTAATTTATCTCATTTATAGTTAAAGGACATCCAGAAAAACATAATTTGGGGATCGTTTCTGTGACTGTCAAATGTGATTTTTAATAAAAAAACATTTTGAAATTCATATCTCAAGACGTGAACTCCAGAAAATCTCCAGAAAATCACCAACAGTCTTGCTGTTTGTTTTCTCAGCCCTGTTGGCAGTATATACTGTGAATCCATTATACACTGTGTAACCCTCAAGCCTTGAAGATCAGCCGAACCCGCTTCATTGTTATTGTTATATTTAGTTTTTAAATACTAACTTTGTTGGGACACAATCCTGTAAAATCTTAAACATATGCTAACGTTGTATCATTAAAACTGTAAAGAATAAAGCACTTTCAGTTTTTAATCTCCATCTGTTGTCTTCCATTGTATGTGGGAATATGGATGGATTAAAATAGTACTCTCTGTTATACTTATGTCATTTCACCACTGATGAAATTTCATGTTTAATATAAAAATATTATAAAATGTTTTTTAATCACAAAATGATATTAAGAAGAATACTTCGCACGGATTCAAATACTCACCCTATAAATTAGATAATTTTTTCCCCACAAATCACATGTTATCTAAACTCTCACTATAGTGACCATCGTTGTTACGGTTCTGGGTCAGTGTTGACCCAGCATTTTGAGTTTCTTATATTTTGGTTTATTTATGCATTATGGATTGTTTTCTGATGTTCTGGTGCTTTGTTTATTATTATTACTATTGTTATTATTATCATTATAGATGTGTTTCTGTTATTCTTGGTGAGGGATCAGTTCTTAGGTTTTGGGTTCTCATGTGTATTGCAGTTTCTGTTCAGTGTCTAGTCTGTCTCTCAGTGTCGGGTCTGCATCTTTGTTTAGTCGTTTCCTGCTTTATTGTGAAAGTCTTTGTCTTATGTTAGTGTGTGCAGCTTAGCTCCCCCTGTCTCGTTAGCCCTGATCTCTCCCAGCTGTGTCTCCCTCCTGTTACCCATTCCCTGATTACCACCCTGTGTATATTAGCCCTGTGTTGTCCTCAACCCAGTGTCGCGTCGTACCATCAGATTATGCCTGTGTGTTTCTGTTTTCCATATTCAGTGTTCACTACATGTTTTGTTTTTGTACCAGCAATAAAGCTGAGTTTTTTGAGTTTCAAGTTAGTGTCTGAGTCCTGCGTTTGGATCCTCCTCTCCGCCTGCCCGCACACAGAGCCCTGACAATCGTTACTGAAAATAGATGACAAAACTATTAGTTCTGTGAACATTAGTTCAGTGTGTGTGTGCACCAGATTCACTCTTTCTTATCAAACTTCGCTAAGAGTATATTGTACAGCTGCATGCAATACCATGTACAAATGGTATTGCACCACATTACCTACAATGTCTTGCAATTTATTGCAGTCTATCATCCCAGTTATTACAACACATCATAAATAGGAGCGTCATTGGGAGATGGATGTAAGTGAAGTGGCGTGTCACTGGGGTTTCAAAATCACAGGAAGCAGGTATGAAAGGAATACGAACACTGTGTTGAGATGCCAACTTAAAGCATTAAGGGTGTTTACACTAATGGTGATTTAATCTTCCTATTATTTTTTTGCTTTTACTCTGCCTTCTTTTCCATTGAGGTGTCCCATCTTTTTAATGTTCACTATAACTCTTTTGCCACCTATAAATCTCCTTTCCAGGGTGTTCATTTTTCCCCATTTCAGCCATTTCTTTTGTATTTTCACTGCTTACTCTTTGTTCTTTGCTTTGAAATTGTTACCGCAATGCTTTTTTTTGAACAGTTAAAGTGGCAACACCTGCTTTTTTCAGCTAGCACTTTAACTTCTTTTTGTACTTTTGGCATTCTATATCACCCCACAATGGGTCTTCATGTTTAATTATTTTATTACTTTCTACCGCATTGCCCCCTTTTTTAATCTTTCATCTCTTTTCTGCTGTTTTTGGAGCCACCTCTTATTCACACTAACACGTTGTTGTTTTCCACTTCCTTTCTTCACAGCTGTGTTGTGCCGACACGAAAGTACAAATCATGTTCATTGTCTATTTTGCTGTTTTACTTCCTTCACCTGGCTGTATCCCATGGCAGAGCTGGCAAAGCACAGAACAGAGGAGACAGCGTTAAACAGTGTCATCTGCCAACCCATCCAGCCCAGAAAGCGGCATTGTAGTGTGTTTTGAGTACGTGCATGTTTGTGTCTATGGATGCATTTACAGTATTTGTGGCTACACATATTTTTTGAGGTACAAACTATTCTTTGTGTATGATCAAATCTGTGCATGCACAGATGTATGCAATCTAACAACAACAGCTCATTGATGTGCCATCTTTTGAAATGTTCGAGTAGTGGCACACTGAGACTGTTTAACTGAGAGGGCCCTTGGCTTTGAACGCTGACAGCCCTCTGGCTGGCTGTCTCTGCCATACAGTGGCGGTCGTTCAAAAGTCACCATCTTGATTGGCAAATCAAAGGCATCTACCGCCAAGCGCTGTACTGCAGATACATTTCACACTGAAGTTCTCTCCTATATTAAGCAAAGACCCACAAGGCAAGGATGTGACAAAGAATTTTGTGAAGAGACCGTGGGTGGAACTGAATGTTCTAACGATTCACATTTATTTTTCATATATGATAAAAATTTGATGTCTTGGCAACTAGTAATTTTCCAAAACATTTCCAAGAGTTGATTAAAACATCGCTGTAATTTTCTTCCAGATGATGGCTTGAGTGTTACCAGTGGTGTCATTATGATGCAGAACAACTGGAGGTCATGACCTTGGAAATTGCATACATGAAAAGCATCTTCAGAGGCCGCCATGGATTTCATTTAATATGCACTGCAATCCATAGCTTGATACTATTAATACCCATTCACTCTCCATTCTGCAAATCATCTATTTAGTGTAGGGTGGTGGTGGGGGTGGGGGAGCGGTCTGAGAGCATTATTGTGATTTGAGTAATGCTTTCCGAATAAAAGATGGGAATAGAGGCAGAGACGGTGAGAGGGAGACAGGAATAAAGTGAGGAGTAAGAGAAGCAGAGAACAACTGCACTAAGGTAAAGGATAGAGAGATGAGTGCGCAGAAAGTGTAGGGAATCAGTGGTGCTGGGGTGAGGGGGACAAGGGAAAATAGAGGGGGATTGAAATCCTCCTGGGATGCACACAGAGAGGAAACACTTAAGATGACTCAATTCATCACAATCACTGCTGCAAAAGAGAGAGGGAGAGGGAGAGAAATGAAGGCAAGAGATGCAAAAGAGAGCAAGACTATGTACTGCAATACATTAGTAAGACTAGAGTAAGTGTATAAAGAGGCCGTAGAAATATTGACGGGGCTGGGGGATGTGGGACTCAGTGTGAGGCTCCTCTAATATTAAATTTTGTTTCTAGGAAGTAAGTAGTAGCTTTATTACGTTGCCTACTGGTGGTGGTCAGAGGGGCCGGTGGCGCCAGTATCCAGCAACCTCGCCTCTGTCAGTGCGCCCCAGGGTGGCTGTGGCTACAATGTAGCTTGCCATCATCAGTGTGTGAATGTGTGTGTGAATGGGTGGGTGACTGGATGTGTAAAGCGCTTTGGGGTCCTTAGGGACTAGTAAAGTGCTATACAAATACAGGCCATTTATTAGGGACACACGGCAACTTAAAATGATTCTGACCATCTAATTTTTCCTCCACTGTGCATTGCAGTAGTTGGCAATACTGTCACTGAAACACAATAAGGCATAGGCCTTATTTTAAATTTTTGATCTACATTTGATTTTGCACAAATTCCGCAAAAAGTTGTAGAATATGCTTCTGTATCTTGTCTGTATAAAAATCAAAAATGTAAATCAATAAGACTGTTCATAGGATACATGCTTATTAGTCATTAATTTTGACATTTTTACACATTATTACACCTCTTAAACAGACACCAGGTTAGGCTGCCCAAATCACCTTTGCTTGTAGAGAATATTGAGACTAAGCTATTTAATTTAGAAGGAATACAGAAAATACTTCAGTTAAAAAATAATCTTGAAATAAATCTTAAGCTTCTTTTGATTCTCTTTGCATATGCTTTGGTAAGAAGATGTTATTTATTTTGTGTTGAGAGAGAGTACATAAGCTTTGGCATAATGTCTTTTCTAATACTAATATATATATATATATATATATATATATATATATATATATATATTTAACTATAATAACAGTGTATTGTGATGATAAAGCATCTCACTGTACTTTTGTATATCTGTTAAATGTAAGTCAACTACGCAGTAAGCCTTATTTGTTCAGCTTTGATCTCTAGTTTGCTGTGAAAAGCATCTAGACTTGATGTTTGAACGTCTGTCTTGGCTAATAGCATTTTTGCACAGCAGGCACAGAGTACAATAAACTTGTCTAAAATCATGTGTCGGAATTTAGTGATGGTTCGAATACTTGGGATGACTAATGAGGCAGTGAGTCAAAAGTAACAGAGTCTCAACAAAACTGTTTCAACAAAAAAGTTATAAATTGTCAGTTTGATCAGCAGGACTCTAAGCACTTCAACTGTGTGTCTTCATCAAATAGTTAATGTATTTCTTCTTAAAAAAAAAAATCAAACCTAACAGACAGCTGGGACCAAATTAGAGGAATGAGCTTTAGACTCTTTTTGACTTTGTTGAAGTGTTTTATTATTGTTTTAATAAGGATTCTAATATGTAAATAAACAGATTCTTGTCTTTCTAGTGATATTTTGTTGAATTCAATTCCAAGCGGAGACAGAAATTCTTTTGGGGTTATGTCAGAAAGGACATCTGATGTAAAACTCTGCACAACCGAACATGCAGAGCTGCCCACTGTGGTGAACCCTTGTGGCAAGGTAGGAGCTGAAAACAGCTTCTCAATTGCAACTACTCGTACTGGAGCTCTTTTGCGCTTTCACTTGGCATCTTTTGCGCTTTCACTTGGCATCTAAGTGCTGGTCATCCTAAACCACAACTTCTTTAGATTTAAAAGTAGTTCTCAATAAAGTAGAAGAAATGTCTGCATTAAACCAACACTAATTCAACTATACTGTAGATGAGGTGCGCCCTAACTGGCCTACTGAAATTATGAACCTTCTTATAGCACATTTGCAGATGTGTCTGAAAGACACCCACACTAACTGTGTTGTCTGTTAACTGTCATTTACATTTCTCTATTGTACAGTCAGTCATGTAAATGGTTACTGAGATTGGCATCACTGTCAGCGAACTGATTGCTTGATGCAACTTTTCAGAATACATTGTGTTTTGTGTCTTTTATACACTGAGCTCTTCACGCACCCCTGGCATCTCAGGAACTAAAGTAGATTCTTTAGCAATATTTGGCAATAATGTCCCCAAAACAAGAAAAATCCCAATTATTAATGTAAATGTAACAAATGTTAGTATTAGCTTTAAATGAATATCTGCAGACCAACATGTTCACATTGTAATGAAAGACATAAAGAAATAAATGGCATCGTTGCATTCTTGTGGAGGTTTAGAGCTGCAATGGTTAGCATTCTGTCCTCACAACAATTCTCACCCGCTGACTGGGACCTTTCTGTTTGGGGTTTGTGTGTTCGATCTGTGCCTGTGCTGAGTTTCTCTCACAGTCCAAAGACCCGCACATTACATTAATTAGTAATTCAAAATTGACTGTTGGTGTGAATGTGAGTGTGAATGGTTGTCTGTTTCTCTGTGATATAGAGGTGTGTCATCCTCCTTCTGGCCCAGAGTCAGCTTAAATAGGCTTCAGTCCTCCAGCAACCCTGAATAGGACAAACGATTAGAAAAACAGATGGATGAACTTCAGGAGTAATTTAGAAACATTAACCAGGGAATATTTGCTGTGTTTTTATGTTGGATTTTGTGCTAAACTGGCTTTTTTGTTACCATGGGAGCACACATGATTAAGATATTTTGGAAAAGGTTGCATTAAAACATTGTGCAATGTCTAACAAGCACTCCTTGTTCTGAGTCCAAATCACAACCAATATCCATTAAGATGCATTACTCCTATGCTTATTTTTGTTCAGCCTTGAAAACAAAGGTTTATAACAATTCATGCATATTTGTACCAGCTCTCGGTTTTTTTTTTGTTTTTTTTTTGGTAAAACTACAAGGACACTAGTTCTCCCAAAACACATTTTGTTCAGCTTCTCGTTTAAAACCTCCTAAGCTCCAGCGCCCCGAAGATTCCATTTCATCGGGTGTAGAACAAGCTCGGCTATATAAGTATTGCAATGTGTGATATCCACAGAAGCCTCAGAATCTTAGCTAAGCCGCAAAAGAAGAAAATAAGTATGTTTGACTTTTGATAAACAATAACGTCATTTTGCGTTAAAAATCACCAGGGCGAGTGCCCTGCATCAAGTGGATTTTTTTGCCTTGCAACTTCTGATTGGTGGAACTGACGTAAACATGGCAATGTTAACATGATGCTGTTGGCTCGAATGATTAAAAAGAGGGGTCAATGACGCAAATCAGCCAATAGAAGCCGAAGTTACTGGCATTCAGAGTTTAAAGGGTTAAGGGACATTTCCAGAACTTGATTAAGCACAGGAAAAAAGGCCCAATGTACCTGAGTGTATGTTCAATTCTTCAAAAAATATTTAAAAAACCCAACATTTTTAAGCATCTAAATAAACTTAAATCATTTCTGCTGTCCAACACCTAAGAAATTTCAACTGCCAGATGGGCTAAATGTCAAAATGCCTTGCTATCTTGCATTAAAAGTGCACACATCTTTGCACAAACCAAAAAGGTTTAATAAAAGGTAAAAGGTTTGGACACAATTTGCAGAACTTTATAAGCCAAACAACACAGATTTAAACCTATCCTAAAACTTCAACTGCTGCTTAGCTTTTGGAAGAGCAACAGTCCCTCAGGGCCTTAACTCTCAAGGTCACTGCAAAGTTTTATTCTGTGGAAAATCAGTGAAGGCAGATTTGCTTTCAAAAGACTGTCATGTGAAAATGTTAACATCAAAGAGGGCTTCACTTAAAAATAAATGCTATCTAATTAAATGTCAAGTTCATACCCTGCCTTTTATGGACAAATCATACTATTCTTAACATAACAGAAGGACTTATACAGCATGTATGAGTTTCAAAGATATTTGACTGCAGATATTTTGCAGGCAAAACATGCCTGAACTCATGTTTATGAGGACACAGTATTGTGAATTTCAAACCAAAGGCGGAAAGAAAAATCATCTATAATAAACCACATTCACTCCCGAGAGAAGGCTCCCTCTGCCTCTCACACATGAAGTGTAAAGTCGATAGAATGAAAATTGAAAGAATGACAGGCAGGTGACGAGGTTCATCCACCAATCTCAGATTAGCTTTATTAAAAATGTACCAAGGACAAATGGAAGACAGGCCTTGGATCTCTCTTGAGTGAAGATGAACTCTGAAAGGCAGGAGCTGTCTTTCAGGCTTGGACACCACAGGATGTGCATTCACACATATACACAAACATAAGAGGGAAAACTGTCTCAGCATACATTCTTTGAGAGGCAAAATGTGCCAAAGAGAGTTAGAGATGAAAAAGAGGTGAGGGAAGGAAAGGCAGGGAGTCCCAGAGTGAGATTGTGTGTGTGTGTGTCTTTGTGTGTGTGAATGTGGGTATGATGGCATTCCAGAGAGGTTAATTGGAGGTTGTGGCGTGATGATATGATTCAGAGAGATCATTAGCATTCCAGAGCTAAATATTAATGATAAAAGTGCTCAACTTCAGCCGAAGGAACACAGTGGTATTGCAGGTTAGCGCCCAAAGCCAGAGTCGGAGGAATAGAAATGCAAAATATTCAGAACTAAGAAGTATAACCCATAAATGTTTTACATCAACATTAACATAATTTGATGGAGGCTTTTTGTCTGCACACAGTGGGTGGCACTTAAAGTCAAGTCTTGCCAGGGTAAATTAGAGAAGGAACCTCGCTTAATCACTGCACATTTGGTAATGAAGTCATAAATTGCTGTATTTTCTCCCCACTCTTTTTTTTTTTTTTTTAGGAACAAGGAGGCAGACGTCAGACAATAGTCCCTACTATAAACTTTGAACAGGCCGATGTTGTACATGATGGATATTGAGCTACAAAACGTCCTGGGAGCCTCAGTGCCACTGACAGATAGAGCACCGAGGTAATTAATCATAAGCACCAAGATCAAAGTTCCTCTCTAGGAGCTCCTGTGGCTGGAACTTTTTAGTCTTTTCCTTGCATGACCATGCACTTACAAGCATGCAAATAAACAGACTCACCTGCACGCAAGAACATACACACACACACACTTCACAAAAAACCCCGAGCAACCTGTTCTGCATTGTGGGTTATTTATGGCTGTATGGTGAGGGCCCAGGTCTTTGAATGTGTTCAGAGACATGCGAACTACAGTAAGTGGCTTTGAAATCCATAGTGGCACAGTATTAAAGAATTTCTCCTATTAGTGAGCTGGCAAATGCTCACCGGAATGAAGACAGCTTACATGAATCACAGCAGTTACTCACTGTGCGTGCATCTGTGTATATGTGTCATACACACATATGTGTGTGTATCTGTTTGACTGTGTCTGTGTCTATTCCAGAAAGTCCTTTTAAAAGGGAATCTAGGAGGATGGAAGAAAGGATTGGAGGAAAAAGGCATTACTCTTGAGGAAGCAACACAGGAGCAGATCTACAAAACTATTAATCTCTTCTTCTCCCTCTGCTCCCCTTAGCCGCCTCTTTCTATCTCTACCCTCTTTCTCCTCCTGCTTCTCTTCTTCTCCTATCTCCTCTTTTTCTCCAGAGCCCTCCTCTGCATTTATTTCATTAATCCAACTCTCCTATCCCTTTCCCTCTCTCACAGCTGCTCCATCTATTACTTTCACTTTACATCTCCTAACTCTGCTCCTTCTCTCCTATGCACTCCCTCCCACCCTTTATCGCTCTTTGTCTCCATCATGACTTGCCTCAGTCATTCCCTCCCTTCCTCCCTCCACCATGTCCATATTTCACAGTTTCCCTCCTCCTTTTGACCTCATCTCTTCTTAGTTTAATCTTTGTTTTTCTCAATCTTTTAGTCTCTTATTCACTGTCTCTCTCTGGCACTTTCGATCTCTTGCTCTTTCACCCTCTTTCTTTTCCCGTCTGTCTCTGTACGCCCTTCCCTCTCAAATCTCTCTCATCCTTTCTCTCTCTCTGCTGCTCTAACCCACTTCTGCACTGCCACTCTGCTGTACGTTGCAGAGATTCAGACCTCAGTCTTGCATGTGGTCAGGTTTTCAAAGCCACAGTTGCCACCACAGGTTGACATAAACACACAGGCAGACACATTAACTAGTTCTCACACTCACACACTCATACACACTCTTTTAGCAGTCGCAGCTACAGTGGTTCTGGCTCAGTAGCTGAGGCTGCATGGGGGTTCCTTTGTGGGTGAGGAGCTCTACTGCAGCGACTCAATCTTCATCTTCTTTTTTCCCCCCACACTCTTCCTCCCCGTCTGTCTCCTCACCCCCCTTTTCGGCTTTCATTGCCTTATATGCCCCCACCTCTATTCATCAATCCCCATCCTTATCATTCACCAACCCTTTTTCCTTGCCCCTTTATTAACCCACTCTTTATGTTTTTGTCTTTTTTTACTGTACATGCAGCTGTCCTCTCCCACAGCAAACTTACCTCTCCCAACCCTCACGTCTGCAGAAGCACAGCCCATTCTTTAGCGTCTTGAGTGGCAAAGCCCTTCCACCCCTATCCTCACATCCCCCACACCAAGGACCATACCCACCCTTGGCCCTATTGTCTGCAGAAAAGAGCACACCCACTTATTATTCTTACTTTGCACCACCGCCCGTTGTCATGGGTGCACACACTCACATTCATCCTCATCACCTCCCTTTCCCCACCTCGGTACCCACACTTCCACTGGTTTCATGTGCACAAACATATGCATCAACACACACTGAGATGTTCTCTCTGCCCTCTCTAGTTTGGCTGCACACTACACTTCTACTCAGCCCAGCAGTTGCAGTGCATCTCCAGCGATGCAGCCATGTGCTGACGTTCACTGGTGCTTTCTTATCTCCCAAAAGACTATTTCTACCTTCATGCCTCTTTCCACTCTTTTCCCCCTGACCACCTTCACCTTCTCCTCTTCTTCCATTTCACTGGTCCATTCTTCCTGCCTCCCCAAAAAGAGAACCCCCCCCCCCTTTCTTGACTCTTTCCCGACCTCTTTAATCCAATTCACATTGTATACAGCCATAGCTCTCTTACTCTATCCGTACTTCACCTCAGAAACGTCAGCCTCAACACAATTGTTGCAGATTAATGAGATGTGTTTTTCTGTAATGTTTTTCTTTTTTCAAACATACACTCCCAACTTAATCTTCCCAACCACAGCAGAACCTTAAACGCTGACACTTCAGATCCCTTTTCTTTTTATCTGCGAAAAAATATATCCAGCCATTCTCACTTTTACAGCTTGATTTTATCCTATTTATTTTCATGGGATGTGAATCATTTCCTGGAAATATTAATGAAACACAAGCTGCTTGTGTTTTTAGTGAATCATCCCATCTCTCTATTTTTTTGGCAGGAGAGAGTGCACATGCAAAACAAATATATGTAAACATTTGATATGAACACTAAATGGATGGAAACACTTACCTATGTAAATGTTGAATAAGAGGAGAAGAAAGGGCCAAACTGCACTACAGCCATTTATTCTGCTAGAGAACCCCAAAGCAAGACACTGATATGCTTCCTGTTCACTTGCTGTTGGTTGCTATGAGACAGAGTTTGAATTTTTTGGTAAACTTTTAAATTAAAGATGTAACTAGTCAAAGATTTTCTTTAAATTGAAAAAAATCCTAACAGTTAATAAATAAAATGAAAGTCAGTACTTTTCCTTCCATTTCTTTTTCCCCTCTACAGATGCTGCTTGTTTGTCCCTATGTTGTGTCATCTTTCTCCCTTCTCCCCCTTCTTCCCCATCTCCTTATTCTCTTTGTCTCCCACTGTCTATTTTCCCTTTTCCTCCATGCTTCCACCAGACACACACACTTCCTTTACCTCTGCAAGTGCTACATTATTAATTGCTCTGCATTGGCCATACTGTTGAAAAAATGCACTCACAGTGACAAAGGCACAAAATATACTCAAACAATGCACACATATAGTACTCCTAAATTCACTTACATGGGATGACACAGGATGTGAATGTGCACAAATTTATTTTCCACACATGTTTTTCTTGTTGTTGTTGTTGTTTTTGTAGCTTTATACACCATGCATATATTCTGTCTGATCTCATCATACATGCAAAGGTAAGCCCAAGGCAACTCCCCTCTGAGGCTTCAACGTTACGCTGGTAGTGATCACAGATTGGTTCCCATGTGCATCACTACATGTGCCTTCGTCTTTGTCTGTGTCTCTTTGTTTGATGTCTACCCTGCATGTGTGTGTGTGTGTGTGTGTATTTATGTGTGTTGGTTTGTTTTTCTATTTTTTCTCATATGTGTCTGTACTTGTGAGGATGCAGTGTTAGCCTGTAACGGATGACTGATGCATATATCTTGTATAGTAAATGTCCTGAGTGAAATATGACCCCACTCATTATGTGGAGCCATAAAATAAATTTAAAAAAGCATAATATGATCGAGTCAGCTATGAATTTATTCTTTCAGAACCAGCAAAGAACAAATAAAATAAAATAAAAATGTTCTACAATCTCTTAAAAATAAGTGTAATCAATGACACTTGCCGTGTCCTCATTACTGTTACTAGTTGTGTAGTGTTACTAGATTAATGTTATTACTGTTTTGTACTTAATGCTGACTTTTATTTACTGGGTTTGACTATAAATGAATTGTGGATTTAAACATTATATATTATAAGTGAGCCAGTTTGTATTTGAGCAAGTTACTTAAACTGTATTTACCTGAATGCGCTGTGATTAGTTATGGAGATCTGCGATTTCCATGGCCTGTTAGCCAGACATGAGGGTTTGAATATGTGACAGATACACAGAATTAAAGCGTTGTATCCTCATTGGTCACAGGCATAATCTTAAGTCTTATGATTAGATATGGAGATATAGCTGAAATGCTTTCATTGCTTCAAGGGTTTAAAGCATCTGTCTTTCGCGCACAAAGGAGCATTTCTGTGTGGGCATGCGGGCACTCTTGTGTGCATAGGAACTGTTACTGCACAACTTAAAAGTTCAGCAGCAGCTTTAGTGGGGTACTTTATAAAACTGTTTGATTTCACACAGCAGCGTGAGCATGTCCATGCTAACCGCGTTATTGCCATTCAGCTGAAGAAACATGCGTGATACACAAGCAACACGAGACCCCACCCCCACATGCAAGACCCGAAGAAAATGTGAACACACCTAAAGAAATCATTAATATTTAAACAATTCCACCGAGACCCAGAGAAAAACACAGGACATGCAAGCTTGCTCACTGAAGAATCCATCCGATTGACAGATAGGTTTGCCAGGGTGATCTAATGTCCTCACTTTCACCTCATTCCTTCCTCTTCTCTTTCCTTCACCCCTCTGAGAACGATAGAGCACTCCCTTAAATATAAATCAGTGGAATCACACCACGTCAGAAGACTAGCTCTCCCCTGTAGTCTCATCAATTACCAACATTGCCTGCCCACCACTCCATCTCCATCTGTCTGTCTCCTTGCTTTCTGCCTCCTTCTTTGGCCACCATCTACCTAAGTGTGTTTGTGACCACATTTATTTTATTAGAGGATCATGGTTTGTGCTTACTAAGAGTGACTAGAGCAAAAGACAGAAGTAAGATGTAAAACATGGTTACACCAGTAATTTATGCAAAGTATCAGGGAAGAACTGAGTGTTGACCCTCTCCCATGCAATGTTAAAGTGTAAAGAAAATACCCTGTAGCTAACTGAAAGAAATTTATTTTAGTAAAATAAATAGTAAAATAAAAACACATTTAATTACTGTTTTCAGTTTTAGCATTTGCCAAAAGGTAATTTTTTTCTAACTAACTAACTAACCTACTAACATGACAAAGTTTTGTCACATGTTTACTGCCATAATGTCTAAATTTTAGTGCCTGTTTGAATTTTTTCTTTTTTTCTTCCCCTAGCATTGCAGTATAAACTGCCATGAGGTGACTGTCACTGTGATTTGATGCTAAATAAATATAACTTGACTTTTTAACCTCCTAGGACCTGGCGTCCACATATATGGGCATCACATTTTGGGTTGTCTAGACCAATATACTAAATTTTGCCCTACAAGGGCCTGATATCCACTTACGAGGACATTATACTGCTACTGTTCTATCGAAATTTAAAGCGAATGTCCTCATATGTGGATCTCAATTTTCTCAGAAACAAAAATCAGGTAAAAAAAAATAAATCACGTAACTCTTTATTGTTAGTTGCTAGTGATGGGATTTCCAGCTCTTTTTTAGAGAACTGGCTCTTTCGGCTTGGCTCACTAAAAAGAACCGGCTATTTTGGCTCTGAACTGGCTCTTTAGGTTGTTTTGTTGCTTTGATTAATTTATTATTAACAACAATCTAAAATTATGCACAAAAGGAATTGCTAATTGAAAAAAGTGGTTTTATTTATATATGTTTATATATAAATATATGCAGTGGCCCCTAGAGACAAAGCACGTACAAACTCCAAAAAGCACGTACAAACTCCAAAACACTAGTGATGGGATTTCCGGATCTTTTTAGAGATCCAGCTCCTTCGGTTCGGCTCACTAAAAAGAACCGGCTCTTTCGGCTCCGAACCGGCTCTTCAGGTTGTTTTGTTGCTTTAATTAATTTATTATTAACAATAATATAAAATTAAGCACAAAAGGAATTACTAACGTAAAAAAAAAAGTGGTTTTATTTATATATGTTTACATATAAATATATGCGGTGGCCTAGAGACAAAACACGTACAAACTCCAAAACACATTTCTAGCATGAACTGAACTTCCAAAGCAGAGCTACTAGATCACTTAAATTACACAATTGAAAGCATGTGTGTATTGTTTGTGTATTTATACACAGACACTCATATATATTCAAATAATTTTTAAAAAACAGTTCATTTACCTGTTACTACGACACACCAAATCCGGACGTTGGTACTTGCTGGCTTGTGTAGCCACTAGGTAACAAAAGCTCAACATTGCGCCCAGCATCCTGGAGCACTTCTGTTGTCTTTTGTACGTGTTTTGAGTTTTTACCTGCTTCAGAGTTTTTACGTGCTTCGGAGTTTTTACGTGCTTCGGAGTTTGTACGTGATTTGAAGTTTGTATGTGCTATGTGCTTTGTCTCTAGGGGCCACCGTAAATATACTTTTATTTATTCACTCCACATAAAATGTAATAAATAAATCATATAATACAAAAATCAACTATTCACATTTCAAATTTTAACTATTTAAATTTTCAGCTTTTTCCTTTTACAAATTTAAAGTGAAACAACACAAAACACTGCAAACCACAACACAATTAAATAGAAATTAAAATATGAAAACAAAAAGAAGATGCATATTCTCTGTCATATGGACCTGCATGAATAAACTTTCTGAATCCTTTATCATCTGCAACCGAAAATAGTTGTGGATGATTACTATACCTTTCTAATGTGACGTTGTTGTCCCTGGCTCTCTTTCTCTCTCTCTCCGGCTCTGTTCCTGTGCTACTGAGTGTAACTACAGCCCCTCCCCCCTCTGCCCAGCGTAAAGCACAACGCTCGCGTGCGGAGTGAAGCGGAAAAAAGTGCGAGAGAGAGGGTGAGAGAAAGAAAAAAAAAAAAAAAAACACGTGACGGCTCGCGATAAGGAGCCGGATCGCGTCGTTCACGTCAAAGAGTCGGCTCTAAGAGCCATTTCGTTCGCGAATGACCCATCACTACAAAACACATAGCGTTAACTGAACTTCCAAAACAGAGCTACCTAGATCCCTTAAATTACACAATTGAGAGCATATGTGTATTGTTTGTGTATTTATACACAAACACTCATATATATTCAAATAATTTAAAAAAAAAATGTTCATTTACCTGTTACTACCACACACCAAATCCGGTCGTTGGTACTTGCTGGCTTGTGTAGCCACTAGGTAACAAAAGTTCAACACTGCGCCTAGCATCCTGGAGCACTTCTGTTGTCTTTGGTACATGTTTTGGAGTTTTTATGTGCTTCTGAGTTTTTACGTGTTTTGGAGTTTGTACATGCTTCGGGGTTTGTAAGTGCTTCGGAGTTTGTACGTGCTTTGGAGTTTGTACTTGCTTTGGAGTTTTTACGTGTTTTGAAGTTTACACGTACAAACTCCAAAACACTTACAAATTCCAAAGCACGTACAAGACTCCAAAACACTTACAAACTCCAAAATGTACAAATTCCAGAGCAGACACAAATTCCAAAGCACGTACAAAACTCCAAAACACTTACTAACTCCAAAACACATGCAAACTCCAAAACACTTACAAATTCCAAAACACGTACAAAATCCAGAACACTTGCAAATTCCAAAACACTTACAAATTCCAAAACAACTACAAATTTCAAAACACATGCAAACTCCAAAACACTTACAAACTCCAAAACACGTACAAAATCCAAAACACTTACAAATTCAAAAACACATGCAAACTCCAAAAATCGTACAAACTCTGAAGCGCGTACAAAATGCAAAGTACATACAAATTCCAAAGCATGTACAAGCTCCGAAGCACGTGCAAACTCCAAAACACAACGGAAGTGCTCCAGGACGCTAGGGGCAGTGTTGAGCTCGATTTGCAAAATAAACGGCAAGTTTGTTGCAAACACATGCAGTTGGATACCGGCAGAAAACACCTGCAAAGTAGTGATGTGCGATACCACTGATTTCCTTTCCGATCCGATACCAAGTAATATTCAGGGTGGTGTCGACGATACTGATCCGATACCGATACTTTGTACAAAAACTTATTTTATTTATTGTATCTTTTATTGTATCTCAAATTATAGCGTCATAATGATTACAGGACATCAGATTACGCGTTCTTATCACTTAATAATGCAGAGTTCATCATATAGAAATAAAAAAAAAAACTGAAGTTGTGCGCTATTTGAGCACACTGCCTGCCTGCAGCACTAAAGGACTCCGTGAGAGACGTCTGTCTCGCCCTAGCAGCACCTGTCCCTCTCATCCTCTTCAGTTCGCCTCAACATACGCTCGTCATATTCTGTGATATTTACTCTGAGGTGTTTGACAAGGTTAGTGATGTTGCCACAACCATACATGCCAACCCTCCCAATTTTTCCGGGACAATCCCGAATTTCAGTGCCCCTACCAAAAATCTCCCGGAGCCACCATTCTCCCGAATTTTTCCCGATTTTCCACCCGGAGAACAAAATTGAAAAAACATATCGCAGAATTCATAGCGCGGCCCAGCCAATTCCAGTTTCCAACAATGACGGCAGCAGCTTAGTTTTAATATTACTCTTATTTCTCTTTCTGGGTCGCAAAAAAACTTTTAACATCTTTTGAGGTGAGAATGTAGCTGTGTAAACTTCAAATATCTTTTTACGTCAGCGCCCTATTATATTTTAGATAGCAAGGAGCAGACGGCAGAGTTTCACTCCACCGAGGGAGCTCGTGACGTACTACCCGGCTTTCTTTAGACCACGAAGGCCGGGTCCTCAGGTGGAAGCAGCCTCTGAATTTGGACACCCCCGCTGTTTAATAACGGTGACATTTAATGTATTTTATCCGATAAATAAACCCTGTAAAATGTATTTATCCCCCCTCCCCACCCTAACAGCCCTTTTGAATATCTCCCTAATTCTGAGGTCTCAAGGTTGGCAAGTATGGCCACAACGCCTCACTCTTGGAGCACTTTTTTGCCACATGTATCGCAAACCATGTCTCAGCTGTTTGTGGAGGTAAAATACGTCCGCACATGACTCCAACTACGCTCAGCCATTGTTGTGAGTGTGCACGCCAGGGGGCTGCAAGACATTTATACAGCCGTATTTCGCACATAACTATGAAAGGCGGAAGAGGAAGTAGTTCCTTTGAATGTAGACAATACGAATGTTATAGTTTTTTTCCACTGTGTTCCTGTTAATGATAAACTACAAATTTACCCTAAATTACTAAAATATCGATATTTTAATGTGAGAATCGATTCTAGAACATAAATGACTGGTATCGGAGGAATCGATATTTCAGGATCGATTCGTTGTGTTTTGGAGTTTGCATGTGTTTTGGAGTTTGCACGTGTTTTGGAGTTTATACGTGCTTTGGAATTTGTTCGTGCTTTGGAGTTTTGTATGTGTTTTGGAATTTGTAAGTGTTTT
Source organism: Neolamprologus brichardi (assembly GCF_056152115.1). NCBI lineage: Eukaryota > Metazoa > Chordata > Actinopteri > Cichliformes > Cichlidae > Neolamprologus > Neolamprologus brichardi. The sequence goes on from NC_142109.1 coordinate 19,396,946, forward strand.
GGAGTTTATACATGCTTTGTCTCTAGGGGCCACCGTAGAAAAAAGCACCCTACAAGCTAAATATAACTAAATTGGACTATAAAGAAAGTTTAATATAGGAAAAGTGAAATATACATAAACAACACAGAAAAACACAAAACTATGGCATCTCTTTTTGAGTGATATAGATTTACTCTTCTATGAGCTAAGTTGAGTTACTGTAGTTCCAGTTTTCAGTTTGTTAGTTTTTTTAGCAGGTTTTTGCAAAAAAAAAAAAAAGTTACCTTGCCAAACTTCAGAAAAGTTGGTGTAAAGGTGGAGCATGGGCCAAAGGAAAAATAAGAACTTGTACATACACAGACAGAGGAGCACTGCATCGAGACAACTACACTCTCTACACGCCTACACTCTCCAAGCGTCACTATAGTTACCTGCAGCAATTGTGTAGTTGGCACTGTTTTCATCTTGTCTGGCTGTGTGTCCTCATGACAAAATGTGACCCCAGAGAAACCCTAACAGGCTTAACCCGAACTACCACAATGGTGGTTTTGAGTACTTTAGCATATCTTTATGCATTATGGTTTGTCAGCTGAAAACTGCTCAGCTGATTGGTCCACTCAACCCTATATTTAAAATGAGCCAATCAGCTTCACGAATAGGAGTAATTACAACAATGGGACCTGATATCTTTATTTGTTTTCAGTTTGCTCTGCTCCACTTTTAAAATTGCTGAAGAGCTGACTTGTTGCATGGTAATGTATGAGTGTTTTGTTAACTTAAGTCGAGTTTGAATGTGAGCAGATGACCAGTTGGTCTCTGGTGATCGGTTATGGAAATGTTATCCCTTTCTTTGGACATATGCTAGAACGGAAGCAATGTCACACTGACAGCGGAAATGAAATAATAATTGACACCTCTCTTTGACATGAGGCAAGGAAATGGGTGTAAATCAGTTTGGCAGAAGAAGGCACCCATCTAGATGTGACAAGGAACTCATGACAGCATGACAAGATGTTAGCTTTAATGCTGTCACTCAGCAGCTCAACTGTAATCTTAGCTATAGCAGAATGCTTCTTAGGGTTAGTTGTTCATATTGTTCATACAGGAAACTGCTTAGTGTACAACTTTCAATCAAGTACGGATTTTGCTATTTATAGTTACGGTTGCAAAACTTTTTGATTACACCTTCATATAACCTGCAATCACAAAATACAACAAAACGCTCACAGTGTGAATCTCTGTCTTCATCCAATTTTCTCTATGCCCTTTTGAATATACCCTTCTTACCGTGCCTAGTTCTTCTCTGCTCTGCTTTCTTTCTTTCCACCATTGTGACAGGGTAAAAGCCCTGCTGATTCATGTTCTTCAGATGTTACATACAAATACACACATATCCAGCAGCGCTCCACCACAGACAAATACACGCACACGCACACAATGACAGAAAACAGCAGGAAAGAGGGGATTGCTCCAGGCAGTAGTTTGTTAGCTACACATTACCTTGCCTGCGTCCTTGGGAACATCCTACAGTGACAATATTTACATCCATTTTATCATATAACTAAAAAAACAACATCCAAAGTTATCGAGGTATGCTTTGTATTCAGTAGATTATCAGAATATATGTCAAGGCTTTTAGAGTCTCAGTGTACTGGACTTCCTCACCACTAGATAATCTTACAGATCAAAGATATGGCACGAAACAAACTTTATTCTTTAATTTATGCAGCACAGTAGGCAAAATAAGCATTGGTTGCAGGGGTAATGTGTAATATAAGACAGCCGGGAACAATGATAAAGCACTGGTAAATTTATGGGAGGAGATATCTACAGTAGCTATAACATCACCAGCTGCACTTTTGCCAACCTTGCAAGAAGAATGTATATATTGTTCCTATGCTTTCAACTTATTTATTTGTGCTTTGTTTTTGCATCATTTAGTTATTTTACAATATGAATCCATATATTTAGAAAGTGTTCACACATATTGTAAGGGTCGAATTTTGGTGCGTCTCCGGCATGTTTTAAAAATGCTGTTTTTAATTTCATGGTTTTGTTTCTGTAAAATGCAGTTTCACATTGTTGCAGATCACAAGTCCAAAAGATTGGGGGTGATGTGAAAAAGGAATACATATAGTGCCATTTTAATAATATAATGGGATATTAACACAGTTCAAGTATTCACATACGTGTGGCACTCTAGCTGAAATAAATCACAGAAAAAATGTTATTTGGCTCATTGTGTCTTTTTAAAAGCAAACTATGATAAACCAAATTGTTCAAATAGCATATACATGATTTTAACAAATAGAAACATTCTTTTACTTATGTAAATATCTCCTCAGTTATCCACTGAGGCATTTTCTATGGATGTGTGTTACAACATTCATTTTAAGACTTTTGACCCCTAGGTTGACACTACTGCTCAACTCACAGTTACAAACAAAGTATGTGGGTTACCCTAAAAAAGATGGTAGAAAGCACTCAAATCTCACACCAGAGGCCATAATTCACATTACATAACCTGACCTCTTTGTCCAAGTTGAACTTGAACAAAAGAAAAGTACCAAAACATAATAGAAGACTGGAAACAACACTCATTCTCAATCCAGCGGAAGTTTTACTTCCACCCAGCCTGCTGACTTACTCCTTTATTCTCATTACACTGTAGTTATCAAGACACAAGAGATTTTTGTCATTTGTATGTCAACTAAATTAAATCTGGCGAGCTTGCTGAAATAGATTATAGATTTAGTTTTTACTTGCTGGACCTCTAGAGTCCACAGAATAATCTTTAAGAAAGCAATATGAGAGTGTACTAGTTGAACAGCAGTGGTGTACTGTGTACATATGGTGTGTATGTCCAACAAACATCTTGACCTCTGGGCTGACACTCATATCATTTGCTCATCTAGCAAATGCACATATGCACATGGTTAATTTGACATGAAACCAAGCAAACTAAATGAAGAAAAAAAAAACATTTGGGGGGGGGGATACCTTGATGTTTCTATGTCCCACTTATAATTTACATTGTAAGGGGGTGAAATATGACAGTTGCGTTGGACTGCATTAGAAGATAAAAATTAAACAAACTTGCAAAAAAAAGGATAAAACAGAGGAAGGGATAAGACAAAAGTATTCCATTGTATTCTATTCTATTTTGCAGCACAAAAGACGTTCCATATACTGTCATCAATTACAATGGCATGAATGTGTTTGCGCTGATGATTTGAACTGAGTCAGATCCTTCAAAGTGGTCTTTAGGCTCATTCAGTGACTCAGACACATTGACAAACACACACACACACGCAGACCAACAAATCTTGTGACTAGCAACAGTCACGAACCACACACTGAGACATAGCCGCATTCTCTTTAATCATTAACCAGTGCTCGTTACTGGAATTTTTGCAGTGGCCCTTATCCATTATTGGATAGCTATCAATGAATCACATTTACGCTGAAGAATTTCATGTACGCTCACGTGCACCTTCACACTTCCAATTAACCATTCCATTGATTTTAGGTTTTTCCCGGACATGTGTCAGTGGGTGTCTGATACTTGTAAGCATTTTAGTGGACAGGATTGCATTGCAAAGCAGGTGGTGCTGGGGGCTGAGTTCTAATTCTTTCAGAAATTAGTGCTGACTTATATGTTCTATCTCGAAATCAATATATGTGTCAGTGTGAAGCACTGGTGCCAAAGTACTTTGGTAAATGTATGCCTATGACCCAGACAATTAGTACAATTCCATCACAACTAGATAATATCTTTCAATTTTTAGTGTAGTTCAGTCTCTTTGATTTTTGGGATGTGGAAGACCACTGATGTGACTTTGTGCCTCTGCCATCAGTTAACCATATTGCATATTGATTTGCTCAGCCATGTCTGACTGAAATTGAAACTGATAAATTGCTTTCTTTTTTTAAATGACATGCTTATGGAGATGTCAGTGAATGAATAATAAACAAAGGCCCAGTAAATAAATGAACAGAACAGCAATGAAAAGAAATAGGTTGAATTGTTAATAAAGATTATTTGAAATGTCTCATTTATGCTTTTTCTACATCTGTTTTTTTTGTTTGCCCCTTCCCTCAATGCAATCACTTGTGACTGCATCAGTCAGGACACTGATGAGGCTGTTGGAAGACTGAAGCTAAATTTAATCAACTGAGCAATTTGAGGAATATGAAAATCAAACCAAAAGTCACTCAATTTCAACTCAGCTATCTGAACATCCTTATGGCTAATGGTGTGTAACAGATTAGGAACACCGTGCTACAAATGCATCATAAACACTCTGGTTACACCTTATGCTAGACGCATGCAAACATATCTGGCCACAGATGGTATAGCTTTCCCATCCCCCAGTAACCTCACACAACCATTCGCTTTAATCATACATGATTTAATCAAAGAGTCATCTTTTGGGACTTCATGGCTTTCAAAGAAAACAGAACCCCACGACACTGGTTGCAATAAATCAATTCTCAAAACAGCTTAGTTTATTAATAAATGAATACATGTTTATTTCAATGTCTAATTGAGTTATTTTCAGTTCAGTTTTAGTTAAACAGCAGCAATCCACGGTCGCCTCTAGACTCTTATATTTTAAGTTAAAGACTGAAATATTAGAGGGAGAACCCCAGCAATGAGAAGATAGCTTGTAAACAAGCACTCGGTGAAGGTGGGAAGAAAGAAGTGACTTTTTAATGGGGATAGACCTCCGGCAGAGCCAGGCTCAGAGAGGGGCAGCCATCTGTTGTGACTTGTTACGGGGGGTTGGGTTGTGGTGGTGGTGGTGGGTAAACCTGCCCTGAAAAACCCTAATTTAATAATGTGAAGGAATCAATACAAATATGTTTAGTCTATCTGTATAGTGAATAAATGATTTATCTGCCATGGTATATCAATGTTAATTTTATTACAGTAGCACATTTAAAAGCAACACAGTTGACCAAAGTGCTTCAATAGAATAAAACAATAGAACAATCAAATAAATACAATAATATAAAACCTGGTACTGATGTGTCAGTTATAGAATGTATATATTATTTATATTGCGTATATTATGCACATATTATTTATATATATATAATATATTTAAAATGTTGAATTATAATAAAGCTAATCCACAACATAAATGATAATTTGTCACTTGTTCTTCATCTTTATTGTGCTAAACACATAAATGACTTCTAGAGACAAAGTCAACCTTTGCAGAGACTGATGTAAACGGAGTTGCTTTCTTGATATTCTGACGTCTGTACAGCTGTGTGTCCTAGCTTTCTGGGTCATTTCTGTTTCACTCACAATCCCAGTGGATTTTAGGACGACAAGGCCCTGCACGATAGACAGTGGCTAAGCCCCTGACTTCTTCTGCTTCATCTCACACACACACACACACACATGCACACTTAGAGACCAGCTGACACACAGGGATGTTATTCATAAGTTTCTGGGACAGCGTCAACCTCAGTAGAATCATGAACACAGTGCCTATGTGGCTCCCATTCCCAGCGATGCCATTTTCTCTTTCCTTTTAGCTTCACCTCCTTTCCTATGGTCCTTTTCTCTCACCTCTTTTTGTGCTCTGTCTTCATTTACAATAGAAGAACATTTCAAAGAAAAAATACTCAGCTACCATATGCATTCTGAGATACCAAATAAAATGGATTACATTCCACTCAGAGGCATGCTTTTTTTAATCATTTCAGAGCTACTTTATAAGAAGTGCTTAGAAATTTCTTGAATTCAGCTTCAAAATAAATATAGACCTTTTTAGTGATGCTCCTCGTGCTGGTGGCATTCTGCTCCTTGTGCCTCCTCCTGCTCCTCTTCCTCCTCTTCTGTTCCTCCTGGGCATTCTTGGCCTGTAGGAGCAGAAGGTGACAGATGTACACCGTACCTGCTGATCTCCCCTCTGACCTCCCCTCCTGTACTCCTCCCTTGTGAGTCCTTATTCCCCTCCTTATTTTACATTTCTTGCAAACCAGCTCTCTCACTCGCCGTACCTCCTGCTACTCTCTACCCTCCGGTCTACTGCTCTGCTGTGCCAGATATATTTTCTTAAGGCTTCCTCTTTGTCTCATCCATTCTCCCACCTGCACATTTTTCCTCTTATGAGTAATATTAGTCATAGTGATTCTATATGTTCATGCTAAACATCATCTACAACACAAACACCCACATACGGTCATGAAAAATCAACTTTTCACAGTACAGTACTACACGCAGTCTATTTACACCCACCATCCAGTAGCTTTTAGAACAACATTTAGCTGAAATAACTTGAACTAACAATTTTCTATTTGACTGTATGATCATCTATGATCAGTCTGTCTTTGGTGTTGAGAAATGTTGTCCCAGTCTTCTTTACAACACCACTTCAGTTCTTTGAGGTTTACAGATATTTGTTTATGTACAGCTCTATTGAAGGTCCCTCCACAGCATTTCATTCCAGCTGAGGTTTCTGACTGGGCCTTGATTATTTTCTTTTTCTGTTGTAGATTTACTGGTATGCTTGGGGTCATTGTCAGGTTGCATAACCCAGTGTTGATGACCAAGCTTTCGCTGACAAACAGATGGCTTCACATTTGACTCTAGAATATTTTGGTATACAGAGGAGTGCATGGTTGATTCATTGACTGCAAGGACCACAAGTCCTGTGGCTACAAAACAAACCAAAACATCACCTCTCTATTGTGGTGTTTGACAGCTGGTATGAGGTATTTGAGGCACTGTTTATGGGCAAACATCTCCACTTTGCTCATGTCTGTTCTCCAAGTCCTTTGATTTTTTCTTGAAAACTTAAGGTATACATTATGTCCTTTTTATTTTTGAAAGAAACTTTCTGCTGGCACCCCTTCCAAATAAGCCATATGTGTTAAGTTTTTCCTAATTGTCTTGTCACAAACATTAACATTTAAAATGCTATTTGAGGGCTGTAGAATATGAGATACATCTGTTGCTTATTTTGCTGTTTCTCTGAGCGTTGCATGGTCTGGTGTTGGAGTGAGTTTGCTGGGAGGCCCACTCATGGCAAAATTGTAGCATTGTGTTAACGCTCACCTGCTAGAAACCAGCAAACTGTTAAAGATTTTTTATTTTTTTTTTAAGAAATGTGCAGAACCCGGCTTAATTGCAATAGAAGCATTAAGAGTGTCCTTAGTTTTTCTATAGAGACCTATGAAAACCTTTGTTTTCACACAACTGTATGCATCAAAAGTAAGTTTGACAGTTGAGCTCCTTGTACGCTGATTAAACACCTAGTAACACAATTAAATGCTTAAGCTTGCCACAGTTACAGTTTTCTATGTTTCATTAATGTTTACTTTGTTTTGAAAAGTTCTTTTCAGTTTATTATGGGTTCACTCAGTTTCTAAAGTGGGTCATCTCATTTCACTTCAGTTTTATAGTTTAAAAAGATTTATTTCTTTGGCTCTCTTATTAGTTTCAACACTGGTGTCAGTTTGTTTATTATAGTATGTGATGTGTTTTTCAGATTCAATACCTTTTTTTTTTAACCCATTTTTACCTATTTATAAACACAACACTGTCAAGGACAATTGAATCCCAACAATGCAGTGCTGCCTCACTCTCTGCAATCATACAGCAAGATTGCAGATACATTTTCTCTTTGCTCTCGCTCTCTCAGGCTCCAGGATAGGCACCCTCATAGGCATTCCCCTCAGTTAAGGGGCTTGGCAGGTACAGTGGCATCTGTATGCCCAACCTGACTCATGGATATTTCATGTTGCTGAGCAGTACTGGCCCACACCACACAGTAGTGGGTAGGCAGACCAAAGCTGCTCAGTTGAAGTCTCACCCATACCATGCAGTGTATATAAGGGTTGCCTTTATAGCTGCTAGAACTGAGTCATCCACTTTGCCATGCCCTGTTGTATACCACTGCTACACTGTGAGTATAGCCTTTGGGCGTAATGCGAGGGGGAAGAAGTTAGCATTAGAAATTGTTATGCACTGGTAAGACAGAAATAAAAAACTGAAGGTGGTGGCGTGATGAGCACTCCACCAAAGAGAAGCACTTTCTGAACCATGTTACGTATCCAAATAAAATATAGCTGTTAATAAAGATTCAGAAATAAACAGAAAAGACTGTTGCAATTAACTAATAATATATTTTTAATTATTTCTAGCATCATCTATAATAAAAGAGAATAGGAAAAGCAAAAAGAAAAGAAATTTTAAAAAAGTCATAAAATAAATATTTTAACTTGTCCCATTCATCTCACACCTACTTTTAATCCAGACCTCTTCCTCTTTCTTTTCCTGTTTCCTCAATCCATGTCCTCAGGAAAGGAAGTGGGAAAGAGAATGACACGTCTTCTGTCTGCCACTTCATATTAAATGGGAGCAGACATGGTCAGTCAAACGTAGATAGCCCCAGGGAATGGTTCACTGCTCTGGAGGCTTTTATTAAATATAGTCATAATGCTATATAGCTATCTGACTGCCCTTAAAATAGACCCTCCACTCGCTACTGCAGTGCTCTCTGTGGGAATGGGATATTATGAAAGTGTGCAAAGTACTAACAATATTTGAATACTGGTGTTCTATCATGAGCTCAGAAAGGCTGCACAGCATATAGTCAGTTTGGATTAATTAAAAAAAACATTAATAGTGATATGGCAATAACTACTTAATTATATGAGTACTGCTAAACAGTTACGGCCAGGAAATTTACTGTTTTAATGTGAGAGACATCACAAAAGTGACTGATGGGAATAACTCTTCCTTTGTGAAGAATTTGGATGCCAGTATTCTTTCAAACTTGGTATTATAGACTTAATTGAGGCCTAACGCTTCTTGGCAGATTAAAATATCAATTTCTTATAAATTCAATTCAACTTAGTTTTATTTATATATTGCCAAATCAGCCCTGTGACAGACTGATGACCTGTCTAAGCTGACTTTTGCCTGCTTTTGCTATAACAAGTTGGTTGTGCAACACAAGTAATCTGCCCTTTTATGAATTTTTCAAGTAAGTAATCCAATATATATGATTATACTGTTGTAAAATAATGTTTTATATTGTTATATTGTTGTTATATTATTGCTACATAAAAAAAGAAAACTCCTCCAGCTGTTTTGCTTATTCTTCTTGGCAGGTAGCTTTGTACTACATATGCATTGGCAGCAGTACACTGGAACCTAACAAATTGGATCCACTCAAATCTGACACTCTTAGGCAAAAAGTTTGATTCCTGATGGGTGCGATTGTCATAACAACAGCAACCAATAGTTCACAAGCTAGCCAAGCTTTAATTAGTTTTTAGCGTGAATTCAACATATGTTTTATATAAACAGCCTTCAGATAAAACATAGTGACTTTGTACTTGAATCAACCTTTCCGTTTTTCCTTTTACTGCCATGTCTTCACATGTAGTGACCACACTCTCACATTTTCATAACATGAAACACTGATTCTGGTTCTGCTGGAGGTTTCTTCCTGTTAAAAGGGAGTTTTTCCTTCCCACTGTCGCCAAAGTGCTTGCTCATAGGGGGTCCTATGATTGCTGGGTTTTTCTCTGTAGCTAATATTTTACGATCTACTGTGCAATATAAAGTGCCTTGAGGCAACTGTTGTTGTGATTTGGCGCTATATAAATAAAATTGATTTGAACTGAATTGAATTAAAGCATTTAAATAAATCTGATTTCACTGGGCTAGCCTGCTCTCATAGCTAAAAAGTTTAACTTTTTTCAACCAAAGTGTGAACTCTCACTATTCAAAGCGAATAAGAGGCAACAACCCTGAAGTCTAAAATACATCTGTGTAAAACTTATTTCATAATTAGAGACCACCTTTTGTCTTCCAGTAGTTGAACACAGCACTACCAACTAACTAAGATCATGCTTAAAAACAGACAAAATAAAAAATCACACTATTGACTGCTGGCTGAAAATGAGATTTTAACAGTGCTCACTCTATTTAAATATAGACGTGTTTTGACCCATCCATCCTACCTGATATCCCCTTTACACAAACTTCATTTTACTTCCTACTTTACACTAAATATATTTGTAAAGTCATTTTTGGGTAAAACAAAACTGACACTGTGCTCCTCATGTCTAACCAGCCCCCATAACCTACTCAAGGAATGAGCAAAAGCAAAAGTAAACAGCAACTGAAAACAAAATTCCCCCATGGGAGACGAACCCAGTTTCCTCTTTACATGCACATCTAATAGTGCAAACAATGGTGCACGAAGACAACTGCACCAAAGGCAACTTTCAGCATATCTCAGTGTTACCAGCAACCTTGGCAAAACTGCAGTATTTGATGCCCCAGAAATGATAATGATGGAATCTCTGTTAGTACTGAACGCACTGCATGTCAGGGCAGCCATACTTGCTGACTGGGACATAAATGACACAAAAATAGCATTTGCAATTATCTATTTTCCACAAAGGACTATACACACAAGGCAGTCTGCACTTTGACTGCATCTTAACATGCAATACACAGCTCTCAGTTTCATCACTATCCATATGCAGACAAAGCGCACACAGAAAACGTTTAATAACTTCTCTGGCCCGTGGACAAATAAACCAAGGTCATACAAAAAGTGAGGCCACTTATCAAAACGTGTGAAAGCCCAACAGCACTCTCACACATGCAGAAGCACCACTTCAGCTAGAAATAAGCTAATATTTATATAGAAGGGGAAAGCAGATATCTATCTATCTATCTATATATCTATATATATATATATATATATATATATATATATATATATATATATATATATATATACATATGTCATGTGCATAAATGTGCCCTGTATGGCCTGCATTGACAAGAACACCACTCCATTGTGTGTGGGCTGTGAAATAAGTGTCTCATGACTGTGACACACACACACATACACACACCCATATATATGTATGCATGTATAGTACAATATGAGGTACACAGCAAATCCATTTAGAAAGGCAATTTCAAGTGCCTGTTATGGGTGCACCATATATCAGGTAACAGATCGAGCCTCTTGTCCATCCTAAAGAAGAGCTGACTATAGTAAGCTTGATGGAAGTCACGGCTTCACAAGAGAGATGGATGACAATAATATCACTGTGTGTAGGTAGAAAATATGTGTATGTGTCAATGCAGGAGATAACATTGTGCCACTCTTTAAGGCTGTAGGGCAGAAGCGGTCCTTAGCCATCGTGGTAGCAAATATCTCACGAGTCACCTATGAACTTTGTCGGTTGACAAATTAAACACACACAAAAAAAGGAACACGTTCATATTAAGGTGCTCAACCAGTTAACTCTTGCATACTGTTCTGGGCCACAATGGATCTTCATCTATTGAGATAGTTTGTAGATCCACCTGTATGATTCAGAGAAAGTAAAATTGTAGTTTTAAGGAATCTCGAAACTGAATTTGTATATGCCATGCATGGGTGTATATTTGTAGGACCACACTTCGGCCAAGTTCCCACAGAGACAGGCTCACAATTTTTGAAGGATCATGGGGAAAACTCAAAACAGCAAAATAGTAAAGTAGCATAGGAGTGATCATATATGGTGCACAAAAAAGAAGGTCATACAGAGGTGAGAGGGTGCCTTGACACGAGATTTGCAATAGGGTGGAATAATGGTGTGGTGGTTAATACTAGCACCTCACAGTAAGAAGATTTCTGGTTTGAAAGATGGGGACCCACAAGACTTAAATGGCACCTGAGCTGCTATTTCATAGTGTGAGAAGTAGCCCACATGCAAGGTTCCTACCAGTGCTTTGAACACACAGGCAAGTTTGCAATAAGCTAATTTTTTTTTCTAAGTGTTGATTAATTAAACTGTTGTTAAATGTTAATTTGATATAATGCTGATAAGCATAACTGTTAGATTTAAGGAATTTATATGAGAAATTTATATTTATCGTCCTTTTACTAACGTCAGATAGGCTATTTAAACATCCATCCATTTAAACATTCTAAAGCAGGTATGTAGTTCAAAATCTGCTATAGACACTGAAGAGAAGTCATACTATAAAAGCATGAAATATGAACAGTATGTAAGAGTTAAGTGTAGTTTTGTAGTTCGGGGCTACTAATAAAAATGCCATTTTTCAATGTCAGGAAGTCATCACTGATTTTCTTTTTGATTACTGATAGAAAACCAACTCCAGATATGATGGCATCCATCCTCATTTTCTGGGCACATTTTCTGATTCAGAGCTATTAGTGGAATTATGAAACAAGGCTCAGCTGTGTTGAGAAAAGTAAAAAAAAAAAAAAAAACCTCAAATAAACATTTTATGAAAGAGCTGGCTGTTGTTAATGGAGTGCTTCCAGAATGCATCTCAACATTGGCAAGTCGAATTGTCGCCGTGCCTCTGTTGGGTCCAGTGTTGAAAGAGGGTACGTTTTACAAATATTGGCTGAACTGCTCAATGTCAAAGGAGAAACATACGTAATTTAGGAAAATAGTGCTGCAATTGGTGTTGCCAAAGTTCAATATCGTAAATAAGGCATTTCATGCCTGACTTTTCACGACCACAACAGGTCCTAAAATGTTTTTAAATTTCAGATAATACTTTAGGGTAATGTGAAACAGAGCATGCAAAGCGTAGACAACTGTTACAACAAAGTACACATACGCAAAGTTAAGCGTCACAGTTAAGCTTCCTTTTGATGAATTAAGAATCATTACATTCAGAGAGACAGATTTCATTAGTGAGGTTTCACAAGCATGGTGCACAGCTCATACAAACACAGTCACAGTGGTGGATTCATCACCATATGCAAAGGGGGAGCCACAAATGCTGTTACACTGCAGAGCAGTGGTGATTCAGTTACAGTGCAGCTTTTGTGTGCCTCGTTCTTCAGCTACAGACAAGCTTTCTGTCACTTCTACTCCATATTTCTTTCTTTTCTCCCTCTACCTAAAATACCCCTGCACTCTACATCCTGACCCCTTGTCTTTTCTCCTCTGACCAAACCCACTTTCACTGCCTCATCTCCCTTTCTTCATCTTTCAGTTCCCTTTTCCCCTAAGTCCCTCATTCCCTCTCTGTCACCTCAACCTGTCTCTGCCATTCCCTGCTCTGCCAATCCCCTATTCCCTGTCCCGGTCATTGGTGTGCTGTGAATTTGCATTTAAAAACTGTCCATTTTCACTTGACTACAATAACACCACAGCTCCCCTGATGCAGTTTGAGCACAATAGTAAACACTCCCCACCCCTACTGCGCAAACTCTCAACACACCCCTGCCCTCAATAAATAAATGAATGAAATAAAATAACACAACAGGTTTAACTGCAAAAGCGGAAGATGTGTGTGATAAAATGTCTAAGCAGCAACGTGAGAGTAGGATGAGCAAAGTATGTAATGATGCCAGACGGGAAGCATTGAGGACACACACAAAGACACATTGAAACATGTAGCGTTTTGCTCAGAGTAGTTGGTAAACAGCGATGTGTCAGAATGGGATGGAGTGTCAGTGAGGTGTCAGCACAGCATGGCCGACACGTCAGTCAAAGCAAACAACGGCCCTGAGCAGTTTAGTGTGTGTGTTGGGTGTCTCAGGGAGCCTATGTGTGTGTGTATATGTCCCTGAGCTGCCCCCCTTAGGAAGGGATGCCAGTCAGCATCTAAGCAGTAGAGGAGAGCAGATGAAATATTGATCTATGATAAGACATGAAGTACTAAGTCAGTGGTTCCTCTCTGGGTGTGTATGTTTACGATCTTGTTCAGCCCACAATTTGGGTGGCTAATATGCGTCATACATTCTGTCAATGATAAATACATGTGACAGGATGCTGAATGTCCCATGTTTTGGTCATTGCAACGCCTACAGGGACATTGTGACATGCCTCATTAAACTATTGTCTTTTAAAGCCTAGCACCAAGCACAGGTCAGCTTGTATGTGAGTATAATACAACTGTCTGTGCTGGAAAAAAGTATGTAATTCTGATTCTGTTTTAGAAATTTTATACAATATTATTGTTATTGCTGTATGCTACGTTTACATAGCATACATGATGCTGCATCTGTGTCAGGTATAACTCACATTAGCTGCTCATTTATCATAAAGGAGATGAAAATAATAGAACTAACTGAGCCAGTCCATGGATGGGAAAGGGCTCTTTGGTGTGCAACTCCTTTGGCTGGCAGTTTTGTTGATCTGGTCATTGATATGCCAGGCTTCAAAGAGATGTTGAGTGCACTCTGTGCTTGTGCAGCCTGGGTAAGCTGTCTGTATCTTTTTTTTCTTTGCAAAGTTAGTAACGTAATGCTTTTTTTATTGGTTTCCTATTCCTATGATAAGCTACAGTGACTAAAGTGCACAGCCATGATAGTGACTCCATGAGGCTGTACTGAAGAACTAAGATGAAAAAAGGTCAATGAAAGTTTAAAAACTGCAATCTTAATCTGGACTCAAAAGTCCTATACTTGTGCAATAAGTTGACCAGACTAAACTCCCTACATATACACCCTCCGTTGCTATTACTCATCATCATTTGATAATGAGTAACAACCAAAAAACTAAATGGCAACAAAATTGTAACAAATAAGTATGCCTGAGTAGTACCTACCACATGGGAACATGATAATAAATGGGCACCTGGTTCCAAATGTGATTAGAACAGGTCTTGTCCATGTGTCTGTATTTGACTCGGGGAGAGGGAAACTGTGCCACCAAGGATAATTGCAGGTATGGGTCAAAGTGATCCTGATGATATTTGAATGAAAGTGACTTTGACTTAAACCCTTGATATTCAGGATGGAAGCTGGAATAAATTCACTGTCCTACAGAGAAACACATTACCGCGTGAATTAAAGACCCCTACCAGAAAAAAAAAAATCAATATTTAGATTAAAATGTACTGAACTTCTGCCAACAGTCTCAGTCTTGTCAATTATCGTGTAAATTGCAAGATTATTTAAATAACTAACTTTTCAAGGGTAAATACGGTAAAGATACAAAGAAAAAGCTATTAGCTATTATCTTGCTTCAGCATGGACAGATGTTTATTGAAAGGTTAGTATCAGTCAGCATTAAACGCACACACACACACACCTACACACATAGATTTATATACTGCACTTATGCAAACATGTAAGTATGTACAGATTAGGATGCACAAGTTTAAGGAATAAAGTGAAGTAGCAGTTTAAAAATAGTTTGCGAAAGGAGCTCAAAGTGTCTCCTCATCATCACTTCCAGCAGAGGTTAAAGATAGTGTGTGACTTTGCTAGTGCATGTGTGTGTGTGTGTGTGTGTGTGTGCGTGCGTGCATGCGTGTGTTCACAGAACACTCAGTCAGCTTGCTCATCATCACTTTCAGAGGTTGAAGAGACATTTTGTGTTAGTGTATATTTGTGTGTGCGTCTCTGTGTATGTGTGTGACACCGCTCTGCTCTGTATTCATGTCTCGTGCTGATTGCTCTAAATGAATCTTGCTTCAGCCTGCTGAGAGAGGGAGGGTGAGAGAGGGAGAGGTGCAATGAGAGTTGGGGAGGGGAGAGAGCGAATGAAAGAAGGGAGACGAAAGAGAAGAGAGAAGAGTTAAGGGATGGATGAATAGATGAAAGCAGAGAGGGAAGGGCGGATTAGAAGGGGTGCAGGAGGACTGAAAAAGTGCATATAGCGGGGATTCTTCTCCCCCCCCCCCCCCCCCCCCCCCCCCCAAATCAGGTGCAATGCGGAAAAGGTGTTAAGATCTGCTGAATTTGCTTACCCATAAGCCTTAGCAGGCTGCAAATACAGTAGGTCACCACTCCTAGGAGAAAGTGTACTTACTGAGAAAGATGACAGATGAAGAAAAAAAACTTCTAAATTCCATTAAGCCTTTTCATCAGATAATAGCTTAAAGGTTGTTGGGAGCAATGACAATTAACAGTGTCAACACACCTGTCTATTACATGTATTTATTCAGTGTTGTCAAGTATGTTGCTGTGACTTTGAACAGCATCTGGCTGGGGTTATGAACAACTTTTTTTTTAACAAACATTTTTCAATATGTGTTTGCCCAAAACCTGAAATGGAAACATGGTGACATTAAGCATAGTTTTGAGATAAGTTTGAAGTTCCTATTGCAGAAATAGTGCATCATCAATGCAAGACTTTTCTTCAGGGTTAAATTGTAGTTCATGAGAATATAATTAAATTTTATCGATTAAATTCTTATTTAATCCATGCCAGTAATAAACACAACTAGTAAAAATTAGTAAAATTGTTATTAGTTCTGTAAAAACAAACATTGGAAAGAAACTCTGCTTTATTGAAAGACAGCAGAATCAGCAAACACAGTGGTAAACAGCTGGCCTTATTTGTAGCTCTAGGAGTCCAGTCACTGTCTGGAACACTGAAATCTGCCTCCAGTTAGACTAGAAACCCCCCTCGAAGGTATTGTCTTTTGCATAAAATATCAGTCATGATGTTTCTCCACACATCCATGTCATCTGTAGCTATATACTGTGCTGCTCCCAGCAGCTGTGAAACTGTAAGACTGTAAAAAATCAGTAGGGCACAATTTACTGTGTACTTACACAATATCAACGGATGATGAGATATTGGTGATGCCATTGCCCAGTGATGGAATCAGGTCAAAAATTTCAAATTCTGTATCATGACTTTTGGGCAAGTTAAATAAAGATTAAAATCCTATTTCCCATCTCTGTGGCTGGGACCTCATGTTTTAGCTCCCAGGATGATCCAGGGGTCTTTGGGTAGAACTGCAGCAGCTTCTGGAACTAATAATTTTACCTATAATTTAGATTTTAAAAAATCCCAATTTGCAATGCGTCTAGACGATATGAAGGCTATTTTCTTAATCAAAGAAAGAATTTCTGATCATCCATTTTAGTTGCCAAGCATTTTGGTGATGCTGAGCTGGCCAGGTTAAAAAATTTACAAGATTATTGATTTAGCTACTGCTAAAGGTTTATGTGTTTTGCAGCAAAATTAAAACTTCTTTCGCTTGTGTCAACAGCTCTTTCAACATTATAATCAGAGTTGCAGTGAAAAGATACAAAAAAGATAAGATAAGATAAAGTTCATAACTTGGAATTAACTCAAACCATTTTTTCTGCTTAAACTCAATACTTTTGGTTAAATCCCATAAATCAAAGCTGAAAGTCTGCAATTCAATAATATCTTGATTGCTTGATTTACAACGTTATTGTCCAAAACCTCTGGATGGAAGACAAGAGTGGAAGGCTGGAGCATATCCCAGGTGTCACAGGGTGAGAGGCAAGGTGCACTCTGGACAGGTCGCCAGTCTGTCACAGGGCTCACAAAGAGGCAAAGACAGCCATTCACACTCAAATTCACACCTGCAGTCAATTTTACAGATTATAGAATCACCCATTAAACAAACCATGAGCATGTTTTTGGACTGTAAGAGGAAGCTGTAGTAACCAGAGAAAACCCAGGCAGTCACACGAAGAACTGTCAGAATCAAATCTTGTTTCAGAAAATAGTATTCAAAGGAATCATATCTTATTTTAACAAGTCATTATAATGGTTAATAATTATAATTCATAATTTCCATGAATAACATTACTGACATAAATCAAGCGTATATCTGCACCTGTGAGTTTGGCTCAAAGACTGTCTCAAATAGAATTACAACATCTTAAACTGCTTTCAGAATGAGGAAACCTTCAAACTGTGTACCACACATTGTTTCATATAAAAAAAAGTTTTTTTTAACAAGAATTACCATTGCTATATATCAGTCAGTTAAACAGCAAGATTCACTCAGACTGTGGACTCCATTTCTTGAGCAGCTGTATTTCATTGGTTCATTCATCAAAGCCTGCTTCCTGTCCTCGGTCTCCCACCGGAACCAATTTGTTCATAACCCTATGAATTCTGGCACCCTCGCCCCCAATGAGGAGACAAGGACCGCTTCCTACATAATTAGTCTGTACCAGGCATTGCAGTCACAGTGACAAAAACACGACCTTATCCAGGATGGTCTGTAATTCTGGTTTGTGCTGAAGGAGGCACAGAGGGAGTTGGAAGGCACATAAAGGGGGGTGAAGGGGAATGATAAGGTATGAGCAAAAAGTGAGTGAAAGATTAAAAATTTGTTATAATTAGGTTGTACTGTTGAGGGACCAAGAAGAATGAGTCAGACAAAGGGGGAAAAAAATGAAAAAGAAAATCAGGACAGGATACAATTAAAAAGGAAAAGGAAGTATTTTGATGGGGAGCAGAGAATAGAACAGTGCATAAAAGGTAATCAAAGGTAGACAATGTTTACAAAATGTTTAGGAAAAAACACGATAAGAGACAAACCAATTTTAAAATAAAGAGTCTGATCTCCTAAAACATACAGCCAGTTCCAAAAACATAAAGAAAATGTACTTCCACTGCAGAAAACTGTATGTCTGAGGAAGTGTAAGGTGTAACAGATGGACAGATATTGTCTGGTAAAATTCAGGATTTGTGGAATGGATTGAATCTGACAACTGAACTCAAACACTTCATAGTGATGACATTTCCACATGCAAACTATTGTTCTAGAAAGTCACTTTCAACTCATTCAATCTGTTTGATTCATTTATGGGATCCTACAATTATATTTACTTATAGATTTGTGCTACTTTAACAGTGATCATGATAGTTCTCACAATAACCAAACCATTAGGGGTGCAACGATACACAAAATTCACGGTTCGGTTCGGTTCGATACTTTGGTGTCACGGTTCGATATTTTTTCGATACAAAAAATCTTCATGCCTTTTTATTAATTTGTCATTTATTAAATTTTCACAGCACATTCTGCACCACATCTCTGTGCGTTCATCATTTGTTTGAAGCCAGCTTACCTCCTGCAACCACTTTTCCGAGAATACGCGCTTTTTTTGTGGTTCGGACTCCTGACATTTCTTTGGAGGTGGAGGAACATCACAGTAATTGCTTAAAGGAGCTTGCTTCTTCGACATCTTTAAGAGTTCTAAACAAATGTCTGTCGTCCTCCAGAAAATCTTATGTATGCAAACACGCGTTGCAACTTCTTATCTTGTGCGCGTTTTTTATTTTGACAGCGAATGCGCACCTGCGGACCACTTATGTGTAGCCCTGGTTATTTAGCTCGTCATATTGCAGCCACAGAAATTCTTTTGTCCATGAAACCATAAAGCTGCACTTTCTTTTTGCCTTATAGTCTGATTTGTCATAACTTTTCCGTTTTGTGGGAAGCTTTTCTTTGGCTGTCACTTCTTCACCCTGACCTGTCTTATTTGGCTCAGCAGAACTAAAATATATATCCTGGTGCTTTTACACACGCACTCACATAACGCTCAGCGATTCTCTGCGCGATCAACCTCTCACATGTTTAAGCTTGCTGCGGGAGATTTCACTTGTCATGTTTGCATAGTAAGCTAACGATTGATAAGATGATGTCAGAGGAATTGGTGCGCAAATTATCATCACTCACCAATCAGTGCTGTTGCTCTCTATACACAGTTCGCGCGATTGCAAAGTGAAAGCAAAAAACAAGCGCAAATTCAAACGGAATTTCAATATGTCACATATTGATATTGATGACATAATTACCCAGCTACATTTCCGAAAGAATGCAAAAGCATTGACATATATTTTTCCTTCCTACGATAGGCCGACGGGCAGGGCAGGGAAGCCCGACTGGAAAAATCGCTAGCCCCAGGACGTCGTGCTAGCGATTTTGCAAGCCCTGTATCTGATTGAGGAATCACTCATCTTTGGAAAAGAGAGTTTATTACAGAGAAATGACTCTTTCCAAAATAAAAGCTATACTATACGCTTCTTCTGGGCTATATTCTCAGCAGCATATTAAACATATCAGGTCCCCATAAGGAGAATCATGTGCTAACGGCTGTCTAAATGACTCAGGTAAAGTTTGTAGCATGCGTGCTTGTTGTTTTTGTCTGCTTCCACTTGTCTTTGTAGTAAAGTAAATGTGGAGTCATATTCGTTGTGTTCCCACTAGTGCTGTCAGCGTTAATCTGAAATGAGGTTAACGCCACAACATGGTACCGTGCTACCGTGGATTGCCCCGTGCATGGGGCTGGACGGCCAACACGTTAACAAGCTAACTGTGCTAACACACTAGTTCCCACCCATGTAATTGAGCATTGCTGGCACATCCAACATACTGTTTTACTTTAGTCCATGACACGCTTACCTTCAGGGTCATATGTCACATGAAAACCAAAATAGTTCCAAACGCCAGATCTGAACGAGGGTGGGGGAGGTTCAATTTGCCATGTTGCAAGGAGCTTAACTTCTGTCTCACTAGCTTGCCCTGCGCTCAGTGAATCTGTGTTCGACTATTCCGCCTAGGCTGCACTGTCGAGCACAGATCCACTGAGCACTCAACACAGACAGCACCGTCAGAAGGAAAGTTGATAAAATAAATTAAAAATGTTGTATTGTTCGATACATATGCGTACCGAACCGAAAGCACTGTATCGAACGGTTCAATATCGATACGAGTATCGTTGCACCCCTACAAACCATGTATGTAAACCTTATTGAATCTGAACTATACTTGCTTTAGATAATAAGCTTTACTCTAAACTTTAATTTGTAGTAGCTGCCTGTGCCATGCTGCATGGATAGGTTAAAGCCAGCCAAATAAATGGAGGAATTATAACTAGCCAATATATACCTAGATATTACACTTAGCACTAATTACAGGTATACAAAGCACATTTTACAGAGAAAGCCAGTAGAGAAAGGCCATGTAAGAAAAAAAGATTGAAAGTAATGATTTTGTGTTTGCTATGCAATGTTCTAAAAGACTGAATGAGATTTTAAAATAAGCAATGCTCTGCTGTTGGTGTTTGAAGGTCTGAGGTGAAGGACAATATCTTACATGGAAGACTGTGCACAAAGAAGTACAATTTTGGCTCACAATGGCAGTAAAGATAGGATACACTAAGCTACACATACCCTCTTATTAAAACCTGCACATTCTCTCTCTATCAAGGCCTGGATGTGACGCACATCCAGGTAAATATGCACACAATACAAAAAAAAAAAAAAAACATGAGCATGCATGCATTGTGTACATATGGGCAAAATAAAGCCTGCTTCGTTATGCTCCTCTAAAACATCAATGAATTAAAACTCTAATAATTAACAAGGCTGGAAAAGGTTAATAACCAACCTTATTAATTTTGGATTAAATGCGCGGTAATGAAATCAAAGGCCTGTGCTCAATAAACTGTTAAATGTTGCACTTCAGAAAAAGTACACCATCTCCTTCTGATCTCACCCCGCAGCTGTTGTCTAATTGCTGGTGGAGGGCTTTTATTTTGTTTATTTTATTATTTATTTATTTTTAGAGAAAAGGGTAATTGGAAGAAAGGAACATCATGTGAAATGAGTGATGTTAAGCAATTGGCTGAGGAAGTTGCCTAAATCCTGTGCAGCGCAATTTAGTGACTTATTATCAAGATGACTCATGAGATGAACCAGAATGAAAAAAGGAAAACCAAAAGTTTTTTGAGAAGATTTTAAGTGAGCTGCTGGAGGATATATCACGTATGTGTGTTTTGTGTATGTGCGTTCCTCTTCCTGTTTTCTTTCCTTTGGATGACTGAGTTTGATTGCAAAAGCTCTAATATTGTGATAATATAATATTTTGTTGAAAATGCCACCCAGATAATTTGAAGATCTTTGATGTGCAGTAAACATTTACACAACATTGTTAACATCTAATTTTGTTGAATAATGACATCCTGAATGACCAAAATGCCAATGAGATGTGATTAGGCAATCTACCCCAACCTGTCCTTTAAGATGACGTGCAAGATGACAAAATGACTTACTCTTGCAGTTTGCAAGTTTATATTTGTTATAGACAGAATTAATACAAAATAGAAATATCTTTTGGTTGCTTCAAAATAGTTAACAATCCAATTCATAATAAATCTAGTTGTGATGATTTGCATTGCAGAATTATATAATAAGGGAAAAGGAAAGATTATTAAATGGTTGGATGTACAGCCTTGGTCAAAAAAGAGTGGACAGGGACCCAGTTGCTTGGTTTTTCAAAGCTTTTTTTATTCAAACTTTACTTTCATTTCACACATTCTGCTGTGTTTTGCTTGGTGCTCTTGCCTTAATCATTGTGTGCGATCTACCTCTTCTATTCTACTAGTAACATTGTGTTGCTTTCCTAAGAAAACCAGGATTTTTCCGTAAGACTGGTTTGCTGGACTGGACTTTTGATGTCTCTTCAACTTTATCATTCACTTTAAATGACCAATTTACATACGACAAGCTGTTGGACAAAATCACAAAATTCTGTGAAAGTTTTTGTGTAAAAAAAATGAGAGCAAATGTTTAATTGAATAAGTTATTTTCACAGTTTCCCTTCTGCCTTAAAAAGTCACTTACAGTTAGGTGCATAATTATTTGGACAACCAGTATTTAGACAATGACACAAGTTTTGTATTCTACCTCTGTGCACTCTGTACTTTCAGTCTCTGATTTTAACCCCGATATGTAGATGTGAATGAAAGAGTTTAAAGGAATTATAGCTTATTTTATACACAGTACCCTATTTTCAGACTTACAGGTGACTGGACGAATGACTGAAAAAATGATTTCATGCCCAGGTTTGTTGTTCTATAATTATTCCATGATCGTCCTATATATTTAAAATGAATAACTTACAAACATTTAATGCAACAAGTAAATGCTAAAGAAATAATGCCATACTTTTGGTAAACCATTTAATTAATGCTGAAAGTTTGCACTTCAGCACATTTTCTCAATGTTTAGATGCATCTTTGGAAATAATTAAAACAGTTCAATGATTTGCTTGTTTTTGTCATTTTCAAAGATGCAGACGATGAACTTGACATTAAAAATCAACTGATTTAAAATATTAACTGGAATCAACATCTGTTCAATTATGACAACCTTACAGCTTTGTCAGCTCTTGATTTAACTCAAAAAAAAATATAGGCCACCCTTTGCACCATAGCCAGTCAATCAGTGCTTTCAATACAGTGTTTGATTTTAAGCATTAAGTAATTATAATTATTTTATGAACATTTGCATATAATAAGAACTGATTGTTTCTGGTTTCAAGATTGTTAGCCTGGTATGTTCATCTTTTAATACAGCAAGACAAGAGTAGCTGATAAGGTAAAGTTTCATCATATTATGGTATTCTGGTGCATCAATAATTTTTAAAAAAAAAAAAGGTTACCTGTATTAAGAAGGTAAGGATGTTTTTTTCACCCCACTACAGCACATTAACTCCTTTAAACAATAAGGAGTGTATAGCTGTACAGTAATATTTTGAAACAGATCATATGACTGCTAAGCAGTACCAGATAAAATAAAAATGTTAACTTACAGTTTACTTTAATAAGTGCATGGGCTAGGAAACAAACCTTTGTTACAATTTGTATTGTTGTTATAATAACAGAAAAAAAATGTTAAAATAATTGAATACACAATGGAGATACACAATAAGTTCCCAACATATCATGAGATTGAGAATAGCAAATCACTCCATGCACATCCACGTTTGTGTGTCAAATGAATATTGAAACGGAATTATGTTGAGCACATGGTTCATGAAATGAAAATGTGTGGTGATAATACAAAATTACATACAGAGTAACAATACGTTTTTTAGACATTCAAGCAACTGTTAAACTTGATTTAACATTTTAATGAGTTTAAAGAAATGCTAAGGACATTCGGTATAATATTGTGGGTATATTACAGTGCTGGTACAGTGTGGGAACATTTGTTAATTATGCTAATCCACTGACAGATCACCAGCAATTGACCTAGTGTGCTTTTCTATAAATGTGTAAGATGTCTAATGCAGTTTCTTTTAACTTTAATTTGTACAGTAAGGACAGAAGCTGCCCTTAGCTCCTTCAAAGGTTCTGTTATTGTACCAGCAGCCGTTTGTGAACATTTTACTAACTGCACACTAAAGTGCACAATAACAATTGAAAAGATGATACTCAAACTCAGCATCTCAGAGGTTTTTTTTTCTTTTTTGTTTTTTGTGTGTTCCTCTTATTGCATTTGTAAGAAAATCACTCAGCTGGAAGCAAGTCAATTCATCTTAGATTAGTAAAATAAATCAAATCCCACTGGCATGGTAAGGAAAAATCTACAATCATAATTCTACTTAAAATCTTAAAACTACACATCAACCAAAGATTTAATTGTATGTGGGTTTGTTGGAATAAATGAATAAATCAAACTGGCAATTTAGTCTGACTGTCAACACCAAATATGGTCAAAAGTTCTATAAACTACTGCACCATCTTTGCTGGGCTTTGTCTCTGCAGCAATATTTCTTTCTATAATGGAATAAAATGTCTATTCATTAGATGCAGAGAAAATGAATCATTGTTCTACTGAATGCAGGGAACACAGTGCAGCTTGGCAATGTATGAAATGTTTAGATTTATTAAAGATGCCTTTGTTATATCGCAATAAGTTTTATGACTCATCAGTACTTGTAATTTTCTTTCACAAGTTGAAATGAACAAAATCCCCCCGGGTCAGATCTTAGTTATTTAGTTAGTGCATTGCTGAATAATAGCAGGTTTAAAATTTAACATTAAATATGGCTTACTTGACTCACGAGAACCTTTCTTCGTTAATGCCCAATCACTTAACCTAAGTATCAAAATGGGTTTTTTGTGAGCCTCTGTCAGATATCTGTGTGAGTTATTTTCACTTCACCTCTTTCTGTTGGTTTACTGTTAAGATATTAGAGCTTGCTTTGTTTCTGAGGATGCTAGAGGGAAAAATCTAATGAAATTCATTTTTGTGCTCTTTGAAAAACAACTTCCACGGGCTTGAAAATTGCTTGTGCTTGGTAATCCATCACAATAAACAGAAAGTCTTAATTTGATTTTGTTACAGTTGCTACGTTATTGTTCTTTCATTGGGAGTTGTTTTCATAGTATTTCACACCTACAGTGTGCTTACTGTCAGTCAGAAGCAACTGCAAGTCTTCACCAGAAAGTAAATCCCTCAGAATATTTTAACTTGATTTCAAATCTGCCTCTTTTTATTTATTTATTTTTAGATTCATAAACAGAACCCCAAAAATGGCCCGAGTTTGTTTTTATCCCCCAAAAATCTCTGCTTTTGGAGTCAGTTGTGAAACACTGTCACTCAATATCTTTTAAAAATGCCAGTTATCTTATATTGTCATGTAGAATGTGTTCTTCATAAGCACAGAAATGAAATTAAAACCAAACAGAGACCGAGCCCGTATGCTGTGTGTGGGCGTAATGTATATCAGTTACAAAATACAAAACATTTAGATGCAGTATTTGGGTGAATGATTGTGTCAAAAACAGAAGCTCATATGCACACACCTGAGGTTATCTACCTCCCACTGCAACTTTCCTAAACATAGAGTTTTTTATCCCTGACAATACTTTCCCTCAATCAACACAAAAGGTTGATGACACCGCGGCTGACTCAGCCAGACGGTGGAAATCTTCATTGTGCTAATTAGATCTTTCGCTGTCTGTTAAAGACTTTTATCTCTCCCACATCTCCATGCCCATCTAATCTGGCCTTATCTCCAGGCTCCATCTCAAGGTGATTGCTGCCATGGAGTTAAAAGGAACTCTATTGTCTGAGTGAGCAGAAATAGTGTCTCATTTCCCCTCAGTCAAACTTGTCTAAAGTCATACTTCACAATTGTTTTTGTGTGTGTGTGTGTGTGTGTGTGTGTGTGTGTGTGTGTGTGCCTGTGGGTCTATTTGAATGTGTATGTGTATTGCTGTCATCACCCTGTGGAAAATTCCCTGAATTGGTACAAAATGTCATTTTGTGACTGCAGGCCAACATGCAGCAAACAAAACCAGACACACACATGGAGGCGCACACAATAAAGTTAAATAAAAACACAGCTGGCTTGTTCAAACCCTAGACAATTGGTTTTGTTGCAGGATAAACATTTTTATTCAGTGCCACTACCAGCTGTGTTCAGGTCGTTTTCATAGTGCTTATACACTTTTCTGTTCACATTTGGTTTGTTACATTTGGAGCACCTCAGGGACTCAAATGCCTGGTTTCTGCTCAAGCAAACATTTCTGTGAAAAAAGCATCCAGATGACTTGGATGAGGCGATTTTACTGTGTGTTGACACTGCAATGAGCATCCATTTCAGACAGCTGAACACATGAGACAAGCTCTAAAGTGGTGGCCATGGATCCCGTGTTTGAAGGGAAGCAAGGGAAAGATGCCTGCAGCTTTTCTGTTGGCCAACAGTCTGGCAGGAACAACACATATAAAATCTGCCTGCTGCTGCATCTCTCCACCAGAACTTCACGAGGCAACTTCATAATCACTACACCACTGCAGTCAGGTTCTGCTGCAGAATGACATGTGAGATCTCTATTTCCTTTATAAGTATGTTTTGCTTCCACACTCATGCTGAATAGTGAGAAGACATGGATCGTTCTGTGCACAAATTATAAAAAACAATAATCAAAGTGTCTGCACCAAAGCTGCCCTGCATGCTTTAATGATGATAGTCAAGTCACAGCGCTTCCAAGCTGATTCTATATTTCTCATCATGTTCTCAATAAATAACATTTTGTAATGTATATTGTCACGGATTCAAATATTGGGGATGGATACAAGAGGAAAAACCAAAATAACAACACTGGTCCGGCCGGGTCAAGTCAAACGATGATTTTAATGATCACACGCGTGGGAGATGGACGCCGTACGCAGACAGCATCAGATCTCAAAATGGTGGAGCATTGATCAAACTCTTATAGCCTCTAGTGGCCCCCACCTAATCATAAAAGCCTAAACATTCACATTCTTTCTCTCACACGGCGCCTAAGCTACGACCTTGGCTCCCTGTTTATCTGCTCCTGCTGAGATGGGGCAGAAAACCTCTCCGGTATGTTCTGTTCTCTTCTAATCAGACAAATAAGGCGATGACTTTCTGCGAACAGTATTTCTTCTAACTCAGCAGTATAATGCATCATAAAACAATATCATTCATTCACAATAAATCAGCAGTCAGTTCAATACTTGTTTGTCTCATTTAACTGAGACAAACAAGTATTGAAAGTTGTCAAGTCTTTTCCCCAGTTATACGCTGGCATTTCATTATATAGCTGCCTGAGACACTATGTATAGCTACAAAAGTGCTGGTCTTTTTCCGGTTTTGACTGCACAATCAAATCTTCAGTTTTTCTGAAGGATTTTCTATCAGGTGGCTGAAAGAACTGCACAGTGTGTGTGAGGCTTAGAAGGAGCCAATCTAAACACAACTTTTAATTATTCTATAGCCACCACATTCTGCAACCAACATTTAACTCATAATAGTAAGCTAAAGAGAAAACTTGCCTATATCCAGTTGGAAAAAAAAAAAAAAAAGGAAAAGAAAAGAAAACCAAGACAAAGAAACACTTTGTTAAACCTTTTTTATGCTGTTTGGTCACAGTAATTTTACAGTGCAGTGAATTCTACCCTTTTTTGGGCAAAGACACAGACTTAATTAAGCCAAATTCCTCCAGTTTGGCTGTGAAGTTGCTATTACCCCTGTAATGAATCTGTAATGTAAACTGAACGTAAGACATTGTGTCAGCATTGTGCAGTCTGTCTGTGTACAGTGTAAACAAGGGCCCAGCAGTGTGAGAGTCTTATATGGTAGAAACTGGGTGGTCTTGAAGCATGTAGGGGCATTTTTGGTTTTTTTTAAACATTCAAAATGATCATCATCTTGATGATATGCGTGTTAAGAATGGTAACATATTAAAACTGACTAATTATTTCTTCATGGCTTCTACACTGTAACATCTTATATTCAGTACATTAAGTGATTATTTAACAGTTAAAGGTCGTGGAAGCATTTAAAGTACATGACTCTTCACATAATATCTTCTCCGTTTCATTAAGAGTGATACAATTTGCTTTCTTGCTGAAACAACAGATGTGGAAGCAACTACATAAGGACAACTTTTCTTTCTAAATTTTAAACTGTTTTAGCCTTTTTAAAGCTTTTCATCTGTATTTTTTAAAACGAATGTTGGCATTTGAGATGTATTATAAATCATTTGCAGATATATTAATAAAGTGTGCTGCCATTTTATTAATTTTCTTGGAAGATACTGCAGTAAGTCTAAATTCTAAATGTTTTAACATAAGTTTGTAGTGTTAAGTTATATACAACATCTACATATAATGCACAAGAAACAAACAAGACAATAGGTAGCCCATGCAAGTCAATGGTCTGCATCTATGTACGTATAATGACTTTTATGCCAGGGTAGCACTTCTACAAAGTACTTTACGATATGCTTCTCATTCACAAATCTTACTACAGACTTGCTGTCATAAGTAACTTGTTGTTCTGGCTAAGGACATTTCAGCACATAATTTGAACCACTACCCCTGCATGTAGTGATAACTCACTCTACTACCTAGAGTGTAGTAGTCTGTGGAAAAAATTTAAAGGACAGACTTAAAGAGTTGTGAGCCTCAGTATACAATATCCATGCATCACCATTAATTATATTCACAGTGAAAGACGCATGTGTCACTGTCTTTAATACACTCAGGGTCTTATTTTTAAAAGCCAAACCTTTAAATTCATCAAAGTTTCTCTTCTTTTCCTATTTTACTCTGATATAGTATTCTCCCATGACAATATGCTTGTTAAGTTAGATGTAAGATATGACACATTCAAAGACTGTGATTGTGTGGGAATGTGCTCATTTGCATGTGTGCTTTGCAGGGACTAATAATGCTTTTCATTGTTCTCTTTCTTTGATAGTCTATAATAAATCCTAAGTAACTTAAAAGCCAAACTATTCCAACACAATTTTAGAAACATGTACTGTGTAATTTCAATATTTTTTATTAAATACATTAAGGATTGTTGTTGCCAGAGTAACTGCTACCTCAACCACTGTCATAATTTCATACAACACAGTAATGTTTCTCACATTCCTAAGATGATCTGTGGTATATAGTAGCATATGTGTTTGAAAGCATTAAGTAATTACTGCTTAGTATGTACATGATTATTTGAATAAGAAATATTACCACCCTCGCAACCAGAAATACTAATTAGTTCTAATCAGTGATTTATTTTATTTTACATTACAGGTGTTCTGACAGAGTTCATTTCACCAGATGCAACTGTAAAATTGGGGGGGGGGGGGGGGGGGGGAGAGAGAGAGAGAGAGAGAGAGAGAGGGAGAGAGAGAGAATTGGAAGTGGAAGAGTTTACTTTTTATAAAAGCACTTTGACAGTTTCACAGTTATGGTCTAGAAGATGATAATTATTGCTGTATCTAGGGAGTGTTATACTCACAGTATAACATATAACTGCATTCGATAAGGGAACGTTAATCTGCGAAGAAAGAAGGCATCTGCTGCTAGCACACATTTGCAACACTTGCAAATTATGTTCAGGTGATTTGTCTAAATGTAAATCTTCAATTGGCTGTGAAACCATTCCCTGTGAATATTAATGTGGCATGTATGTGAGATAATGACCTTTCTCTACAGATAGCAAATTAATCATTCTGTCATAACATAAGGCAACAATGCCACAGTCAAATCACTGACGTACTGATGTGAGACTTGAAAGCTGATCTGTTAAAATCTTTACTTATATTATTATTTGAAAGTACTAGTCAGAATATAACCTAGCTATAAAATCGTGTAAAATTGCTTTTTTTTAAACTTGTTTTAAGGGTACCTAATCCTAGTGAAAGTCTTCATAGCCCACCCAAAATTCTCATACACTCAAGAAGAGATGCCATATCCCCGCTGCAACATCATGAGCTCCTATAGTCCTTATTAAGTTCAGGTATTATGGCTAAATACTAAATTATAGTGAGTGTTGTGTCTGGAGGTCTCCAAGTTCTCCAAAAACACCTTTAATCTCTGTTTTGCCGTACATTTTAAAGATGGTAGAAGTGGTGATGTGGTTTTCTTACCGGAGGTTTATCTAGCGTCTTTTGTTATTTGCATTAGCTACCTTCAGAAAGCTAAAAGAGCTCCCCTGTGTATCACTACATCAGATGGTAGCACCAACAAACAAGTCTAATTCATAACAGCCGCAAGCAAAATGAATGGCTTGGGACCAACTTGTTTCTAAGAGTCTGTCCTCTGCTTGAATGAGTAAGGGAATATAAGCTATGTTTCACATGCTACAAGTATTGGGACTGATATATTGTGAATGACTGTTTACATGGGGATTGTTTACTTAGAAAAGTTAGAAAACTATAATCCTTGCTTACAAGCAAAAACAGAAAAGACACCACAACCCTGGTAGTAAACAATTATTTCATTGGAAAACTTATATCTGTTACAGAAAGTTTCTAATAATAACCACAAAACACATCAATTCACTGGCAAATACACAAACCCTGCACTTATATTGCAACCTTTAACTTACCTGTAGCCACTGCCACACTCAGGTATAGTTATTTTATCCTGTTACATCCAAAATCACACTTTTGGCATATCTCACTGGGCCAGTGGTAAATGGTGAATGGAAATGGGCGGGTTCTTATATGGTTCACCCGAAAGACAAAACTCCAAAACACAAACTTAACAATGTGGTGTATGCTTTACAGTGTAGCAAGGAAGGCCCAGACCTCTACATTGGAGAGACCAAACAGCCACTTCACAAGCGCATGGCACAACATGCAAAAGCCACCTCCACGGGACAAGACTCAGCAGTCCATCTGCATCTAAAGGACAAAGATGGTTTGAAAGAGGAGTGAAAGAAGCCTTCTATGTCCACTGTGAGCCACTATCTTTGAACAGAGGCGGTGGCTTACGACACCAACTGTCTGCCATCTATAATCCAGTTTTGAGATCCCTTCCCAGACGCCTTAACGCCCACTCACATCCTGGGCCATCTGACCTCAGGAAATCACATGATAGGGTGGGGCTAGGTTTCACAATGAGCTCACCCGAAACCCTGGCTGATTGTGACCTACACCCGTTTTCACACCTTGGCTCATGTGATTAGGTAGAGGATCATCAGGGGGTCCTTTTGTCCCTCTTTGGGGGGAAACTCCCACTGGGTTTAAATCTGGGACTCTCCACCATTTGACCTTCGAACTGAAGAAGCTTCTCGGATGAGAGGTGAAACGTCTTCAAGCAACTTAAAGAAGTCCAGACGCTTTTCTTTCCAAGCTCCTTAGACTACAATGACCTGGATGACTGAGAACCTTCACAGATGTTCTTATATGGTGATTTTCTACTCTACCTGATCACTCAGAGCGCTTTTATAAAGCTGGCCATACAAAATCAAGTCATTTTCTAGAAAACAGAGTGAAAAGCCCTAAAGTATATCTGCCTGCTACTATAGTCCTGTTTTATAGTTTATGCTATTGCTCAACCTAATTTATTGGCATTAAGCTTTCATCTGTGTACTAATAATCATCTTGTCATGCTACATAACATTTAATAAAACAAGGTTGTCTTCTCAAAGCAAATTATATTATTTTAAAATGTATGTGAGTGACTAATAAGCCGCTGTGATGAGCCTAATGTATTCTTGTATGGAGTGATGATGCTAAATATCAACTCATATTACACAAATTATACAATTCATATGATATTTTTGATATGATGTGGGTTTGTGAATCTTTTTCTTTCTGCATGGCTTTCATTTTCTCAAAAGAATCTTCCCTTTCTCCAAAACACACACACTTACACGCACACACGGGCAGCCAGCAGGGGGCAAGACATTAAGTTACAACAATTCAAATGCGGCTCAGCATCTCTGTCAACAACACGTCACTCGAACAAAACTCTTCTGAGAGGAAAGAACTTGAGAACTTTATTCCCCTTCAGACAAACAAACAAACAAACAGACCTGCATTTTGGGTAAGCTGGATTTTCTAAACAGGAACAGCATTAACACTGATGCTTCTGTGTGTAGCAAATGTGGCGATGGGCAGCTGATGAAAGGAGGAAAACTTGAAAATCTCATTATCAATACATAACTCTAATGAGATGAATGTTGACAGAATTAATCAGGCAGTGTGCATTATTTTTCCTAAGAATTAAATAAAGAGAATGACAAGATCAAAGCTAGATATCCGATTAACAGCCCTGACTATAAATCTGATATGACAGCCAGTATTTGAACAAAATTCTGACAGTTACCAGCTCACCTACAGGCTTATGTGCTGACAGTTTTAAAAAAATATATTTCTGCAATACAACTGCCAAATAAATAATTATCAACAGTTCTAGTGTGAAAAAAACGGTTATATGTCAGCTCTATTTAAATCTGTTCTTGTCATTGGTAAGTTTGAATTGTGAATATGAGCTCTGATAAAGTCAATTCCCCTGACTTGATCTGCTGGCAGTTCCTGTAATATTGAGTGGGAATGATATGTGAAGGATTCTTTATCATGACTTGTTGTTCTGGGAATTATTATTGTGCCCTCTAACCCTCTCCACAGTGTTATGATCAGTGGAAGCTTTGATTTGATCTGATGCCACAAATATCAGGCTTTCAAATAAACACCAAAATGTAATCACAGATAATAATAAAAAAAAAACCAGGTTCTGCTTTAGTATATAAGCTGCTGTTAAAAGTTGTTTTGCACAGTCTATTCTTGCATGGAAGATAGTCTATAGCACATTACAAGACACCATTATTCAAACTGTATCTATTATCCACTGAGAAGCTTAATTTTCGCATGTACTTATAAGTGAAAAGAACAGTAATTCACATAATTTATAGCCACAGAGGATGTGGCAATAAAATCACTGCCATTAAATAGGGGTTTCAGAGATGAAATTAGTTTTCATGCAATTATGAGTCTCCGCTAATTCTTAACACACAGGCACTGAGCATGAAGAGGGGGAGGTGCAGTGCACCAACGCAGGGACACGTCCACACACTAGCAGGCGCATACACCTCCACGTGTTCACCCACGTACATACACACACACAGACAGAGAGAGAGACAGACACACACGGATTCAAACACATTTCCTCAGGCATGATTGAGTGTCGTTGGTCTTGTTAGTACCTTGTCGTCACATGAGAATGTAGTTAATTAAAAGTGCATGTGATGTTTATTAAGATTGCTAGCAAGACATCCGCCTACACTTCCTCAAACCTCTTTTCTTAACTTCATTAGCTCGATCCAACACTCACAGCTCCCCAAACACGCTGTCGATGATTGCTTTCGCACCATCCACTTTTTGCACAACCTTACAGAGGAGAGATTTTGAACTGTATGAAATGGATCTTATTCTCATTAAATTACTTGCAATTTTCTATCTGTGCTTTCTTGTGTGTATTTAAGGACTTGGGTGTCTCTGTGAGCGCTATGCATCTGTGTGCGTGAGCATGAAGGTCCTCTGATTGAGGATGTCAAAGGTGGCTACCCACGCAGCAATTACGGGTACCAGGAGAGTGTGTTTGTATGTAATGTGATTGTGGTTTCGCTGAAGGAGTTTTTAATAGAGGTGGAGAAACAGATGGCACACACTCATTACACCACGATAGGTTAACACATGTGAAAAGCTTCAAAAGCTCCTCTTCCCTTCTTTCTATCTCTCTCAATCAAACATTGTTCTGTTATTGTCTGCGGCGTTGCGCGCTGACACAATGCCTCAACAATTAGCGCATACAGATAAGACACGAGACCCACAACCGCTTTTGCCTTTCTTTTCTTTTCTTGACAAGAAGCGCCATAATCAGATACTTGGCTATAGCCAAAGCCCCACTTCAACACAGGAAAAGGTTTCAGGTTTAAATGTATTCACTGCTTTGAAGACGAATATCACTCGCACAAGGGAAGCTGTGTCAACGCTCTAATGCAGTCCAGAACCGTAATACCTCAATCGAGGAGTTTAAATATTAAAACTACTATTCTGTCATGAAAAAACTTATGAAAACTCCTGAAATATATGAGATTTTGTCCATTCCCACTAGCCTGCCCACCCTTGTGCTCCAATTTCCTTTCAGAAGAGATTGAAAAGTCTCTTAGAGGCTTCCGTCTCATTTCTACGCCTGTCAGAGATCTCTGTGGTGAAAAAAAGAAGAGGAGTGCTAAGAAGGGTGAGTATAGATCAAACACTTTATAATGTAGTTCAGTGAAGCTGGGAACTCCAAACGCCATTAGTTGCAATGACACGCTGCCAAATCATCATCAGAACCTCCCTGTCAGCTTTTAAGAAAATCGACTTCATTTTTTAGACAAAAGGAGGCTTTTGACAGTCAAGGGGTGTGGTGGAAGAAAAGGAGACTGCTAAAAAATGAAATGACAGAGAAAGGGAGAAAAAAGGAGAATGGGAGGAGGAGGGTCTAGATAAGATGAGAAGATGAGAGGTAATTGCTTCTATTATAGAAAAGAGGGGAGAGATGAGGAGGCCAGTGAGGAGGGAAGAAGACTTGCAGGTGAGATATTAAAGTCACACCGTCCGGCTTTAAAAGGTCACCTGTGATGTCTATGCCTGTGTACCTGCTTTATGGACACACACACAGCTACACGGCACACAAACCAGCTTAAAAGTTTTTGTGCTTGCTTTGATAGTTTTGGCCTCCGTTCACTGATGCTTTATTTGTACATATATTTGCTGTACATCCACTGTTCAGACATTTTACACATATACACAGCCTGTATTTATCAAAATGTAAAGGTGGTGCTGTTCTGCATCTGTTGAAGTGCAATTTTCTTTCTGAATGGAGAAAACAAAAGTGAGATGAGCATCAGCCTTGGTGGCAACAGTTAAATCTGACCTATTTGTATCTCTCCGCTTTATCAGTCTTGTATCTCTGATGTCTGAATGCTAAAGTGGCTCAACTGTCTTCACCTCTGCTTTGCTTGTTCAGCTGCCTCCTCCTCTTCCACCAGTCCTTTCATTCAGAGGACCCAAAGGAGGTTTATCAGCATGTCCTTTCTCCGTTTTCTTATCTGGGTTCAGTCTCCACTCAATGTTAAGATCTTCCATCGCACAATGCTTTTTAAGTCAAGTTTGCTCAGAGTCATCAACATTTCGCTATTAGTTTAAGGTTATCGATTTTTTACATAAATAAGTGGCATCACTCTCATCACAATATAGCTTTTGCCTTATTCTTTCTTTCACCAGTTTCATTGCCTCTGCACTCGTGCTTTCCTTCCCTTTTCCCCACTGTATTACTGTGAAATTTATTCTTTCTTACATCTCTACTCCCTTTATTTTGCATACTTAAAGATACATTTTCCATCCGGCCTTGAAATCTTTTGAGAGTCTGCTATTGCTTTTCTTTGTTCTGTCCTCATTCTCCCCTCCCTTATCTTCACATGCTCACAGTAATTAATATATATATATATATATATATATATATATATATATATATATATATATATATATATATACGGCTGGTCTTTTGCGGTCAAATGATTGCACAGAACACATCTTTAATAACTTTAAAAAACAATAATTGAGAGCACGAGTTTTTATATATTTATATATATATATATATATATATATATATATATATATATATATATATTAGGGGTGCAACGATACTCGTATCGATATTGAACCGTTCGATACAGTGCTTTCGGTTTGGTACGCATATGTATCGAACAATACAACATTTTTAATTTATTTTATCAACTTTCCTTCTGACGGTGCTGCCTGTGTTGAGTGCTCAGTGGATCTGCGCTCGACAGTGCAGCCTAGGCGGAATGGTTGAACACAGATTCACTGAGCACAGGGCAAGCTAGTGAGACAGAAGTTAAGCTCCTTGCAACATGGCAAATTGAACCTCCCCCACCCTCATTCAGATCTGGCGTTTGGAAATATTTTGGTTTTCATGTGACATATGACCCTGAAGGTAAGCGTGTCATGGACTAAAGTGAAACAGTATGTTGGATGTGCCAGCAATGCTCAATTACATGGGTGGGAACTAGTGTGTTAGCGCAGTTAGCTCGTTAACGTGTTGGCCGTCCAGCCCCACGCATGGGGCAATCCACGGTAGCACGGTACCATGTTGTGGCGTTAACCTCATTTCAGATTAACGCTGACAGCACTAGTGGGAACACAACGAATATGACTGCACATTTACACCGACATCATCCTAGTGCAAAGACAAGTGGAAGCAGACAAAAACAACAAGCACGCATGCTACAAACTTTACCCGAGTCATTTAGACAGCCGTTAGCACATGATTCTCCTTATGGGGACCTGATATGTTTAATATGCTGCTGAGAATATAGCCCAGAAGAAGCGTATAGCATAGCTTTTATTTTGGAAAGAGCCATTTCTCTGTAATAAACTCTCTTTTCCAAAGATGAGTGATTCCTCAATCAGATACAGGGCTCGCAAAATCGCTAGCCCGACGTCCTGGGGCTAGCGATTTTTCCAGTCGGGCTTCCCTGCCCTGCCCGTCGGCCTATCGTAGGAAGGAAAAATATATGTCAATGCTTTTGCATTCTTTCGGAAATGTAGCTGGGTAATTATGTCATTGGCATCGGTGAGCCACTGTCAATATGTGACATATTGAAATTGCGTTTGAATTTGCGCTTGTTTTTTGCTTTCACTTTGCAATCGCGCGAACTGTGTATAGAGAGCAACAGCACTGATTGGTGAGTGATGATAATTTGCGCACCAATTCCTCTGACATCATCTTATCAGTCGTTAGCTTACTATGCAAACATGACAAGTGAAATCTTCCGCAGCAAGCTTAAACATGTGAGAGGTTGATCGCACAGAGAATCGCTGAGCGTTATGTGAGTGCGTGTGTAAAAGCAGCAGGATATATATTTTAGTTCTGCTGAGCCAAATAAGACAGGTCAGGGTGAAGAAGTGACAGCCAAAGAAAAGCTTACCACAAAACGGAAAAGTTATGACAAATCAGACTATAAGCCAAAAAGAAAGTGCAGCTTTATGGTTTCATGGACAAAAGAATTTCTGTGGCTGCAATATGACGAGCTAAATAACCAGGGCTACACATAAGTGGTCCGCAGGTGCGCATTCGCTGTCAAAATAAAAAACGCGCACAAGATAAGAAGTTGCAACGCGTGTTTGCATACATAAGATTTTCTGGAGGACGACAGACATTTGTTTAGAACTCTTAAAGATGTCGAAGAAGCAAGCTCCTTTAAGCAATTACTGTGATGTTCCTCCACCTCCAAAGAAATGTCAGGAGTCCGAACCACAAAAAAAGCGTGTATTCTCGGAAAAGTGGTTGCAGGAGGTAAGCTGGCTTTAAACAAATGATGAACGCACAGAGATGTGGTGCAGAATGTGCTGTGAAAATTTAATAAATGACAAATTAATAAAAAGGCATGAACATTTTTTGTATCAAAAAAATATCGAACCGTGACACCAAAGTATCGAACCGAACCGAACCGTGAATTTTGTGTATCGTTGCACCCCTAACATATATATATATATATATATATATATATATATATATATATATATATATATATATATGGGCCCACCCTATATATCTACAGGGTGGGCCATTTATATGGATACACCGTAATAACATGGGAATGGTTGGTGATATTATAGTCCTGTTTGTGGCACATTAGTATATGTGAGGGGGCAAACTCCTCAAGATAGGTGGTGACCATGGAGGCCATTTAGAAGTCGGCCATCTTGGATACAACTTTTGTTTTTTTCAATAGGAAGAGGGCCATGTGACACATTAAACATATTGGTAATGTCACAAGAAAAACAATGGTCAATCAATCAATCAATCAATGTCTTCAATGTGCTGCCCATTGTGTTGGATTGTCAATGCAACCCTCTTCTCCCACTCTTCACACACTGATAGCAACACCGCAGGAGAAATGCCAGCACAGGCATCCAGTATCTGTAGTTTTAGGTGCTGCACATGTCGTATCTTTACACCATGTCGTATCTAAGGGGGTCAGATTGGGAGACCTTGGGGGCCATTCAACTGGCCCACGACGACCAATCCACTTTCTAGGAAACTGTTCATCTAGAAATGCTCGGACCTGGCACCCATAATGTGGTGGTGCACCATCTTGCTGGAAAAACTCAGGGAACATGCCAGCTTCAATGCATAAAGAGGGAAACACATCATCATGTAGCAATTTCAAATATCCAGTGGCCTTGAGGCTACCATTGATGAAGAATAGACCCACTATCGTTGTACCCCATATACCACACCAAACCATCATTTTTGTTGTTCCAACAGTCTTGGAGGGATCCATCCAATGTGGGTTAGTGTCAGACCAATAGCGGTGGTTTTGTTTGTTGACTTCACCATTCACATAAAAGTTTGCCTCATCACTGAACAAAATCTTCTGCGTGAACTGAGGGTCCTGTGCCAATTTTTGTTTTGCCCATTCTGCAAATTCTGTGCGCCGATCTGGGTCATCCTCGTTCAGATGCTGCAGTAGCTGGAGTTTGTAAGGGTGCTATTTGTGAGTAGCTAATATCTGCCGAAGGGATGTTCGACTAATGCCACTCTCCAGTGACATGCGGCGAGTGCTACGCTGTGGGCTCTTGCTGAATGAAGCTAGGACAGCCACTGATGTTTATTCATTAGTGACAGTTTTCTTGCGTCCACACTTTGGCAAATCCAAAACTGAACCAGTGTCACGAAACTTAGCAAGCAGTTTGCTAACTGTAGCAAGGGAGATGGGTGGTCTCGTAGGGTGTCTTGCATTGAAATCTGCTGCAATGACCCAGTTACTGCGTTCACCAGATATCAACACAATTTCGATCCGCTCCTCACGTGTTAACCTCTTCGATATGTCAATGGCTGTGAACAAAGAGAAACTTGTAAATAACTCATGAAAGAATAAAGTTACGTTGAAACCAAGCACGCCATTGTTTTTCCTTGTGACATTACCAATAAGTTTGATGTGTCACATGGCCCTCTTCCTATTGAAAAAACAAAAGTTGTATCCAAGATGGCCGACTTCTAAATGGCCACCATGGTCACCACCTATCTTGAGGAGTTTGCCCCCTCACATATACTAATGTGCCACAAACAGGACTTTAATATCACCAACCATTCCCATTTTATTACGGTGTATCCATATAAATTGTCCACCCTGTATATTACGCCCCCCCCCCCCCCCCTTCTCCATTGCACACTACCATGCCCTATTGACTCTCCTTCCCTTCCTTTTTCTCCTTCCTTTCACTCCTCTTTCACCTGCCACAGTGCCACCAGTGAGGCCACCTATGAGATAAGCAGCGCCAGTGTAGAGCCATCAGGTTCCTGACAAGATGCGCCCCGTGTGTTCAGACATGACCCACTGCCAGACAGCTACTGAACCTGTCAGAGAGACACTGGCGGCTCAGGGCACAAGATGACTGCCAGACGGACATTGCAGGATTCGCAGAGGGGACAGTTTAAAGTTAAAATTGTTGTTTAGATTCACTTGAGACCATTGACCTTGTCCACCTTGAGCATGCTGTCAGGAGTTGTGAACTGGATAAGGTTGAGCAAAAGCAAACAGAGAAAGTGCTGGGAAGTAACAAAAGCACTGCCATTACATTCAGATGTAACATCGTCACTTACCACACACATTAACAGATGTAAAAGAAAAATGTCCAAATTTACTTTCTAAACGGAATGTGACAGATAATGGCTGAGTGGCAATTTTCAGGGTTTAAAACTTAAAAACAGCACATAAGTGTTCAAAGTGTCATTTGAGGCTGATTCTAAAAGCAAGACTAAACCATTTTTACATATATGTTCAAAAATCACATACTAATATGTAATACTTACTTGATTAATTAAGTATTAACTAATACCTTACTAATGCTTAATAGTGTTTAATTATTATAAACGGTGTTGGGGCGTAACACAATACATGTCCTGGCGTTATGTATTTTTAATACAAAATACGCACCATATAAAAAGGTGGTATTCAGAATACAGTTACTTTGTTGAAACAAAGGGATTACACAGCGGTCTTTTCCTGTTTCATATGTTAGGCTATGCCCTCTCTATTTCTGGTAATTCCACGCCGTTGGAAACCCAAACAAAACACACACACACTCATTAAGAGGCTCTAATGCCTGTGTCTCAATCTTGCGACCCATGTCACCTCTACTTGCGGCCCGCATAATGACGTGAAGAAATATTTAAAAAAATTATTGTTCAAAAAATTATTTAATATGAAGGCAATATGAGTAGAGTATTACAGACATAGCCCTAAAGAATGTAGCGTCATGGGCAGCGTAGCCCAGGTGTAAGTAAGCTATTAAGACTCAACTGTACAATGTGTTCGTGTTTTTCTCTGAAACAATAAGTTCCATTGGAGCAGCCTTTAAACGCCTCTCTCTGTCTCTCGCTAGCAAAGTTGACTCAGACAACAAAAGCTAGTTTTCAGCTACGAGCCCGACACGGAACCCGACGTATTAGTCAGAGTTCACTTTACTATGGTTCGCAGCTGCAGGCCTGTTTTATATACGCGCGGAATAGTTTTCTATACGAGATCACTGAAAAAGTGCAGCCTTACCTAATGTCCACCCTACTGTTACTCATTTTATATTAAGATTTAAAAATCTAGATGGTATTGGTATGGCGAGTAGCAGTAATAATAATAAATCACACAGCAATAGTACATTCATGTAGTTGTAGTTTGATAATATATTAAGTAATCCAAAGTATTCAGAATACATTACTCTCATTGAGTAACGAAACAGAATACGTTACAAAATACATTTTGGGGCGTGTATTCTGTAATCTGTAGTGGAATACATTCTAAAAGTAACCTACCTAACACTGATTATAAATTCTTACCGGTTGGTAAACTTTTGTCTGGTCTCTCTCAAATAATTTGTGCTTTGTACCAATCTCTCACACTTTCTTTTTCTTCTTCTCTTACCCCCCAACCAGTTGTCATGGTCCTGGGTTGGTGACCCAGTGTTTTGAGTTTTGTACTATTATTGATCTTCGATTTCTTTATGCTTTATGATGATGATGATGTTTTGGTTTGGTTTCTGTTTTGTATTTCTAGCTCTTTACTTCTTCTTTGTCGTGTGATCTATAGTTCTTAGGTTTCGGCTCCTGTGCCCCTCATGTTTAGTGTAGGTTTAGTTCTGTCATGTTTATTTCCCAGTCAGTTGGGTCTCATGTTGCAGTTTGTGACTCATGTTCCTGTGCTCTGTGTTTCCTCTGTTCAGTGTCTAGTCCGTGCTTCTGTGCCTGTCGTATGCTTCCTGTTTTATTTTGATAGTCCCTGTCCTGTGTGCAGGGTGTCTGATTCTGCTTCCCCTTGTCTCGTTAGGTCTGATTTGTCCCAGGTGTGTTTCCACCTGTTCCCCTCCCTCTTGTTGTTCTGTTTGTGTTTTTAGGCCCTCTATTTCTCTCTGTTAGTTGTCGCATCATACCCCTCACCATGCTGTGTTTTCTCCCTTTGGGTTCCCGAGGAAATTCTAGTTCATAGTTCCTGGTTCGTTGTCCTCGTTTATGTTTCTTAGTCTTTAGCTTCTTGAGACCAGTCTAGTCCTAGTTTTCATGTTCAAGGTTTTGGTTTGTTTTTGTGAGTTTGTGGAAATGGTGAAAAGGGAGTTCTTCCTTCCCACCATTGCCAAGTGCTCACTCACAGAAGATCATCTGATTGTTCTAAGTTGGATATAAATAAAACTGAATGTAATTTAATTAAAGGGTGTGGTGGTTACATCTATTTTTTATATAATAAACCATAACCACTGACTTGACAAAGCTTACCTGCGTTTCCACAGTAATTGTGGATTCCATGCGTGTTTTAAATCTGAAAAGTCATAATAATTCTCAGCCCATGCAGAGCCACTCCTGAATATCTAAGCAGCTTCCCACCTCCAATCATACATACGCATGCAGACACCAGAGTCCCTGTGGGCCTGACGATGCTGTGCTTGTCTTGTAGTACAGGTTGTGGCTTTTACCAATTAGCAAAGCAGAAGAGAGAGATTTAAAACATGATGACACCACAGTGTTGTTTTATCCCACAGGCCACTGATGCTCCACAAGCACAGATCATGTGTGATCAGATCAAATCTAAGTGCTTACACAGGCCAGATGATACACATACTGTACTTACCTCTTGCTTTGATTAGCAGAAACTGACTGCTACTTTTCCTTTAAACTGTTATAGATTCAGTATGATTTTACTTAGCTTTTCATAGAGTCTTGTGAAAAGGCTTTTGTTTTGTTTTTTCACATGACTGGAGTATTATGTACTACGTTTCATTCATTTTAGTTCATAGTTTCTAATTTTGAATCAAAAATGAGCTAGGTCGTGCTTTTCAATTCACAATTGTCCCAAACCATGACAAATCTCTAACCTTAGCCAATTAGTGTTAATGCCTAAATCTAACTGAGCAGTCCGTGAAAACAAGAAACTGCCCTGGGTGGTGGTCACGCTAAAGTCTTCTATCCAAAATAACCTTCTTAACCCTTAATCTCTTAACCCTTGTCCCTTGTTAACATTCAAAAATAATTATTTGTAAATGGTTGAATCGCTTTAAGTCAGTTTAACTGCAGAACTGTAGTTGGAGGTTGAAAAGCAGCTAGTAGTGTAGTAGTTCTTGTAACATCTGTTTGTTTGGTTTTTCTAAATCCATGCAGAACAGTTTACCTCTGAGCCACACAGGCCAGGTAATTGGCACTCAGAGTGCAAATCAAATTTTTGAGTAATTTTTACCAGCTGCATCGCTACACAAGATTTTAGTGCTTCCCAACCTGCCAAATCCCACCTTAACACCTGATTATCTGCACGTTACACTTGATTTATTTGGCAAGTAAATGTTAAAGGGTTTTGTGTTGTATTATTAAACAATAATGTGATTTTTAATGACATCATCTTCTAAAAGCTGACATGTGATAAAAATGCAGTTCTCTTATAGGTGCAATAAACATGAATTTTAATTTATTATTCAGCATTTATTTTAAGTAGTAAAAACCACTGGAAGATTTAGGAAATGCACCAACTTCTTTTCTGTTGATGTGGATCAACTTGCTCAAGCCACTCCCAGCCAAGAAGAGCTTCTAGAGCAGGGGTGGGCAATCTCAGTCCACGAGGGCCGGTGTCCCTGCAGGTTTTAGATGTGTCCTCGAACCAACACAGCTGATTTAAATGGCTAAATTAGCTCCTCAACATGTCCTGAAGTTCTCCAGAGGCCTGGTAACAAACTAATCATGTGATTCAGGTGTGTTGACCCAAGGTGAGATCTAAAAGCTGCAGGGACACCGGCCCTCGTGGACTGAGATTTCCCACCCCTGTTCTAGAGTCTGGTCAGTTCTCTGACTCTGGTACCCTCATCTGTACAAAACCCCTTTTTCACTTCTTCAAGTGTGACTAATAAGCTATACAACTCCGAAATGATAATCAGGCAATAAAAATAAAATTTGTTCCAGTCTTCTTCGGGCTTTGTTGAGATTCACCGTAGCAATCTGTATCACCTTCAGGGATCGTTCCTGCCAGCAGTGTCTCACCAATTACTGGAGTGTTTTTTTCACCCACAGGCAATATTGCAGAGATGGATTGCCCCCCTTCTGTGGCAATAATTTCTTTGTTGTTTGCAGCAGTTCTCTTTAAGCTTTTAATATGTTTTTACTTTGTTTTGACCTCTGTAACCGCCCATAACAGTAGCGATAGCGCTTACTTATTTAGTTACCCTTTTTTGACTGTTCTGTAGAGTGATGTTTAGCCTTTTAACTTGTTCCATGTCAGTGTTGACAAGTATGCCATAAAATCCTTTAAAGAAAAATGCTTAGCCTTTTAGCTAATTTCTTCTGTAAATGACATGCAGATCACATCTCATGCAGAGTTCACACTGCTGTGTGTACACACATATGATAAATACCAGTTTTCTTTTACACTGCTTGTATTTGAACGGAGAGCACTTTAGAGCTCTTTCAACATGTAGTTTGATAAATGAAGCTCATGGTTTGTAATTCTTGAGTTCAGGTTTCTAATTTGGAATTAAACCATCACTTTTATACCATGTTTGCTTGTTTCTGTATTGCTGTACACCCACACCCAAGCAAAGTTTCAAAAAGT
The DNA here is from genome assembly GCF_056152115.1 of Neolamprologus brichardi. Taxonomy (NCBI): domain Eukaryota; kingdom Metazoa; phylum Chordata; class Actinopteri; order Cichliformes; family Cichlidae; genus Neolamprologus; species Neolamprologus brichardi. The sequence continues at coordinate 19,440,894 of NC_142109.1, forward strand.
GTGTTTTTTCCTTCAGATATAATTTAAAAGTAAAACGCCATATGGCTGAGTCTGATGATCATGGTCTGTTAAGTTTGAGGTTGAAGGTTGATAGAGTTTATGTGAGAACAGTTTTTCTTTTTTTGAGTTTGAATAGTATGTTTTTTGTATACTATTCATCCTAGTGCAATGAGAATTCTTAAGACCTGCACAAAAGTAAATGTCAAATCTATGTGTTTTTTCTATGTGTATTGTTGGCAACTGGGGTATTTTATATTTACTCATAAATTCAATCTTTTAGTTTTTCCCTTAGATTATAAAAAATCTAGATGACTGCAGCAGGAGTTCCCAAGACCCCCTTCTGCTGACTGTCCCAGCAGCTTTGTCAACAAATACGGGTTAGAAATTTATCACAATGTCTGCCCTCACTGTGAGGAACCGCCTGCAGGAAGTTTTCAGATTTAAAGAACGAGCTCTTCTCCCTGAGTTCAAAGTAGTTGGTACTGTGAAACATGACTCTATTGGGAGTTGTTATGGCTTTGAATTAGTTTCTGTCAGTATGGCATTTAAATTGTATGCCCCCATCTCTCCCTTGCTTGCTTTTGCTCTGTCTTTCAAATTCTTGCTCTTCCTCTCTTCCTCATCTTCTTTCTAAATGCATCTTTCCTGATGTGTATGTCCCGCCATGTTCTTAGCTTGGTTTCCCTCCTATCTCAGCAGGATGTCATGATAAAATAAAGGCTACAGGGTTAGCCTGTGAATGTCTAACCTTGTAAAGAACACCATATGTGACCAGTTCCCATGTTAAAGGGGTCTTGCTGAACTTGTGAACTGTGTATATGTGTGAATGTGAGTGTGGGTTGAAGGCACAGTGCCCTGAGGGGGTCACAGTAAAACCACTCAGCAGAGGGATAAATAACCTCCATCTTCGGTCATTACCCCTTTGTTGTCTTTCACTACCTCAATTTCTCCATGATTCCGGAAGGAGGGCTTTCTATTCATCTATTTTTAATGCCTCTTGTTTTCATTTGTGGAAAGTGTGCAGTCTAAGCTTTGTGCTTTTCCTCACCCCCTAAAAATAAAACATCCTTAATATCATCCACTACCTGCAACCCTCCATCAACTCATCTCCCCTCTCTTTGCCTCCGGAGGGGTGTATGTAAGTATGTAATGGTGTGTGGGAAATAGAGCCCGTGCATCTTTGTGTCTGTGTATTTATGTGACCAGAGTGTGTTCGCGCGTGTGTGGCTATGTAGGAAAAACAACTCATCTCCTTACTCATCTCCTCCCGGAACAAATGCTTCCTGAGTGAATTTTGCTTTCAGAGGCACAATCTCCCCTCCAACAATAGCGCTCCCATTTTAAAGATACCACGTACACCAACTTCCACACATACATGAATTTCACAGATAACAAGAACATTTGCGCTGGCCTTCTGCTTGCCCTAGTTAAGAGGACATAATGTTCACTGCTCCTCAACATGTGTGAGAAGGAAAAAACATTGGTGTCATGTCAAGAATGACATTAGCAGAGCAGTGAAGTAGAAGGAGGGCAAGAAATGCAATGCATTTGTGCGTGTGAGTGTGTGTAAGTGTGTGTGTGTGTGCGTGTGTGTGTGTGCGTGGTGGGATGGGGGTGGAGGGTGGGTGTTATGGGTGAGTGAGTTTTCTGTGTTTCTTACTAGTGAAGCTGAGAATGTGTGTCTTTTACTGTGTATGAGTTCTGTGTGTATTATACATATTGTATTTCATTCCAGCTCAGTTTGGATTGAATCATTTTGCATTTTTTTACTTGTATTACTTTAATATAAGCAAATGGCTATTAGAGATTTCATTTCGCTGGGCACCAGTATCCTTTTCTTTTTAAATGGAAGCACCCTAGAAGTCTACGAGTTAAATTGCATCTTTGCAAAATCCATGATCGGCTCTGTGCTGCCTCTGCTGCACCCTATCCCACCTCTGTCTGCATTTTTTTTTTGCCCCTTTTCACCTTTAAATCTGTAAAAACTGGCCTTTAAATAAACACTGGTGCAATGCAGCACTGGCTCAATTTCAAAAAGATATTTTTTTATTTTACTTAGCTATTCTGTGTGTTATGTAGCATTTATACTGTCTGATGTTTCTTTTATATTGTGTTGCATTTTATCTCTAATGTCACTTTGAGTTGCCTTGTTGTAGCATGGTGCTATACATATGCTAAAGTGCTGGACCACCATGAGTTCACAAAACATTTTCAGTGTCTCTGTTTTTGGCCTTGATTCTGCTGTTGTGTGGAATATTAGTGGAGAATTTCATGCCAGTCTTCTAAAAGAAATTTCTTACTTTGGCAATCGGATGATGGTGTTGGAGAACTCTTGCCAACATGCCCAAAATCTTTCACAGATGTTGAAGTAGCTTGAGATCTGGTAATACTGACAGCTAAAACATGATTCACATCACATTTATGCTCAGTAACCCATTCAGTGATTCTCTTTGTCACTAAAAGGGGCAACTGTAATGTTTCTCCTCTAAATTATTCATTTTTCCCTTTTAACTTGTTGCCTCTCTGTGATTACTGTTGGAAACTGAATGCAGACTGTGCACCGTAGATACTGCATACATGCAAATTGTTTTCATCTTTCACACACGCTTATTCTTTTGCATAGAAACTGTGTATGTGTTCATGGTTTAGTGGATCTAAACAGCCTCCCTGCAGAGTTGGTCTGGTCAAATTGCCACTGAGCCGTTTAAGATGCCCCATAGGTCACGCCTTGTCTCTTCTTGTCAGTGCATGCAGGTAACATCATGTAATGTATCCCTCCTCTCACTATAACCCAATGGCCTGGGGTTTTGGCACAACTTCTGATCGGTGTGTGCAGCAGGGCACGGGCCATCCTCTCTCCTAATTGAATTATCGGAGTGCAAAAACAGGCATCAGACGGGATTCATGTCAGACTTGCCCCAGAGCATCCAGCCAGCCAGCTAGGCAGGCAGGCGCTGGTTATTCAGGGAAAGACAAGCACAGTGTGTTCATGTTAGTCCATGTGGTAAGAGCAGAAATGTGTGTCTCTTTGTGTATGAATGCAAGTCAGAGCCTTTGTGCATGTGTGTGAATGTGTGTGCCGTAAGGCTCCAAAAAGAGCACTTTAATTTCCGTCTCAGAGGAAAGTGTGATTGAACACAAACCCTTTCGCCAGTGGGTCAAAACAGTCACACACTACAACAACACAAGAGAAGATAAAAAAGGAGAAGCCTTATTTTGTCCTTCATTTTTCCCTCTAATCTATCTTCATACAAGCCTTTCTCTGATTTTTATTTTGTTTCGTCATACATTTAATTTTTTTTCCTTTTCCGCTTTTTTTTATACTGAACATGATATAGTAATTTTCTGTTTTTTTCCATCAATTTACAGGTAATGGGAGGTTGACATTTTAGCAAATATAGGGTATTTGATATTGCTTTCCGAAGGTTTCTGGTCATCCTTGTGTGTGTGTGTGTGTGTGTGTGTGTGTGTGTGTGTGTGTGTGTGTGTGTGTGTGTGTGTATGTGTGTGTGTGTGTGCGTGCATGCGTTGTAGTGTTGTGGACCATCTGGCCATAGACAGACCTGACTATGGATACAATCACAACAGATTAGAATGAGGTGGAAGGGAAAGCTCCTTTTCTCCCCTTCATTTAACTCGTCCCTCCTTGTCTGCTTTGCTTCATTAATCTGCTCCACTTCTTCACTTTGTGTATTTGTGTGCATGCATGTGTGTGCATATGAGAGTGATTGTGTGCTTGTGTGTACAAACACTTAAACATCCGTGTGTGCGCTCGCCACGCTTTTTGAAGTGTCACAAAGTGTAATTATCTTGCATTGGTCAGTAATTGAGAACAACTCACCTATTGACTGCTTATGGTGCATGTTTAGCTCCTGAGGCTGTCGTTGACATCATGACTAACCTGCTGGATGTTAATCCTCACTGGACTGGAATGCAACTAACAGTGATGCTAACGAGTGTTAACACTCTGATGATTAAAAAGATTAATAAGGCTAATGGGTAAAAAGCAGCATCAGTTTAGATTGAAGCAGCGACACAAGCAGACACAGGATGGATGGGGGAAATGGGGTGGGGGTGGGTGGGTGCACACAAAGGATGGCGCTGAGTGAGAAAGTGTGTGTTTGGACTCGCCTCATCTTTTCAAGTCTGTTTGGCACTCATTCACCATGAGTGGCTGTGACCCCAGTTTTGGCATGCAGTGAGAGTAAGCTGTATGAATGAGAGTTGGAATGCTTGCATATGTGTGGCTGCTCATATGCATTATATCTCACTGGGTCTATGCGGCTCTTTATGTGTGACTGTATGTGTATGTTCAAAACGGGCTCTGCGTGAAAGGCGCTAAGTACGAGTCACCTAGGGAATGATTTGAACAAATCGTCTCATGTGTCTTCAGCTCCACGGTGACGTAGCTGCTGCAGAGCTTTTCTGTCCTCTTCACTGGACTGTTGAGCGGGGGATGGGGGTGCGGGGAGCGAGGGGGGTTGCATGAGGACTGAATGTGTCTTAGTGACAGACTGATTCCCCGTTGTTAAAATGTGTATTCACAAGATGAGGCGTGCGGGGCGCTTCAGGCAAGACGAAAAAGCGGCACAAATTGACCTTGATGGGATGTCGTGGTGAGAGAAGTGGATTTTGGCCATTTTCTTTTATCTTTTGCCCTGGAGTAGTAATGGCCGCTGTTATACTTTTAATTCCTGAAGTCATAGTTATTGATGTTACTGGACATTGAAATGATGTATGTCTCAAGATGTTTTGTGGATGACTCATATTTTCTCTAGCAATTTTTACAGCACTTTCAGTCCTCACTGCAGCCTCACAAACTGTGCAGTCAACTACTTAAAGGTGTTGTTTATTCATCTAATAGGTGCCAACTTTTGCAAAAACTTTAATAATTGTAATAATTCATAAATAATGTTGCCCGATGTACCATCCCTTTTTTTTCTTCAATTGATATAGGGGTAGGAAAGAAATGCTGTTATGCAGCTGCCTAATAATAATGGATTTACATGCCATATAATTTGAGACCATGTATCTTATTATGGATTAATGCTTTGATGAATTGTGGTGTTTAATAATCAAAATAATTAGGAAAAGCTGCTAAAGTTTTCAAGATAAACTGTGGATCTGTGGTAAAGACGGCAAGAGAAAGAGGACAGTGCAAAGTCAGATCAGTTAAAGTTAAAAAGTTAAAAAAAAAATTAACATGTGTCTTGTATCTTTGAACAGACCTTGAGAGCAAAGATTTAACTGCAAGTCAGATTAAAGGAACACAGTTGTTTGATTCAACTAAAAGGAAGCAAACAGGAAACAACAGTGACCAATTAACAACATGTATCCATAAATTACTGGACAAAAGCAAAAGTGTGTGCAATGTTGCCCATCTGCATGTTTTGTTTCAATTTTTTGGCTAGCAAAAAAAAAAAAAAAAAAAAAAAAAAAAAGCAGTGGTGGCTATTTGGAATCCATTTGTTTAAAGGGGGGGGGAAACTTATTGGGTCATGTTTGTACACACAGATAGGGGATTTGCAGGTCACATTTTGAAAATGGAATTCCACATGTGCAGGAATGTTATTTCGGGTAATAGTACACTCTTTGTTGTCATGGTAGCACTTTTCCATTGAAGATTTCAAATTAATTTTAAGAGTACAGTACATGTCTTAAATTGTAAAGTTTAGAAACAAGGACTCCCATTTTGACTGGGTTGACGGTGTCTTGTAGTCATGGTTACGTCAGTTTTTATAAATTTGGTGGAACAGTACTGAACAGATATGTGGGTGAAACAGCTCAGGGAGAGAAGAAAGAAAAATCAGTAAATGTTATCTGTGGTAACAAAAATGAGTAAATATGTTTCTAATATTGCAAACTGTGAATATTTAATCATTCAATATTTGGTTCAATTTACCTTTAAATGATATGACTATGTTCATTAATGAAGCTGCTGTTGAAATGTAATGTAAGTTCTTGTAACAAGCAGATGACGAACATTGGTGTGTTTTTTCATTGATTCATGAAGACATGAAAGTCCATAGATATGTCTGGTGGTGTACAATGTTTATTTATATATTATATCTACTTTTGACTGACTGTAGAAAGAACAGAACATTAAGTTACAAATGAATGTTTTGGCCATATGTTTATCTGTCTTAGTCATCTTGTAACTTTTTCAGAGTTAATTTTATTGCATTTAGTCATGCTAGTGCTTATTATGGCATCATCACTGTCAATCAGGTTTAACTGCACTGATGTCATCAGTGTATATATTTGTTTGATTATTTTCTCCTTTTTTGATGAAAACTGTTTCAAAGATTTGAGTACAACTGATCAATTCAAGTCTATGGGAATTTTTAAAGCCAAAGCTAGTGATGCTGATTGTGCTGAACTGTAAGGAGTTGCTATTATTCTTCCTACTTTAGAGCCCTGTAAGTAAAACTTTTAAAAAAAAGCTTTCCAATCAAACCATCTTTATTAGAGATAATGTGATAACAGTATCTGTAACTGAACAAATGATATTATTCATATTTCATAAGATTAAAAAAGCATAAAACAAAAATGAACTACAACATGAATACTAGAATTAAGCCTTCCTTTTTGTTACCCTAATAAAGTGAACGTTTCTATTTTATGTATTCCCCACAATAATCTTGTACTTTTTTTCCACCCCATAACTAGATTTTATTCAGAAGCAATTAATATCCTACAAACCAGTGTTTACAGAGCTGCAAATAACACTGCACAGGGCTAAAAAAGAGACGAGCACAGTGAGTCAACATAATAGATGTACTAAACAGGCACTTTCTCTTTAATGGTGTCAATAAATAGCCACATCGCCATCTAGTGACATTTAGAGGTAATATGAGCTTCAAAACTGGCATTTGAAGTCATACTTGCAGCTGCTTTGTGCAGTATAGTGCTGACCTTGTGTATGTCATTGGGGATATAAACATCCATTCAGGCATTCTACACACAGACAAGGTGTACAAACAAATGCACATATCTATCTTGTTCTTTCTCCCAGACACTCACAAAAATACACACACCAACACACATAAGTTCCAAATATCTACTTAAAAGTGACTTTGTACACAGAGTATGAACTGCAGCTTTTTGTCCACAGAAATCAAACTTAGTCAAAGAAAGCACACGGATGGTACTTGCAGAGCCACAAAACTTATATTGATATTAATGTGCTACATAAAGTTAGCCAGATAAAAACATGTGGATAAACAAATATAGGAGCTTGCATAAACCTTTTTTTGTGTTTGTTTTCATATTTGTTTGTTTTTTACCTCTACAACAAAGACATTTTAAAACTCATTTTGGTTAAAGCTGTTGTACTGTTATAAAGTGGCTAGCCTCTAAGGCCTTCAATGCTTGTGTGTACAGAATCAGACACTAAGCCTGAGTTTTGATTGTAAACAAATGCTGTTTTACATTTAAAAATACTTGACCTTCCCCCTGACCCTTACTCAAATCTTTATATTTAAAGGTATACATTAGCTACCCGCAACATATCTTACATCCTATATATTTTCACTGCCAGTATGTATACTACAGTTTGCAGTCGTAGTACTCACTGGCACTCTTGTTTGTACAAAGCTAACCTATAGACAAGTAAGTAAAAAGATAATATTCTTCTGATGACAAAACTGAGCAAGTTATTTGTTTTATATGTATCTTAAATAACAGTTTAATAAAGATATTATGTTTATTTTCATGTTTTTCCTGTAATATCACTGTGCCGACAGCTTGTCCAAGATGTGGTTAAGTAATAGTTAAAGGGGATTAACTAAACGCAATGTGAAATGCAATATTGTTACACTGAAAAACATCTTTTTATACTGACATCAGAGTTTTCACACAGTTATGAAATTCTGCACAAACCGCTTCCTGTCCTGTACGAGTGCATACACTAAAATGGGGGCTGAAGATATTGACCATGCTGTTGACATTTACAGAGGTGGGAGCAGTTGTGGTTTCTGCAGGTCTATGCTTCTTGCTTGATGTTGCAGAGGAGTAGCTGTAAGCTGCGATGCTGACAATGCTTGCACTGCAAACACTGTTGCGAAAGTCAACTCATAGTTGCACTAACATACAACCACAACTAACATTTGCAAATAGGTTGTGAAATATAAATAGCTTCATTTCAGCCTGCCCAGGATTTAAGTTGTGATAAATTTTCAGCCTAGTTTAACCTCTTCAGTAACTGCTCTGCCACACCATTTCTGTTTACCACTCTGATGGGCGGCAATTTAAGTTTCAATTTTTTGAAATATATGCAGCATGGCATCATGCATTTTTTTCCCTACTACAACAGAGCTCTTTGTACAGTATATTTTAATCTTATTTGTATTGTACTTTATTCTATTGTATATAGTATTTTATTCCTGTTGTATAGTTTACTATTGTATTATTGCTTACCCTATCCTATTGTGTTTTTGTTAACTTTTACTGCTCTTAAACTTGTGCTTACTGCCATGACCAAAAAATTTGCCACGTGTGGGACTAGTAAAGATTATTTTATCCTATCATGTGAAAATCATTCTATAAGTCAAAGAACAGTCAGAATTTACAAACCTATTTAAATATTCAGACATTATTTTATTAGTTAGTGAGCATGCCATGAAAAAAGTGGTCACATTGACATTTTTCTGCTGGCTGACATAGAGTTAAACATTAAATTTGGATCTACCTCGCTTTCAGGGACAAAGACAAATAAAAGCGAACTATAATTTAAGTTTAAAACAAAACCTTGATATTGAAAACCATTTTTAGTTTTCAGCTTTATGAAAATGTCTAGGAAATAGCCTTGGCTTGTTTCCATTTTCTTGAAAAATATTTTACCAGAACTCATAACAAAGTTAAGCTGTGAGTACATATTTCTGGTTCTCTATTATGAGCCGGTTTAAAGTCTTTTGCATCTGGGTGATGAGGAATAGTATAGTAATACATCTCCTATTAATGCAAGGGGATGTCATAACAGACTGGTTGAATGAGTTTGAATTTGACACTGTTGGAGTTTTTGGAATTATTATTCAACCTGTCAAAATTAGTTTTTGTAAATGGAGTGAAACCTAAATAAAACTGCTTGTGCTCAAGTCCCACTACAGGCTGTCAACCTAAATGCCTTAATAATACGTTTATAAATGATTTTGCCACTTATCTGATTAAGATAACATTTACATTTGTTATGTTTGATCACATTTTTATTCTGTACACAAAGTTTTAAGTACTTGAATGACATGTAAAAATATTTGTAATGGTTAGGGTGGATGACAAAAAAGATATAATTACCAACAAATGACAACTACTTTCATCATATGTCCATTGTATATCAAATTCAATTGTATAACATTTTTGACTGGTAGGAAAGAGCTTCCTTAACCCTCTTTTGCTGACTGAACAAGGTTTTCTGGTATAATTCATTATAGGTAATACTGTGCATAGCCATAATTAGCAAACGGATAGAGAATTAGCCTTTACTTAACACTTATTACTGCTAAAATGATCAAATTAAGAAGTAAATTGTAAACAGATTTATATATGCAAACAAGCTGTAACTTTACAAAAACCATCAAGATGTTTGTAGGTGATTTTTATACTTGTTTAAAAGACATTATAAGAAGGCAGATGGAAAAAAGGGTGGAGTATTCACACAACTGTAAATCTTTGTGTCTTGTTTCTCACACTGAATAGTTTTGTTTTTACTTTTTTACTTTCATTTGCACAAGCTGTTTGGTTGGCAAGCGATTCTCAGAAAAGTTTAGGTTTAGGAAAGAATTGTGGTCTAGGTTGAAACAAGTCAGCTCATGGCCGAGAGCCTTCTCACTATTGTTGCATCACATGCATCAAGGAGCTGGTGCCAGAAATACACAAGTCTCTGAGACACCCACAGCTTTGTCACTGAATAATAATTTTTATTGCACTAATTTAAGGCATAAGCATATTGTACATTTTAACATTACTGATCATTGGTAAATATTGTTTATTAATAATAATTGTTTTAGTTAAAAATATTTTTTAAACTAAAGCATTGTTTTTAACATTATATTAACAATATACTAAATTTGTGGAAGGCTGTCCCAATAAATATCTGTTCCAAAAGAAATAGCACCCTCTGGCGGACAGTGTAAGTTCATCAACTCCAAATGCCAGGAGAACCCAAGCAAAGTTGATATTGGAAGGATTTCAAAACCCAGCTCAGTTAGCTGAACTGTTTGATGTATTGCTTAATTAAAACTAAAACTTTTCAGCTATCTTTGTAATAGGGTCATAAACCTACAGATCATTCCTTCAATCATCATATTTCTGAAATAACTAGAACAAGTGCTTCTGACTGAATGTGAAAGGCATTGGTGATAGTTTGTCATTATAAATTTGAAATGAAATAACTGATTCGGAATTAATAGATCTTTAAAATTAGTTACAGAAACTTGGTTAGAACAAATATTTACATGTTACTCTGTATTATATATCAATTGCAAATGTCAGTTCCCTTGTTATAGTACTTTTCATGTACTGAATTGCTTTAGAGGGTGGGGTGGAAGTGGGGGTGGGGACTGTGGTGCGGGGGCACTGACCTCATTACTGACATCTAGAAAGTGTCACAGTTTTTCAAACAGCCTGACCTAGAAAAAATACCATAGGACCACAGCAAGCATAAAAATAAAGATGGCAGATCACATGATCAGATAGTCCTTGTCCAATCTGATACTGCTTGAGAACAAAGTCTATATAGAATGTAAAATTTAAAGGGTTAGTGCATACTAAGCTGCTTCTACATCCCAGTCTCTGGATTTCCTCCTTTTTACTCTTTTTGGCTCCTTTTTGAACTCACTGGCTGTAGGCTGAGTCACAGGGGGCTATATGCAGGGTTTGAAGCTGCACTTCAGAGTCTGTGGCCATTTTGGTTTCCAATCAGAGCACCACAAGTTTTTGAGAGTTTGTATATGCTATGCTATTGTTTATATTACGTTTATGTTAGCTTGTTGTTTTGCTTGTTTCTCAGTAAATGATCAGTTTCATTGTTTTGTGTTAACTTAAGAAAGCCTGTAGAGGAGACAACCCATTTTTGTTTAATCACCACCCTTTTGTCATGTTTTTCCTTGAGTTGCTAGGAGCTTATTTGTAAGTTTAAAACATTTTTTTGTGTTTTGTGTGCGTTTTAACTAAAGGCTTTTGGTTTGGGGTTTTTTCTTTTTGCTGATTTGACTCTTTAACAACTTTGAAAGCTCCTACAGCAGCAGAAGATTAATTTGCTATTACCCATAAGAGTGGGTTTGTGATAACTCCTCTGTTCCAAAGATTGAATGGGAATGTAATTTTCATAAAAAGGGTCATGCTCTTTCTGAGTGTTTAGCCTTAAAGCACAAGCACATCAAATGACAGCAAGCAGACAACATGGGTGGGGTTAATAGAAACCATTTAGCCCACTAAAAAGTCAGCATGAAGACTTGAGGGATTTGCCTTTAACAAATTAACCAGAGGATGAACAACCTATTAAAATCTCTGTGATATTGTTGAATTCTTGTCTTTAATAATGTGATGTGCTTCCCTGCTTACTCAGTATAGTTCAGGTAAATGTTTCCTCTCTGGCTAAATGCTATGTGTAAAACAGGAACAAGTGCTACTGTTCTTACCTACTTAGGTTTGCTGGCAATTCCTTTCTCTTAACCTTTTAAAGCCCGAACCTTTAAATAATTGCCAGAAAATTCAAAAGTTTTGAAAATGACATGCTTATTATGCCTTTTGCTAAAACCCCGACTCAAGAAACACACACATACATTTAAACAAAACCGTTTAATCAGTGTATTCAATCTAAAACAGGAGACACTGAAGTTTGTCACCGGATCAAAGTGAAATGATGCTATTTCTAATGAGTAACTTATAAGTAATCAATGTAATTTCATTTATCAGTACAAGCCAAACTGAGTTCTTGAGGTTTCTATTATTTACTAGATTTATTTATCAGCTTATCCAAACTAAGTAGTCATACAAGTCATTTGTTCTTCTGTTATATTACCATTGTGGTTTGAGGACCACAAAATACCCCTTCATGGGGTTAGAGGTCAGAAGTTAAATAAAAAAAACATTTTTGAGTCTTACTGGCATTTATTTTTGGTTTCTTAGTCTTTTTCTCTGGTTTTGTTAGACTTTGGCAATAAAATAACTTGATAAGGCTAGGAAAAGATCATGGCTCTGCTCAAGACAGACTCAAAACAGTATTTAGCACACATTTTAAGGCTCGTTTTTCTGTGTTTCCCCCAATCTAAAGATATTAATGAACACTAATAAACTTGTAATATGCACCAGAGTTCAAAGAGATATATCAAGAAGAGTATCACAGAAGAGAAATTTCTGCATGACAGGCCTCTGAGTCCTATGACCTTATGATTTTAAACGTCACTGATTCTGATGAGGGCCTCTACTACTGTGGAACAGAACAACAAAGATAAAGATAAAGATATAGATAAAGATAAAGATAAAGAATTCATCATGCCTAGATTTATTTACACTTATGGCAATGCCACAAGAAGAATCATAATAGGTGAGTGTTTTTGTCAGGTTTTTCTTTTGTATGACATTTTATGTGATCTTAATTGAGACGTAATTTGAGTAGATGTTGTGCATCATTCATCTAGAATGAAAGGTCAAATATTGTTTTTTTTAAGATTTTTCAAAGAATTCCTACAAGATCAGAGACCCCTTGCTACTTAGATGCACACCATTTGGTATAAATGTATTTTTCATATGATCACAGTATCACAAACCTCTGAGATTTTTTTTTGTTTTTACACTTTATTTCTGGAAAAAAAAGTTTGGAAAAAACAGTAGCGCAGTGCAGTTATCAAAATCAATCAACCCATGTCAAGAAATCAAAGTAAAAAGCCACGATTGTATAGCATTTGCAAATTTCAAAAATGTCTATTCATTCTGCAAAGAAAACTTAGCATGGGTTGTAACAGAATAATTGATAACAGCATTCATTTTATGGTCATGGTCAAAGAAATGATGAGTTTCCATTATGATATTAAAATATAATTAACCTACTCATTAGAGCTTTTTGTTTGATCCAGGTTCCAGCAAACATCATGAACCTTCTCAGAACTGTGACCTGTGTTGGATGCTGCTCGTCTCTCTTTGTCCAGTTTTTGCTGGCCTCTCCTCACTCCTCACTTCTGGTTTATCACCTATGTAGGAAAAGATTTAATAACTGTAAGTATTACTATTCATATGCCGTTCATTTAAATCAAGACATTTTTCCATTGTTTTGATTATGTAAGGGAATTTTTTTTCAAAGCTAAAGAACCTGAAGTTGACCAGATACGTCCTAAAACAAGACGTCTAACAAGAATAAAGGTAATTTACAGAATGTTTTAACTTTATGTTATACTACAGTAATAGCATTACAGTAGAACAAAATGGAGCTTCTAACAACAAATGTGACCTCTTAGGATGAAGATATGTGTTATGCTGCCTTGGAAATCAGGCATCGCAGAGGCAAAAGAAGAAAACACAGAGTTCTGACTTCTGCACATTATTAATACACACAATATTAATATTCTACACCTTAGTGTGAAGCTGTGAAAGTGTGAAAACTTTGTTAATTTGAATTGTTAATATCATAAATATATTGCTGCAAGCTCCTCTGTTTCTGGTGATGCCAACCTTTACTGCAAAGGGCTGAAAAATGTACAGAAAATACATTTTGATCTCAGTAATTTGCTGGAATCGGTATGAGTAATGGATATTTTTATGGTTCAAAAAAGGACATTTTGGTTCTAAAATACTCTGCATGTGAAGGTTTTGTGTTTTTGTAGCTTCACTGTGAACTGAAATGTACACAAAAATTTATATTTTTTTGATTGAAATTGGTTTTATTACGATGTTCCAGGCTTCATATCATCTGGTTTGTAAGTGAATTGTTAATTACTTGGTGTTTTTTGAATTTTTTAGAATATGTGTGCTTTTTTAAATTAAGAGAAAGGTAGGTTGCTATGTGCATTTTTTACTGGGTGGGCCAACTAGAAATTAAATTGGAATAAATCTGTTACATAAAGCTTGTCTGACAGTGCTGCCTTAAACCATAAAAACGAACAAAAAGAACTACAATGGTAGTTACATTTTCTGTTGACTTGTCTGACACATGACTGTCAACAGAGAGTCTTTTGAGTGGGATTATTTGACTGGGATTATTTTAACGTCCATTTTATTATTATTTTTCTCTGGTTAGGTTCAGTCAATGCTCAGGAGGGGCTGGAAATACTTAGAACTTGGTAAGGGATTGGCTCAAAGTACCTTTTCACAGGTTTTAGAACATTTTAGAAAAGCTCTTTTGCTCTGTTTTTTCAGTTGTTACTTTTTACTGGTAGATTATAACTAACAATGCCTGTACTGTAGTAGTTCATAGCATTTGATAGGTTAGAGTGGCTTTTTCTACAGGAAATACAACTCAACATACTAAATTTGTTTTAGGACGCGTCACAAAAAAACAACAAAAAAAAAGACTCATCCTTTGCTTAATGACAGGCCAGCCACATAAAGTTACAACAACCCAAAAATGACAATAAAGGTAGCCTCAACAAGCCTTGTGATATGTGAAACTCACAGGAAACCCACAATGACAAACAGCTCATGTAACTAAAAACCTTGGCCTGTACACTGTTTGAACCACCGATTAGCACATAGTGTGATTACGTTAACGAAAACAATATTACATTTAAAGTATACACAAGCCAAAAATTAGCAGCTCTTCTGAATAAACAAATCACACTTAGATAACAAATGTTGAAAAAGTGATTTACTTTTTAATAAACATGTAATGTGTCCTGACATTAAATGGTCTGATTCTTATATTGTACTTTTCTACTCTCCCAGAGCTCTACTCTACTCTATTCTAATTTTCTACTCTCCTATTCCCCAACCTTTTTTTGCGCCACAGACCGGCCTTTGCCAAACTCAAGACTATTGTATCCAAAGGCGAATTGGAGATGGTTGGAACAGTTGACCTCACCCGCTACGCACCATCAACACTGTAGCTACTTTTAAAAAACAGCTCAAAACACATCTGTTTAGAAAGGCATTTAGGTAATATTCATGTGTAGCAAACTGTTTTGTTGGATATGCTACTATATCCTATTTATAGTGTTTTATTGTATCAATTGCTATGCTTTTATACCTTTTTTATACCATTTTTATTGTTTCGTTTGATATGCTTTTATTCCCATGTGAAGCACTTTGAAAAAACAACAAAATAAAGTACTGGTACCAAAAAAAAGAAGATTTATTCATAACACACAGGAAAACACCCAGGGAAACTGAGTTGAGGATAAAAAAAAATAATGATAAAAACCGATAAAAACTCTGAAAACCATAAATTTCACACCCGTGTCTCAACTCTCGCAGCCCTGTACCAAATTACTCACGGACCGGTGGTTGGGTACAGCTGTCCTAGAGCACTCAAATCATTTTATATGACATGCCTCATTCACTTACTTCTATGCTTAAGCGCTTCCTGTCTACCAATCATACTCCGACGGATGCATAGGAGAGCAACTTGAGGTTAGTAACTTCTTCAAGGGTTTTTGGTATGCAGACTGGAGCAACAAGGAATCAAACGACTAACCTTCCACGCAGTAGAGGACCCACTCCTCTCCTGAGCTACAGCCACCCACATTAGCTGAATTCTTCTTTTTTTTGACATAAGAACCAAGTCACTGTGTATAGTTAGATCCTCATACAAACTAATTACACAGCTTACTAAAAGGATGAACAAGCAGGTTGGCATCCTTCATAACAGATGCCTCTGCTTCCCACACTTCTGTTAGCATCCACCCAAATACTGTACTATTCATGGACAATTTATTATTTAAACACTTATGAATACTTATCACTTGATATTTATTGCAAATGATACAGTTTGAAAGGGTATGTACTGAAAGATAACAAGCCTGTATTCTCTGGAAAGATCACAGTATGTCAACATGGCACCAATGCAAGATACCGTACTTTCTTGAAATTGAAACTCTACCATCCCCTAACAATCTTTTGTTCACAGGGGTATCCCAAAGGGAAGCATGCCATAATCAAAAATTACATCTTTCCCACTCTGTGTGGATTTTAAAGAAAAAAAGAGAGAGGAAAAAAAGAGATTTTATAGTTTTAGTTTTGAGCGTTTGGTGCACTGAGACAATCATGTAATTGCTCAATGCTTTCACACTTACTGGGAGTAAGTAAAATAATCCATTTGTTCATATGGTTACAGTAAAACTGTATCTCATTTATTTATTTATTCATTTATATAACCTCTAATGGGCAACTTCTGCATTTTCTTGACTTCAAACTTCTACGATTTACAGGTGGGTCAAGTCAGTTAAGCAACTAACATGGACTTTGAAGAACATCTCTTTTGCCTTGACAAATATTTGGATTGCTTTTGCACTATGCACATTTACTAGGGAAGAAAGATTTTTTTTGTTTATTTGTTTTTGGAGGGTTTTTTTTTTAGATTGGGCTAGGGCTATGAAATCTTTCACATAGCAGAATGAAGCTTTCCAAATATATTTATGTAAACCTTGTGGACAACTGGAAAGTCTTCTTTGTATCATGAATATCTTTTCTGTCTGAAATGAAGACATGAAGAAATCAATCAAAGCTTTGGACGAAAACTAGGGCTTATACACTTGAATGTGCAATGTGTTTACACTTTTTTGTTTTTTGAAAGTTATCTTTTACATCAGTATCAAAACATAAAAAGCCTACAGAAAGCAACCACAAAGAATGTTGCTCAGCAACCAATCACAACTAACATTTCCTTGAATGGAAAAATCTGCATGGCTCATGACATCTGTTAGTAGGTCATGGTGTTGTCTTCTAACTCCAGGATGTCATCATCATCACACATGGACGGGCTGCATGTATTTCTAATTGTTCCTTTAGGTAAATCTTATAAACATTTTGAAGATAGAATTATATTTATTCCATCTTTATTGATGTTCATTTGTGTAATGCCATGCAGATGCAAACAACCTTTAATTTTGTTTTGGGGTTTTTTCTCCAGGATTTTTAACTTCCAGTCAAGATCTCAGATATGACTCGCTGATAGAGATGGCAGTCAGACCAGAAGAAAATATCACTCTACACTGTGATTGTAAATCGTCAGTTGGAGTTTACATAGTGTGGTATAGGAATTGCACTCATGAGAAACAACCTCCTCTTGTACTGAAAACTGTGCTTGATTGGAAAAGTGGGGACCAAAGTTCAAATGATAGGGCTGCTTACAGAAACATTCTGAATCCATTCCCTGATTTTTACCTGGCGAAGAATGAGTCCTCTCAATCTTACAATCTGCTGATCACAAACATCACTGATTCCAATGAGGCTCTTTACTACTGTGGAACTGAAAAGCTTGCGCTTACGGATAAGAAACTAATTACTCCTGGATATGTACGCACATATGGTAACATCACAACGAGGATTTTCTTTTGTAAGTAATCGGTGTGTCATTAATACATTTTCTGTGAATTGTTTAAAGAATTTGACAAACTAAGCACAGAAAGAAAATCAGGTCTTACATAACCCCGTACTTGTTTAATGGTCAAAGTGGCGGCAAGATTATGGATTGAAAGAGAAACCGAATTTCCACTATTGAAACCCATGCATGCATGATGTAAGATGCTTGGATTTTTGTTCCATCCCTAGAACTAAAGATGAAACTGAGCACATCAGTCATGTTCATCTGTAATGTCACAGTGTCTAAATTTTCATAATTTCTAGATATCTGGTGTGTTGTTTTTTTTTCATTCAGATTCCAGTGAACCTCATCACCGTGAGACTCAGCCCGACTGTGCTCTTTGCTGGATGCTCTTCTATTCTCTCTGTCAAGCTTTTGCTATCCTCTCATCTCTCCTCTCCTCTCTTTTGATTTATTACTGTCAGAAGACAGGTAACTCCTCAATGTTTCATTTTGTCCAGCCAGTTACTTTTTATCACTTTATTCCTCTGGTCATTTGACCATCACTATTAAATTGAGTTTTTGGAAAAAAAAAAAGAACTGGGGAAAAAAGTGGCTGATTAAAATGAATGTATCTTTTAATGTATTACCATAATTAATATTGTGATATATTTTAATATTTATTTTATATTCATTTTAATTACATGTTGTTAATTTCTGTAGCTAAGGAACCTCAAGTTGATGAAAAACAGTATGACAGAAGAGACCAGACTACAAGAAATCAGGTAATTAATGGCTTTCATCAGTCTTCACATCAATGATATGATATATGTATACTACAGCTACTATTTATTTTCTGTAGTCATGATTATCAAGATATTGAGCAGTAAAATACATTTATCATATTACACAAGTATATCATGATCACATCGAAATTATTATAAAATTTTAGGATGACGAAATGTATTATGCACCTTTGGAAATCCGTCAAGCATCACAGAGACCAAAGAAGAAGAGGACAGCCCAGATTTCTGATTTCAGCATCTCTGCTATCAACACTTGCACCATGTAATAATAATAATAATGATGTTTTTTCCTCCCACAGAAATGACAAAGAAATATCTATGTCTGGTTATTGTTATACAGTGGAAATAAAAAGCTACCATCTTTAACTTACAGATATTAACAATTGCTCTGATATGAACAAAACTAATATATACGATTTGACAACATGAAAAAAATTGTTAAAATTACTAGCTTTTTGTTGTTCTTTATAGTTCATAAGTGTGTTTTATTACACACACACACACACACACACACACATATATATATATATATATATATATATATATATATATATACACACACACATATATATATATATATATATATATATATATATATATATATATACACATATATATATATATATATATATATATATATATATACATATACATTAGTGCTGTCAGGGTTTATCTCGTTAACACCATAGCCGCATTAACGCGCAAATCTGTGTTTGGGTTGTTTGGCTGTTGGGTATATTAGTTATTATATTAGTTATATTTATATCAGTTATATAATTCAGCATCATTTATTTTTACCTCAATGTTTATGAACTTGCCTCAACTGTCATATAATGTCTATTTATCCTCTAAGTCAGCATTATAAATGCTCTTGCGGCCAAACCCTGTATATAGGATAACTTAATGGGTTGAAAAAAGAACTTTCTGCAGTGTAATTCTCAGGTGATATTTCTCATTCAGCTCACAATCAAAATGCTTTGTTTTTGGTATTGGACAAAAGGATAATATAAAGCAATCACTGTAGTACAAACCAGCGCTCTACAATATTTTTCTGGGAATTTATGTCAAACCTGAGAACAAACGTCATAGCTTAGGAAGGTTAATTTCGAACAGTCATAAAAAACAGCCACATAAAAAAAATCACATAAACCAATACAGCAGCATCTAAAAATTTGAGTTTTGACTCAATTAAAATAGTTATTCTCCTCATTTCTAATAGAGTAATATAACTATTTCACATGTATTTTTCTCATCAACATTCATGTATAGTAACTTAGCAATGGTGATTGGTACAACAGAAAATCCTTGAATTTACTAAAGTTTTCTCACATAAAGGGAGATGAGGGTATTATTGAAAAATCCTGAAGCTCATTAGCTTCCAGTACAGATTTTATGTATGTGATTTTACTTAGTCTAAACTGAATTTTGATTCCTAGCTGTCCTCCAGCTAGCGTATTTCCAAATTGACAAGTGAATATGGATTTTATTTTACCAAAATAACTACACATAAATATTTGTGAGAAGTAAACTGGACAATGTGGGAAATCTTGGTGAAGTTAATTACCTGGACACAAGATTTGAGACAAAGCTTTTTATAGGTTAGCTGCCTCAACAGCTAAGAAAGGCCCCTCCTTATAGACAGAATACATATATCCAAGTCAACAGATTATAATCGTTCCTCTATGTGTTCCCGATAACTCCTCTATAAGTCACACTTATGCCCAAATTTATTCATGCACGGTATGTTTTGTCTTCCTCTATTCATAAAAAAAATTCCCTATGAATTGAATTTTAGCTGCACGTTTTTTGAAACTGCAGTAATTTCAATAGAAGATTTTTCTGTAAAGTTTTGATGGTGAAGGTGCATGCTTGGAAATATATTGCTTGTCTTTCCAGACCTTGCTCTCTGCCATTTGTGCACGCCTTCACCTGCTCCACCTGACATCTTTAAGCCAAACGAAAAGGTGCACAAAAAAGGAATGAAGAAAGAGAGCAGCACTGAAACATTATTATTTATATTTTGAAACTGTAATTGCTTATTGCTATATGATTTATTTTGCATTTACAGTGCATGTGTGTATATGTGTGTCTTTGACCATGTGTGTGTATGTATGGGAGAGAGACTGAAAATAAAAAAAGGCAATTCTATTCTATTCTATCCATCCATCCATCTTCATCCGCTTTATCCGAGCCGGGTCGCGGGGGCAGCAGCCTAAGCAGAGAGGCCCAGACCTCCCTCTCCCCAGCCACCTCCTCCAGCTTATCCGGGGGAACACTAAGGCATTCCCAGGCCAGCCGAGAGATATAATCTTTCCAGCGTGTCCTGGGTCTGCCCCGGGGCCTCCTCCCGGTGGGACATGCCCGGAACACCTCACCCAGGAGGCGCCCAGGAGGCATCCTTTTCAGATGCCCGGACCACCTCAGCTGGCTCCTTTCGATGTGGAGCAGCAGCGGCTCTACTCTGAGCCCCTCCCGGATGGCCGAACTTATCACCCTATCTCTAAGGGAGAGGCCAGCCACCCTTCGGAGGAAGCTCATTTCTGCCGCTTGTATCCGCGATCTTGTTCTTTCGGTCACTACCCACAGCATGTGGCCATAGGTGAGGGTAGGGACGTAGATCGACCGGTAAATTGAGAGCTTCGCTTTTACACTCAGCTCCCTCTTCACCACGACGGACCGGTGCAGCGTCCGCATTACTGCAGCTGCAGCCCCAATCCATCTGTCGATCTCCGGCTCCCTTCTCTCACTCGCGAACAAGACCCCGAGATACTTGAACTTCTCTTGGGGCCAGACTCCTCTTGGGCCAGA
The DNA here is from genome assembly GCF_056152115.1 of Neolamprologus brichardi. Classification (NCBI taxonomy): domain Eukaryota; kingdom Metazoa; phylum Chordata; class Actinopteri; order Cichliformes; family Cichlidae; genus Neolamprologus; species Neolamprologus brichardi. The sequence goes on from NC_142109.1 coordinate 19,461,957, forward strand.
CACCCCATGCTCCCGCAACACCTCCCACAGGACACCCCGAGGGACACGGTCAAATGCCTTCTCCAAGTCCACAAAACACATGTAGACTGGTTGGGCAAACTCCCATACACCCTCAAGTATCCTTGAGAGGATAAAGAGCTGGTCCAGTGTTCCGCGATCAGGACGAAAACCGCATTGTTCCTCCTGTATCCGAGGTTCGACTAGCGGACGAACTCTCCTTTCCAGCACCCTGGCATAGACTTTCCCAGGGAGGCTGAGGAGTGTGATCCCCCTGTAGTTGGAATACACCCTCCGGTTTTCCTTCTCAAAGATGGGGACCACCACCCCGGTCTGCCAGTCCAGGGGTACTGCCCCTGATCTCCACGCAACATTGTAGAGGCGTGTCAACAAGGACAGCCCTACAACGTCCAGAGCCTTCAGGAACTCGGGGCGGACCTCATCAACACCAGGGGCTCTGCCACCAAGGAGTTGTTTAACTGCCTCAGTGACCTCACCCCCGGAAATTGGCGGGTCATTCCCCTCATCCCCAGACTCTGCTTCCTCCTCGGAAAACGTGTCAGTGGGATTAAGGAGGTCCTCGAAGTATTCCTTCCACTGCCTGACAATTTTCTCAGTCGACGTCAGCAGCGCTCCGCCAGCACTATACACAGTGCAGGTAGAGCACCGCTTTCCACTCCTGAGACGCCTGACGGTTTGCCAGAATCTCTTTGAGGTCGAAGTCTTTTTCCATGGCCTCTCCGAACTCCTCCCACACCCGAGTTTTTGCTTCAGCCACTGCCCAAGCAGGCATTCCACTTGGCCTATCGATACCTGTCGGCTGCCTCCGGAGTCCCACAGGCTAACCAAGCCCGATAGGACTCCTTCTTCAGCCTGGTGGCTCCCTTCACCTCTGGTGTCCACCATTTGGTTCGGGGATTACCACCACGGCAGGCATCAACCACCCTGCGGCCGCAGCTCAATGCAGCAGCATCGGCAATGGAGACGCTGAACATGGTCAATTCGGACTCAATGTCCCCAGTCTCCCTCGGAATGCTGTTGAAGCTCTGCTGGAGGTGTGCGTTGAAGATCTCGCGGACTGGGGCCTCTGCTAGACGTTCCCAGCACACCCTCACTACGCGTTTAGGTGCACCGGGTCTGTCCAGCGTCTTCCCCCGCCACCTGATACCAGGTAGTGATCAGTTGACAGCTCAGCCCCTCTCTTTACCCAAGTGTCCAGAACATATGGTCGCAGGTCTGGTGATACGATTACAAAATCGAACATCGACCTACGGCCTAGAGCGTCCTGGTGCCACGTGCACTTATGGACACTCTTATGTTCGAACAAGGTGTTCGTTATGGCCAAACTGTGATTTGCACAGAAGTTCAATAATAAAACATCGCTCGGGTTCAGATCAGGGAGGCCGTTCCTCCCAATCACGCCCCTCCAGGTCTCGCTGTCGTTACCCACGTGAGCATTGAAGTCTCCCAGCAGGACAACAGAGTCTCCAGGTGGAGCACCTTTCAGCAGATTTGTTTATATACCTCAGTAACTGCCGTTGGTTTCCTAAGGCACCAACGGCTGAGGACAAGATAGCTCAACCTGTCAAACCCTAGTGGTGACAAAACACCACTAGGTTGTGAAAGATGTGGCAGTCCTATTAAACAGCAGATTCAGGAAGAAGGCATATAAGAAAACTGTAATGTACCGGGGCAAAAGGAACAACTGAATCAAATGTGGAACACTGTTTTTCACATAGTAGTTGCAGTGGTATTAGGGGCAATAAAACCAGTAAACCCAAACTGTAAGATTCCAGTACATTGCAGACACAACATCAAAGGTTTCAGTCCAGAAGAGATTATAGAAATAGTTAATACTGTGAAGAACCCTCAAACTTGATAGAGGACCCAAGTTTGAGGAATATGGCAACAATGTAGCATCAAGTTAACAAGGTCCCAGTCTCACAGGCTTAGAGACCAGTCCATTCTGATCTGGCAACCACCAGTTGTGAAGAAACTAGTAGATGACTTGCTATGGGATGACTGATATTGGATGACTTCCTCTTCCTGTGTACAGATGTGCTGTATCTACAGGTTAATCTGATTAACTCATTTAATTACAAAACTTTACTTAAAGGATAAACAGATTTAGTAGAAATGTAACTCATGTTAATACTAATGACAGTGGTTTTGTTTTTCTTCAAGGAAAATCAGAAACTAATAAGATTAGAATGTATTTTTGTGAAAGCACTTTCACTTTCAACCTAGCTGTGTAGTCTACAAGAAGTTACAACAATATAAAGTTGACAGTAAACCCAATGTTAACAACCCCCTGTTCTGTGAAAGTCACAGGAAACCCACAATGATAAACAGCCACTCACAAGCACGCACAAACCTTCAGGCTGTTGAACCAGTATTAAGTGCAGAGTGTGATTTGTTTTATTGTCAGTAGTTTAGAATGTATTTTCAGAAAAAAAAAAAACATCAAGTTAATGCATACACAAGCCAGAAGGTAGCATATATATATATATATATATATATATATATATATATATATATATATATATAGCAAGAGAGAGAGAGAGAGAGAGAGGGAGAATCAGCACGATTCAGAAACTAATAATATTAGGAAGTGTTATTTGTGACAGCACTTTCAAGATTACCTTTTTTATTTTTCAGAGAAATTATATTTGAAACAAATTGTAATCATTTTCCTTGTGTCCTTAAAGTCAAGGTTGGTCATCATACAGGCTCTGTCTCATGCTGCAGAATGACGGAGGATTGATCATCCAGTGTGGTATTATATAAAAAAAATATATAATCAACACCAAGTGAACTACAGCATCATCAAGAAACCTCAGCATTACTTTTCATGCTGCAGTGTTTTGAAAGGTTTTTTTTTTTTATTCGGGCTCCACCCAAGTTATTTACACTGTCCATAGTCCCCTGGTATCTTGCATAGATAATATCAATTATGCGCTGCTCATTATTGCTGCCAAATTTTAACACTGAGATCACCACCTAAAGGGAACCAATAACATAACAATAGATGCTCTGTTTAGAGGAGGATCTTAAATCAAAAATTTAATATTAATTTTTGATTCTGTTTGTGTCCTCCATCTTTGTTAATGTGAACATATTTTCTTTATTTATAACCCAATAGAGGGCAACTTCTTCAGATTCCAGTGATATAAAACATGGTTAAACAATATTTGTGCATGACTAGAAAGTCTAGGTATATATAAATATTTAAAATGCATGTATAAATTGATTTTAATAAAAGCTTTCAATAAAGTGTAAGGCTTATTGAAAGCTTTTTTTTTTTTACAGTGTGTGCGTTTTTTGTTGTTTTTCCTTCTTTTCTTTCTTTTTTTGTTCATTTTTGGAAAATGATCTTTCAGGTTACCATCATAACATCACTTAGTTTTGCACCTATAGAAAACAACCACAAAGAAATGTTCCATTCAGCAGGCCAATCACAACTTACATTTCCTTTAATGGAAAAATGTGCATAGGTTATGTCATCTGTTAATAGGAAGTGTTGTTGTCTTCTAACTCCAGGTTATCGTCATTAGACATGGACGGGGTGCATGCATTTCTGGTTGTTCTTTTAGGTAAATCATCTAAATATTTTGAAGATCCCATTTTAACAATAAACATTTTTCTCATTCTGAATGTTTAAAAACTATGCATATGTGAACATACTTTAATTTTTGTTTGTTTGTGTCTTCCAGGAGCTTTATCTTCGAGTCAAGATCTGAGAAATGCATCAGTGATAGAGATGAGAGTGAGACCAGGAAAAAACATCACTCTCTACTGTGATTGTAAATCATCAGTTGGAGTATACATAGTGTGGTACAGGAATTGTTCTCATGAGAAGCAGCCTTCCCTGGTATTAAAAACCTGGCTTGATCGGAGATATCGTGTCCGACACTCAGATTATGAGTCTGCTTTCTTCCATCTCCTGAATCCATTTCCTGATTTTCATCTGGTAAAGAACAATTTATCTCAATCTTATGACCTGCTGATCACAAACATCACTGAGACTGATGAAGGCCTTTACTACTGTGGAACTGAAGAGCTCAAGGTTAAGGATGAAGAAAAAATTATCCAAAGATATGTGCACACATATAGTAATGTCACAACAAAGATCCTGCTTCATAAGGATTCTGGTGAGTCTTGCATTATCTGTGCACTGTTTTTTAGCCCTTTGAAAAACTAACCACAGTAAGAAGATATGATCCGACATTGTGATGCATTTTAAAATGGACAGTTTGATTGTTTAGTAGATAGTAGGTAAATGATTATGATGATTTGCATGCCACCAGAATAAATTTAAAATGAAACAAGAAAGATGCAGTTTTTTTAATTTTTTGACAAACGCAGTTGTGAATGAAATGCAATTTTTTTTATGTTTTCTTTGTGGTGTTTTAACACTTTCCGTCCCTCAGAATGCTTTGCTAGGCCTTAAATAAAGCTGTCTTAAGCTTTTGCCAGTAAGCAAACTGCATTCTAAACTGAAATCAAGTCAATGACGTGGCCGTTACTAAATATTTGATTTATTTATTTGTTCATTTTACTTCTTTAAAACAAGCTAGATTCTGTTACAGCACATTCTGGGTTATCCTCTATAATATCAACTACATCTGTAAAAAGCCCTCATCTTTGTGGCTAAAAGATGAGCCTGGTGTCAGAATGTAGGTAAAAATGAGAACATTTATACTGTACAACTTCGTTTGAAGTTGTAAACCACCTATCTTGCAAGGTTATATGATCCTTTGTACTCTAATTTCTACTTTGTTATGATAATTCATAGACAATTAGTTTTACTATTGAAACTATCATATATAGTAATGTCCAATGCTGGCAGTAGAGCAATAGAACAAAAAATAAACTTGGGCTTCAGATTTTGAGATTACTTAAAAACTGTTTTTCTTGCAACTTTGGTTGCAAATTTTTAGAGGAGCTAATATGTTTATTTCAAACATAAAAATTTAATATCACTTGCTTCTATATTTAAAAGTTGTATTTTGTGTTGTGATTCACTGTCCACAACCTAAATAGCATTTGGCATAATCTGAGCTGAAAGCAGTTGAGATTTTGGTGAGGTCTGATGCAAAAATTCACAGAGGGTTCCTCTATTTTATTGTCCTGATATTATAAATAATAAAATAATAATTTCAATTCATGACACCAAAAAAGAAACATGGCATATCTTATTCTGATGCCAGAAACTCGATTAATGATTATGAGAAAAGATAATAAAGTGAGATAATATAAGATGCACTAACAAGTTACCAAAATTACATGAAAAAGCCTTTGTCTAATAAAATTCTAAACATTCTATAGCATTCATTATATAGTACTTATAGTACTACTTAGTACGTAACTGAAGGAGTGTAATAATTATGATACAGAAAATTTTACATATAATAGAGCCTGCACTACCAGATATGGAAAATACAATTAAATGCACATACAACATGTAGAGCAATAATTTACACCACTACACCTTAGCAACTTAATGTACAAATCCAGATTTCTTTGGCTTTAAATTTCATTATTTAGGAGTCATGCAGCTTGTTTCATTTATCAGAAATTTCCATACACTCATCATGGGCATTTTGTCATTTGGGACTTATACTGATTTCATTGAACAGTTGTTTTTTTTCAGTGGTGAGAAGATACAGTATATGTACAGCATACTTCTGTAATTACTTACAAAAATAAGAACTGGGTGCACAAGTGTGAATTTGTTTGGATTTTCACTCATTCACACAGGGTCAAAATTATATGTACAGGTTCAAATATGTATAGTGGTGGCTGTGACACATTAAGAAATAACACATTACTGTAATCACATTATATTTTCCAGTAACATTTTACTGTACAAATTCAATAATGCAGCACATTACAGTTACAATTATGTCGACACTTGCGTTACAAAGGTTCATTCATCTGCTGTGCGGCAGACAGAAACCATTTGCACATTGTTAAAATCAGGTGATTCCAGTTCATGTGTGAGAGGAGAAAATTGGTGGAGCAGTACAGCAATACAGCTTCTGAGGAGTGGATATGGACATTAATTACATTTTTATTGCACAAAAGGACAAGAGCACGATGGTCAAGCAGAAACAGCTTCCAGGACAGAAACAACCCCATTATACTGCTAACACAACACTCTTTGCAAGCATCTACATACACAACATGCTAATTCAATTCAATTCAATTCAATTTTATTTATATAGCGCCAAATCACAACAAATGTCGCCTCAAGGCGCTTCATAGATACAGAGAAAAGCCCAACAATCATATGACCCCCTATGAGCAAGCACTTTGGCGACAGTGGGAAGGAAAAACTCCCTTTTAACAGGAAGAAACCTCCGGCAGAACCAGGCTCAGGGAGGGGCGGCCATCTGCTGCGACCGGTTGGGGTGAGAGAAGGAAGACAGGATAAAAGACATGCTGTGGAAGAGAGACAGAGATTAATAACAGATATGATTCAATACAGAGAGGTCTATTAACACATAGTGAGTGAGAAAGGTCACTGGAAAGGAAAAACTCAATGCATCATGGGAATCCCCCGGCAGCCTACATCTATTGCAGCATAACTAAGGGAGGATTCAGGGTCACCTGGTCCAGCCCTAACTATATGCTTTAGCAAAAAGGAAAGTTTTAAGCCTAATCTTAAAAGTAGAGATAGTGTCTGTCTCCCGAATCCAAACTGGAAGCTGGTTCCACAGAAGAGGGGCCTGAAAACTGAAGGCTCTCCCTCCCATTCTACTTTTAAATACTCTAGGAACAACAAGTAGGCCTGCAGAGTGGGAGCGAAGTGCTCTAATAGGGTAATATGGTACTACAAGGTCATTAAGATAAGATGGGGCCTGATTATTTAAGACCTTGTATGTGAGGAGCAGGATTTTGAATTCAATTCTGGATTTAACAGGAAGCCAATGAAGGGAAGCCAAAACAGGAGAAATATGCTCTCTCTTTCTAGTCCCTGTCAGTACTCTTGCTGCAGCATTTTGGATTAACTGAAGGCTTTTCAGTGAGTTTTTTGGACATCCTGATAATAATGAATTGCAGTAGTCCAGCCTGGAAGTAATAAATGCATGAACTAGTTTTTCAGCATCACTCTGAGACAGGATATTTCTAATTTTAGAGATGTTGCGCAAATGGAAGAACGCAGTCTTACATATTTGTTTAATATGTGCGTTGAAGGACATATCCTGGTCAAAAATGACTCCAAGGTTCCTCACAGTGTTACTGGAGGCCAAGGTAATGCCATCCAGAGTAAGAATCTGGTTAGATACCATATTTCTAAGCTTTTCAGCGCAGAGTACAATGACCTCAGTTTTATCTGAGTTAAGAAGCAGAAAGTTAGTGGCCATCCAAGTCTTTATGTCTTTAAGACATTCCTGCAGTTTAACTAATTGGTGTGTGTTATCTGGCTTCATGGACAGATAGAGCTGGGTGTCATCTGCATAGCAGTGAAAATGTATGCTATGTCTTCTAATGATGCTGCCTAGGGGAAGCATGTATAATGTAAACAGAATTGGTCCTAGCACTGAACCCTGTGGAACTCCATAATTAACCTCAGTGTGTGAAGAGGACTCTCCATTTACATGCACAAATTGGAGTCTATTAGATAGATATGATACAAACCACTGCAGTGCAATACCTGTAATACCTACAGCATGTTCTAATCGCTCTAACAGGATATTATGGTCAACAGTATCGAACGCTGCACTAAGGTCAAGAAGGACAAGCACAGAGATGAGTCCACTGTCAGAGGCCATAAGAAGATCATTTGTAACCTTCACTAAAGCTGTTTCTGTGCTGTGATGAACTCTGAAACCTGACTGAAACTCTTCAAATAAACCATTCCTCTGCAGATGATCTGTTAGCTGTTTGACAACTACTCTTTCAAGGATTTTTGATATGAAAGGAAGGTTGGAGATTGGCCTATAATTAGCTAAGACTGCTGGGTCTAGAGATGGCTTTTTGAGTAAAGGTTTAACTGCAGCCACCTTGAAGGCCTGTGGTACATAGCCGATTATTAGAGATAGGTTGATCATATATAAGATCGAAGAATTAATCAATGGCAGGACTTCTTTGAGCAGTTTTGTAGGAATGGGGTCTAAAAGACACGTTGATGGTTTGGAGGAAGTAATTATTGAAGTTAACTCAGAAAGATCGATTGGAGAAAAAGAGTCTAACTTAACATCAATGGAACTAAGAGTAGCTGTAGATAATATTACATCTGTGGGATGATTATTGGTAATTTTTTCTCTAATGATAAAAATTTTATTTGTGAAGAAGTTCATGAAGTCATCACTAGTTAACGTTAAAGGGATGGTTGGCTCAAAAGAGCTCTGACTTTTTGTCAGCCTGGCTACAGTGCTGAAGAGAAACCTGGGGTTGTTCTTATTTTCTTCAATCAGTGATGAGTAGTAAGCTGTTCTGGCTTTGCGGAGGGCTTTCTTATAAAGCAACAAACTATTTCTCCAGGCTAAATGATGATCCTCTAAATTTGTGACACGCCATTTCCTCTCCAGATTACGAGTCATCTGCTTTAGGGTACGTGTTTGAGAATTATACCACGGGGTCAGGTACTTCTGATTAGAGACCTTAGTTTTCACCGGAGCTACAGTATCCAGAGTCGTACGTAGTGAGGAGGTGAAATTATTAACAAGATAATCGACCTCTGTTGGGGTAGCGTTCAGATAGCTGCTCTGCTCTGTGTTGGTACAGGGCATTGACGATGATAACAGTGGCTGGATTATATTCTTAAACTTAGTTACAGCGCTTTCAGAAAGACATCTACTTTGATAAAGTCCACTCTCCACTGCTGCGTAATCAATTATTGTAAATGTAAATGTTATCAAGAAATGATCAGACAGGAGAGGGTTTTCAGGAAACACTGTTAAATGTTCAGTTTCTATGCCATATGTTAAAACAAGATCTAGAGTGTGATTAAAGTGGTGGGTGGGTTCTTTTACATTTTGAGAGAAACCAATTGAGTCTAACAACAGATTAAATGCCATGTTGAGGCTGTCATTTTTAGCATCAACATGGATGTTAAAATCACCCACAATAATTATTTTATCTGAACTCAGAACTAAATTAGATATAAAGTCTGAGAAATCAGACAGAAACTCTGTGTAAGGCCCAGGTGGACGATAGATGATAACAAGTAAGACTGGTTTCTGAGTTTCACAGCTGGGGTGGACAATGTTAAGCATCAGGCTTTCAAATGAATTAAAAGTCTGTCTTGGTCTTTCATTAATTAATAGACTGGTGTGAAAAATTGCTGCCAAACCGCCCCCTCGACCTGTGCTTCGAGATTTCTGGTAGTTAGAATGACTCGGGGGTGTTGATTCATTTAAACTAACATAATCATCCTGCTGCAACCAGGTTTCTGTAAGGCAGAGTAAATCAATTTGTTGATCAATTATTAAGTCATGTACTAACAGAGACTTGGAGGAGAGAGACCTAATATTTAATAATCCACATTTCACTGTTTTACTCTTTGGTTCAGATGTGGATACTGTATTGTTCTTTCTTTGTAAATGTTTAAGTTGTTTGTTGCTGGTTTTTAGTTTGTTTTTTGTCTTTTTGGAAGCAGACACAGTCTCTATGGAGATGGGTTTTTGGGGGGGTAGCAGGAGGAGAGAAGCTGCAGAGAGGCGTGTAAGACTGCAACTCTGCTTCCTGGTCCCAACTCTGGATAGTCATGTTTTGAGGGGTTTAATAAATTTGTCGATATTTCTAGAAATGAGAGCTGCTCCATCCAAAGTGGGATGGATGCCATCTCTCCTAACAAGACCAGGTTTCCTCCAGAAGGTTTGCCAATTATCTATGAAGCCCACATCATTTCTGGGACACCACTCAGACAGCCAGCAATTTAAGGAGAACATGCGGCTAAACATGTCACTCCTGGTCTGATTGGGGAGGGGACCAGAGAAAACTACAGAGTCCGACATTGTTTTGGCAAAGTTACACACCGATTCAATATTGATTTTAGTGACCTCCGATTGGCGTAACCGGGTGTCATTACTGCCGACGTGAATTATGATTTTACTGAATTTACGTTTACCCTTAGCCAGCAGTTTTAAATTTCCTTCAATGTCGCCTGCTCTGGCCCCTGGAAGACAATTGACTATGGTTGCCGGTGTCTCTAGCTTCACATGTCTGAGAACAGAATCACCAATTACCAGAGTTTGACCCCCAGCGGGTGTGTCGCAGAGTGGGGAAAAACGGTTAGACACATGAACGGGTTGGTGGTGTACCTGGGGCTTCTGTTTAGGACTACGCTTCCTCCTCACCGTTACCCAGCCGTCTTTCCCCAGCTGCTTGGGATTTGCCGGGGAACAGCTAGCGGGGCCTACGCTATCTTCGGCTGCACCAGCTACAGGGGCCTGGCTAGCTAAGGGTGAGAGAAGGGTGCAAAGCCGAGTCTCCAGATCAGTAATCCTGGCCTCCAGAGCTGCAAATATGCTACATTTGTTACAGATATCATTACTGCTAAAGGAGGCCGAGGAGTAACTAAACATCTGACACAATGAGCAAGAAAGTGCAGAAGGGACAGGTGAAGTAGCCATGGTGCTAACGGGTCGGCTACGAGCTAAGCTAGCGAAACAGTACAGAGACAGTGAGTGAATACTTTGGCTATAAATTAGGTAGTGAGTACACAGAAAGTGTGCTTCGGATGAAGCACGTGAAGATTATACTGTGGAAGAAAAAAAGAATGTATTTAAAAGTTGTTAATTAAACTGCTAAGCAAATAAGCTACTCAGAAACACCACTGTGTTTGAGCAGGAACAGGAAGCGATACTATACCACAGAGCGAGCGAACACCAAGTGACAGCGCCACCGACAGGACTGACCTCGAAACGATTTTAACACAAAGCTAGCCAAGAACTGAGAGTAATTTTAAAGCTGAGAACAAACTGACTGATCTTCAACAGGGACAAAAAACAGTGATGAGCATTGAGGCTAATAGTCTGCATTTCTACCTCTTCATGTTTCTAAAGTAGAATGACTGTGTCGATCATTTTCAAGGTTCTTTGAGCTGGTTTTCATCTTTGCTTTGTGTTGTCAGCTTAGTGTTCATATCTAAAAACTGAAAGAAATATTGTACGTGTGTCCCCATTAAGATCGAGATTTGTGTTGGTACATGGGGCTGTAGCCTACATTAGCTGGTTATTATCAAATGATGTGTTTCAGGTCATTTTATGGAGTAATGACTAACTTCATGTAACATATGAGTAGTGTAACAAATAATTTTTCCTGGCAAGTAATTATGCAAAGCATAGCATTACTTTTAAGTAAAGTAACAAGTAATGTATTAAAAAGAGGTGCTGAAGGTTCTACAATGTCTTTGAACCAGACAAAGTCAAGGCATATTAATCTCTCATTAGTGATCACAACTGACTACATTTGGTAGTTTCTTATTGCAAACATAACAATTTGTACAATAATTATAACCATAATAATTTATTTGGATCTTTGGATTGACCAATACTCAGAACAATGGGAAAGTCCAAGGAACTAAGTGAAGACCTAAGAAGGAGAATTGTATAAGTTGGGAAGGTCTCTTGGAGACCTTTCTAAATGACTATATCTATAAATGAGTCCAAGATTATCAGTTGAGACAATTATAAATAAGTGCAACTTATTTGGATGTTGCCGTTTTGCCAAGGAAGAAGACCCAGACTAACCCTGAAATAGGAGGAATCTGGTTACGATGTTCAGGGACAATTCAGTGCTCAAACATGTCATGAACTGAAAACTCCTCACATGCCAGCATTACTGCCCACAGTGAATTGAGTTTTACATTGCCATGGACTGAGAGGGTGTTGACCAGTAAAGAAGTCCCTGCTCCAAAATCGACATCTTCAAGCTCAACTGACATATGCAGTTGCCCACACAGACGAGCCAAATACGTAATGGATAAAAGTCAGACATGAAAAAGACTGAACTATTTGGCCACGATATTGAGAGGTATATTTAGAGGAGTAAAAGTCATGCTTTCAAACTTAACAACACTGTACTGCCAAACATGAAGGTGGTAGCATCATGCTCTGGAGCTGTTTTATTGCTAATAATAACTCGTATGTTGCACAAAGTCCAAGACTACAGCCAAATTCTTTGACTACACCTCAACAGCTATACGGTTGAAATACAATTGAGTGTTCCAATAGAACAATAATCACTGAAAGCCCTAAATTACCATGATATTTGTGCCTATGATGAGTTTATGTGAACCGCAACTGTAGAAAGTATATCCCTCTACACGTCAGAATGATTAGGTTTATGTCACATATTAACAAACAGAACTGGACAGTGTGCATTACACTATCTGCACTATTTCTTACATGTGATGCCATATGCTTGGATCAAGGATTTTAATTGTTTCATTTCAGAGTTTCAAAATTGTCACAGTTTCTTGTATGTTATCATCAGTCTACACAATGAGCTAACCTCGATAACTTCTGTTTTTCAGGTTCAAGTGAGAACGTCTGTTTTACAGCTTCAAGTGAGCCCCATCATGAAACTTGTTGGATGCTACTTTATTCCTTGTGTCCAGCTTTTGCTGTTATCTCATCACTTCTCTCTTCTCTTTTGATTTATTACTGTCAGAAGACAGGTAAGTCCTCAACGTTTAATTTGTCTAGCAAATTATTTTTCATCTCTTTATTTCCGTGATCATTTTCCCATCATGATTAAATTAACTTTTTGTCTCTAAAATTGAAATATTTTCAGTTTCTCTATAATTCTGATATTATAATTTTACTATAATTTTTCCTTTAATCTGGTTCTACAGGGTGGGCCATTTATATGGATACACCGTAATAACATGTGAATGGTTGGTGATATTGAAGTCCTGTTTGTGGCACATTGGTATATGTGAGGGGGCAAACTCCTCAAGATGGGTGGTGACCATGGTGGCCATTTAGAAGTCGGCCATCTTGGATACAACTTTTGTTTTATCAATAGGAAGAGGGCTATGTGACATTACCAATAAGTTTGATGTGTCACATGGCCCTCTTCCTATTGAATAAACCAAAAGTTGGGGGGTTCCCCAGGAGCATCTTCCTTGGGGGGCTCGACCCGGGTTAGCGGTCATGGCCTATTAGGGGCTCTGTTGGCTCTTAGGTGACGGTTTCCTCGTGGCTGCGTGCAGCGGGGCTAGGGGAGGGTCTGTGCTGACGGACTGGCTCTGACCTGGTAGCCTGGCTGCCCCTTGGTGGGTCCGGGACGGGCGTGAGGTTCTGGGGGCGCTCTGTCTTTGGGCTGGGGCCCTGGCTGGGCCTCGGGGGATTGGGTCCTGGTTAGTATGTTGCTGGGGTTGTGGGCGGGTGGGTGTATGGGGGCCCGGCCCTGGCGCAGGGTGCCGTCAGTGCATCGAGCCACCTGGGGGGCTCTTCATCTGGTGGGGGAGGTTGTTGCACCTTGCAGGAGCTCTCCTCTCTTCAGGAACTCACTCTGCAGGAGGGGGAGATACAGGAGAGGTGGAGGAAGATCTCAGCCTGGGCGTCTATTGTCTTGTGTAGTCTGGAAGATAAGTGGATGACGGGGTAGGTGCAGTTTTCTCTGTGGTGGGGTCAGGTGGGCTGTCCCGGGCTCTCTGCGGCGCTGCTGTTCGGGGCCCCGGTCCGGATGGGCCTGGGCCCCCTTTCCCTGGCAGGTTGCGGAGTATGGGGGTGCCTACTGGGGTCAGCGGGGGAGCTGTAGTGTTTATTATATTGCTCTCGTTTTCTTCTGCTTGCTTTCTTTTTTCTTTCTCAAAAGGTGATCCAGGTGATTGATATATGTATTTTTTTTGTCTGCTTATTTAGTTGGTTTTTGTTTTTTTGCCCTTTATCCCCGTCCCTCTTCTCCGCTGTTTTTTCCCCCTCTTCCTTTCTCCCTTTTCTTTTCCTCATTCAAGTCTGTCCCGTATCTAGCAAGTGAAAATAAAAAAATAAATAAAATAAACAATAAAAGGTGAATCAAATAGACCATTACAGCAAGGCTGGGATGGTCAATTTGGTAAAGTAAATCCGTTGGGCATCTTTCCTCGCCTTTAGACAATAATTCTGATGGCAAAAGAACCAAACGGGCAAACAGGACAAGCAAAAAAAAAAAAAGAAAGAAAGAAAAAGAAAAAGAAAAAACAAAAGTTGTATCCAAGATGGCCGACTTCTAAATGGCCACGATTCCCATGTTATTACAGTGTATCCATATAAATGGCCCACCCTGTAGTTGTTTTCTTTTCTGAATTATAATAACACTATGTTAATTTCTATAGCTAAGACACCTCAGGATGATGAGAAAAGATACAGCAAAAGAGTACAGAAAAGATGGAATGAGGTAATTAAGAACTTTCAACAGTCTTTATATGTACTGATATTTAATATTTATAATACCATATTTTCTGCACTATAAGGCACACTTAAAATCCTTTAATTTTCAAGATATACCATGTTCTGACTGAGAGATTTCTGAAAAATTTAAAACATACAGCTCTGCTATCACTTCCAACATAAATGAAGACAGAAAACTAAACAGCAGTGACGTTTGTAGGGTTACTGTAGTTGGACTAGCTGATATATAATGATCTGCTACGTGACCGCTAGCGACACAGCTATGTTAGCCTAACAAACACAGTGAAGCTGGAGGATGAACGCTAACTTTTTCTACTCGATAAAAGTTAACATGAGGGTTCCTGATGATGAGGGACAAATGCAATCTCACGTCAGCATGCTGTAAACTGACCAAACTTCAGTCAGGAGAACAACTGGAATAATCCATTCACAATACGAGGTTAGTCATTAATATACTCCAACAACACTGGAATAGAGCAGCTGCGAGAGGATTCAACATTAATGAATCAATGGTGCGGAAGTGGAGGAAGCAAGAAGAATGAGTTGAGTCAAGTTTGACTTATCTGACAGTTTTGTTTCGCTTACTGTGCCTTATAATCCGGTGTGCCTTATGTATGAAAACAGACCGTTCATCGACAGTACGCCTTATAATTCAGTGTGCCTATGGTCCGAAAACTACGGTATTACTAGCATTTATTTTCTGCTGTTCCTCATTAATGTTTAGCAGTTAATTACTTTTAGCATATTAAATCAATAGATGATGATAATTCTAAATAAATATATCTTTAGGATGAAGAACTGTGTTATGCTGCACTGGAATTCCGCCAGGCGTCACAGAGACCAAAGAAGACGATAGCCCAGAGCTCAGATTTCAGCACTTACTCTGCCATTAATACTGACAGCATGCAATAAACCCATCAGTGCAACAGGCTGTATAATGAATTATATACTCTATACTTATATTTGATACTTTTGGTGTTTGTACTTATTAATTCATGTTTTGTTCACAATAGTGTTATCACAAAGGGATTTATTACATCCCACAGAATTGCTTAGATCTGTGAAAGTAAAAATATATTTACTTTGTTTGCCAAGAGGATTATGCTATAGTCTTTAAGTTAGATATGTGAAACAGTTTCGCTTTACTTTTTATGCAAGCAATGTAATACATCTGTAAAGTTTATTAAAAACATTTCACTTGTTTCCATTGTTTGTGATTATTCTTCATTTTTCTTACTGTTGGTCTTGAGAACTACTGTGTATTATTCAGCCAAAAAATTCTGCGCTTACAGAAATTGGACAATAGAAGATTGGAAAAAGGTTGCCTGGTTTGAGACTCATATCTTAATTTCTGCTGCGAAATTCACGCATCATGTTTAGAATGTTGTGTAAACTTTCATGCTGGTGTAGAGTAAATGTGTAGGGGATGTTTGCTTGGCACATTTTCAGCCCGTTAGTATGAACTGAGTCATTTAAACACCACACTCAACCTGAGTAGATATTGTCCCAACCAGAACAGTTAAATCCTTCCCCAAATCAAAAACCGTGGATTAACAGAGATGTTCGCACGGCACTGGCGGCACGGAACACCGCTTTTGCTTCCGCGAACACATCGGACTACAAACATGCACATTACCAACTCCGGAAGACGATCAAAGCAGCCAAACGTGAGTACAGGGACAGGGTGGAACAACAGTTTGACAACCCTCGGAGTATGTGGCAGGCACTAAACACAATCACAGACTTTAGAGGGAAAACCAGCACACCGCAGACCACGGCCTCTCTGTGTGAGGATCTAAACGTATTCTACGCTAGATTCGACACAGCTAACACCGTGAGACTGGACAGTGTGCGCACCGCGGATGACGTCAGTGCGCACACTGTGTCTGAGGAGGATGTGCGGAAGTGCTTCAGGAAGGTGAACGGACGCAAAGCTACTGGTCCGGATGGGATTCCCGGCCGCTTCCTCAAGTTATGCGCGGGTCAGCTGGCTGGAGTGTTTACACACATCTTCAACCTTTCCCTCTCTCTGTCTGTAGTCCCAGCCTGCTTCAGAATGGCCACCATCGTCCCTGTACCCAAATCCTCCACCATCTCCTCACTGAACGACTGCCGCCCTGTAGCCCTGACCCTCATCGTGAGCAAATGCTTCGAGAAGCTGGTCAGGGACTTCATCTGCTCTGCACTACCCGACTCACTGGACCCTCTACAATTCGCATATCGCCACAACAGGTCCACTGATGATGCCATAGCCCTGACACTACATACTGCCCTCTCACACCTGGAGAAGAGAGACACGTATGTGAGAATGCTGTTTGTGGATTACAGCTCAGCATTCAATACCATCGTTCCCTCGAAGCTGGACAGGAAACTGCAGGATCTAGGACTGAGCAGCTCCCTCTGCAGCTGGATCCTTAACTTTCTGTCTGACAGACGCCTAGTGGTCAGACTGGGCAGCATCACCTCATCCCCCGTCACAATGAACACTGGTGCTCCACAGGGGTGTGTACTGAGCCCTCTCCTGTACTTACTCTACACCTATGACTGTACGACCACTAACAACTCCAGCATCATTGTGAAGTTTGCGGACGGCACTACAGTGGTGGGTCTTATCACCAAAGGTGATGAGACGGCTTACAGGGAGGCGGTCAGCACCCTGACCCACTGGTGTCAAGACAATCATCTTACCCTCAACATTGCAAAGACAAAGGAGTTGATAGTGGACTTCCAGAGGTGCAGAGAAGTACACACCCCCATCACCATCAACGGCGCTGCTGTGGAGAGAGTGAGCAGCTTCCGGTGCCTTGGTGTACATCTGGCTGAGGATCTTACGTGGTCAGGACACATAAACAAAACAGTGAAGAAGGCGCAGCAGCGCCTCTTCTTTCTCAGGAGAAGTCGACAACTTCAGTCAACTTCTCCTGACTGAAGTTTGGTCAGTTTACAGCATCCCGACATGCGATAGCATTTGTCCCTCATCATCGGGAACCCTTATGTTAACTTTTATCGAGTGGAAAAAGTTAGCGTTCATCCTCTAGCTTCACTGTGTTTGTTAGGCTAACATAGCTGTGTCCCAAGGGCTGTTGCTGGGCATACAAAGGTTATACAAAAATCATACAGTGAAGTTCTAACCACCTACATCTAAATGTGATAGTTAACAACAATTTTCCCATTACATTACCAGCAAAAGTTTCTTGACCAAGTACTAAGTCATGTTTTTGCTTATTTTACTCTGACATGCAAATCAGTTTATAAGTTTTATTTAATGTGGGTTTTTTTTCCTGGGTTTGGGTTGGTATTCAGTCTCTCTCCATTAAAATGAAACTACCATAAGATTTTAAGACTGTTCATTGCTTTGTAAATGAACAAAGTTACAAATTTAGCAGGCAATCAAATAATAATCTTCAACACTGTATATCTTTTTAAAACTAGCTTAATGCTATAGTCTTAACAGAGAGATATTATCAGTTTCTCTTTAAACATTTTCATGTAGCAAGTGTAATATGTCTGCTATTAAAATAAAGTTAATAAAATATTTCACCTATTTTATTGTTTGTGACTATTTTGCACGTTCCTTAGTGATGGTGGCATGGACTATTGTGTCACTGCCTGGCCTTTGCATTTACTACTCTTACCACACACCTTACCACTGTTTTCCTGTCCTCATACATGTCCTGTACCACATATCACATATTTCTCTGCCAGTCCTGACTTCCCTAGGTTATGGTATCGTTTCACTAGATCCACAAAGACACAATATAAGTCCTTCTGACCTTCACTACACCACCAAGTGTCCTTGTCCTCTTTCCAGAGGATTCGACTTTTGTCAAAGAAGAAAGATACTGCCCCCTCCCATCCCCCCACCCCCTCCCTCCACTTTTAAACATAGGACACACATGGGACGAGCGACTATTAAAATATAACGGGAAACATAAACACAGAGACAAAACCCAGACTCAAGACATACAACTAGACACAAGGAAAGGGTAACAAATATAGAGACATGACTAAGGACTAACATTACAAGACATGAACCAAGAACTAACTAAACTCAGAAGCACGAGAGAATAATATACAGTATCTCACAAAAGTGAGCCTTCACATTTTTGAAAATATTTTATTACATCTTCTTGTGGGACAACAGCAGGTGCAAATGACGAACAGGTGTGTTGAATTTGATGTTATTGCTCTCATACTCTCTCACAGTGGTCACTGGAAGTTTAACATGTCACATCATAGGAAAGTGTTCTCTGAAGATATGAAAAAAGAATTGTTACTCTACATAAAGATGGCCTAGGCTATAAAAATATTGCCAACACCATGAAAATGAGCTACAGCATGGTGGTTAAGACCATACAGCAGTTTAACTGGACAAGTTCCACTCATAACAGGACCAAAGAAGTTGAGTGCATGTGCTCAGCATCATATCCAGAGTTTTTCTTTTGAAAATAGATGTATGAGTGCTGCCAGCATTGCTGCAGAGGTTGAAGGCTTGAAGGGTCAGCCTGTCAGTGCTCAGATCATATGCCTCATGCTGCATCATGTCCCAGAAGAAAGCCTCTTCTAAAGATAATGCACAAGAAAGCCCACAAAAAGTTTGCTGAAGAGACTAAGGACATGGATTACTTGTGGTCTGATGAGACCAAGAAAATGTATTTTGTTCAGATGGTATCAAGGGTATGTGGGGGCAACCAGGTGAGGAGTATAAAGCCAAGTGTGTTTTGCCTACAGTCAGCCATCCCATCATCTTCACTCCAAATACTGTATACAGTGGCTTGCAAAAGTATTCAGCCCCCTTGAACTTTCCCACATTTTGTCACATTAAAGCCACAAACATGAATCAATTTTATTGGAATTCCACGTGAAAGACCAATACAAAGTAGTGTACACGTGAGAAGTGGAACAAAAATCATACATGATTCCAAACATTTTTTACAAATAAATAACTGAAAAGTGGGGTGTGCGTAATTATTCAGCCCCCTGAGTCAATACTTTGTAGAACCACCTTTTGCTGCAATTACAGCTGCCAGTCTTTTAGGGTATGTCTCTACCAGCTTTGCACATCTAGAGACTGAAATACTTGCCAATTCTTCTTTGCAAAACAGCTCCAGCTCAGTCAGATTAGATGGACAGCGTTTGTGAACAGCAGTTTTCAGATCTTGCCACAGTTCGGTCCATAAGGGGTTGCCACGGGTTAGAAAATTTCATGTCAATATCTCTCTTCATTGAGATTGATAGCAATGATGACACCCCAAACCCTCACAATTTCTCCACCAAAAGCTGTTACCTTATCAGTGCAACAATCAGCAGAGTTGACTCTGTCTTCTCCACTCTTTGACCCAACAGCCATAGGCAAACACAAGGAGGATAACTTGGGAAAAATCAAAAGAAAATAATCAAAAGCTGGCATGACTAGTTACCACTGAGATAGCTGTAATAGAATAGAATAGAACAGATCTTTATTGTTACTGTTACAAGTATAATGAAACACAGTACCATAACAATGTGGCAAAGATTGGAAGATGAAGGGGTGACTTAATGGGCAGCATGATGAGGAGATTGGCAAATCTGTCAATCCTGCCAGCTGCAGTGGCATGACTAAAGGAATCCCTGAGGCAGGGGAGACACCAGCAAGGACCTCAAAGTGGAGAGACAGAGAGGAAGAAAGAGGTTAAAGTACAGAGTGAATGGTGCCTTTGCATGGAACATGCTACCTTATCACCAAACTGGACTTTTAAAAACTCACTTGAAAATCAATTTTTACATTTTCATATTTGAAAAGACTGAGTTTTTATAAATGTTTTAAAATAGAATTAAAAATGTATTGTTTATGTGTGACAAAAAATGACAGCTACACTCAGATAATTTCCAGTTGTTGTTGTTGTTTTTTCTCTAATCAATCATTAGTCATATTTTCTTCAATGTACAGTAAATATTAATGTGCTCAATGTACAATACTCAAATAATAACAATGTTCAAATATCTCACTGAAAGAAGTTAAAGGACAATACAAAGGTGAAACCCAAAAGGTTTGGCCGAGTAAAGCTTACAGGAAAACCACCACTTTGCCTTAATGCACTGCAAAGTAGTGCAAATCATCTGATCTAGCATGCTGTCACTGGACATGTTGTTTAGTATCACGCTAAGCTTATACCACAACAGAGGCACTGCAGGCACTGCAAAGTATCATTGTTACTTTGCAAAGTATCGTGTATCATGCTTGTTAACTGTTCCTGAATAAATTCCCAGAAGCATTGTCAACAAAATCACCTACCCCCCACCCACATCTACATATAGCACCTTCTTCCTGTCCACCTTCTTTGCATCAAATGGCCAAAACCAAAAACCAAAAATTAAAACTTCATTTGATTCATTTCAGTCTTATTTATATAGCGCCAAATCACAACATTTCCTCAATGTGCTTTATTGTAAGTTAAAGACCCTACAGTAATATGAAGAAACATGCAGCCGGAACACATGATCAGGGATTAGCTGGGCTGGTTCCAGTGCAGATGGCAGTTTGGCTGGTTTAACCAAGTGGATAACATTAGAGAAGCAATCAACAATAGTTAGAATAATCATGTTTCCTTTCAAGTATGGGAGGCCAGTGATGAAATGCAAGTCTATGTGAGACCAAAGCCGCCTGGCAATCAGAAGTGGCCAGAGGAGTACTGCAGGTGGAGAACTGACATATTTATTCTGGGCACAAACTTGACAGGCTGACACATATTTATGGATGTCTTTTACAAGAGTAGGCCACCAGAACAAGTGTTAAAGGAAGTTTATAGTGCAGTCTTTACCAGGATGGCACATGGACTTCACAGTATGTCCCCATTGGATGACATGGGACTGAACTGAGGAAGGTACAAAAAGAAGATAGTACCTGGGTGTGGTTTACAATGCTAAGCATTTGGTACCAGAGACTCAATCTTCCAGGATAGTGACATAATGATACAGGAGGGCGTCATGATTGTGGGTTTCTCTGCCATGGTGTCAGAAAATTAGAATTAGCAGGACATGGTGTTGGGTTTCACGTTCTGGGAACTGCTTTGATAAGTAGTAGCAAAATTGAATTGAGCACAGAAGAGGAGGTTCTTGCGGTTGGTCCAGACAATGGGTGTTCAGCCCTCTCCAGGCAGTGGTACCAATCCTTGACCACCAGAAGTTCCTAATCTTACATGCTATAATTGTGATCTGCAGATAAAAAGAAAGCACATGGAGCAGGAGCAGAAATCAATTAAGTAGCTTTCTTGCCATAATATTATTACTCACTGGCCGTTCTGTCTCAGGTGTTCCACCAGAGAGAGGTGAGTAGGACAAAGTTGCACCTCACTCTTTGTTTCTCCTTCAACGGTTTCAGACTCATCTGGAGTTCTACCTCCTCTCCACAGCTCTCTCAACAAAGAGAGCTGTGGAGAGGAGGTTAAAT
Source organism: Neolamprologus brichardi (assembly GCF_056152115.1). Lineage (NCBI taxonomy): Eukaryota > Metazoa > Chordata > Actinopteri > Cichliformes > Cichlidae > Neolamprologus > Neolamprologus brichardi. The sequence goes on from NC_142109.1 coordinate 19,483,734, forward strand.
CAGTCTCTTTTTTTTTTTGAAAATGGAAAAAGAAGTTAAATGATGGTCAAGGCTCAGTCATTGTAAGTTACATTGCAAACTGTCTTTTATTTGATTGTAAAAAAGCTTTTCTTCAAGTGTCATCTTGAGAAGAACTTTCATCTTTACATCTAGACCATCACATAACATTACACCAATAGAAAACAACCACAGAATACAGTTCCTTTCAACAAGCCAATCACAACTTACGTTTCCTTTAATGGAAAAATATGAGCAGGTCATAAGATCCGAGAGTCAAACCAGTTTTAGTGTCTTTTAACTACAGGTCACCGTCACACATGGACAGACTTCACATAATTCTTGTCCTTCTTTTAGGTAATATTTTGGATGGGTAAACTTTGTTAAACTCTGTTGAACTGAAATTTTGAAGGAAATTTGAACTAATAATTCTGTTTTACAATTTACATCAACTTACGTACTTGATTAGAAGACTTTTGTCCAAAAGACGTTTGTACTGTGTTTATTTTTCAGGAGGCAATTGCATTTCTGGATCAGTGGTGGAGAGGGCAGTGAGATCAGGAGACAATATTACTCTGTACTGTAACTGTAAAACATCAAGTAAGGAATTTCTTGTGTGGTACAGAAACTGCACCCATGAAAATCAACCTTCTCTTGTTCTAAAACTAGAAGAGGATTCATGGAAACCCACCACTGACCAAGCAACTTTGGTGAATTCCCTATCTCGGTTCCACTTTGTAAAGAACCAGTCGTCTGGATCCTATGATCTGCTGATCATAAATATTTCTTATTCTGATGAGGGCCTCTACTACTGTGGAACTGGGAAGCGCAAGGTGGAACAGACTTCAGTAATCAATCTCAAATATATTTACAGATACGGCAGCATTACAACAAGGATTCTAATTAGTAAGTACTGTGGTGTGATTTATCATTATTATTATTTTTTATTATTATTAGTAGTAGTATTAGAAAAAGTAGCAGTTTAGTATTAGTAGTAGTTCTTTGTGTTCAGTGGAGAATTATATGTTTGATATATAATTATATTTGATTCTCTTTAAAATAGCCTTTAAAGGATAATGATGTTTAGAAAGACTTATGTAATATGAAAATATTAACAAAAAACACAGCACAGACCTAACTGAAAAATATTTGTGAACAATTTAGATTCGAGTAACCAACACTACTCAACTTCAACTGATTGCCTGACTACACCAGACTGTAGCATGTGTTGGAAACTGCTATTCATCCTGTGTCCAGCATCTGCTGTTTTCTCCTTTTTTGTCTCTCTTCTTGTTCATCACATCTGCCAGAAAAACGGTAACTGCAAAATATAACACTTTTATTCAATCCATCCTTCAGTTCATTCAACCACTTTTATAACTGATTCAATCTGTTATTATAACGTTCTCTAAAAACTTCAAATATTTGTAATCATATTAGAAATTGTTGGAAAATAGATGCTATATTTAAGTATTGAATGAATGAATGTGCCTGTATTTGTCACTTGCGGTTGCTTGCAGCGAAATTGAACATTGTGTGTTGTTGGATGTTTTTGTAATGATGTTGTATTTATTTCTGGGATTGAAAGTTGATCAGCAAAAACCCGAAATGAGTGGAAAAGCCAGGAGAAATCAGGTAAATTGCATTAGTATCCAATTTCTGTTATATTTTCAGGGTTTTTTTTCATTATTAATTCTACAAACAAAAACTTTCAAAAAAGTTTTTAATGGATTAAAGTCAGTAGCAACTATAGATGCTGACATTTTTACATACAAATTTTATACACACGGCAAATTTATTGTTAGTAATTTCTAACAATTACTCAACACCTTCATGCAATGACAAATCAAAATTATGGTTTGTTTTCTTAATAATAGGCATTTCCATCTCTTAGTGCAGCCATTTTTCTATCTTTATGCTTAAGAACGAATACAGGTTTCACCATTTACAGTGCTTGTACTATCTTTATGCACCAATATACAGAATTATGTTTAACAGTGACTTACAGAAAGTCAAAGTCATTGCAATCATTAATTAATCCTTAATTAAAATGCCCATTCACAGGATGAAGATGTGTTTTACGCTACAGTGAAAACCAGTCAAGCAACACAAAGACCAAAGAAAAGGATTACCTATAGTTCTGAATTCTGTACTTATTCTGCCATCAATACCTCTACAGTTTAGATATAAAAAGGTCAAAATTGTTTGAGAAATTTTTGTATTTTTCACCACACAAAGTTGAGCAGTGACTAAATTTAAAAGTTTCTCTTCTCAATGAACTTTAAACTGGTTGAGGTTACATTTAAGATGTATACAACAATGGGTTAATGATGTGACATTACCAGAGTTGTTAGCTTTAACATAGGGATTTATAACAGGCCTTTGCTTTTAATCAATTCACTAAATAAATGCTGTAGTAATTCTGTTGCATTCTTGTGTTGATAAGTTACCATATCAGTATCCCAGTTGCTACAGATACATAAATGCTTAGTACAGACTCTTCCATATCATTAAGTGTATGGAGTAAGGGTGAGAATAATAAATAAATATGTTTTTTTAAGATTAAACATATATGGGGGCACTTCAGAATTTTAACCTAAATTGACCTTCATATTAGAAAATTGACAAAGATAGTTACCCCTACCCTCTTAGAAGTGTGTCTGGTTTCACAGGTCAGAGCAGATTTCATTTCTAAGTGTAAACACAAAGAATAAAATAGTACACATCTTTAGTCCCCAAGTGCTAATTTATAGCTCATGATTTGTTACCATTTGGTATCTAAACTTATGATTACAATATACGATGAATCTTAAAGGAAAATTGAGAGACCAATAACCCCATTGCCAAATATTAGAGAAATATTAGATTTAATAATTATGTGAACTTTTGAAGTGACTGTGTACAAAGTATTTACATTGATCAGTGCCAAAGTGCTTGCTCATAGGGGGTCATATGATTGTTGGGTTTTTCTCTGTATCTATGAAGCGCCTTGAGGCGACTTTTGTTGTGATTTGGCGGTATATAAATAAAATTGAATTGAATTGAATTGAATTGAATCAGCTGAAATATTTACAGTAATTCCAGCCTGTTTCACTTTTTGCCCTTCATGTGCCTCAGAAAGAAATCTAACATGTAAAACTGCAGACTGTAGAAGACCTCTGATGGTGCCCTCTGGATTAGACCATGATTTTAATAGGAGATGTGTTATAGTCTCTATCATAGGAGCTGGTGATGTTGTAATTAATTAAGGTATTTGGAAGAACAGAATCTCAGCGGTGATAGGGATTAGGGAAGGACTAGTCTAGACAGTGGTGGTGGAGATGAAGATTGGCTTGACTGGAGGAGAGTAACAAGGGAGAGGTGGAGATGGGGAGAGATGGGTTGCATGAGGGCGTCTGCAAGGGAGAATTACAGATAAACAGACAGATTTAAAGTACATGGAGTGGAGGCTGATTGGCTCGAAGAATGTGGTATGATAGGATTAGACCAGTGATGTCAAAATGAGTTTGAGAGTGTGTGAAAGTGGAAATGATGTAATGCTTAGATTATCTACCAAACACCTGTGAAGCAGACAAAAGTGTGACTACAGAGCTTCCCTATTGAACTTATATATAAGCTTCATTATGAGATGTTTTTGGAAGCAGATGTGCGTACATTTTTTTGTTTGGGTGATTACTAAAAAAAGTAATGCATTCCACATTACATTTTCTTTAAAGTAATGTATTGCTTTTTTTTAGTAAGGACATATATAGTAATTAGTAAATAGATTTTGAAAACAGTCTTTATTCATATATTCGCTTAAAAATAAAGTCAATGTTAGTTATTACTTTTTCCCTTTTTATAATTTTTGCTTCTCCATGATATTAAAGTTGTTGTGGTAGTTAAACTGTTCTCATGTAAATATATGTTTTATTTTTTTCAATTATTTCAAATGGTTTCTAGCATTTTAAAGTCAGGTTAAACTTTGGTTAAACAATAGTATCTATATTATAAAACTTTCTGTGATTTTTCTGTGTTTGATTATTATAGGAATTACAGTGTTTATTATTTGAAGCAGCAGTTGTTTTCTTGTCACAGTTTTTCAAAAGATTGCGGGGGGGGGGGGGGGGGGGTGATCATACTACAGGTCTATATACAATGTCCTTTGTATTTCACTCTACTTCTCACTCTATCTCTAAGGGAGAGGCCAGCCACCCTTTGGAGGAAGCTCATTTCCGCCGCTTGTATCCGCGATCTCGTTCTTTCGGTCACTACCCACAGCTCGTGGCCATAGGTGAGGGTAGGAACGTAGATCGACTGGTAAATTGAGAGTTTCGCTTTTACACTCAGCTCCCTCTTCACCATGACGGACCGGTGCAGCGTCCGCATCACTGCGGCCGCAGCACCAATCTGTCTGTCGATCTCCGGCTCCCTTCTCTCACTCGCGAACAAGACCCCAAGATACTTGAACTCCTCCACTTGGGGCAGGAACTCATCCCCGACCCGGAATGGGCACTCCACCCTTATCCGGCTGAGAACCATGGCCTCAGATTTGGAGGTGCTAATCCTCATTCCCGCTGCTTCACACTCAGCTGCGAACCGTTCCAGTATGAGCTGGAGGCCATCACCCGATCAAACCAACAGAACCACATCATCTGCGAAAAGCAGAGATGAGATTTTGAGGCCACCAAAGTGAAAGTACTCTGCCACTTGGCTGCACCTAGAATTCATGTCCATAAAAATAATGAACAGAATCGGTGACAAAGGGCAGCCCTGGCGGAGCCCATCACCCACCAGGAACGAGTCCGACTTATTGCGAACCAAGCTCTTGCAACGGTTGTATAGGGATCGAATGGCCCGTAGCAATGGGCCAGACTCCCCATACTCCAGCAGCACCTCCCGCAGCACCTCCCACAGGACACCCTGAGGGACACGGTCGAATGCCTTCTCCAAGTCCACAAAACACATGTAGACTGGTTGGGCAAACTGGTTGGGAGTGTGATCCCCCTGTAGTTGTTACACACCCTCCGGTCCCCCTTCTTAAAGATGGGGACCACCACCCCGGTCTGCCAGTCCAGGGGTACTGCCCCTGATCTCCACGCAACATTCTAGAGGCGTGTCAACCAGGACAGCCCTACAACGTCCAGAGCCTTCAGGAACTCGGGGCGGACCTCATCCACACCAGAGGCTCTGCCACCAAGGAGTTGTTTAACTGCCTCAGTGACCTCGCCCCTGGAAATTGGCGGGTCATCCCCCTCATCCCCAGACTCTGCTTCCTCCTCAAAAGACATGTTAGTGGGATTAAGGAGGTCCTCAAAGTATTCCTTCCACCGCCCGACAGTTTTCTCAGTCGAAATCAGCAGCACTCCGCCAGCACTACACACAGTGCTGGTAGAGCACTGCTTTCCCCTCCTGAGACGCCTGACGGTTTGCCAGAATCTCTTCAAGGCAGTCCGAAAGTCTTTTTCCATGGCCTCTCCAAATTCCTCCCACACCCGAGTTTTTGCTTCAGCCACTGCCCAAGCAGGCATTCCGCTTGGCCTGTCAGTACCTGTCAGCTGCCTCCAAAGTCCCACAGGCTAACTAAGCCTGATAGGACTCCTTCTGCAGCCTGGTGGCTCCCTTCACCTCTGGTGTCCACCATTTGGTTCAGGGATTACCACCATGACAGGCATCAACCACCTTGCGGCCGCAGCTCAATGCAGCAGCTTCGGCAATGGAGATGCTGAACATGGTCCATTCGGACTCAATGAACCCAGTTTACCTCGGAATGCAATTGAAGCTCCGCCGGAGGTGTGCCTTGAAGATCTCGTGGATTGGGGCCTCTGCTAGGCGTTCCCAGCACACCCTCACTATGCGTTTAGGTGCATTGGGTCTGTCCAGCATCCTCCCCCGCCACCTGATCGAACTCACCACCAGGTGGTGATCAGTTGACAGCTCAGCCCCTCTCTTTACCCGAGTGTCCAGAACATATGGTCGCAGGTCTGGTGATACGATTACAAAATCGATCATTGACCTGCGGCCTAGAGCGTCCTGGTGCCACGTGCACTTATGGACACTCTTATGTCCAATAACCAATCAGTACTCTGAACTGCCACTCAGCGCATAAGCGCAGATGACAGTTAGGACCCCCTGGGTCGGGAAATGCAGGGCACAGGGAACAAACCCTCTCATCCACCTGGAAGAACCCCAATGTACTGGCAGCAAGCCGAGGGGATATTAGAATACCCACCCCAGCCCGCCGCCTCTCACCAGGGGTAACTCCAGACTGAGACAGATTCCAGCCCCTCTCCAGGAGACTGGTTCCAGAGCCCAAGCCATGCGAAGAGGTGAGCCCGACTATATCTAGCCGGTACCTCTCAACCTCACGCACTAACTCAGGCACCTTCCCCACCAGAGAGGTGACATTCCATGTCCCAATTGCCAGTCTTTGTAGCCGGGGAGTCCTCCAGGGCCTCCGCTTCTGGCCGCCGCCTGGCACACAATCCACCTGACCCCTACGGCGCCTTCTGCAGGTGGTGGGCCTGCGGGAGGATGGGCCCATGTCCCCTTTTTGGGCTGTGCCCGGCCGGGCCCCATGGACTAAGCCCGGCCACCAGACGCTCGCCCTCGGGCACCCTCCCCGGGCCTGGCTCCAAGGCGGGGCCCCGGTAACCCTGCAACCCTGTCCCGGGCAGAGTAAACTGTTCCCTCTATGTTTTTCTCATAAGGGTCTCCTGAATCGCTCTTCGTCTGGTCCCTCACCCAGGGCCAATGTAGTTTTTTTTACTTATAGGCCTTATAAGCCTATACTGGTGTTTTTAAAAGTCATGTTTGACTTCATGGTTTCTGAGATACTCAGAACTCAAATTGCACTACTTTATATAGTTTATTTTGATCCACATGCTGTTTTCTTTGCAAATTTGCATTATAGAATTTGTTTAGTTTTTTCTGCAGTATATAATTGGTGTATCTCAAAAATAAAATTATGAAGACACTCAAAATAAATTTGTTGTTGTAAACTCTTTTTTGCAACTTTTTTATATTTAAAGTTTTGAGGGATAAACCTCTGAAATGTCTCTAAGTAAAAATATATGTAAAAAAACAAAACAAAAACGATTTTCAATTTTTTTGTAGTCTATTGCGCTTTTTTGCAATTTATGTAGTTACTATGGACTTAATGCATACATATTATTAAAATTTTGGTTTATAACAGTTGTATTGATGTATAGCGACTTGAAATGCTCTGGCGGACTTGGTTCTATGGTAGGTCTTAAAGGGATTAATGGTAAATGGACTGATTCTTATATAGCGCTTTTTTACTCTCCCTGAGTACTCAAAGCACTTAATACAACACACCAATTTATTATCTTAATCTCCAGTCATAGAGGCCTGGGGTCCATTTATTGAATCCCAACTGGTTGCTGAGTAGTTACTAGCTGGTCTAAAACCGAAAACCTCCTTACTTTGGTTGCTTGTAGGTTGCTGTGAAAGATGCCCTCTTTATGGGAAAAGAAATCCCCAAGTGGTGGTGAAACTGATAAGAGTGGACCACAAAATGGAAAGCTAAATGTTCTCCATTTCCTTTCATTTACCTTTTCACAGTTACCACTACTTAATGAATAGTTGGTAAATGTTTGCAAGTCTGCATCTTCCATGCAAAGTACAAAGGTTTGCAGCAATTTGCGTGTAAGTAAAGCAATCACGAAGAAGTCTCTGGAGAAACACCTCTTTGTGACTGATTTCACCTAGCAACAGTCAGCACCCACTCATCGACCAGATGGGGGAATACACATTTCACCTGACAGATTTCATGGCTGGTGTGACTAAGGCCTTAACTGTCTAATCAGCCTGATCAATGTGTTTGATGCAAAGGCATTGGAGTGTAGAAAAAACAAAAAGACAAAATGTTAGCAAAGAGAAGGCTTTATACAGAACGTTGAGATCATGGAGAGGCAATCATCATCTCCTGCCATGAACAGAACAACCAAAATCAGCACAGATGCAAATGCTCCTTGTTAGAGGAGTTTCTGTTTGTTTTTGTCTTTTATGGTGGATTTCATCTGTATGGTTTTCTACATACTTTAAGCAATTCAAACAAAATTATATAATACTTGTGCTTAACTCAAAGGTCTTTTATATACCCTAACATGCATGTCTGTAATGGTTTTGAGCAAAGCAGAAAAATTATTTTATGCAAGGCTCGGAAAATTATATTTGAAGTTCACTTTCTGTACTATCTGTCAAAATTATCTTTAACATTCATTCCAAAAACATCACTTGTTATTGCACCAATAGAAAACAACCACAAAGAAAATGTTCCATTCAGTCGACCAATCATAACTTCCACTTCCTTTAATGGAAAAATCTGCTTGGGTCGTTGCATTTGTCAGTAAGACTTGTTGAGCTGCCTTTTAACTCCTGTTCATTATCACACATGGATATGATGCATGTTTTTCTCATTATTCTTTTTGGTAATTAATGTGATCATTTTCAAGATTTATTGATATTTCGTCCTATTTGACATTGAACTAATGTTGTAAAGTATGTCTGTTTTATTGTGATTTTGTATAAAGCTGTGCATGTTTTAACCTCTTCTAATGTTTTTGTGTATAGGTCCCGTAGGAGCTTTAACTTCTAGTCATAATTTGACCAGTGGAACAGTGTTGGAGATGATGGTCAGACCAGGAGAAAACATAACTCTCTACTGTGACTGTAAAACTTCAACTGGAGAATTCATAGTGTGGTACAGGAATTGCTCTCATGAGAAACAACCTTCTCTTGTTCTAAAAACAAAGCTTGAGCAAAGACAATATAAACCAGGTATTGATTACCAAAACTTTCTAAATCCATTCCCTAATTTCCATCTTGTGAAAAATCATTCCTCTCAATCCTATGACCTGCTGATCACAAACATCACTGATTCGGATGAGGGCTTCTACTACTGTGGAACTGAACAGTCTAAGGTGAAGGAAAAAGAAACTATTAATCTTGAATGCCTTTATAGATATGGAAACCTCACCACAAAGATCCTACTTTGTAAGTATTCTAGTGTGAGTCATCAATAAATGATCTGTCTGCTTATTACAACAATTTAACATGAATATAATGGTAAAAATACAAATACAGAAATAAATAAACATAGAAATAAAACAAATGTTTATGTTTAATAATTTTTTAAGATATATTCTTCCTTCAGAATAATTTGCCAGGCTTTTACTACAGCTTCATCTATTTTTCTTGCTTCATTGTAAGAAAAATAGGTATTCAGGTGACTGAAACAGACACTGCAGGATATTCTTTTTCTTAATTTTCAAAAACTACTGGGTGCCTATTATTATATGTTATAGTTCATTTTCCTTCTGTACTACCTTTGGCTGAATCTGAGCAGAAAGTTCATTGCTATATGTTTCACATGTTTGTCATTCTGGTACAGGTTGGTCTTTGTAATGCAACTAACAACGTCATACTTAAAATTATCCCCAGATCTTCTACCTGAATAATTTAGGGGGAAAAAAGACTAATTTCAAAGCTTTTTTTACTCAGACCCCCGTGAGCCTCAAACCACGCAAAAAGACTGTGGTATATGCTGGATGCTGCTCTTCTCTCTGTGTCCAGCTTTTGTGGCCCTCTCATCTCTGCTATGTTCTCTTTTGATATATTACCATCACAAGACAGGTAACCGCTCTGTGTCATTTGTACAACAAGATTTTTCATCACTTTAGTTCCATGATCATTTGACCATCACAGAGTTTTGTCTAGTAAAAGAAAAGAGCCTTTGTACATTTTACATTTTTTTTAAATGTTCGTAGCTAAGAAACCTCCGGCTGATGAGAAAAGATATGAGAGCAGAGACCAGATGAGAAGAAATCAGGTCATATATCATATTTATTGTCTTTTCTACAGCTTGATTTTTTTTATAGTAATGACACAAAGCTATTTAGCTCTAAAATGCATTTATCATTTGTCAGTGCTTGATGATAATTCTAAATAATTATGAAATTTTAGAATGAAGATGTGTGTTATGCAGCACTGGAAATCCAGCCAGTATCTCAGAGACCAAAGAAGAGGATCGCCCAGAGTTCAGATTTCAGTGCCTACACAACCATGAATAGTTTTCACATGTAATGAACTCTTTTTTTCCTCAGTATGCTTACTAAGTATTGTTGATAAGTAGTCTGTGCTACCAGATCTGATAAGGAAAGATTATGTAAGATTATGGTCTTTTTCCCCAAAAAATCAATGTAAGGAAGTCATTACCTCCACAAGAATTCTAATGCTTAGATATTTAAAAATAATAAATATTTACTGTGTTAGCAAAGTTTTTAAAATTGTGACTTGGTATTATAGTCATTAACTTGGAAATATCATTTTAACTTCTTAATCCTCCTATAACAAACCCTTAGTATTTATGTGATCATTGTAATACGTCTATGTGCTGTGCTTTAAAACAGTGAATTTTCAGATACACTGTAGGCTACAATATTTTTCAAACCTAATAAAGTTCATTAAAATGTAACCTATTTTAATTGTGAATATTTTGCATTTCCATTACTGATCGACAGCCTACCGTGAATGATTTGACTCACACAAAAAAGAATATAAAACAAAAGGCCCAGGCCAAAAGAAATTTAACATACTATCATACCAGTTGTATTAATTTCTAAATGGTTCTTTTACAGATTCATATATACTACTCAGAAAACCTACAGTTTTTGGACATTTTTGTGTCATTTTGAAGACTAATAGATATCTATGTTAATTTAACATTTCATATCCAACTCTACCATTTGGTGCTGTGTGTATAGAGGGAGATGTGCTGAACCACCATCTTGCACTGCATTAAGCACCACATCTGTCCTCATCCGCACCTATCTGCTTGATAGTGTTGCTTTCAGATTTGTCCAAGTGGCTTTGTTGGCCTACCTTGTGGTTATGATGTGGTTGGGGACAGGATGGCCCTTGGCAAACATGGTTCAACTACAAACATTATGTCTTAAATGGTCGTAGTATGATAGCAAGATCTGTACTCTAGATGAAATAGATTTTCAAGCACTTTCAGTCAAATGTTGTGCAAAGCAATAACATTTGATTGTCAACTAACTTTGAAAGGCAGAGCTTCTCAGAAGTAATGATTGGGGGAGGTTCACCAATCTACAAAAATCTGCATCTACAAATTGTGGAACAATTTCCTCAATGTCCTCAATCCATAATATCACCCAGAGAGTCTAAGAATATGTGGAAAGTTCTATACACACATGAAAATGCTTAAAATAAATATTGATTGCCAACGATCTTTAGGCAGCATTACATTAAGAACAGGCATAATTCTATTATGGAAATCATTGTAAGGGGTCAGGAACACTTCCAGAAATTATTGTCTATTAGCACAATTCGCAGTGCCATCCACAAATGCAGATTAAAACTTCTCTATATCAAAGCTCATTTAATATTAACTGATGCAAAATTCTTCTATAGTCAGATGAATTAAAGTTTGCAATCATTTTTGGAAAACATGAACACAACATCCTCCAGACTAACAAGGATAGGGAGATGGACAGTTAAGCTGATAGGACATCCAAAGTTATAAGATCTTGCTCTTAGTCTAAACTCAAACATGCTGCTCCAGAACCATGTACTAAAAAGGAAGTTCAGCACAGCTAAGTTATTTTTACGTTTTCTGGATTCACTTACCCTGATATTGACAGTCAGGATAACTGGTCACATGAAGCAGTTTAATAACTCGTTAACTTAACCCAGGGTTTCCCATACACATTCACATGAAATAGGTGGTGTTGATAAGTGTACTGGCAACAAAGTGGCTGATTTTACAAAGAAAGATAAAACTATATTATGAGAAAAATATGAAGCGATTAAGCACATAACACCAATTTAAATTAGCACTGCTGCTGTAGATAAATTAGTGACATGAGTGTATGTTGCAGACTGGAAAAGAGTTGGTATATTGATGAAGTTTAGCTAATTTAAAGGCAGGATTGATAGCTAGCAAAACATAACATTTATTAATTATAATTAATTATTTATTAATTATTCTTTCAGCGTCAACCTCACTGCTCTTTGTTGGTCTGAGAGCACATATTGATTAATATTATTATAAAAACAAATGTATGCTTAACATCTGCACGTCTGCATGTAAATTTGATGTAATGTCAGCAAGTAAATATAGCTCCTCTGTTTTAGGATCCTATATTTATGGTTATAGAACAATAAAATTGTTTTTAAAATTGCTTGCAGCCAACAGTAATGTTAAAAAATGTAAAAATCAAGTTGTTTATTAAGTTGTTTTTTAAGAATTTATATGTCTCATGATTCATCAGGGAAATGCAAAGTAGGTTTGGAAATTGCAGATTATGTGGCCCTGAAGTGAGTTTAACATTACAGACCTACCACATAGGAACAAAGGACATTTTATTATAATAACAATTACAGGACAATGTTATAATATTAGTTTTCAAGTGTTTTTATGTGTGCTTTACAAAAACAGACTAAAACTTATTTCAACACATATTTCAGATGATCAAATCCATTTGAATACTACAGAAAGCTAACACGAGTGAATTCAAAATGCAATGTCTTGATGCATGCTCAATCATCCAGGTAAGTAAATCTCCAAAAGTTGATTCTGTTCATCTGAATGTAACGTTTTCAGTGGGGGAAACGTTTCGTCACTCATCCAAGTGACTTCGTCAGTCTACAGTCAAAATGCAATGTGAAAAAGTTATCAGGCTCTAACTCAAAAAGTCATTTTCCCCTTAACCTAATAACTGGTTGTGCCATCCTTGGCAGCAAGATATATATAAATATATTACTTAAATCCGTCTACAACAGTGGTTAGGATGGCTTTTTGTTTACAACAATTCATGATGCCTATTTTTAACTAATTTTCTGTGTTTTGTCTCGTGTTACCAATCAGCTATTATCTTTAACAGAATGAAACACTGTAGCTAAGTTTATAATGAGAAAGGTTTGTTTCAAGGACATAATACAAAGAATAAATAATACTTTCTCTGTCTTGAAGCTACAACAATACAACTCTGACAGTAAAGTCAACCTCAGCCTCCTCGTCAGCCGTCAAACAGGAAACCCACAACATCAAAAAGCCCCTTACAGAGTTAAAAAAATTCCCTTGCAGAGAGTTTGACATGCATTATAGTGTACAGTTTGATTTGCTTGACATTTTATATTGAAAATATATTTTGAGAACAGAGCAAAAGTATTTAAGCGTCCCAGATCTATGCTATCCGGACATACATAACTACCTTATAAACTTCCCATCCTACTACTTGGGGGACTCTTTAAAAGCTTACAAAAGCCTGGAGGGTTACAAATGGACTCAATCTGGCTTGGCAACAAACATTCAGCTGTGGAATCTTCAAGCAAAAAAAAAACTGCATCATCACTGGAAAGGTAAGTGTCATATTATCCCAGGCGGTGTGACGTTGTTAGCGTTGTCATTTGGTTACATTAGCTTCGCTAAAACGCGTCTGGTTGTCAGTAGCTATTTTGTGTTTTTGGTGTACTTAACATTCGTAATTGTATTTATAGGTTCAAAATTCCCAAAGGCTTAATGACCCGCTGTTAAAGCCATGGGTAGTAGTGAGAAAAGACGGGGTTGTCTTGGGAGCACACTGTAACTGCACAGCTGGCCTTGGTGAGAGCTGCTCACATGTGTCAGCTGTGTTGTTCAGGACATGGCAGCATACCAGTGGAAAAAAAAGAAGAGATAGCTGTTACATCTAAGAAGTGCAAGTGAGCCATTCCAAGTGAGGAGTCTTTAAAGAAAGTGGAGTATTAGCAATACAAGGACATCCTTTTTAACAACTCTAAACAAAATAAAAAAGAGAAATCTGCAAAAGATCATCCTGGCCTCCCAGCTTTCCCACCTCTGACTGCTGCTGAGCAAGACTAACTGTATCACAACCTCTCCCAATGCCACACACAAGAGGGGAAGATCATCAAACCTAAATTAAAATTCTAAATTAATGCTATTTTTGTTATTTATATAATTCAGTGTTTTGTATTGCACATTACCACTGAAGCAAGTGGCTAGTTTGCAGATTTTTGTTCACTGACAAAGGCAATAAAACTTTTTTCTGATTTTAATTCTGATCTGTATCTGTCAATCAGGAATATGAAACGTGGTTAGTGGAAATCATTTGAGATGGATGTGAAGATCCAAAAATAGTGAGCCCAGGTCTGCCATTCTCTTATTCTGATATTTGTAGGACAAGTAAGAAAGCTTTCCCTTCAAAAGTCAAGTCACAATAAGCAAACAAAAAGTGAGAGTGTATTTTTTGGTTGAGCACATCAGTCACATCATTTTCATTTACATCACTGGAAGGGCACCACAGATTCAGATACATTTGTAAGCTCACAACATACACCCACAATCTTGTCAAGACGGGTCACATCATTTTCTCTGTCTGTCTGTGAAAGTTATGGGTACAGTGCTTTGCAAGATTGTGTACTTTTGACGGAGAACTATTACTCTTTTATATGTATCCTGAGAGAAGCAAGACATCTGGTGTTCTCCAAATCAACAGGATCCAACTGTTTCTTTCCACGAGTAAATGCTGGAATCTTTAAAACTACATCACCTGGGAGCAAATGAGATAAAAAATGACTTTTTTCTGTAATAAACTTATCACTTGTGCAACCTCCCCATTCAGAGGAGATGAAACAAATAGAACCTTGAGGTCAAATTGCAATTAAATATGTGACTGTGTGATGTGACTTGTACGAGAAGTAACACTGAGCACTGGCTAGCAATCTACTCGGTTTCTCTAGATATATTTCTAAACAATCCATGATGCAAACAGTCTTCTCAAAGCTGCTGTTCTGAAATGCATATAGCAAAGATTGTCTTAGGGATTCTCTGTCAGGCCACAACACTAGACTTGGCACCAGTCTACAATGCATCACACTGATACAGTGTTTGAAAAGTTTTGAAACAGTGGTTGAGTCAATTTTGAAATGAAGTCAAAGGACAAGTTCATTCTAAGCTCCATTAACATTAACATGTACTGCTGAAAACATGTTAAACAAGATTTAAGTTTGAGAAAAGCAGCCACAAGATGAAAAACTGTCATGAGAATTGTATATGTTGGTAAACCAGTAACAATATCAACCCCTTTCTCATTGTTATGGAAGCTCATTTCATTCAGTGTAGTGTTATTCGTTTTTTCTTTCATCAAAACACATTTTCAGTCCTCAGAGCTTGGCATTCTTGCTCAAGAGATTGGAGGCGTTTACCACATGTTTCAGTGCTGCATAATAGAACATTCTCATGGAGAAGAGGCTGGACATAATTTCCAGGTTCTTCAGTGGTGGAGTCCTTCAAATGCTGTGAGATGGGAGTTTGGTCTGCAGTAGCTGTTATCTTGGGGATAATCACTTGGTTGACTGGTGAAAACACAAAAGAAGTATATTAAGAGAGGTATTAACGACCATGGCTCAAGAGTTGGGAGTTTGCCTTGTAATCGGAAGGTTGCTGGTTCGAGCCCCGGCTCGGACAGTCTCGGTCATTGTGTCCTTGGGCAAGACACTTCACCTACCGCCTACTGGTGTTGGCCAGAAGAACCGATGGCGCGATATGGCAGCCTCGCTTCTGTCAGTCTGCCCCAGGGCAGCTGTGGCTACAACTGTAGCTTGCCTCCACCAGTGTGTGAATGTGTGTGTGAATGTCTGGCATTATGCACAGAACGCAACCCACTGAAAACACTACCCAGATTAACAGAATCAACTTTTTGGGGCTCAGAACAGGAGGCAGCTCCAACAGTTCCTTGGGTTTGCTCATTTCTACTGGTGTTTCATCTGTGACTTTAGCCTCACTGCTCCTAAGCTTCCTTTCCAGTGGGACTCTTCTGTGTCAAGTGTCATCCTGGTAAGAATCACCCTATTTCATTTGTGTGGCGCTTGTTCTGGTGGCCATCCCTGGCCAGTAGTGATGTGTCGGTCGCGAACAAAATGGCTCTTAGAGCCGGCTCCTTATTGCGAGCCGTGGTTTGTTTGTTTTTTCCTTCTCTCACCCTGTCTCTCGCACTTTTTTTCCGCTTCACTCCGCATGCGAGCCTTGTGCTTTGCGCTGGGCAGAGGGGGGAGGGGCAGCAGTTACACTCTCAGTAGCACAGGAACAGAGCAGGAGGTAGAGAGAGAGAAAGAGAGCCAGGGACAACAATGTCACATTAGAAAGGTATAGTAATCACCACAACTATTTTCAGTTGCGGATGATAAAGGATTCAAAAAGTTTATTCATGCAGGCCTATATGACAGAGAATGTGCATCTTCTTTTTGTTTTGCATATTTTAATTTATATTGTGTTGTGGTTTGCAGCGTTTTGTGTCGTTTCATTTTAAATTTGTTTAAAAGGAAAAAGCTGAAAATTTAAATAGTTAAAAGTTGAACTGCGACTAGTTGGTTTTTTTATTATATGATTTAGTTATTACATTTTATGTAGAGTGAATAAATAAAAGTATATTTACGGTGGCCCCTACAGACAAAGCACGTACAAACTCCAAAACACATTTCTAGCGTTAACTGAACTTCCAAAACAGCTACCTAGATCACTTAAATTACACAATCGAATTCATATGTCTATTGTTTTTGTATTAATACACAAACACTCATATATATATATATATATATATATATATATATATATATATATATATATATATATATATATAAATAAACATACATATATGTATACATATGTATGTATGTATGTATATATATATATATATATATATATATATATATATATATATATATATATATATATATATATATATATATATATATATATATATATATATATATGCTAGGGGCCGTGTTGAGCTTTTGTTACCTAGTGGCTACACAAGCCAGGAATTACCAACAATTGGATTGGGTGTGTGGTCGTAACATGTAAATGAAGTTTTTTAAAGTTATTTGAATATATATATATATATTCAAATAACTTTAAAAAAGTTATTTAATTTCTATTATATATATATATATATATTATATTTATTTATTTATTTATATTATATTCTTGGTGTCACTCATTTTATTTACTGTACCTTTCCAATGTGACGGTGTTGTCTCTTGTTATTGCTCCTGGCTCTCTTTCTTTCCCTCTCCCTCCTGCTCTTGTTGTGTGCTACTGCTGTTGCGAGTGTAACTACCGCCCTGCCCCCTCAGCTCAGCGCTGAGCAGAGGGGGGAGGGGCGCAAACGCAAGGCTCTGTTTGCCGTCTCTGCTCAGCGCAAACACAAGGGGCAGCGTGAAGCGAAAAAAAAGTGAAAGAGAGGGCAGGAGAAAAAAAAACAAAACAAAACAAAAAACACGGCTCCCAAGGAGCCGGCTCGCACCGTTCACTTCAAAGATCCGTCTCTAAGAGCCATTTCGTTCGCGACCGACCCATCACTAGTTTACAGTATCTAGAGGTCATCACCAAACACGTCAGGATGCTTTTTCTTCTCACTACTCTCTTAGGTATATTATTTAATATATTATTAAAATGTATTATATTATTTAAATTTCCATATTTACTTTCTGAGCATTTAAACTATCTTGTAATGTCAATTTCATTAAAATAGTATAATTTTTGTGTTTTGTGTTTGTCTTTCAGGAGTTATCTTCTGTAGTCATGGCAAATGTCTGGACCAGAGTTATTGCTAAGAGTCAGATCTGGCGATAACATCACTCTTTACTGTGACTGCAAAAGATCAAGCCGCAAATTCATAGTTTGGTTCAGGAACTGTTCTCATGAGAACCAGCCTTCACTCATTCTGAGGACAAACTACAAATATGATCCATCATACCTTGAGGACAAAGTAGACATTCTCAATCCATTCCCTTGTTTGCATTTATTGGAAAACCAGTCTTCTGACTCCTATGACCTGTTGATCATGAACACTACTGATTCTGATGAGGGTCTCTACTACTGTGGAACTGAACAGAAGGAGATTGACACAACACTTTCTCAGAAATATATTTACAAATATGGCAACATTACAACCAGGATTCTGTTGAGTAAGTGTTTGAATCTTATTTCTGTTTGAAATAGCTTAAGTTGAGTGAAATTCATTCAAAGAATAGAATCTGAATATTCAGAATAAGAACAGCCTCCATAACTTCATCTTTGGGTGTTCAAAGAATATTCTAGCTCTAGTATTTACACTGTGAATTGCTCCTAATAAATAACCAATTTAAGTTTATGATTTAATTAAAGAAGTTAAGGCACTTAAAACAAAGAGCCTAAAGTTATCCACAAAATGAGCTGATTTGGTGTTATTTTTAAATGTAATTGCCAGTGGTCGTGTACTATATAGGTCATTTAATTGTTGTTGTTTTTTTTCTTTTAGTCATTTGAGATCTATGTTTATGTATAAACCTATATTTAAAAAATATTATTGCAATTACCACATGGGGGAAAAAAATCATGAACATGAACCATGAAAATGCATACAAATAAATTATACAAACTAATTATTGCAATTTGTGTTTGCGACAGCCTCCACCGTGACTCGTCATGACATCCACAAACCTCAGGAGGACTGTAGCGTGTGCTGGAAGCTGCTTTTCACTCTGTGCCCTTTTATTGTCGCTCTCTTCTCTCTTTTATCCTCTGTACTGTTTTACCAGCTGGTACCAAAAAATAGGTACCTGCTGTATTTGTAACTTCCATCTGTTCTAGCTGAACAACTTTGTACTTAATTTCCATCCTCAATTTATTGTATTTGTTATGTTCCATCTTTGATGTAAAATGTGCCCTCTCCTCTGTTTTCTGTAGAAAATAATACATCTCAAGATGACATGAAGACAACTGAAAGCCAAAGTCACATAAAGCAGGTAATCACCAGCGGCAGTAATTAACAGACTATCTTGGTGTTACAGTTACAATTTTCATTTTAAGTTACAGAGTGGGTTGTTTTTTTTTTTGCCTTGCTGTTTACTTACAAACTCTAATAATATAATAATAACAATTTTGAAATCTCAGGATGAAGATGTGTGTTATGCTGCCCTGGAAATTCGTCAAGCATCACAGAGACCAAATAAGAAGAAAATTCAAAGTTCAGATTTTAGCACATATTCCTCCATCAATACTTCCCAGATATAAGAACATTCACATTAAAAATTATAATACAGTAGTTTTCTACCACATTTAAGATGAAAAGCAGGTGATAGATTTGTCCCTTCTTGTTTAATCAGCTTTGCACACCAACTTTGACATGCTGTTCACAAACCCCTGATTCTATCTTGTTTTCAGTCTCTTTGGCTGAGACTAAATGAAGACCTTTGATGACTTGACATTGTTGTACTGCTTAATAGATTCCTCACAATAGACGCTGATATTTCCAGAAGTAAACTGTGTTGAATTAATAGTGGCATAAGGAGAGAATAAGGTTTTTCCTAGTTGGTTCAAAACTCCATGAAGTTGTATTATGAAGGAAGATTACCTATGTAGGAAGGAGTGTTAAGCCTAAATAAAGGAACAGTGCAAAATGTATTTGTGGCATTGCGTGAGAGAAAAACATGCATGAATTTAAATGGTGATACAGTAAATGATTGATTGTGTAACTGACTGATGGTAACTGTTTTTGTAATATTGAATAAGAAATCTTATAGTCTATTTGTAGAGAGATTATTCAATGTGTAAAATTAACTTTTTTATTTGTCAAAAACTAACATGAATTTCACATTTCCCTCATTTTGGTGTAATGTCTGACCTGAATGTGCTTCATTAGTATATCAAAATTACTTTATTATATATCATTTGATGTAGTCGAAAGTTTATCATTTTAATAACAGTCGGTGAAATGATAAGCAGCACTCACAGTCTGCTGAGTGGTAAATTAATGCATTAACTTCGAATTTGCTAAGTGACAGGTTTCTGCAGTATGCATAATTTGCCTTCTTCAGAGCACCAGTGCTGTGTTCGCTATTATATTTTTTCTTTATAGATTTCTATCGCCTGTTTCTCTTATAATGTCCCATCTAAAGTTGACGGTATTCAGTCTGTGCATTTTGTGAGCAACAATAGTCAAATACCCCCTTTTATGGGAGTATACATAGAGCCTGAAGTTTGGGTTAAAGGTGAAAGTTGATAGCAACCATTTTGATGCCCAGGTTTTATGTTTATTCAAGTCACTTAATGCAAATAAAACCTGGCTGTGGTCAACTTGTATTCATACAATATTAGCATGCCTAAACAAATTAGAGGAGTGCAAAAATTAAGAACTGTAAGGCAAACAATGCAGGCTTTGTGATTTGTCTTAATAATACAAAACAGACTTTGATTCCAAGACCACACTTGCCTCTCGGTTAGTTTTACAGTTGAGTTTGAAATTTCTGGTTTTCTATATTAAAGGATTTGCATGAGTATGTGTCTTTTTATCTCTCTGAATGCTGAGCCTGTACATTTTAAAAATTGACTTCTGACATGGTTTATTTACTTGTTGTTGTTGTTTTTTTTAAATTCTTTGAAGTTCTGTTTTCCTTTACTGTCATCTTTTATTATGTTTTAAACAGTAAAGAAGCTGTTGTTTTTAAATGTGCTTGCTTATAAATAAAGTGACTTAATTTGACTGTGCTTAAGTAAAGTTCTCTTCTTGTGTTTAAGCCTGCTTGTGAAAGGACATGGCATTTGTCCTCATGTGATTTCCTGTTTTTCTTTCTTGTTTTTCTGTAGTCCAGCTCTAGTTATGTATCCTTCAATGCAATAAGTATTACAAAAGGTGTTTGATAGAAATAGATAGCTAAAAGAAGTTACTGGACAATGAAACTATCAACATTTGGCCCAAAGCAAACAGGAAAACCTCAGTGACAAACAGTCCATCATACTCTACAAACTGCAACATGGAGGCAGACTGATGCTAAAATGACAGAATTTTTAACTTTCTCGACTTGTGATAATCAGGGAATTGAAGAATTAAATCCAACTCTGTTTCATGGAAGTTGCTTACTGTGTTATATACTGTGTAAATAAAAATAATAAAATAATTCTTTCTCTCATTTTTGGAGTTTATCTGCTCCAAAACCATGTCAGCTGGGAGACTATTTTAAGGTCAAGACATGATCTAGCACACTGATCCAATACTTATTGGACAGTGAGTGACATGTCATCCAGGTACACAACACAGTGGCTACGACAGATGTTCACGAGCTGTCACTGTCACTCACACTGCAATCGAAATGGTGCAATCTACCATTTGCACCATCTAAATGGTGCAACAAGCAGCCGCACCTCCACTAAAGCAACAAAACATAAAACAAATCAGTAAAAGAGATATGAACAAAACAAATACACCCTAAGGTACAGTTCTTTATAAAAGCATGATTAAAATATATCAAACAATTCCGAATAAAAGACCATAAAACCAGGAGTCGGTCAAGGCCAGTCCATAAACCTTTGTAAAATGACAACAAGGCTACAACAAGACAAAACAAGACGGCAGCAATGTGGTACAATCCTATAACAAACGCAAGAGTCCCACTTACCACTCTCTAAAGGGCAGTACTAAAATGAGCAGCTTTCCTGAAGAAATCAAACCGCTCTGCAATGCTTAGCCGCTTAATGCTCTTGGCCACCTTGGATGGGAAAAGAATGCCAAATGCCTCCATGTGGCACAGCATGCTGTGTTTCTTATAAGGCTAAGGCAAAATCTACGTCACTACATGTTGATAATGGTGTTCTTTCATTTTTGATCTACTGCAGAATATTTTTAAAGTTATCTGCTATAAAAGCCCAGGCCAGGAAAATCTCATGTTTTTATGTGTTTTATCCTCAGTTACTTTGACACAAAGGCATCTGCTGTAATGCTTACAACTTTGATAAAGTCTTGCAAGCAGAGATGGGCAGTAACGCGTTACTGTAATCCGATTACTTTTTTCAAGTAACGAGTAAAGTAAGGGATTACTATTGCAAAAACGGTAATTAGATTACCGTTACTTTCCCGTAGGAACGCTGCGTTACTGCGTTACTAAAACCGTGATTTTCTTGCGAGAATGTCTCATGACAGTGACCTAAGCGAGTGTGCTGTTCGTGACAACAGCTGTGTGCAGATCAACAATGGATAATATATCGAGTGCGGGAGAGAGTATGAGCGTGCAGCGTTTAAAGCGTGGAAGTACTGACCTTACTTTGAGTTTGATTCCATAAAAAGTGACAAAAACATTAGTGTCCGATGTGCGTGGGAAGAAAACTTCTTTTTACAGCGAAAAAAACCCCCTGAACTTCCAAGCAAGCACCGAGTAGCTACGACGTAATGACAAACTCACAGAGAAACTGCGGTATCCTTCCACTGACCGCTGCGGCACGCCTGCACCAGGATAAACCTCCGCCTACTCTACTCCTGCTTTACAGGTGAAAATAGAGCAAAAGGACCGCTAGTCTTTGACTTTATTTATTTTCTGCTGTGTTTTACTTGCATCTGAAGGAGTGAGTGTAAACACACAAAAAAATGTTTGCTTCATGCATAAAGTTAAAAGATTAAAACTAACAAAACAAGTTTTAAAAAGAGACTTTTCCATTTGATTACATTTTGTATGATGGATTATGTAGAAAAAGTAGAATTGGGCTGAAAGATCTATCGCTTTATCAACTATTCAGGTTGTAAATCATGTTTTTAAAAAGTAACTAAGTAATTAATTACTTTTGAAAATAAGTAATCAGTAAAGTAACGGGATTACTTTTTTGGGGAAGTAATCAGTAATTAATTACTGATTACTTTTTTCAAGTAACTTGACCAACACTGCTTGCAAGTGTCAGCTTTCTTTTTATAGATATAAAAAAATATGGATATGTACTGATAAGTGATCAGAATTATAATATTTCTGACTGTTGGTGGCAACATTTCCCTGATTCAAATGGAATCGAATACTGGATCAAATCAAATCGGAACCTTGTGAATCAGAATCAAAGCAATTCTAGAAATCAGTGATGATACCCAGCCCTACTAATGATCTTCTACCTAATCACACGAGCCAAAGTGTGAAAACGAGTGTAGGAGGGAACATTTTTTGCCCCTCTAAGCCTGAAGGGAAAAAGAGGGAACACACACATGTAAAGGAAGCTCTTAAAACGTGGCTATCCCAATTGGGCTTTCACCAAGTCAGCAAAGATGCACAGAAAAGAAAATCAGACAACAACTAGGGAGGATCAGAAAGACAAACGCAAGGACATTGTTATCCCCTATGCAGCCGGTGTAAAAAAAAAAAAAAAAAAAAACTCGGGACAGTCTTCCCCAAACACGTCATCGCAGTGTACTTCAGACCCAGCCACACACTCGCACTGTCACGGTCCTGGGTCGGTGGCCCAGTGTTTTTGGTTTTTGTACGTTTACCTTTGATACGTTTATGTATTATGACTGTTTGTGTTTTGGTTTCCCAGTGTTTAGTCTGTGCTCCCTCTGTTTGGCGTCATCCCTGCCTGTGTATCCCCTCTAGTGTAGCCAGGTCTCTGTGTTAAGCCCGCGTCTCTGAGTCTGTGTCTTTGCGTGTGTGTGTGTTTTTCCTGTTTTACTTTGAAGGTCTGTGTCTGATCTCAGTGTGTTCAGTTTACGTTTCCCCTGTCCCGTCATGTCTGATTACTCCCAGCTGTGCCCTCCTTCTGTGTCTCATTCCCTCGTTATCCTTCTGTGTATTCAAGCCTTGTGTCTGCCTCTGTTAGTTGAGATTACAGAATGCGTAATCTCTGTCCGGTGTTCTGTGTTCACCCTTTGCGTCATTCTGCATCATTTTCTGTGTCTTCCCCCCTCTCTGTTTTCAGGTTTGTTTTTGCTTAGTTTTCCCAGTTTAGGTTTTCTCTGTTCTGTTTTCAACACCCTCGCCTTTGTTGTATGTGCACGCTCCATAAATAAAGCTTCCTCACCTCAGTTGTGCCGGATCTTGGGTCCTTTAATAATTCCCCACGGTTTGCCCGGCTAACCATGACACAGATTAAAAACTGGTTCATCCCAAAGACAAAACTCCTAAACACAAACTTAACAATGTAGTGTATGCTGTACAGTGTAGCGAGGAATGCCCAGACCTCTACATTGGAGAGACCAAATAGCCACTTCATGAACGTATGGCACAACATAGAAGAGCTACCTCCACGGGACAAGACTTGGCTGTCCATATGCATCTAAAAGACAAAGGTCACTCTTTTGAGGATGCCAATGTTCACATTTTGGACAGAGAAGACAGATGGCTTCAAAGAGGAGTGAAAGAAGCCATCTATGTCCACTGTGAATGACCGTCTTTCAACAGAGGCGGTGGCTTACGACACCAACTGCCAGTTCTGAGATCCCTTCCCAGATGCCTTAATGCCCCCTCACATCCTGGGCCATTTAACCTCATAAAATCCCATGATAGGCTGGGGCTAGGTTTCACAATGAGCTCACCATAAAAGCTTGGATGATTGTGACCTGTGAGAATTTACTGTGGTGATGAACTGGATGATGACCATCATGAGGTCACATCAACATTCAACTATATATACACAACAATAGTATAAGTAAACATTTGCGTCTTCATTATTTATTGATCATACACATACTCACAGACTAATATTGTGCAACGAAAGATTACTGGCCAAGCCAGTTTCACAAAAAAACTATGACTCAGCCTTCGATATATTGTATCTGTCAGTAACATCTCTATACATGTTGGTTGCACAATGTTGTTGTGCTCTTTAATTTTATTTTTCTGTTTTATTATTAAAACATAAAAAATGTATTACCTATAAATACATAGAAATTAAAGATTTAAGAAGAATCAAAGCGCTCAGCTGAAATTGTTTTCCACATTTGGATTTTACAATTAGTAATAGTCAGGATTGCCATTTTTATTTTAAAACGTAAATTCTAAAATGTTGAATACATTAAAAACAAATCGAACAGTTGAAAATATCGAGTACAAGAACTGTTACAAGCAACTTTATTGATTATACAGAAAAATGTAAATCAATTTAATAAAGAAATGCATCCACTGGTCCTATTAGGGATTCAGTTAGAAAACAAGATGATAAGCAGAAGATGCAGCACAGTGGGAAACACTATTAAAATTATGACTCACCCTAACTAAGTGTTAAGGTGAGTCACATTGCCTCAAATGGCCCAACAGCTCCATTTGCTCTCCTCCTTTTCCTCTTTATAAACCGCACCTGTGATTATGAGGGGAAACACCTGTGGTCAGAGGGAGGAGGACAAGGGGAGAGAGAGAGAGCCACACACTCACAACCACAGCTGTAACGCTCAGTGATCGCCTCCAATCCACACAATTCGACTTTAAAACCAAGGGTCACCACAAACGCCCAGTGAGCACAGTGGCTGCCACCAGAAATCCCTAATGAAAACAGAGGAACCAGGGTTGAGATTACTAGCACCACATCTTAAAAAGCACTAGTAAGCAAAAAGGTTATATTTTAAAAGTACAAAAAATTAAAAACACTAGTGAATAATAATTGACTCTTGACTGGAATTTCAAAGAGAAACAAAGGACAAGTAGAATCACACATAGCATACTTAATTTTGTGTTACATCGTTAACACTAGTTTGTTTTGTTTTGTGATTGCTTATAAATAAAGTGATTTGTTTCATATTTTGTCTATCTTTCCTTTAACACCCAGCACCTACTACAGCAAATGCAAAACCATTAAGAACTGACAAAACCTCAAAATTGAACTTACTCATAGTACATTTATCACAAATCTATACTGTAGCTCAGAGGTGTGTTGAATGAGCCTCTTTCATTGAGCAAGACTAAGCCTTACCACATCTGATGCATGGCCTTTTGTTACCTAAAATAGAAACGCAGAAAATGCTTACAGTGCCAATAAAATGACTTACAGCAAGTCAAAATGATCATGATTGTAAACAACAAATGTCCCTTCACAGGATGAAGATACATTTTATGGTACAGTGGAAATCTCCAAAAGTTGATTCTGTTCATCTGGACATAACGTTTTCAGTGGGGAGAAATGTTTCGTCACTCATCCAAGTGACTTCTTCAGTCTCAGCTGACTGCAGGTTTCCCCAATCTTAAATAAATAAATAGTAAATTTGCATAATGCCTGAAACCAGCCCACTGAGGAACAATGGGCTGGGAGGTCAGTTCCTTCATCATAATTATGCAAATTCTCATGACCATTGATCAACAACCACTGATCAAGGCCCACTGATCAAAGACCACTGATCAATGGCCATGAGTACCATTCACAAAGAGTTGGGGAATGGCTGCAATCACAGCATTGTAAGATGGTGAAAGATGTATCCTTAGGCCCTCTCCTCGATTCAGAGATGGTCTTTCTCTTTTCACATAAATAGCCTCCTTGACTCTTCGCTCAAACCAGCGTTCTTCCCTGTCCAGGATGTGTACATCCTCATCATTGAAAGAGTGTCCACTGGCCTGTAGGTGTAAATAGACTGCAGAGTCCTGGCCTGACGAGGTAGCTCTTCTGTGTTGTGCCATTCGCTTCACCAGAAGTTGTTTGCTTTCCCCTATGTATAAATCCTGGCAATCCTCCTGGCACTTAACAGCGTACACTATGTTACTCTGTTTGTGTCGGGGGACCAGATCCTTGGGATGAACCAATTTTTGGCCCAGCGTGTTTTGGGGTTTAAAAGCCACAGAGACATGATGTTTAGAACAAATGCGTCTCAACTGCTCCGATACTCCTGACACATATGGAATCACTACAGGTTTTTGCTTAGTCAGCGGTTGTCCTTCTCTCCTGGACCGGCTAGAGCTTTCTTTAGGCGCCTTTCCAGCTTTGACAAAAGTCCAGCTGGGATAACCACATTTACTCAGGACCTTCTTGATGTGCTGTTCTTCTGCTTCCCTGGCCGCTGTGCCTGTGGGGATGGTGTTGGCTCTATGTTGTGGCATCCTGATGACAACCAGTTTATGCTCCAGTGGATGAGGAGAGTCAAACCTTAAATACTGATCCGTATGCGTAGGTTTACGGTACACATCAGCTTTTAGATGTTCCCCATTACTGATGGAAATCTCACAGTCTAAGAAGGCTAACCTGCCACTTTTCATATCCTCCCTGGTGAATTTGATGTGTCGGTCCACCAAGTTAATGTGATCCGTGAGTTGTGGTACGTCCTGAGATTTTATTTTCATCCAGGTGTCATCCACATACCTGAACCAATGACTTGGTGGTGTTCCAGGGTAGGATAACAAAGCCCTCTTTTCCACTTCTTCCGTGTGCAAATTGGCCATGATGGGTGAAACTGGGGAACCCATGGCACACCCATGTTCCTGCCTGTAGAGCTGACATTTGTATGTAAAGTAGGTGGAATGAAGATACAGTTCCAACAGCAAACACACTTGGTAAGTGCTGAGAGTGGTCCTGTTGCTGAGGTTGGGGTCATCCTGTAATCTCTTACAAACTACTTCCAACGCTTCTGTGACTGAGATGCAAGTGAAGAGAGATTTAACAATATACGAGACCATGGTTTCATCTGCTTCCATAATGACATCTCTCACCTTCTCAACAAAATCCAAGGTGTTCTGGATGTGGTGTTCTGAGCTGCCTACCAGCGGGTTGAGGATCGAAGCCAGAAACTTGGAGATGTTATAGGATTGGATGTTTATAAGATTGGGGAAACCTGGAGTCAGCTGAGACTAAAGAAGTCACTTGGATAAGTGACAAAACGTTTTCTCCCACTGAAAAAGCACTACATCCAGATGAACAGAATCAGCTTTTGGAGATTTACTTACCTGGATGATTGAGAATGCATACAGTGGAAATCCATCAGGACACACGGAGAGCAAACCTAAAGTTCAGACTTGCACCTATTCTGCCATCAATACCTCTGGTGTGCATTTGTGAGAAAGCAACAAGCCTCCCTTATTTGTTTGCCTTTTCAGACGAGCCACAGTGTCCAATATCAAGCCTGTTATTTCCAACATATATGGTATTTAAATTACCTACTATAATTATTTTATTTGAACTGAGCACCAAAATAGATTAAAAGTCTGAGAAATAAGACAAAAACTCTGAATACCGGCCAAGTGAATGATAGATACAGTGGCTTGCAAAAATATTCGGCCCCCTTGAACTTTTCCACATTTTGTCACATCACAGCCACAAACATGAATCAATTTTATTGGAATTCCACGTGAAAGACCAATACAAAGTGGTGTACACGTGAGAAGTGGAACAAAAATCATACATGATTCCAAACATTTTTTACAAATAAATAACTGCAAAGTGGGGTGTGCGTAATTATTCAGCCCCCTGAGTCAATACTTTGTAGAACCACCTTTTGCTGCAATTACAGCTGCCAGTCTTTTAGGGTATGTCTCTACCAGCTTTGCACATCTACAGCCTGAAATCCTTGCCCATTCGTCTTTGCAAAACAGCTCCAGCTCAGTCAGATTAGATGGACAGCGTTGTCAGATCTTGCCACAGATTCTCGATTGGATTTAGATCTGGACTTTGACTGGGCCATTCTAACACATGAATATGTTTTGTTTTAAACCATTCCATTGTTGCCCTGGCTTTATGTTTAGGGTTGTTGTCCTGCTGGAAGGTGAACCTCCGCCCCAGTCTCAAGTCTTTTGCAGACTCCAAGAGGTTTCCTTCCAAGATTGCCCTGTATTTGGCTCCATCCATCTTCCCATCAACTCTGACCAGCTTCCCTGTCCCTGCTGAAGAGAAGCACCCCCAGAGCATGATGCTGCCACCACCATATTTGACAGTGGGGATGGTGTGTTCAGAGTGATGTGCAGTGTTAGTTTTCTGCCACACACAGCGTTTTGCATTTTGGCCAATAAGTTCCAGTTTGGTCTCATCTGACCAGAGCACCTTCTTCCACATGTTTGTTGTGTCCCCTACATGGCTTGTGGCAAACTGCAAACGGGACTTCTTATGGTTTTCTGTTAACAATGGCTTTTGTCTTGCCACTCTTCCATAAAGGCCAACTCTGTGCAGTGCACGACTAATAGTTGTCCTATGGACAGATTCCCCAACCTGAGCTGTAGATCTCTGCAGCTCGTCCAGAGTCACCATGGACCTCTTGGCTGCATTTCTGATCAGCGCTCTCCTTGTTCGGCCTGTGAGTTTAGGTGGACAGCCTTGTCTCGGTAGGTTTACAGTTGTGCCATACTCCTTCCATTTCTGAATGATCGCTTGAAGAGTGCTCCGTGGGATGTTCAAGGCTTGGGAAATCTTTTTGTAGCCTAAGCCTGCTTTACATTTCTCAATAACTTTATCCCTGACCTGTCTGGTGTCTAAATCCAATCGAGAATCTGTGGCAA
Organism: Neolamprologus brichardi; assembly: GCF_056152115.1. NCBI lineage: Eukaryota > Metazoa > Chordata > Actinopteri > Cichliformes > Cichlidae > Neolamprologus > Neolamprologus brichardi. The sequence continues at coordinate 19,512,945 of NC_142109.1, forward strand.
GATCTGAAAACTGCTGTTCACAAACGCTGTCCATCTAATCTGACTGAGCTGGAGCTGTTCTTTGGACTTTATGATGTTGTTGCTCCCAATAATCTCTTAGACAACCTCTGAGGCCGTCACACAGCAGCTGTATTTGTACTGACATTAGATTACACACAGGTGCACTTTATTTAGTCATTAGCACTCATCAGGCAACGTCTATGGGCAACTGACTGCAGTCAGACCAAAGGGGGCTGAATAATTACGCACACCCCACTTTTCAGTTATTTATTTGTAAAAAATGTTTGGAATAATGTATGATTTTCGTTCCACTTCTCACGTGTACACCACTTTATACTGGTCTTTCACGTGGAATTCCAGTAAAATTGATTCATGTTTGTGGCTGTGATGTGACAAAATGTGGGAAAGTTCAAGCAGGCCGAATACTTTTGCAAGCCACTGTAGGTTGCATATATATAGTGACTTAGAAGAGAGTGACCTAAAAATCCACATTTATTTGTTTTTTTATTAGTTATATTGTCTGACTTTTTGAATATTTATAATTAAATTGCTATTTGCTGTTTTTTAGTTTACTTTTAGGTAGTCTGGACGCAAACTCTAGAGGGTTAGTGTTTTGGAAGTTATAGCAGCAGTCATTTTTGATTTCAGATAATTGCACTTTAAATTTCCACTTCACTTTAAACTGTGCCTCAAAGATGTCACAAGATAAAAATTCACAAACCGCAACCATTATGTAGACCATGTAGTGAACAGCAGGCTCACAGGAAAACCACAGAAACAAACATCTCTCGGACAACTGAATGCAACATTCAGACTTCATGCTGCACACTGTTGACCTTAAGACCTTTTCTCAGAGACTTTGCAGAGTAAATATCTGTATTTGTGCATTAAATGTTTTTTAAGCTTTTTTTTTAGATCCTTTTGAACACTTGGTGTGCACCCAAAATCACATCACTGTCTTTATCACACTAGCCATAAGTAAACATCCACTGACTCTCTCCCTGAGTGAAAATTAAAGAAAAAAAGTAAGCGCTGAATTTTTTTTTGACTCAGAGCTGACATATTACATTTTTTTTCATGTAAACTTTGTGCACAAGATACTTGGCTGTTCACACATTCATTCGGAAAACGAACAGGTTCCTGTACATCTGTTAAAAACCTCTACTGAGTCATGCAGCCCTAACAGTTTAATGTTTAAAATTTGTCACACTGATTCACACTTCAGACTGACAGACATTTGTTCTCATTAAAATGTTGCTAACGCTGAGCCACACATGTGTGGGAAGTGGATTGTTTTAGAACAACAGCTCGGCAGTGGTTGCTGAGCAGATCACACATGTATGTGTGCAAATGCATAGCTGTGAACACATAAGCCACAGCTGGGCCACTGCCCTCCCCTAGAGAGACCTACAGTTATACTTTTTATGTGAAGTGACTCCAAGTGGTCATTTGCATAAGTCTTTGTTGAATATTAGAAAGAACTTTCACCTTTAGATAATGAGCAGGTTTTAGGATACAATTATTATGTTAATTCTGTTAATTCTGCCTTAATTCTGATCATCAACCATTTCAGCATTTCTACCTGCTTTGCCATGTTTATATTTCAGGTGCTGTTTCCTACAGTCATCACATAATCAGTGTATTAGTGCTGAAAGTGACAGTCAGACCAGAAGACAGTACAACTCTTGACTGAGTGTAAAAAATAAACTGGACATTTCTCTGGTTCACATGAACTATTATCATGTGAACCAGTTCAACCCAATATCATGGCCACCGTGTCCATTTCATGCTTTGCCCCTCCAAAATTTGAAATGAATATGCATGCAGAAATTGCAATAATTTGCATTAAGCTGCAATAACAGCAGAGGGAAATATTTTATTTCAAGCCAGCATGAACATACAGCCATGTCTGTTACACATTTTGCCGTGATGCCGGGTTGACTAGTTTCTTTTGCATGACTACCTACAGGCAATAAATGGTTCAATCTCCATCTGTTTTTCTCTGGCTTACATGGGACTGGGGGTTGGTTCCTTTAATTCTTATTTTATTTTGGTAACCTTTGTCTCTTGGGCTTTAGTCCTCTGGGGTCCAGGGTATTGCTGGCCATTTTAAGGGTGTTTTGTAATGACTTATGAGTCCTCATTAATTTTCAAATATGGGATAATGGGCTCTAAATCACCATTATATATTTTTCATAATAATTGTTTAACACAACAAAACAGACCTTTCACCTTTTCATGTATTTCAAAACTATTTTTTTTAGGAGAACTGGATTGTAAATGTGCCTGTCTTTAACCTCTTAAGCCCCAAGCCTACCTGATCTCCTGCCTTTTGCCCCCGTATCAGGGGGCGTTGGGGCTTAAGAGGTTAAAGTACTTTGGGTCAGCTTTTTTCAGTTTTTTTTAAATATCCTATATAAATAAAATAGAGTCAATACAAAAACAAAAATAAATTCAGATATAACTTATTCATAGTGCATGTTTGAGGCATATTTTTTCACTTCAAAAAAAGGAATTTATTTTATATGGTTAGGTAGGTTGAGTTTGAATGTCTGAAAATAGTCTATAGGTAATTATTCAGCTGAAGTTACAACTATGATGACCACTAACAAGCAAACAATACTTCATGACTGAAACATTGCTCTTACCGTATATAAGAGATATGTGGTTATTCTTTGCCTATCTGAAAGGACTGCGACAGTGATCTCTGTCTCTGTGCTGGTGGTCTAGGTCTCTCTGAGGGATTTCCTTCCTCCTCTCTTTGTTTCTCTTGCAGTTTGTTCCAGGCTAAAGCTTTTTTCTTTTTGTGGTCTTTTATGTCTGTATATGAGTTGGTGGTGTTTCACAGTAGATGATTTCTTTGTAAGATGCTTTTTGCAGTGTACCTCTACTCATTTGTCTGCTTTATTACTCACTATGGCCTGAGTCAATCTGCTCAGTGCTATTGAGTCAGGTGACAGCAGGACCACTAAATACAGTAGAGCATTGAGGACGGGGCGGAGCAAAGTATGCCTGCATGAGGGGAGTGATGTTTGTACAGATATTTCTACTTTCTGATGAATGAGAGCAACTTACTGAACTTAGAAGAAAGAAAAAACTAAAGTATCAATCCTATCACACTCATATCAATCCATTACTAATGCCAGTGTTGGTACTGGCATTGTTGATATTTGGATCCGCTCACTCTCACTGCTCATTATCACATCTTTGCTCATACTTGTTGCTCAGCATTTCCTGTGTTCCCTAGAAGTTTAGTTTATTTTTTCCTAGTTAGTGTTTGTCAGTGCTTTGTTTTACACTTGTTGAAATCAACAAAGAAGGATCATACCTTTGCCTATGCCCAAATGTTCAGGGACATGGTGCCTATTGAAAGGGGGAACTGCAGCTGCTGGAGCTGGTCATCTTTGAGTAGTTTGTAGTTTTGAGTAGTTTGTGGGGAGCGAAGACGAAAGAGTGGGTCTGCTACCACTGGCCAGCAAGCCTGGAGGCAGCAGTTATTCCATTCAATTAAATTTTATTTGTATAGCGCCATATCACAACAACTGTTGCCAGAAGGCGCTTTTAATTATGCTTTGAAGGACCACCTCCCTGGATCTCCTGCCTGCACACTCCTAGCTGTTGGTGAAGGACAAGCCAGTTCCAGCTTAGAAGAGGAAGCTCATCGGATCCTCTCCAGTGCTACCAACCACTGTTGAGTGTTTGCTGGGGGAACATCCTAACAACTCTGTTCTCTCTACTTTGGTCTTCTCAGGTCCCACTTGCTATAAGCACTGTTTCCAACTCACATCAAGGTACCCAGATATCAGGGAGGAAATGTTGGAAGTACAGACAACTCGGATACTTCCGCAGAGAGGTTCGACAGGTGATCTGCGTTGCCAGCGTTCCAACACCATGGTCCAGGAGGGATATACAGTGTTCTGGTACAGTGCTTAGGGGGTACACACCCAGCAAAGGTGGGCTGCATACAGACTTTGGTCTACCAAAACCTGGTTGGGCTGGAGGCATTGTTGGAGGCAAAGTGGGTGGAAATGAGGTACGTTCATGGTGACACTGACAAATATCCCACGGTGCCAGTGGAAATAAAATTAACCAGAGTTTAGGCTGAACACCTGTGCGGCATTGCAATCACAGCTCGCCAGCTTAAAATTTGTGTAGGGTCCTGTGATTGGGGTTGTTGTTGGTGTGTATGTTCAGCTGCAATATGATGGAAAGCATGAAAATGTGGTCTGATCTTCTGTGGATCTATTACAGTAACCTTTAAGTGAGGTCCCATTTGAGCTCATATGGCCATTTCACCAGAGTGCACCATTTCGCATTAGTTCTAGGGATTATGCAACACAATATCCTGAAGTATTGCCCCTGTGCAGCATTTCTGCAGACTGTGGTGCAAGCAGTGTTTCAGGTCATCCTCTGAGTCAGCATCCCCAAAGAGATCCTGACTGATCGGGGAACTCGTTCATGTCTCACACGAGACATAGAACTATTGTGCATTAAATCAGTTCCAACAAGCATCTATCACCCTCAGACTGACGGGTTGGTAGACCAAACGGAACAAGACTTTAAAGTACTTGATTTGTAATTAATGTAATTCGGACTGATTGTTAGACCTTCTGTTGTTTGTATGGAAGGTACCCAAGGACTGCATTGGATATTCTCCCTTTGAGCTGCTGTTTGGCAGGAAGTCACGGGTGTGTTAAATATAACTCACTCACTTCCTGTTTTATTTTGGGAGGTTGTGTTCCTTATTTGTTGTCTTAAGTTTTGCTTTAGTTTTGATTCACTTCAGTTATGTGGTTTTCCCCTTGTGTCTCCACTTACCCTAATCACCCTCCTGTCTCAATCTCCCTTTGTGCTCTTTCAGTGCAGTTCACCTTCATTGTTGGGCAACATGAAGGTGGGGTAACTTTGCACCAAATGCAAAGTTACCCCACTCACACTCACGCAGCGGGAACACAGATACAGATATTTGTTCACCTTCTCTGCAAAAAGGCCAGAACCAAAAAATTGAAATGTGGACATACCACACTTAAGAAATCCATAACAAGAAAACTGTGTAGTCTGATTTGTGTGTATGGTCAGTATCAACAGTTCCTTGGTTTTGAAAAGTTTTATCGCTGTTTCATCTGGAATTTCAGCAAGCTTGCTTAACCGCTACTAAACTGACATCTCCCAGAACTCCACTACTCAGGAAGCCTTTGACTCTCTCAAGAAACACGCTGATCCTCCAGATTCTGTCACTGGTCTTTGACGTTCCTCAGGTAACACAGTCATCTTGAAAATCACTGAAGAGTTTTCTAAGTCTGTCCATTTTGTTGCTCCACTTAAACTCTCCTTGGTTGTAAAAACAGCCCAGTTTCTCACCTTTCTTCTGACTATGTGATTGCCCACGGGACATTGTTTCTTCCCGTGAACCTCAGTTAACCTCATTTCTGTGGAAGGAGCTGTGTGCAGCACTGCAAGCTCAGACTAGTCTCTCTTCTGGCTTCCATCTCCAGATCCACAGGCAAGTGGAGAGAACTAACCAGGGTCTCGATGAGTCTACCCGTCAACCTGGAGCACTCCGCTGTCCTGGATCAGGTGAATTCCACTACTAATGACTTCCTTCCATTCAAGTCTTCACTGGGCTACTAACCTCTGCTTTTCCCCGATGTGGTGAGAAATTGAGAAAATCTGTTCCCTCTGTCTTAGAATCAAGCGGAAGAACAAGTATCTGGCTGACTTCCACCAAAAACCTTCACTGAGCTACCTTCCAAGTCAGTTCTGGTTATCCACTAAAAATCTCCCTAAGAAAATCTCTCTTCAAACTAAATTGGTTATGATGAAATCAAGTCTCTATTTAACCCTGGTTCTCTATGTCTATGAGAATTCACATTTTTTATGTCTTCCAGCTAAAGCCTGTTCGGTTCAGTCCATTTTACGCACAGTTTAGAGTCTTGGTCACAAGTGTGGGAAGAAATGAGCAAGATACTGACATGCTGATCAATGAACCATCTGCAACGATATAAAAGCTGCATAGGTCTGTTTTAATGCAGAGACTTAATTATTTGTTTAAATTCTTCAACTTTTGTCCTGAATTTTCTTCTTTAAAGTTGTGTTGGTTTAATTTCCAATTTTGTGTTATGCATGACCTTTATAAAGATCATTGTGACTGGCATCAGTGAAAAGTGTCACAAGTTTTACTTGCTTTTTTTCTTGATTCAGTGCTGGTGAATAAACATTCCTTACCTCACTTATATGGACATGGGCTACTGAACTGCTGATTAAGTGGTCTCTTTGGAGGTAAAAATGGAGGGATGGAACTGGGTAAAACTTTCCTGATTGCTTGTGAAAATGTGACATTAGCATTATGTTGCAGCTTTAAGGCAGGGATGACTCCGGGAGTTGCTTTCTCACTGCATATGCTTTATTTCACAATCAGATTGATAACAAAAATATATAGCAGCTCCTCTCCAACTCCTAGCCCTTCGCTGTGGTGAAAAAAGAACGACTCCAATCCCCTTCAAGGAACATACGTACAAAAGAGTTTTCCTGACACACCAATGGGGCATTCAATGCCATCTTGTAAATATGAGTACTCTGGCAGAATAACAGTTCAAATGAAAAATACACCAGAACAAACAAGCAAGAAAAAAAAGAAGTGTGGGGTACCTTTGAACCAATGAACAAAGTATAACAATTTATACTTTTTAACATAACCCGACCCCATCAATATGTGTATCTCTCACACTCTCCCCCACTCGAGAAATGTCGTCCCGACATAAATGTACCTTTCAATCTACAATCCATAGAGAACAATAGGATGGCATGGACTATTTACCAGGTTACATTACACCATTTTTTTTTTTTAAAGTTACCCAAACTACCGTGCACTGTAGTTGTGTATACTCCTGATATAATCAGTTTAGCTTTTTTCAGTCCAACCTTCAATCTATAAAATTACCATGCTATTTGTACTCTCCTATAAGGGCATTAACTTTGTCCACATCTCATCTGAACACTAAGCATCTTCCCTTTACGCATACACATGTTCGGCCTGCAATCCATGTGTCACGTTATCTCAATCAACATAGGTACATTTGTTACCATCTGAAATAGGGGTACAAAGTGTAAACATTATATCTTCCTCTTTTACCAAGATCGCCAGTAACCTTGAATATTCACACATTTGGTGGCCACTATTCTTTCTTCAAGACTTGGTTGTCCAAGTTTACTATAGGTCAAAGTCTGTGGTCTCCTCCTTTCTCTCTTTGGATATGGACTTGGCTGGTCTGTTTCTAAAGCCTCTTCGACATCAGAGCTGCTGTCCACCTCCCCTGCACCCACAATAGCCACATCCTCTGGTTCCATATTGTCCATTTTCTCCTCATCAGTTTGGCTGGGGTCCCCCTGGCCATCTCCTGACATGTGAGGAAACTCATCTGGCTCACCCCCGTCCCTTAGTGGCATAAACTGTGCGGCTGTGGGGTCCAATGTGGGTGAACACTGAGGCTCAGGATAAGGCCAGGTGAAAACCGCATCAGAAAACTCATCTGTGTCCTCCTCCTCCTCACTCCCCACTTGTGTCGGAGTCATGCATGTTTGTTTCCGTTTGTTATACTGTCTTTTCCTTATTTTAGTACTAGTTACAGTTGCCTCCTTATCTGCTGGGAGCGGAAGAAAATCGCAAGGCAACAACATATTCCTGTGCAAAATCCTTGTCCTGCCTTTACCATTCTCTGGCTCTAACTCAAACACAGGACTGTCCTCCCCCTTTTGTCTTTTAATGATGTAGATGTTGTCTTCCCAATAGGAGCGGATTTTACCTGGCCCACCCCTCTCCACAACATTTCTAACAAGGACACGACTCCCTATTTGAAGTGGTGGACCATGCACACTTTTGTTGTACTGCTTTTTACCTCGGTCAGCCGACTTAGCTGCATTTTTGGAGGCGACAGTGTAAGCTTCAGCCATTCTCCTTCTCCATCTGTCAACATAGTCCTGGTAGGAGCCTGAATTGTCCTCCTGCTCAATGCCAAAGAGAAGGTCAACCGGTAACCGTGGTGACCTACCAAACATTAGGAGAAAAGAAGGATAGCCAGTGGCCTCATTAACAGTACAATTGTAGGCAAGTACCACTTTATGGAGGTGGCTTTTCCAGTCTCTTTTCTGTTCCTCTGTTAGAGTTCTTAACATAAAGAGCAGGGTCCTGTTGAATCTTTCGGTCTGCCCATTTCCTTGTGGGTAATAAGGAGTAGTGTGTGACCCTTTAACACCAGCCAGTTCTTTTAAATGGTGCAATAGTCTATTCTCAAACTCTCGCCCCAATTTGGTGTAATTTTTCTGGAAAACCAAACCTGACACAATAATCATTGAAGAGTTTTTTCTGCTACAGTCTTAGCTGACTTATTTGTAGTTGCGTAGGCCTGAGCGAAGCGGGTGTAGTGGTCCATAACTACAAGTATGTATTCACACACCCCCTTGCATTGCTCTAGGTGCAAAAAGTCAACTGAAACCAACTGAAATGGATGAGTGATCTCTATGCTCAACATAGGTGCCCCTGCCTGTCTGTTTGGCTTCCTCTGTTTGAGACACTCACAAACATTACTGACAAAGTGTTCAATGTCTCTTTTCATCTTAGGCCAGAAGAAACGATCCCTAATTAAATTTAGGGTCCTTTCTGATCCCAAGTGACCCATCTGTTGGTGTAGTTCATTGAGCACTAGTGGGTGGTAAACTGAGGGGAGAACTAGTTGTTTTTTGTGTCGAGTCTCTCTGAACATAGTTCCATCCTCTCTGATTTTTAGTTTGCTCCACTCTCTAGCCAATGTTTTAAACTCAGTGCTCTCAGTTTTAATTTCCTGTGTGGTGGGCCTTTTGTTTTGCGCTACAGACTCATACATTTTATCTATCACGGGGTCTTGCCGCTGTGCTGCACAGATTTCCTCTCTCGGTATTGGCTGAATCATGTCCAGCAGTTCCTCTGCTCGTATTTGATGCTGAAGGGTGTGGAAGGAGACAGCGTTAAACATCAAAGCTTCTGTTTGCTGCACTAATATGCCCTGCTGTGAGGCTGCAACCACGTCCTGGCTAACCGTCTGTGTACAGCAGTTCATATAGTCCTCAAAATCGAGGGGCACCCTGGATGTAAAATCTGCATCTGCATTTGTTTTTCCTGGCCTGTATTTTATTGTAAAGTTAAAATCTGCGAGCTCAGCCACCCAACGCTGACCTGATGCATTCAACTTTGCTGTTGTTAACACATAGGTGAGTGGATTATTATCTGTATAAACCACAAAAGATGGCGCATGCAGCAAATAATCTCTGAAGCGCTCACAGACAGCCCATTTGAGAGCTAAAAGCTCTAGTTTGCCAGCATGCCTGTGGTAATTTTTTTCTTGCGGCGTTAACGATCCATAAGCTATAACTCTTAACTTGCCATTACTGCGCTGGTAGAGCACTGCTCCTAACCCTGCTTGGGAAGCATCAGTATGAAGCACAAATGGTTGGTTTAGGTCAGGGTAGCCTAGGATCGGAGGACTGGCCAGTTTATTGACTAAGTAAGACAAAACCTGATGGTGTGACTCTGTCCATTTCACAGGGGCTGATGAAGGCAACTGTCCTTTAGCCTGTTTGTTTTTCTCCTTCCTTCTCTTGTTCTGTGTTTTTAAGTCTTGTGGGCTACTTTTAGCATTTGTTTGGACTGCTAGCAGTTCATACAAAGGTTTGGCGATACGTGAAAAGTCCTGTATATAGGCTCTATAATAAGATAGGAAGCCCAAAATCTGTCTCACTTCCCCCACTGTACTAGGGTGTTTCTCTTTAAGTGACATCACGGAGGCGACCTCTGCTGGATCCATACTATGGCCATCTTTTGACACCACTCTACCCAAAAACCTGACCTTGGGCTTGAACAGTTCACATTTCTTAGCAGTAAGTTTGACCCCATGTTTCTAATACCTTTGTAGCACGGCTCTTACATGCTCAACATGGTCCTCAAAAGATTTACTGTGGACCAAATTGTCACCAAGGTACGGTAGACAGATATCATCATGCAGACCCCAAAGACACTCCTCCATGCTCCTCTGAAACTCTGCTGGGGCGGAGCTGAGTCCAAATGGGATTCTAACCCACTGGTATAAACCCCAGGGGGTGATGAATGCAGTGAGTGGCTGACTGTCTTCATCTAGGAATCCTTGATGATAAGCCTTTCCCTGGTCTAGTACTGTAAACCAGGAGCTACCAGTAAGGCTGTCCAACATGTCCTGTATCCTAGGAATAGGATGTCTGTCAGGCACCGATTTGCGATTAAGTTCTCGATAATCCACACAAAGCCTGAGGTCACCGGATTTTTTCCTAACACAGACTATCGGTGACGAATAAGGCGACTTGGATTTCGTGACCCACCCCCTATTGATCAAGTCTTGCAGGTAAGCTTTTACTTCCTGATGCAGAGGTTTAGGCACACTATTGTAAGTCTTTTGAACTGGTGTTTGGTCATTGAGAGTGATGTGCATCCGAAGGCTAGGAATGCAGCCTACATCATTTTCGTCTTTTGCAAAAGCTTCGCATTCCTCCCTGAGCATCATCCTCACCGCTGAGGATGTTGGAGTTTCTACAGGTTTTAGGGCAGCTGGGTATATTGCTTTTACGCCCTCAATGTGTCCCAGGACAACATGCGGATCTACAGTAATATTATGGCATGTGGTGGCCACTAAAATCAATATTGAATCGGTGTGCAACTTTGCCAAAACAATGTCGGACTCTGTAGTTTTCTCTGGTCCCCTCCCCAATCAGACCAGGAGTGACATGTTTAGCCGCATGTTCTCCTTAAATTGCTGGCTGTCTGAGTGGTGTCCCAGAAACGATGTGGGCTTCATAGATAATTGGCAAACCTTCTGGAGGAAACCTGGTCTTGTTAGGAGAGATGGCATCCATCCCACTTTGGATGGAGCAGCTCTCATTTCTAGAAATATGGACAAATTTATTAAACCCCTCAAAACATGACTATCCAGAGTTGGGACCAGGAAGCAGAGTTGCAGTCTTACACGCCTCTCTGCAGCTTCTCTCCTCCTGCTACCCCCCCAAAAACCCATCTCCATAGAGACTGTGTCTGCTTCCAAAAAGACAAAAAACAAACTAAAAACCAGCAACAAACAACTTAAACATTTACAAAGAAAGAACAATACAGTATCCACATCTGAACCAAAGAGTAAAACAGTGAAATGTGGATTATTAAATATTAGGTCTCTCTCTTCCAAGTCTCTGTTAGTACATGACTTAATAAATGATCAACAAATTGATTTACTCTGCCTTACAGAAACCTGGTTGCAGCAGGATGATTATGTTAGCTTAAATGAATCAACACCCCCGAGTCATTCTAACTACCAGAAATCTCGAAGCACAGGTCGAGGGGGCGGTGTGGCAGCAATTTTTCACACCAGTCTATTAATTAATGAAAGACCAAGACAGACTTTTAATTCATTTGAAAGCCTGATGCTTAACATTATCCACCCCAGCTGTGAAACTCAGAAACCAGTCTTACTTGTTATCATCTATCGTCCACCTGGGCCTTACACAGAGTTTCTGTCTGATTTCTCAGACTTTATATCTGATTTAGTTCTGAGCTCAGATAAAATAATTATTGTGGGTGATTTTAACATCCATGTAGATGCTAAAAATGACAGCCTCAACATGGCATTTAATCTGTTGTTAGACTCAATTGGTTTCTCTCAAAATGTAAAAGAACCCACCCACCACTTTAATCACACTCTAGATCTGGTTTTAACATATGGCATAGAAACTGAACATTTAACAGTGTTTCCTGAAAACCCTCTCCTGTCTGATCATTTCTTGATAAAATTTACATTTACAATAATTGATTACGCAGCAGTGGAGAGTGGACTTTATCAAAGTAGATGTCTTTCTGAAAGCGCTGTAACTAAGTTTAAGAATATAATCCAGCCACTGTTATCATCGTCAATGCCCTGTACCAACACAGAGCAGAGCAGCTATCTGAACGCTACCCCAACAGAGGTCGATTATCTTGTTAATAATTTCACCTCCTCACTACGTACGACTCTGGATACTGTAGCTCCAGTGAAAACTAAGGTCTCTAATCAGAAGTACATGACCCCGTGGTATAATTCTCAAACACGTACCCTCAAGCAGACGACTCGTAATCTGGAGAGGAAATGGCGTGTCACAAATTTAGAGGATCATCATTTAGCCTGGAGAAATAGTTTGTTGCTTTATAAGAAAGCCCTCCGCAAAGCCAGAACAGCTTACTATTCGTCACTGATTGAAGAAAATAAGAACAACCCCAGGTTTCTCTTCAGCACTGTAGCCAGGCTGACAAAAAGCCAGAGCTCTTTTGAGCCAACCATCCCTTTAACGTTAACTAGTGATGACTTCATGAACTTCTTCACAAATAAAATTTTTATCATTAGAGAAAAAATTACCAATAATCATCCCACAGATGTAATATTATCTACAGCTACTTGTAGTTCCATTGATGTTAAGTTAGACTCTTTTTTTCCAATCGATCTTTCTGAGTTAACGTCAATAATTACTTCCTCCAAACCATCAACGTGTCTTTTAGACCCCATTCCTACAAAACTGCTCAAAGAAGTTCTGCCATTGATTAATTCTTCGATCTTATATATGATCAACCTATCTCTAATAATCGGCTATGTACCACAGGCCTTCAAGGTGGCTGCAGTTAAACCTTTACTCAAAAAGCCATCTCTAGACCCAGCAGTCTTAGCTAATTATAGGCCAATCTCCAACCTTCCTTTCATATCAAAAATCCTTGAAAGAGTAGTTGTCAAACAGCTAACAGATCATCTGCAGAGGAATGGTTTATTTGAAGAGTTTCAGTCGGGTTTCAGAGCTCATCACAGCACAGAAACAGCTTTAGTGAAGGTTACAAATGATCTTCTTATGGCCTCTGACAGTGGACTCATCTCTGTGCTTGTCCTTCTTGACCTTAGTGCAGCATTCGATACTGTTGACCATAATATTCTATTAGAGCGATTAGAACATGCTGTAGGTATTACAGGTATTGCACTGCAGTGGTTTGTATCATATCTATCTAATAGACTCCAATTTGTGCATGTAAATGGAGAGTCCTCTTCACACACTGAGGTTAATTATGGAGTTCCACAGGGTTCAGTGCTAGGACCAATTCTGTTTACATTATACATGCTTCCCCTAGGCAGCATCATTAGAAGACATAGCATACATTTTCACTGCTATGCAGATGACACCCAGCTCTATCTGTCCATGAAGCCAGATAACACACACCAATTAGTTAAACTGCAGGAATGTCTTAAAGACATAAAGACTTGGATGGCCACTAACTTTCTGCTTCTCAACTCAGATAAAACTGAGGTCATTGTACTCGGCGCTGAAAAGCTTAGAAATTTGGTATCTAACCAGATTCTTACTCTGGATGGCATTACCTTGGCCTCCAGTAACACTGTGAGGAACCTTGGAGTCATTTTTGACCAGGATATGTCCTTCAACGCACATATTAAACAAATATGTAAGACTGCGTTCTTCCATTTGCGCAACATCTCTAAAATTAGAAATATCCTGTCTCAGAGTGACGCTGAAAAACTAGTTCATGCATTTATTACTTCCAGGCTGGACTACTGCAATTCATTATTATCAGGATGTCCAAAAAACTCACTGAAAAGCCTTCAGCTAATCCAAAATGCTGCAGCAAGAGTACTGACAGGGACTAGAAAGAGAGAGCATATTTCTCCTGTTTTGGCTTCCCTTCATTGGCTTCCTGTTAAATCCAGAATTGAATTCAAAATCCTGCTCCTCACATACAAGGTCTTAAATAATCAGGCCCCATCTTATCTTAATGACCTTGTAGTACCATATCACCCTATTAGAGCACTTCGCTCTCGCTCTGCAGGCCTACTTGTTGTTCCTAGAGTATTTAAAAGTAGAATGGGAGGGAGAGCCTTCAGTTTTCAGGCCCCTCTTCTGTGGAACCAGCTTCCAGTTTGGATTCGGGAGACAGACACTATCTCTACTTTTAAGATTAGGCTTAAAACTTTCCTTTTTGCTAAAGCATATAGTTAGGGTTGGACCAGGTGACCCTGAATCCTCCCTTAGTTATGCTGCAATAGATGTAGGCTGCCGGGGGATTCCCATGATGCATTGAGTTTTTCCTTTCCAGTGACCTTTCTCACTCACTATGTATTAACAGACCTCTCTGTATTGAATCGTATCTGTTATTAATCTCTGTCTCTCTTCCACAGCATGTCTTTATCCTGTCTTCCTTCTCTCACCCCAACCGGTCGCAGCAGATGGCCGCCCCTCCCTGAGCCTGGTTCTGCCGGAGGTTTCTTCCTGTTAAAAGGGAGTTTTTCCTTCCCACTGTCGCCAAAGTGCTTGCTCATAGGGGGTCATATGATTGTTGGGCTTTTCTCTGTATCTATGAAGCGCCTTGAGGCGACATTTGTTGTGATTTGGCGCTATATAAATAAAATTGAATTGAATTGAAATTGAATGTGGTGTTTGTGACAGATACTGGGACCATGGCTGAGTTGCCCCTTTTTACTTTAAACACTACTTCCTGCAAATGAAGCCCCTCAGGCAGGCTGGGGTTCAGAACAGGACAAAATAACATTACAGTGTCCTCGTCAGCCTGTATGCGTGTACAACAGCGAATGGTAGTAGCTTCACTAGGGCCTAAAACAACTTTACTCCGCCCTGTCTTGACTTGGATCTCTTCCGCGGCTGTTCGATGTGTCTCTATCAACTGGATAAAAGTCTTAGCAGATCCGACGTCAATACCAAAAGCACTACTCGTAATATTTGCAGCACAGTCACTGTTTTTAACACCCTGTTGTTTAAGTTGCTCGTTGATGATTTCCTCTATAACATTGTAACCAATAATGGGATCCTGAGCTACATTTGGGTCACTAGAGACCAATACGGGAACTAGAAGACTAGAGCTGGTCGTCTCTACCCCCGTAAGTCTAAACTCTACAGGGACCCACCCCATAAATGGTATCTCTGTCTGATTAGCTGCGAGCCCATTTAATGGTTCTGAACCTAAGAGTTCATCTATCCCCCTGATAGTGGTGTGAGGTAAGTGCTCGACTCTCCAGTTCTCATTTATTACGGTAGCCTGTGCACCCGTGTCCCACAATGCGGTGACTGGTACACTGTCAAAAGTGCATCTCACCATTTTTCGTCTACCAATCATCAATTTCACTAGTTTTTGTCCTTGCTTATCTGATAGAAGGTCAGAATATCCTATGTATGACAACCACCCCTTTTTCTCTCTTTCACTCAAATGTTCTTCAACTAGCCTCACCGCTTTACATACATGTTTGTGATGGTGCCAGTGTTGTCCCTGACAGGCTTTAGAACAGCAACTGACAGATGAGCAGCCTGCACACCTCTGGAGTGGGGTGCTGACCGACTCTCTCTGATGGCAGCAACCACAGCGGCGGGACTCCTGATGTGGCGGTGGGGTCACTGCTGGTCCCGTGGCAGTGGCCCTCTGGCGTTTCCCTGCAGCTGAAGTGGAGCTCGGCATCCTCTGGAGATGTGGCCAGGCTGGCCACACTTAAAGCAGTGGGTGCAGTTGTCTCCCTCTCCGTTGCTCTGGCAGGTCCTACAGCCTTTCTTCCTCCAGGTGTCCACGGCAGCATCTGATGTCCTCTTTGTAGTCTGTGACTTGCCAGCGTTCAGGGAAGCAAGAACCATCTGCCTCACCTCTGCAACCTCGTTCCTCAGCTCTTTCACCAGGTCGTGCATTTCGGGTGGAGGATGATTTTTCTTGTCTTCCTTGGTGGCGGGGATCTGTGAGCTACTGCGTGGTTCGCCCCTAGTATGTAGCTCATTGATTCTTGGTGGTTTTGCATTGTTCCTCTTTAACTTGTTCAGTCTTTCTGTCTCGAGATTGGCAGCTTCATTTAGTTTCTCAATCAGCATTTCATCAGTCACATCTGGGTTGTCAAGAAGGGCTTTAATCTGGAACTTTATGTTGTCATTTTGCAGCCCAGTACCCACTGATCTCAAAAACTTCCTTTTTACCAGGTCCCGACTGTAGTGTTCTGCTTCTTTGTCCTTGGATGCGTACAGGATGCGATCTTTAAGCTCAATGGCTCTGAATAAAAGGTCTTGAGCTGACTCTTTTGGATCTTGGGAAATATTTATCAGTTTTTGGTACAAATCAGATGTGTCATCTTCTCTGTAATGTCCTTTCAATATTGTCTTTAACTGTGTGAGTGTCAAATCAGTCTTTATTTCAAGCATATCACGCAGTTTGAGACCTGGATTGATGGCTCTTATCACTGCTTCAATAACTTCTGACTCACTGTGGCCTTTGCTGAGTCCATTTTCCATCTGATGCAGCAGGTTGGTATAGGACAGCCGATCGCGCTGCCCTCCCTCTCCTATTTGGCCACAGATGCGAAACTCCCTGCGAATTGTCACCTCTGGTACTTTAGAAGACGGCAGGTTCTGGCCGAGGCTCGGGGCAGCGTCTGCCATCTTGAGTTTCTGCCCTATCGCTTTAATTTCTTCCTGCAGCTCGTCATACTTGTCTCTTTCGTCTGAAGGGCGGAAAAAATCACTCTCGGCCGCATTGTCTTTAGCTTTATATTCGCCCAAAAACGATAAAAGTTCTTTCACAAACTGTACAGCATCGTCTTGTGTATAACTGTTTTCCACCTCGTCCAGTTTATGTTCTATAACTTTCATCAGGTGGCATCTGGAAGTGTCTTTTGTGGGCTCATCTAGCGGTGTAGCAAAGCCTTTCACATTATAACCCACTTCTATGAGCTGATCACGACTTAGCTGACAGAGTGCGGTGGTGATCTTATCTCGTAGGGCTTCTACCTCCATTGTGGGTACTCACAAGCTTGTCTTTAGTCCGTCAGATTTCAGGTCCGGTGCTTGGAGAAAGGTTTTTCTTCAGCGGTGCGGTAGCGCTAACATTAGCCGCTAATGGCGCTAACCAGGCTTCTGCTTCACTCACGTGCTAGAAGTTCTTCAAACCTTCCTCCTGGCTGGCTCGCCATGATATGTTGCAGCTTTAAGGCAGGGATGACTCCGGGAGTTGCTTTCTCACTGCATATGCTTTATTTCACAATCAGATCGATAACAAAAACATACAGCAGCTCCTCTCCAACTCCTAGCCCTTCGCTGCGGTGGAAAAAGAACGACTCCAATCCCCTTCAAGGAACATACTACAAAAGAGTTTTCCTGACACACCAATGGGGCATTCACTTGGCATCTTATAAATATGACTACTCTGGCATAGTGATGGGTCGTTCGCGAACGAAATGGCTCTTAGAGCCGACTCTTTGACATGAACGACGCGAGCCGTCTCCTTATCGCGAGCCGTCACGTGGGGTTTTTTTTTTTTCTTTCTCTCAGCCTCTCTCTCGCACTTTTTTTTCCGCTTCACTCCGCACGCGAGCCTTGTGCTTTACGCTGGGCAGAGGGGGGAGGGGCGGTAGTTACACTCAGTAGCACAGGAACAGAGAGAGAGAAAGAAAGCCAGGGACAAAAACGTCACATTAGAAAGGTATAGTAATCATCCACAACTATTTTCGGTTGCAGATGATAAAGGATTCAGAAAGTTTATTCATGCGGGCCCATATGACAGAGAATATGCATCTTTTTTTTGTTTTCATATTTTAATTTATATTTAATTGTGTTGTGGTTTGCAGTGTTTTGTGTTGTTTCACTTTAAATTTGTAAAAGGAAAAAGCTGAAAATTTAAATAGTTAAAATTTGAAATGTGAATAGTTGATTTTTGTATTATATGATTTATTTATTACATTTTATGTGGAGTGAATAAATAAAAGTATATTTACAGTCCCTAGAGACAAAGCACATACAAACTCCAAAACACGTAAAAACACATACAAACTCTGAAGCACTTACAAACTCCGAAGTACGTACAAACTTCGAAGTACGTACAAACTCCGAAGCACATACAAACTCCGAAGCACGTAAAAACGTAAAAACTCCGAAGCACGTAAAAACTCAAAACACGTACAAAAGACAACAGAAGTGCTCCAGGATGCTGGGCGCAGTGTTGAGCTTTTATTACCTAGTGGCTACACAAGCCAGCAAGTACCAACGACCCGATTTGGTGTGTGGTAGTAACAGGTAAATGAACTTTTTTAAAAATTATTTGAATATATATGAGTGCAGTGTATAAATACACAAACAATACACACATGCTTTCAATTGTGTAATTTAAGTGATCTAGTAGCTCTGCTTTGGAAGTTCAGTTCATGCTTGAAATGTGTTTTGGAGTTTGTACGTGCTTTGTCTCTAGGGGCCACGGCATATATTTATATATAAACATATATAAATAAAACCACTTTTTTTTTTACGTTAGTAATTCCTTTTGTGCATAATTTTATATTATTGTTAATAATAAATTAATTAAGGCAACAAAACAACCTGAAGAGCCGGTTCGGAGCCGAAAGAGCCGGCTCTTTTTAGTGAGCCGAACCGAAAGAGCCGGATCTCTAAAAAGAGCCGGAAATCCTATCACTACTCTGGCAGAATAACAGTTCAAATGAAAAATACACTAGAACAAACAAGCAAGAAAAAAAAGAAGTGTGGGGTACCTTTGAACCAATGAACAAAGTATAACAATTTATACTTTTTAACATAACCCGACCCCATCAATATGTGTATCTCTCACACTTACATGTTTTCTAAATCCAAATCTAGTTTTTAATATGTTCCAAGCACAAACTAAAACATATTTTGCACACTTCAAGTCTATTACATTATTTCATTCATGCTTCCTGATTTTATTATGGATCTATGCATGCAGTGCAAAAGTGTCCATGTGTTATTTTCATTCACATAGCATCATACGAACAAAAAACAGCCACAGAATAAAAGGTTCCATTCAACAAGCCAATCAGAACTTGAATTTCCTTAAATGGAAACGTCAAGGAAGGGGACACTCGAGAGTGAGACCATTTTTGATATCTTTTAACTGCAAGTCGTCGTCAAACATGGACAGACTTCACATCATTTTTGTCCTTTTTTTAGGTAATATTTTGGAAGGAGCTTTTATGAAACATTCATTTTATTTAACATTTACCTGTTCTACTGATTATATTTGACATCATCTACATCTACTTCTTTAGTCAACACTTACAACTATGTTGTACAATGTGAAACACTGGCAAAATTTATTATTGTGTTTTGTATTTCAGGAGGTGATTGGATTTCTGGATCAGTGGTGGATCTGACAGTGAGATTGGGAGAAAACATAACTCTGTATTGTGACTGTACAAAACCACCTGAGGAATATATTGTGTGGTACAGAAACTGTACCCATGAAAATCAGCCTCCTCTTGTCCTAAAACTAACAAAGGATTCGTGGAAACCCATCTGTAACCGAGCAACTTTAGTGAATTCTCTACCTCGCTTCGACTTTGTAAACAACCAGTCCTCTGGATCGTATGACCTGCGGATTGTGAATATTTCTGATTCTGATGAGGGCCTCTATTACTGTGGAACTGAGCAGAAACAGCTAAAGGATAAAACGGATATTAACCTTGAATTTGTTCAGAGTTATGGCAGTGTGGCGACAAGGATTAAAATCAGTAAGTGCTCATGTGATTTTTTTTTTTAACATTAAACATTAGTATCAATATTTAAAAAAAAATGTAACTGTAACTTAGACTCAGGTTAATTGTCAAAAACAATTTTAAAGGACATATTCTTAAACCATTACATGATTACACAATTATTTGAAACTTTTTAGGTTAAAATTGTCAAAATGCATTTTATATGAATTGCAGTTTAAATATTCTATCAGTAATGTTGTGCATTGCTGTGCATTGCTGACATATTTAATATGAAGTGTCAGACCATTATTAATGAAAAGCAAGATTAACTATTTTTAAACGAAACAAATGTTTTGATTGCCATGCATGTTTTCTTTTCAAGTTTTTCTAGTTTTCTGATGACTGAGATTCAACATCTCAAACATTAGAATGATAAAAAAAAAAAATATACACACAGACCTAACTGAAACATGTTTGTGAACAATTTAGATTTCAGTGATCCACATTCTTCAACTTTAACTGGTCAAACATCTCCACAAGACTGCGGCATGTGTTGGAAACTGCTCTTCATCCTGTGTCCAACTTTTGCAGCTCTCTCCTCTCTTCTTGTCTCTCTTCTTGTTCATTACCTCTGCCAAAAAACAGGTAATTGCTAAATATAGTACTTTTTTCAATCAATCCTCTTATCATCAAATTAGTATATTACTTAGTTTTTTCATCAGCTCAATTTGTACTTTGAACTTAACAATTTGTGCAAAATTTAAAAGCATTTTTACTAACATAAGAAAATTCCAGACAATGAGGTTACTACAAGTAAGTCAGTATAATGGTGGATTTTATTTTTTAATGATGTATTAATTTCTGTGGCCAGAAGTTGATCAACAAAGACCAGAAACCAGTGGGCAAACAAGAAGAACTCAGGTAAATTACATTAATATTCAATCCGTATTTTTTTCAGCGCTTGTCATAATTAATTTTAACAAAATGAATTATTTATAGAAAACCAATCATATTCATAATTACAAACAACAAATTCATTCACAGGATGAAGATGTGCTTTATGCTACAGTGGAAACACGTCAAGCAACAGAGCGATCAAAGAAGAAGATAACCTATAGTTCTGACTTCTGTGCCTATTCTACTGTCAAGACCTCTGGGGTCTAGATTTTACATTCAAAAGTGCATTATGAATTAATCAGAAGTCATTAAGTTTTTTGCTTTTACTATTTTTCCTCTACTTATCAAGCTTAGTAATAATTAAAATCGTCCATTTCTTCTTCAGTGACCTGCTTGGTTTAGATGATATTTAAAGGTATATAGTCAGACATTTTTTTATTATTTAATGCAAAATATATTGTTCTTGTAATTTCCGACAGACTGATGTATCATCATTAATCCATTAAAAATACTTATGAAAATACATGAGTGCTTGTGAAAGCTCCTGCCATCGTGAATAGTGCCTGTGATGAAAATTAGCTTTCTGTCTAATCACATTTTATGTATGTGGCTAGAGACTGGTCTCATATGCTGTATGCCAAAAACAGAAGACAGGACACCTCACAGGCATTTGTGTGGAGACAAATTTCAATTTCGGCTTGTTTCATCATGTCTGTGTGTTTTCATATGAGAAGGGGTCCCTTTCATCAAAGAAGCAAATACACAAAGAAAAGAGACAACATGACCAACACTGGGATAAAGAGAAAGTAAATACTGGCACCAGTGATACTGAAGTTGCCTGCTTTCTCCTTTAGGTCTCAAACCAGGGATCTTGGTTGTTACATGACTGTTCAAACCAATTCACTATGCAGCCCCTATAACTGTATATAACACAATGGAAGTAGACACTCACTTATTTCATTAGGATTTTCCCATCTCTATGGTTTATGTCTTCAGTACTAAGTACTAATGTATGTCTCATTGCATGATTAAATATCTTTCCATTTGACACATAAATCTATAATGATATAGTACAAATTATACAAAGTAAAACTGAGTAAATACCAATAATATCAGTGTCAATTACATCACAAATACCTTAGTGATGAATCGTTGGCTGTACAAGTCCTCTGATGGTGCCTTCTGATATAAAACCCAGCTGTAATGCTCTTTACACTTACACAGGTCTATTTCTACTGGCTTATAAATTACATATCTGCTTCTTCCTGTGTAAAATGTTTAACTGTTTGTTTTCTTTTGTTTCTTTGTTTAGTATTGTAATAAATAAATAAAGTGTAATTAAGCAAGCAATAAGCAATAGAGTGGTATTTATCAAAATCCATGCTGCATATAGTTTCTGGAGGCAGACAGAACAAAAAAAAAACATACTGCTGGAGGTCAAAGGAGAATGGCCAGATTGGTTCAAACTGGGATTCTATGGGCTACACCTCCAAAAAAAACCCATAAACTCCCCCAAAACAGAATTCAAAGTTCCAAATATGAACTCAGTAATGAGTAGCTCCACCGTTATTGCTGATCACTTCAAAAGTTCATTGCGGCATGCTTGATGCAAGCATTTCCATAAGGAGAGTGGGAACATTTCTCCAAGTGGTAAAGACGGCCGCACAAAGGGCATCTTTTTGTAAACTTCTCTTGCCATCCATCCCCAAAAGTTCTCAATTCAATTTAGATCAGGGGAACAGGCAGGATGGTCCAAATGATGTTATTCTCTAGGAAGAAGTCCCTTGTCCTGCAGGCATTGAGTACTGTGGCGTTGTCCTGTTGAAAAATCCAGTCGTTACCACACAGACAAAGGCCTTCAGTCATGAGGGATGGTCTTTGCAACATCTGGACATAGCCAGCGGTCTTTTGATGCCCCGGCACCTCCTGAAGCTCCATTGTTCCACTGAAGGAAAAGGCACCCCAGACCATTATGGCGCCGCCTCGACTGTGGCGTGTAGAAAACATCTCAGGTGGGATCTGCTTGTCATGCCAATAAAGTTGGAAACCATCATGACCATCAAGGTTACTTTTTTTCTTATCAGAGAATAAAACTTTCTTCCACCTTTCAGTGTTGCATATTTGGTGCTCTCTTGCAAAGTCCAAACGGTCAGTTCTGTGGCGTTCACGGAGACGAGGCCTTTGAAGACATTTTTTATTTTTGAAGCCTTTCAGTCTCAGATGCCATCTGATGGTTATGGGGCTGCAGTCGGCACCAGTAATGGTTTTAATTTAAGTCGAGGATCGTCCAGTATCTTGATAGACAGCACTTAGCCAGATCCAGCTGAGTGCTGGTGAATTTTTTGGGGGTCTTCCACTTGACTTTTTTGTTCCACAACCCTCAGGATCTTTTAAGAAATTCCAAATGACTCTCTTACTGCATCCCACCTCAGCAGCAAAGGCGCGCTGCAAGAGACTCTGCTTATGCAGTTCATCAACCCAACACGTTCAAAAGGGGAACGTTTTTTTGCCTTTGCCATCAGGACATCATGACAGTGTAACTACCTGAACGAAAATGACAATGAATCCACATTTTTGCACAGATTTGGCCTTTTAAAGGCATGCAGTCCTAAACCTTTTGTTCAGTTTCAGTGTTGTTTCCAATAAATTGTGTGCTCAAAAAATGTTTTCACTCCCATTTCTTCTCGTTGCATGTTGAAGCTCTACTTGTAACCTTGTTCAGATCCATGCAAAATATCTTAAACTTTTTGATCGGGACTGTACCTTTTTTGGATTTTGCCGGTGAATCAGTCTGTTACTGAAGGAACTGCCCAGCGTTGTCACTGTTTTGTACATGGTGTGGGATGTCCATGAGAGTTGATAGCTTAGCCATCAATCTCCTCTCAGAGGACTGAAACCATTAATATACTTTGGAAAATTCAGGCTTTTTTGCAGCCAGAGTAGTCACCCCATGCTGACCAATAGAATAACTGGAGGTTTAACGCACTTACACTCCTCTGGTTTAAAGGATATGTTAACCTTTTGTATATATTTTTGTAGGATTTGCCACCATGCAACAAAGGTCAGTGTTAGAACAAGAGAAGTGTTTCTCATTGTAACAAGGTTACAAAAATATGATGGGACATTGAAAATCCAAATGTCACAGTCAGTCCAAGTATCACACATTTTCTTAATTTCCTTTTGAAAATGAATAACTTTATGTTTAAGCTTTTTTCTTGTTTTATTTGAATCTTTATTTATCTCCTGGTCCAGCAGTTTTTAACCCAATGTTTTTGAGTTGTGGATTTCCAATCTTGCAGTTGAAATTCAATTACTTTTCCAATCTAGTTTCTGTTCATTTAATTTATTTTCCTTGTCTTCGTTATCCTGTCTCCCATGTGTCAAGTCTGCGATTGTTTCCTGTGATTTTTGCACCACTTGGAGATTTGTTTAGACTCCATTAAAGGTCAGTTTTTACTCCATATCATGCCAGCAAGTACTTGAATATCTGGATGAACCTATTGGTCTTTCTTTGGCAGGATACTGGCGGAAGGTGAGCAGACCCTTTTTTGAAGTAGACACTTCACTTTTTGAAGATGATCAAAAAGTTGAGCTATTTTTTGACACAATTTTTGTGCCACATCATAACCACATCATCCTAGGTGATATTTGCAGTTCAAATAAAGAATTCTGTTGTCTCTTGGTCTTATTTTCACTTTCGGCACTGATCCAGAAACTCATTTGTACTTCAAGAAACACCTACTAAAACAATATGACAACCAAGCAAATACATACAGTGGGGCAAAAAAGTATTTAGTCAGCCACCGATTGTGCAAGTTCCCCCACTTAAAATGATGACAGAGGTCAGTAATTTGCACCAGAGGTACACTTCAACTGTGAGAGACAGAATGTGAAAAAAAAAATCCATGAATTCACATGGTAGGATTTGTAAAGAATTTATTCGTAAATCAGGGTGGAAAATAAGTATTTGGTCAATAACAAAAATACAACTCAATACTTTTTAACATAACCTTTGTTGGCAATAACAGAGGTCAAACGTTTACTATAGGTCTTTACCAGGTTTGCACACACATTAGCTGGTATTTTGGCCCATTCCTCCATGCAGATCTTCTCAAGAACAGTGATGTTTTGGGGCTGTCGCCGAGCAACACGGACTTTCAACTCCCGCCACAGATTTTCTATGGGGTTGAGGTCTGGAGACTGGCTAGGCCACTCCAGGACTTTCAAATGCTTCTTACGGAGCCACTCCTTTGTTGCCCGGGCGGTGTGTTTTGGATCATTGTCATGTTGGAAGACCCAGCCTCGTTTCATCTTCAAAGTTCTCACTGATGGAAGGAGGTTTTGGCTCAAAATCTCACGATACTTGGCCCCATTCATTCTGTCCTTAACACGGATCAGTCGTCCTGTCCCCTTGGCAGAAAAACAGCCCCATAGCATGATGTTTCCACCCCCATGCTTCACAGTAGGTATGGTGTTCTTGGGATGCAACTCAGTATTCTTCTTCCTCCAAACACGACGAGTTGAGTTTATACCAAAAAGTTCTACTTTGGTTTCATCTGACCACATGACATTCTCCCAATCCTCTGCTGTATCATCCATGTGCTCTCTGGCAAACTTCAGACGGGCCTGGACATGCACTGGCTTCAGCAGCGGAACACGTCTGGCACTGCGGGATTTGATTCCCTGCCGTTGTAGTGTGTTACTGATGGTGACCTTTGTTACTTTGGTCCCAGCTCTCTGCAGGTCATTCACCAGGTCCCCCCGTGTGGTTCTGGGATCTTTGCTCACCGTTCTCATGATCATTTTGACCCCACGGGATGAGATCTTGCGTGGAGCCCCAGATCGAGGGAGATTATCAGTGGTCTTGTATGTCTTCCATTTTCTGATGATTGCTCCCACAGTTGATTTTTTCACACCAAGCTGCTTGCCTATTGTAGATTCACTCTTCCCAGTCTGGTGCAGGTCTACAATTCTTTTCCTGGTGTCCTTCGAAAGCTCTTTGGTCTTGGCCATGGCGGAGTTTGGCGTCTGACTGGTTGAGGCTGTGGACAGGTGTCTTTTATACAGATGATGAGGTCAAACAGGTGCCATTCATACAGGTAACGAGTGGGGGACAGAAAAGCTTCTTACAGAAGACGTTACAGGTCTGTGAGAGCCAGGGATTTTCCTTGTTTGAGGTGACCAAATACTTATTTTACACCCTGATTTACGAATAAATTCTTTACAAATCCTACCATGTGAATTCATGGATTTTTTTTTTTCACATTCTGTCTCTCACAGTTGAAGTGTACCTCTGGTGCAAATTACTGACCTCTGTCATCATTTTAAGTGGGGGAACTTGCACAATCGGTGGCTGACTAAATACTTTTTTGCCCCACTGTATGTTGACTCCACCCTGCTCAATACAAAACAGAGATAATGTAGATATACATTTGTTGCCCAGATAGAATCAATATAATGACTGCAACTGAAATAAGATAATAGAACTACACAGCAAAAAGTAATTTAGTTTCACCTTTAAGTTTCTGTGTGCATGTGTTAATAGTGATCTGTTTTGCCAAAAAAGCATGAAGCCAGTGGAGAATTGACTCCAAAAAAAAGTCAATCCCCATAAAATCCCAGCTTGGAAATCTGACACAAATTTGTGGCGCAAACTGCAGTGTCAAACTAGTAGAGCAATCAGAAGGAGTTTTTTTTTTAGTACATTATTGGCACAATTTCAAACTAGCAGTTGCCAGAAACCTCGAGAAACCACTCGCCAACTGGTGACAGAATATGTATTTTTTACCTTTTTTGGTTGCTTGAGTCTCTAGGCCTAAATAACGTAAACCATTGTGATATGACGTTTTGTCTACCTTTAAAACTGTGAGTTTTTATCTAATTATTTTTTACTGCTATGTTTTTTTACACATGGCTTTTTGTGCTTTTGCTTATGCTGCTACCTATTTGCCGGTGCAAATATTCAAAATTTACTAATATAGGACTGTCTGTCTAAAATGGACAATAAATCAGGGTATGCTTCTCAGGATGAGGACTTGTGTTTAAAATGAGTCTTGAGCTGGAGAAGGGTACCCTTTAATAACCTGTAAAGCATACGGCAAATCCACAGTGACAACAGTCATTCGTACATTACAAAGTGCAAAATGCTGACAAACTGAAGCTGAAAAAAAAGTTTCTGTTTTCTTGAATATTGTCAATAAGTGACCTAAAACACCTAAATCCAAACCTATTTTATAGAAGTTTACTCTCAGGTTTAGAAACTGTTAATAAAAATTCTAAAATTTAAATGAAAACATTTATTGGCTAACAGGTTGTAGCATTCTGATGTCCCACTTAGATAAGTTGTGGGACATGTTGTATCACACTAGCTGTATACCACAACTGAATGCCTCTGCAAATCATTGTGGTAGACATGCTGGTAAATGGTGCCTACATAAGTTTTCTGCAGCATTATCAGAAAAGACATCTACCCATCCCCACCCCCAACTTCATGTCTTCAAGATCACTTCACGTCTCTATTTCAAGTGAACAGCATACAGTACAGAGAAACTTATCAGTTTGTGATAAATGCAGGGGGGCTTGCTAATACTACTTCTGTTTCCATAAACAAATGGTACTTATCTCAGAGAAGTTAAATCAGAGCTAATGGGAGCTTGTCTAGCACTCTAGTTTCCCAACAGTGTCCCATCAAAGACCAGAAGGTTTACACAAAACCAGTACTCTCAGCTTGAAAAGCTTAAGCCACTGTTGACAATACATGGAAATGCCCATTAAAAATGCTAACCGCAAGCAGATTTCAGTGGTTTGCTGTCAAGCAGGGGCACTAATTTAGAGCATGGTGCAAATAGGCGAGAAGTTTTTCTGACAGAACACTGTTGGAGATGAAAGGAAAGAGATTGCTTTCCCTTTTGTACATTTTTAATTGATGTCTATTTTTAGATTTCACTAGACAAGCACTGCTTGCCTTGTTTGGCATGATGGGGCCCCACTGCTTTGGAAGCATTTATGTAGGTTGTAATAAGAGATGATTAATTCTGAAAGTGATTAAACGTCTTGCACTTGAACCGCTAATGAATTGATCTTATCTAAAGCAAAATTGACATTTGAACTTCTTTTCCTAGAGTGGTACTTATTATTCTCAGTGTTTAATGGTTTTGTTTCCTCTTAGCCTGTTTACCAGATTTTATTTCTGATTTCTCAAACTTTTTATCTAATTCTGCATTCAAGTCAATTAAAATGAAGTTGGTTTATTTGATTGTTTGTTTTTTTAAACAGACTCAACACTTCATTCATTATTAGACTTAGGTAACAAAAATATAATTCAGAGATGTATACATACTTGCATTTTATAGGGTCATTTGAATACTCTGTATATTTTTGAATAATGTCTTTTGAATAGAAATTCTTAGTGAGGAGACACCATTTTGCGATGCTAAAGATGATTTCTGCCCTTTCTTCAAGAGCGTAACAATAAATTTGTGGCGCAAACCAGAAACAGCCATTCACATTCACACTAAAAATTGCAAGACCGAAGGCCGTGACAAGGGACATTTTAATTTCTAAGAATAGCAGGAGTATGGAGCTAGGCCATGTGAGGGTAAGAGACAACACAGTTACACACGGGATGGAGTATATGGATTCAATAATCACAGTCACATGTGAGGGGTCAGTTCAAAGTGTGTAAATGTATTGTGCGACATAGGTTAGAAATGTAACAGACTGAAGGAGCACCCTTCAGATCTGCAGGAGGCTTCACGGTGCACGGTGCTCTCTGCATGCGCATGGGTAAATAAAGTAACATTGGAAGTGAGGTATTCTATCTCGAGTCGTGTGTGTCTTTACAGGTCAGAATCAAAGGGTCGGGAGCGACAGTGGTCGTAACACCTGTCAAAGTAAATATCAGACTAAATACCGTGCTTTATATCACTCAAGAAAACCTCCATAAAATTTGGACATCTTACTATTTGTCATTGACAGACGGAAATGGGAACAACCAAATGGGAACAAAGGTAAAACTTTTCTGACCTCTAGTGGAACCGTACATGTAGATATATATGTCACAATAGTCTAAATTCAGATGTAGTTTCCAAGTTAATTGTCTTACCAGACAAAACCAAGCTAAACCATTATTCTGTACTTTATTGAAACTGTCATTGAAATATTAAACATTTTTCAAAACTTGTGACAATATGTGCCAGTTTTCAACCTAGCTAGACCCACTAGACCATCCTATAACATCACACCAATAAAAAAACAACACAGAATAAAGGTTGCATTTAGCAAGCAAATCACATTTTCTTTCATGGAAATGTCTACCCAAGTCATGACATCTGAGACTCCATGTTTGACGATGGCCTGCAGTTCAGACAGTAAAAGTGGTCAAATTTCACATTATTCTTGTCCTTCTTTTAGGTAATATTTTTTGGGTATATTTATTAAACGTTAAACGTCTAACCGTGTTAGGTCTGCACCCGCAGGCCTTGCTAGCTCAGAGGCTTATCACCATGAACAAAGCAAGACACTCAGAGCTCAGTCCATTTGAACTTGCAAGGGAAGCCGGTCCGGTCAGGATCCAGAGCTGCAAGCTCCTCACCTGATCCCAGCCAACATCAAATCCAGTTTTCCCTCGCGGCCTTTTATCCTCTTAAGCCCCAAGCCTACCTGATCTCCTGCTTTTTGCCCCCGTATCAGGGGGCATTGGGGCTTAAGAGGTTATTCAGTGAAAACAGTTACACAAACATCCCACTGTAAAACCCATATGATGTGTCATAAAAGCTACGGCACTGTGTGTGTTTGTTCATGCACGTGCGAGCATGTGAGTGAATGTGTGTATATGTGTGTGCGCATATGTGTGTCTGTATATGTGACTTCCTGGTTACAACCGTTTAACGACATCCCTAATAATAATGGATTGCATTTATATAGCGCTTTTCAAGGCACCCAAAGCGCTTTACAATGCCACTATTCATTCACTCTCACATTCACACACTGGTGTAGGCAAGCTACAGTTGTAGCCACAGCTGCCCTGGGGCAGACTGACAGAAGCGAGGCTGCCATATCGCGCCATCGGCCCCTCTGGCCAACACCAGTAGGCGGTAGGGTAGAGTGTCTTGCCCAAGGACACAACGACCAGGACAGAGAGCCCGGGGATCAAACCGGCGACCTTCCGGTTACAGATGCGCTTCCCAACCCCAACCCCCTGAGCCACGGTCGCCCCATTATCCCTAGTCATAAAAGGGTCATGTCCCCTCACCCAATATGTGGCTTGAACCCTTTAATGGTCAACCATATACAAGCACAGGTGAGCCCATAAAGGCCAGGAAGTGAACATTCCTTAGCAAATAAGGAAACCAGAATCTTACATGCAAGTGTGCCTGCAGTTTAAGGCAAGGTTTACAAATTTTAAGCACAACAACAACTTTTAATAAAATCTCTCCAACAAACTGAACTCAGCATTTACAAGAATTTGGCATAATGTGAAAACCTTGGTGCATTTGTTACTGCACCTGAAATCAGCGGGCAAAAGAGAAGAACTCAGATAAATTAGATTATTATTCAATTTGTATTATATTTTCAGTTGTTTTAATTGTACAAATGGCATTTACAATGACAGCAGTCCATTGGTAATTGTATATGATGACATTCTTGTGTGTAGATTTTGTTTGTTGGAGATGCATATGGATAACCTCTAATATTTAATCCTTGTGAATAGTGTCAAGTGCCATACACTGTAAAAAAAAAAAGTAATATAAAAGTATTGTGTATACTGTGTATTTTACAGTTTTGTACTGTTCTTCTAGAATATCATTAAATTTACATAAATAGACTGTGATTTTACATTTCAAATGTAAATTAACGTAAAATTACTGTAAATGTAATAAAACATCATTTTCTTGTTTTTTAAATGTATTTGTCTGTACATATGCATATTTAGATTGTTAAAACACATTCACAAATGTATCATAAT
The DNA here is from genome assembly GCF_056152115.1 of Neolamprologus brichardi. NCBI lineage: Eukaryota > Metazoa > Chordata > Actinopteri > Cichliformes > Cichlidae > Neolamprologus > Neolamprologus brichardi. The sequence continues at coordinate 19,543,368 of NC_142109.1, forward strand.
TTCACAAATATTTGTCTGTTATTTGAAAGATTGAACTGTTTAATTCAAATGTAATGCTATGGAAAAATATATAAAATGATTCTTATAAACTTTTTTTTACATCAAATAATAATAATTATTATTGTTATTTAGGGCAATGGTGGCTCAAGCGTTGGCAGTTTGCCTTGTAATCAGAAGGTTGCCGGTGCGAGCCCCGGCTCGGACATTCTTTGGGCAAGACACTTCACCTACCACCTACTGGTGATGGCCAGAGGATTATAAAGTGGAATTGTAAAGTGCTTTGAGGGTCTCAAAAAGCGCTATATGAATACAATCCATTATTATTTAAACCATTAACTGTATATTTCTGTACATTTAAGTATTATTATTCATATTGCCACATTCATTGACCTTGTTTATAGGTAATTTCATTGTTTGATCACATTAAAATGTACCTAATTTAATGTTTAAAAGCACTTGAAAAAGGCAAAATCCCATGTAAAATTAGGGCAACAAACTGTATTGTCATTACTGAAAATAACATTACAAAATTGCAAAAAAGTGCAATAAACTACAAAAAAATTGTTTTTGTTTTTTACATATATTTCTAGTTAGAGAAATGTAAGAGGCTTATCCCTCAAAACTGTAAATACAAAAAAGTTGCACAAAATAGTTTCCCACCACAGGAAATTTATTTTGAGTGTCTTCATAGTTTCATTTTTGAAATATACCAATTTTTATATACTGCAGGAAAAACGAAAATAAATATTATAGTGCAAATTTGCAAAAAAGCAGCATATGCATCAAAATAAACTATTTCCAGCAGTGCAATATGAGTCCTAAGCATCTCAGAAACGACACAGAAAGTCATAAAGTCAAAGATAACTTTTAAAAACACCAGTATAGGCTCATGAGGCCTTGATGGTAAAAAACTACATTTCCGCGAAAATGATGTCACTTCCGGTTTCGGGCAGGACATGGCGGACATGCGATAGTTCACGCTGATGGACGTAGGAAGTGTTATGACCAGCTGATCGGATCGGCAAAGCGTGTTTCTGGAATATTATGTTTTTGTTGCTGCAAGCGTTTTTTTTTTCAGTTTTTGCAAAGCTTTATGTGGAAGGAAACCGTGACCAAGGAAAAGCTAATGGCATAAGATGTAAGTACACCTTCTCCGGTTTCATATGGAAAAAAAATTTTTGCGCTAGCTCACTTGGTTGCAGATTTACTGGCGTTTAGATCAACTGGCGTTGGTTGAACAGATGTGTAGCAGTCTTGCGTTTCAGGAGCTTCTCCCGACAAACCAGCAAAAACACGCCAAATGTGTCATCTGTGACACTTGTGAGGTTATCTCAAACACACTCCGTCAGTCTTGATGCCGTTGAACAACAAAATGTTTAAAAATGTGGCGAGTTTACCTGGTGATATCCTCACGCGCGAAAACAGGAAACAATTAACACCACGCCGTTATTGTTCACAGGTCAGCAAGAGTAAACGATCGGGAGACCCTTGTCGTCGTCATCGTTCCCCTCGCACGTTTTATTTCTCCGGTTTCAGCGTTTTTGCTGCACAACTAAAGCGAGCAGTTTACTTTGTGTACTAACATGGAGTCGAATCAACCAGCGCCACCTCTGGCCAAGTGCCACAGCCTACAGCCAGATCAACTGGTGACACACATCTGCAGCACTTTTGAATTCCTTTCATGCACAATACATTTGTACCTTTCAATTGTGCGTTTGTGCGTCATGCAAATAAACCATTGAAATGATATAATTTATTATCAGCCTACATTTGTACAAAATGCCAAATGACATACACATAGTCATAAGAATCACCATCCTGATATCAATACTTTTGCCCATAAGAAAAATGTCGTGAACAAATATATGACACACTAATATTTCACCAGTGTTGTAACATCACATGTCGTTAGCATAGTCTGCCTATGTCTTCCCTCTGCAAACGAACATTTCAGAGTTGGTTGTGATATAGTCTGCATAAGTGTGGTCAATCTAATAACGATCCGTAAGGGGATGGCAGTTACGCTGAATATACAGAAGTTACACAGTGATCAGTAATAAACAGTCCAATGCAGGTCAGTCCACTGCTGCCACCTGTGGCCAAGTACCATAGCCTACTACTAGATTAACTTGTGACACACATCTGCACCTGCTGCTATGATCACATTGAGTAAAGGCTGAGTGGCTGCACTCACACCTGGTGCATCCAAATCTACCCACAGATATGTTGAAAGATGCAATGCCAGCAATGTGGATTGTCAACACTACAAACAATCAGTAAGCAAAGACAATACGGTAGTGATGGGCAGATGAAGCTTCATGAAGCACTGAAGCTTTTCATCCAATTGGTTCACCCCAGCGCAAAGCTTCTTGAAGCTTCATTTGCTCTAGTAGGACACCTACTGGACGTAAAAATTCTATTCATTCTCATGCAAAGCTCTGTAGTGCCTAAGCATGGATGAGGTGTTGTTGTTATATCCCAGCTCCCTGGCACATAGCAAACACTTCACCTTGTACAAAAGTAAAGACAGCTTAACATATGTTTTATTGCACCATCAGTATTATGAAAATACATCTTCTGTAGAAATTTACATACCTTGTTGGGAGGAATAAAATCAAAATGTTCCCACACAGGGGAGGACATCCTCCTCTTCTTAGCTGGCTCCATTCTCTCCTGACTTTCTCTCCTCACTCTCATAAACCTCCAAACTCTCACCAAACTGTCTCTAACTCTCACTAACCACAACTCTCCATCAAACACCTACATTTTTGAATGAAGTCTGAGGGGTTTATATCGCTGTCATATCTCGCGGCAAAGTTTGAACCGCTTCATGAACCAGTCACGTGGTACAGCCGGGCAGCGAGGCTTCGGACGTCATCATTTCAGCTCCTCCCATAAATGAAGCAAGCCTCGATACGCGCTTCGCGGAAACGTCCCCTCAATTACTCGACACACGCTTCGAAGCCTCGATACAGAACGTCACATCACTACAATATGGGTCAATTTCTTCTGTCCATTATCCAGCCAGATATACTTATGACACACATCTGCAGCTGGTCCTATCACCACGTTTGAATATGTTTCCTGCACAATACATTTGTGATTGTCAATATTGTCTTTTCTGTCCCATAAACCATGCAACCACATGAAACACAATTGTGTATCCATTTAAATCTCATCATATACATGAAGTTTTAGACATCACAACTCCTTTTGTTTATGTTATTACCCGACAACAATATGTACTCCACACATAGATTACATAGAAATATGTCATTAGTGCTCACAACACACCTTGTCAGAATAGTCTGCCTATTTCTTTACTGTGATTCTGTATATTTCAATTGTGCAACTGGAGTCACTTGAGGCAATCGTGTGGTGTTTGCTAGGAACACTGGTAGCCAATATAGGTAATTAAGCAGCACAGCTGGAGAGAATTGGTAGTCATATGCAGTCTATATAAGCCCAGTGAGTACAACCAACATTTGTGGGTTTTGTGAGGCGATAGCAGTTAGTGAATTTACAGCAGTTAGACAGTGATTAGAAGGCAACTATAGCCAGTGTGGTTGAGAAGAGCTTGTGAGAGAGTGGACTTCTGAAAGTGAGTGACTGAGGTGTGCTAGTTGGTTTGTGTGGTGTGTCTTTGAGTCCGTGTGTTTGTGGTACAGTGGAGTAGGTAGATAGGTGGACAGGTGTAGGTGAGGGAAATGGATCCCAGAATTGTGAGGGAGCTTCTGGAGTTCAAACTCCACGATCGCTATCCTGAAGGATCAACCAGCAGGGAAAGATATACAATCAAGAGAAGAGCTGAGACCTTCAGGATAAATGGTGAGTACAATAGATAATGTCATGTAAACCATCAGAGTGTAGTATTGTGCTTTAATGTGATCATTTCTTTTTGTCTGTTTGTTCTTGTCTTGCCTCACATGCTCAATGTAGATGGAGACCTGTATTATGTATGCAGGCAGAAGAAGAACAAAACGGAGAACCTGGCAAAAGTGGTCTGCACTGCCAAAGAGGCAAATGACATTTTTGAGGAATTTCATTCCAGCCACTTTGGTGGACACTGTGGATGGGAGAAGACCCACAGTGCCATCATGGCACGCTATTACTGGCCTGGCATGGAAGGGGACATTAAAAAATGGGTGAACACATTTTGTCTGAATGAGCCTCAAACTCATTGTGAGAACCCAAAAACTCCCCCCCACCCCCCCCTCTTCGTTTGTTTGTTTTTCTGTTGTTTGTATGTCTTTTGTTTGTACCTTGTTGCTCCTGACTAACCCATATTAGCTACAACTCTAAGGCATTTTGCTGATTATTAGCATGTAATGTTACTTAATTTGTCAATAGGTTGCTCAGTGCCCACAATGCCAGTGTAAGAGGGCCAATATTAAGGAAAAGAAAGGATACATTCCAATCGAGGTACAGTAACACAGACAGCATATTTGGTACTGTCCAAATACACCAAATGTAACATGTTCTTTTTTACCCCCCTCACAGGTCACAGAGCCCTTCGAGCTCGTTGGAATGGATCTTGTGGGTAAACTGACCTTAACAGATGGTGGCAATCAGTACATTTGTGTGATGGTTGACTATTTCACCAAATGGGCAGAGGCCTACCCACTGAAAACCAAAACTGCAGATGAGGTCACCAGTTGTATTCTGGATTTTTTCTACAAATTTGGTGCACCTAAAAGACTGCTTACAGACCAGGGCTTAGAGTTCTGCAACAAGGTAAGGTATTAATAACTCAAGCACATATGTAATGTCAGCTTGGATGACTAATGTGATCACCTTTTCAAGGTCAACTATAGCCTGTGCAAAACCCTGGGCATCCAAAGAAGCCTCTGCTCACCATACCATCCCCAAACCAATGGCTTGGTGGAGAGATTAAATGGCACAATCCAGAGGTACAATACTGTCATTTATATTTTGTGCTGTAACTATGTCACAATGTTGGCTATTTAGTATATTGTTTTTATGCATTCACATTTCAGATCCCTCAATAAACTGGTGAGTGACGAGCCCAAGAACTGGGACAAATTTCTGCAGTCAACCATGTTTGGACTGAGGACAAAAAAGCAGCTTACGACAAAATACAGCCCATATTTCCTCATGTTCGGCAGAGAGGCAAGGTATCCATCAGAGATCCCAAAGGAATACAAGGTAAAATGGTGTAATTTACAAGAGAGAAAATGTCTCAATCCTAATCCAGTTACTCAGTCATTCTATTTTGGCAGGTTACAGAAGACATGGTCACTAAAACCATTTCAAATGAAGACGTGTGTGTGAGGGCCTAAAATCCCAGGAGGTGGTATACGCTGAGATAACCAAAAATGTCAAAACCACCCAAGACAAAATCCGCAGGGGGAAGGCAGAAAGGGGAGAGGAGGATGGCTTTCAGGTGGGAGACATGGTTTTGCGAAAAAATGTGAGGCAAGAACAGAGAAAAGGTGGCAAACTGGATGCTGATATGCTGGGACCCTTGAAGATTGTGAAGCTGGAAGGCAAAAGTGCTGACTTGGTGTCAGAGAAGGGCAAGCGGACTGTGAAGGTCAATGTTGACCAACTGACACACTACTTCCAGCCTGAGGAGAGGGTCCCAGCAAAACTGAAGAACTTGTCTGCTTCCTGCGAGGGCCCATCAGCACCACCGGTGTCACCGCCTCCCTGCCAGGGGCCATCAGCATCATCACTGTCACCGCCTCCCTGCCAGGGGCCATCAGCATCATCACTGTCACCGCCTCCCTGCCAGGGGCCATCAGCATCACCATTGTCACCGCCTCCCTGCCAGGGGCCATCAGCATCACCATTGTCACCGCCTCCCTGCCAGGGGCCATCAGCATCACCATTGTCACCGCCTCCCTGCCAGGGGCCAACAGCACCACCAGTGTCACCGCCTCCCTGCCAGGGGCCATCACTGGTGCAGTCTCGCTGTGACCCCGAAAATGGTGAGTAAGCAGACAATGAACAAATGATATGTCTGACAAGTGCCTGACAATATTGTCTTCACAGTAATAACCAAAATCTGGGCTGGAGAAAGGGGAAAGGTGCTGTGGTCCAGAATTGGGCCTTACAAGCTATTTTCGGAGAACATTGCTGATTTGGCCCCTGGGAAAGAGTTGGAAAGTGAGGTATGTAAATGTTTTCCACATGAGTGGTCACCTCATTGGACGGAAATGACAATGTACCGTTTGTGCTCCTAGATCATAAATGCGTATTTGACACTGGTGGGGCGACAACACGCTGCATTGATTATGGACTCCTATTTCATGACATCAGTTTGGCAGGGGTCCACAAAAGGTTTGAGAAAGGTGAGTTGGCTTTGACATTTAAACATCCTCATTTAAGACTATTCATGATGTAATGCCAAGATCTTCACTTTGTAGCTGGATCTGCTGAATTATGACGTGGCAGCTGGGGCAGTCTGTGACAACAGACACTGGACACTCATTGTAAGACACCACACAACCATGAGAATTTGACGTGGACCTACTAGGTTTCAACATGATCTCCATTTGTTTTTCAAGATAATGTATCTGAAAGAGATGCGGGCTGTCTTTGTTGACCCATTTGGGGCGCTTCACGTCAAAAAGACGTCATAAATAAGTCTCCAATAACGCCAGAAAAAGTCGCCAGATTTGTCGCTAGTCGCTTTTTAGAAAAAAAGTCGCTAAGGGGGTCTGAAAACTCGCTAAATATAGCGACAAAGTCGCTAAGTTGGCAACACTGTGTAAAAGGGCATTTATTCCCTTCAAAGACCTGCAGTTCAAAAAAAGCGCCCCTCCGACAGCCAAACCCATCTGCTCTCTGATTGGATTGTTAAATTTGTGATTGACATGACATTGACCAATCAGATGAAAGGAAGAAAAATAGGGTCAAAATTCGAACTTGTAACTTGCAGCGTTTTTTTTTGGCTAAGTCCACACACAAATCTTTTTTACTCACGCACAAATCTTTTTTACGCACGCACAAATCTTTTTTACACATACAAATCTTTTTTACGCACACACAAATTTTTTTTACACATACAAATCTTTTTTACACACACACAAATTTTTTTTACACATACAAATCTTTTTTACACACACACAAATTTTTTTTACACCTACAAATCCTGATTTACAAGTACAAAATATTTATGACCACATTTTGAGCCCATAAGAATGCCTTCAGCTTGTTACATTTACATAAATCTTTGATTGCTAGCAGTGTGACTCTGAAGTGCTGTACTGTATCTTTGTAAGTTTTCTCTCCAACAAACACAACAATGCCGACAAAACGTGTTGCACCGTCAAAGGCACCTGCGGTAGTAAACATGTTAAAAGGAAGGTAGAAGTTACCATATTGTGGCAAGCTGAGTAATCTTAACAACAAAGCACCCACACAGAGCTCGAGCTTGCTGTTCTACCCCAAACTGATAGAGAGAGCTCTTTATTGAAAACTTCATCTGCACTACACTGTGTATGAAAGGGTCAACAACTACATGCCTGAACTCACTCATGGTACTAAATTCTTTCCATCAACAATAACTGTCGGATATTTTTGTTTGTTACTGTTGGAAACAAACAAAGGCTAATTGGGCGGCTTAGACCCTCCAGCGGAGGCAGACAAAGGCTGAACGGGCCCCTTGGACTGTCGGAGGAGCTACAAAGCAGTGTGGTTGAGAGCTCCTCGACGCTGGATCGTTGAGTGACTACCCGTCAGTGTTTCCAGCAAAATCAGCTACTGTGTTGCTTTGTAGTTGTGTGTTAACGGCTGCCTCTGTGGATTTTCCAGCAGGAGTGCAGGAACGGGAGAGCAGCGAGCACAAGTTTCACAGAAGCAGAGACACGGAGCACGAGCACTGAGGAGGAGACATAGCACGGGGATTTATTGTTGTGTACTATTTACTTCACTGTAAATAAACGCACTGCATTCATCACACAGAGTTCTGCATTTTGGGTCCTCCTTCCCCACACACCCACGGTCTGCCACGCAGACCATGACAGAATGATCCAGCCACATAATGGACCCAGCGGACTCAAATGTCGCCTCAGAGGAGGAGTTGCTCGACCAGGCTGGAGTTACTGCCGGAACGTAATCCAGGCTGCCAATCAGCATCAGAGACACATACAGGTAGTGTTTTTTGATACTTTCCTGTCGTCCACTACCTTTTCGGCAAGGTTTTTGGACATTAACAACCTAATTTAGATTGTAACCATGCTGAGGGCAAGTTCCAGCTTTGAACTGTTTGGTTTGGGCGGTCCGGGCAAGGAGGACGCGGCTGCCTCCCTGGGAGCCCTCGCCACCTGTTTTTTTTCTTCATAGGCAGACGATTTCCCCACCGTCGCTTGTGACTCACTTGTTGGACCCTCCATTGCGGGGGAGACAGCTCCCACGCCATCGGCACTCCACCACATCTCCACTCACTCCCGCGGCATCTGCTGAGTCAGTAGACAAAGGACCAGCAGCACAGAACTACACAGCTGCTCTCCAGCCCGACCAGCTGGTGGATCCTCAGCCTGACACGCCAGCCCCGGCATCGTTAAAGAAGCGACGCTCGCGTCGCCAGTGTTCCTCACTGGAATCCCAGACCTTTTATCAGCCGGCTGTGGAGAGTAATATGGACAATTCTTCTTCACTAACCTTTTCTGGATATTCGACCAAGGACTGTGTGAATGCTAACCCCGTAGCCGTAGCTCAGTCAGCTGCCCAGCATGTAGCTCAGTCTTCGGCCCTGCTACCTGTAGCCCAGTCTTTAGTCCAGTGAGCCACTCATCTACACCCTCAGCCAGAGGTCGATACACCTGCTGGTCACACATCATTCACCACTGGAGGGTCAGAGGGGCTGCTTCTGCCATCATCTCATCTATCTGTAGCTGCTACACCACGGCCCTTTCACCTACCTGCAACTGCTACACCACAATCCTCTCCACCACCTGCAGCTGCGGTGCCACGTGGACCTGCTTAAACCAAGCTGGAGGTCAGCAAGCCGAAGGGACCCCCGCGTCCATGCGCCCTCCACTTTGTCCACGTCCAGCGCGCCCTCCACACTGTCCACGTCCAACGCGTCTAGCACGGCCTCCACGGCCAGCACATCAGGGATCATGGGCCATTCTACACTCTCGCTCACCAGAGCTGCACCACCGCCAGACCCGTGGCAGACCGCCAGAGCCGCAACATCGTCGCCGCCACTGGGCCCGTGGGAGGCCACCTGAGCCGCAACAATGTTGCCACTGGACCCATAGCAGACCGCCGGAGCTGCCACGCCGCTGCCGCTGGACCTGTGGCCGCCCACCAGAGCTGCAACGCCGCTGCCAGTTCCGTGTTACTGTGGTCACTGGACCTAAGGTAGGCTGCCGGAACTTTGTTTGGGGGACTGTTGTGACACCGCTGCTGGAGCCGCAGCTGGGGCCGCAGCTGGGGTTTTGCAATGTTTTGCAACTCTGCTTGCCAGACAATTTTTGTTTTGTTTGTTGAGTAAGACAGGAGTAAGACCAGGAGAAAACATCACTCTCTACTGTGACTGTAAATCATCAGTTGGAAGCTACATAGTGTGATATAGAAATTGCTCTCATGATAAGCAGCTTTCCCTTGTACTGAAAACCTGGCTTGATTGGACTCATGGCCAACATTTAAATGATGACCGTGTTTTTCAGTCACTTTCTGTATCCAATTCCTAATTTCATTTGATATGATGAGGGAATCTGTTTTTATATGAACAGCATGTGACGCCTGCTGTACCTAAATTACTGAATGAAGAGCAACCATTGTGTTGCATTGTCACAGGAATATGCGTGTATTCATTTGGTGATTTATTAGATGTATAAAGGTTATTATACTTGATTCTAATCTGCTGCTGAGTCTCTTACACTGATGAAAATGCAGATAGCACAGAACACACATCACGATAAATCGACTTTGATCTGTGGCAAATCATTCGTCTCTTGTCCTGTTTTATGGCATTGTTGCATTTGACTGGTATATTTTTATGCCCTTTCATTCGCGGATCAATCATAGATGAGTTTCATACGCCAAGACTTTGTGCCTGTGCTGGGAAACCATGGGTTAACTTAGAGAGCCGATAATGAGCTTTGTGTGACCATTTATCCTGGTCCCAGTGTTAGGGTCAGTGATTCCAGATAACAGAAAGATATCCTGGATATGCTGAATTTCCTACTTGGTATACAGGGCTCTAAAGCAGCATCTACCAAGTCTGGTACAATTAAACCTAACAGTTAGTACATGACAGAAACACCAATGTTATCTCTTTTATTAAAGATTATGCGTGTATACACAGTTCATGCTGATTATTGAACAAAAAACCAAAAACAAAGATGAGATATTAATAGGATGTATTTGCGCTCTCTCTTAAACATGTTTTTAATGTTAGTTTTAATCCAAAATTTGGACTGAAACAAGTATGACACATACGAACGTCAGGAGACAAAGACCTGACAGATATAACCTCAGTAAATAAAGTCGGTGTTCTACCTCTGAGAGGTGGCAGTCAGCGTGGGGTTATGCAAGTTGTCTTCTGGGAGCCGCGCTTTTTCGGCTGTATAACAACTCGACTGTTTGTGAGGCAAATTAGTCTATTACATGCTTTGCTGTGATACTGGGCTGGGCAGACATCTCCGAAATCATGTAAGCACTTTGGCAAATAGGCTCTATCTTGACAAACCGACCAGATATTTGAAGATTAAACCACTAAATTCTGCTAAAGAAATATTAAGTGTATTTGGTGACACACAAGCAGGGTATTTCAAATTATAGTTTAGTTAGTTTTCATATGTCCATTGTTGGTGTTGAGAAATGCCCACTGAAACAGTGGTTTTGACTTGATCAGGTTTTAACCCTTCCCCCTTTGATCGGTGAGAGTGACAGATAAACACAACTCATGAACACAGCCGCAGGGCCAGGAGTGCCAAATGAATTAAATAAATACATCAATAAATAACTAAGTAAATGTGTCAATAACTAACTAATTGAAGCTATGTAAAGCGTGTGTTCTCAATGATATGGTCTGCAGTTTGTTGCAATCCACTTGGCACTGTGTGAGTCAATATCTGAGAGGTAGTCTTACTGAGTCCCCGGTGCTCCGTGAGTGGTTTGTCCTTACCTTTGTGCATAATACTTTACATCAGTCGACTGTTCCATTTTGTTATTTTTTTAATACTCAAATTTCCCATTGAGAGGGCCAATGTGCGTTTATCATCTTCCAAATTGAGTTGATTGGTTCAGCTGTCCGTCACTACCAGATCAAATGCCCATTTGCACATGTGCGAAGGTAACTCTACTTGGACAAACTTCCCGAAATGTGTTGACAGAAACATTTCAGGGATATTTTGAGTCATTCTGCACTCGAGATGCGTTAATAGCGTTACATTTTTTTTTTATCGCATTAATCGTGGTTAATGGCTTAATTAGGTAGTATTTTTTTGTGCCAGCACTTTCAAGATTACCTTTTTATTTTTCCAAGAAATTATATTTGAAAGAAGTTGTAAACATTTTCCTTGTGTCCTTAAAGTCAAGATTGACCATCATACAGGCTCTGTCTCATGCTGCAGAATGACAGAGATCATTCAGTGTAGTGTTATTCAAAGAAACAAGACACCAAGTGAATTACAGCAGCATCAAGAACCCTTGGCATTACTTTTCATACTGCAGTGTTTTGAAGGGTATTTTGATTCAGGCACCGCCCAAGTTATTCACACTGCCCATAGTGCCCTGATATTCCTATCTTGCATAGATAATATCAATCAGAGGCTTATGCACTGGTCATTATTGCTGCCAAATTTTAACACTGAGTTTACCGCCTAAAGGGAACCAATGACATAGTGATAGACACTCTGTTTCAGAGAGGCTCTTAAAGCAAAAATGTAATATTAATTTTTTTCATTCTGTTTGTGCTCTCCAGCTTTGCTAATGTGGAAAAATTTCCCTTATTTATAACCCAATAGAGAGCAACTTCATTCAGATTCAGATTTCATTGATATAAAACATGGTTAAATAATATTCTTACATGACCAGAAAGTTTAGGTTTGTATAAATATTTAAAATGCATTTATAAATTGATTTCAATAAAAGTTTTCAATAAAGGGTAAGGCTTATTCATTTTATTTTATAGGTTGTGTGTGTTTTGTTGTTTTCTTTCTTTCTTTCGTTTTCTTTTTTTTTTTCATTTTCTTTGTCTTTGAAAAATTATCTTTCAGGTTACCATCATAACATCACTTGGTGTTGCACCTATAGAAAACAACCACAAAGAAATGTTCCATTCAGCAGGCCAATCACAACTCACATTTCCTTTAATGGAAAATGTTCATGTGTCATGACATCTGTTAATAGGACGTGTTGCTGTCTTCTAACTCCAGGTTATCGTCATTAGACATGGACGGGGTGCATGCATTTCTGATTGTTCTTTTCGGTAAATCGTCTAAACATTTTGATATTCATTTTGGTCCCATTTTAACAATGAGCATTTTTTCATTCTGAATTTTTTTTAAGAAATGTGTATATGTGAACATTTTTTTTTTGTTTCTATCTTCCAGGAGCTTTATCTTCGAGTCAAGATCTGAGAAATGCATCAGTGATAGAGATGGGAGTGAGACCAGGAAAAAACATCACTCTCTACTGTGATTGTAAATCATCAGTTGGAGTATACATAGTGTGGTACAGGAATTGTTCTCATGAGAAGCAGCCTTCCCTGGTACTAAAAACCTCGCATGATCGGAGATATCGTGTCCCACACTCAGATTATGATTCTGCTCACTTCCATCTCCTGAATCCATTTCCTGATTTTCATCTGGTAAAGAACAATTTCTCTCAATCTTATGACCTGCTGATCACAAACATCACTGAGACTGATGAGGGCTTTTACTACTGTGGAACTGAAGAGCTCAAGGTTAAGGATGAAGAAAAAATTATCCAAAGATATGTGCGCACATATAGTAATGTCACAACAAAGATCCTGCTTCATAAGGATTCTGGTGAGTCTTGCATTATCTGTGCACTGTTTTTTAGCCCTTTGAAAAACTAACCACAGTAAGAAGATATGATCCGACATTATGATGCATTTTAAAATGGACAGTTTGATTATTTAGTAGATAGTAGGTAAATGATTATGATGATTTGCATGCCACCGGAATAAATTTAAAATGAAACGAGAAAGATGCAGTTTTTTTAATTTTTCGACAAACGCAGTTGTGAATGAAATGCAATTTTTTTTTTTATGTTTTCTTTGTGGTGTTTTAACACTTTCCGTCCCTCAGAATGCTTTGCTAGGCCTTAAATAAAGCTGTCTTAAGCTTTTGCCAGTAAGCAAACTGCATTCTAAACTGAAATCAAGTCAATGACGTGGCCGTTACTAAATATTTGATTTATTTATTTATTCATTTTACTTCTTTAAAACAAGCTAGATGCTGTTACAGCACATTCTGGGTTATCCTCTATAATATCAACTACATCTGTAAAAAGCCCTCATCTTTGTGGCTAAAAGATGAGCCTGGTGTCAGAATGTAGGTAAAAATGAGAACATTTATACTGTACAACTTCGTTTGAAGTTGTAAACCACCTATCTTGCAAGGTTATATGATCCTTTGTACTAATTTCTACTTTGTTATGATAATTCATAGACAATTAGTTTTATCATATATAGTAATGTTCAATGCTGGCAGTAGAGCAATAGAACAAAAAATAAACTTGGGCTTCAGATTTTGAGATTACTTAAACTGTTTTTCTTGCAACTTTGGTTGCAAATTTTAGCTAATATGTTTATTTCGAACATAAAAATTTAATATCATTTGCTCCTATATTTAAAAGTTGTATTTTGTGTTGTGATTCACTGTCCACAACCTAAATAGCATTTGGCTTAATCTGAGCTGAAAGCAGTTGAGATTTTGGTGAGGTCTGATGCAAAAATTCACAGAGGGTTCCTCCATTTTATTGCCCTGATATTATAAATAATAAAATAATAATTTCAATTCATGACACCAAAAAAGAAACAAGGCATATCGTATTCTGATGCCGGAAACTTGATTAATGATTCTGAGAAAAGATAATAAAGTGAGATAATATAAGATGCACTAACAAGTTACCAAAATTACATGAAAAAGCCTTTGTCTAATAAAATTCTAAACATTCTATAGCATTCATTATTTAGTACTTATAGTACTACTTGTTTTTTTTTTACGTAACTGAAGGAGTGTAATAATTATGATACAGAAAATTTTACATATGATAGAGCCTGCACTACCAGATATGGAAAATACAATTAAATGCACATACAACATGTAGAGCAATAATTTACACCACTACACCTGAGCAACTTAATGTACATATCCAGATTTCTTTGGCTTTAAATTTCATTATTTAGGAGTCATGCAGCTTGTTTCATTTATCAGAAATTTCCATACACTCATCATGGGCATAGATGGAACATTTTGTCATTTGGGACTCATACTGATTTCTTTGAACAGGTTTTTTTTTTTCAGTGGTGGAAAGATACAGTATATGTACAGCATACTTCTGTAATTACTTACAAAAATAGTGTGAATTTGTTTGGATTTTCACTCATTCACACAGGGTCAAAATTATATGTACAGGTTCAAATATGTATAGTGGTGGCTGTGACACATTAAGAAATAACACATTACTGTAATCACATTATATTTTCCAGTAATATTTTACTGTACAAATTCAATAATGCAGCATATTACAGTTACAATTATGTTGACACTTGCATTACAAAGGTTCATTCATCTGCTGTGCGGCAGACAGAAACCATTTGCACATTGTTAAAATCAGGTGATTTCAGTTCACGTGTGAGAGGAGAAAATTGGTGGAGCAGTACAGCAATACAGCTTTTGAGGAGTGGATATTAGTGATGTGCGGATCGATCCTGAAATATCGATTCCTCCGATACCAGTCATTTATGTTCTAGAATCAATTCTCACATTAAAATATCGATATTTTAGTAATTTAGGGTAAATGTGTAGTTTATCAGTAACAGGAACACAGTGGTAAGAAACTATATAATTCGGATTGTTTACATTCAAAGGAACTACTTCCTCTTTCGCCTTTCATAGTCATGTGCGAAATACGGCTGTATAAATGTCTCGCAGCTGCTGGCGTGCGCGCTCACAACAATGGCTGAGCGCAATTGGAGTAATTTGCGGACATATTTTACATCCACAAACAGCCGAGACGTGGTTTGCGATACATGTGGCAAAAAGTGAGGTGTTGTGGCCATACATGCCAACCTTGAGACCTCAGAATTAGGGAGACATTCAAAAGGGTTGTTGGGGGGTGATAAATACATTTTACAGTGTTTATTTATCGGATAAAATACGTTCAATTCAATTCTATTTATATAGCGCCAAATCACAACAAAAGTCTCCTCAAGGCACTTCATAGATACAGAAAAAAACCCAACAATCATATGACCCCCTATGAGCAAGCACTTTGGCGACAGTGGGAAGGAAAAACTCCCTTTTAACAGGAAGAAACCTCCGGCAGAACCAGGCTCAGGGAGGGGCGGCCATCTGCTGCGACCGGTTGGGGTGAGAGAAGGAAGACAGGATAAAAGACATGCTGTGGAAGAGAGACAGAGGTTAATAACAGATATGATTCAATGCAGAGAAGTCTATTAATACATAGTGAGTGAGAAAGGTAACTGGAAAGGAAAAACTCAATGCATCATGGGAATCCCCCGGCAGCCTATGTCTATTGCAGCATAACTAAGGGAGTATTCAGGGTCACCTGGTCCAGCCCTAACTATATGCTTTAGCAAAAAGGAAAGTTTTAAGCCTAATCTTAAAAGTAGAGATAGTGTCTGTCTCCCGAATCCAAACTGGAAGCTGGTTCCACAGAAGAGGGGCCTGAAAACTGAAAGCTCTCCCTCCCATTCTACTTTTAAATACTCTAGGAACAACAAGTAGGCCTGCAGAGCGAGAGCGAAGTGCTCTAATAGGGTGATATGGTACTACAAGGTCATTAAGATAAGATGGGACCTGATTATTTACAACCTTGAATGTGAGGAGCAGGATTTTGAATTCTGGATTTAACAGGAAGCCAATGAAGGGAAGCCAAAACAGGAGAAATATGCTCTCTCTTTCTAGTCCCTGTCAGTACTCTTGCTGCAGCATTTTGGATTAGCTGAAGGCTTTTCAGTGAGTTTTTTTGGACATCCTGATAATAATGAATTGCAGTAGTCCAGCCTGGAAGTAATAAATGCATGAACTAGTTTTTCAGCGTCACTCTGAGACGGGATATTTCTAATTTTAGAGATGTTGCGCAAATGGAAGAACGCAGTCTTACATATTTGTTTAATATGTGTGTTGAAGGACATATCCTGGTCAAAAATGACTCCAAGGTTCCTCACAGTGTTACTGGAGGCCAAGGTAATGCCATCCAGAGTAAGAATCTGGTTAGATACCATATTTCTAAGCTTTTCAGCGCCGAGTACAATGACCTCAGTTTTATCTGAATTAAGAAGCTGAAAGTTAGCGGCCATCCAGGTCTTTATGTCTTTAAGACATTCCTGCAGTTTAACTAATTGGTGTGTGTTATCTGGCTTCATGGACAGATAGAGCTGGGTGTCATCTGCATAGCAGTGAAAATGTATGCTATGTCTTCTAATGATGCTGCCTAATGATGTATAATGTAAACAGAATTGGTCCTAGCACTGAACCCTGTGGAACTCCATAATTAACCTCAGTGTGTGAAGAAGACTCTCCATTTACATGCACACATTGGAGTCTATTAGATAGATATGATACAAACCACTGCAGTGCAGTACCTGTAATACCTACAGCATGTTCTAATCGCTCTAATAGGATATTATGGTCAACAGTATCGAATGCTGCACTAAGGTCAAGTAGGACAAGCACAGAGATGAGTCCACTGTCAGAGGCCATAAGAAGATCATTTGTAACCTTCACTAAAGCTGTTTCTGTGCTGTGATGAACTCTGAAACCTGACTGAAACTCTTCAAATAAACCATTCCTCTGCAGATGATCTGTTAGCTGTTTGACAACTACTCTTTCAAGGATTTTTGATATGAAAGGAAGGTTGGAGATTGGCCTATAATTAGCTAAGACTGCTGGGTCTAGAGATGGCTTTTTGAGTAAAGGTTTAAGTGCAGCCACCTTGAAGGCCTGTGGTACATAGCCGATTATTAGAGATAGGTTGATCATATATAAGATCGAAGAATTAATCAATGGCAGGACTTCTTTGAGCAGTTTTGTAGGAATGGGGTCTAAAAGACACGTTGATGGTTTGGAGGAAGTAATTATTGAAGTTAACTCAGAAAGATCAATTGGAGAAAAAGAGTCTAACTTAACATCAATGGTACTAAGAGTAGCTGTAGATAATATTACATCTGTGGGATGATTATTGGTCATTTTTTCTCTAATGATAAAAAATTTATTTGTGAAGAAGTTCATGAAGTCATTACTAGTTAACGTTAAAGGGATGGTTGGCTCAAAAGAGCTCTGACTTTTTGTCAGCCTGGCTACAGTGCTGAAGAGAAACCTGGGGTTGTTCTTATTTTCTTCAATCAGTGATGAATAGTAAGCTGTTCTGGCTTTGCGGAGGGCTTTCTTATAAAGCAACAAACTATTTCTCCAGGCTAAATGATGATCCTCTAAATTTGTGACACGCCATTTCCTCTCCAGATTACAAGTCATCTGCTTTAGGGTACGTGTTTGAGAATTATACCACGGAGTCAGGTACTTCTAATTAGAGACCTTAGTTTTCACAGGAGCTACAGTATCCAGAGTCGTACGTAGTGAGGAGGTGAAATTATTAACAAGATAATCAACCTCTGTTGGGGTAGCGTTCAGATAGCTGCTCTGCTCTGTGTTGGTACAGGGCATTGACGATGATAACAGTGGCTGGATTATATTCTTAAACTTAGTTACAGCGCTTTCAGAAAGACATCTACTTTGATAAAGTCTACTCTCCACTGCTGTGTAATCAATTATTGTAAATGTAAATGTTATCAGGAAATGATCAGACAGGAGAGGGTTTTCAGGAAACACTGTTAAATGTTCAGTTTCTATGCCATATGTTAAAACAAGATCTAGAGTGTGATTAAAGTGGTGGGTGGGTTCTTTTACATTTTGAGAGAAACCAATTGAGTCTAATAACAGATTAAATGCCATGTTGAGGCTGTCATTTTTAGCATCTACATGGATGTTAAAATCACCCACAATAATTATTTTATCTGAGCTCAGAACTAAATTAGATATAAAGTCTGAGAAATCAGAAAGAAACTCTGTGTAAGGCCCAGGTGGACGATAGATGATAACAAGTAAGACTGGTTTCTGAGTTTCACAGCTGGGGTGGACAATGTTAAGCATCAGGCTTTCAAATGAATTAAAAGTCTCTCTTGGTCTTTCATTAATTAATAGACTGGTGTGAAAAATTGCTGCCACACCGCCCCCTCGGCCTGTGCTTCGAGATTTCTGGTAGTTAGAATGACTCGGGGGTGTTGATTAATTTAAACTAACATAATCATCCTGCTGCAACCAGGTTTCTGTAAGGCAGAGTAAATCAATTTGTTGATCAATTATTAAGTCATGTACTAACAGAGACTTGGAGGAGAGAGACCTAATATTTAATAATCCACATTTCACTGTTTTACTCTTTGGTTCAGATGTGGATACTGTATTGTTCTTTCTTTGTGATTGTTTATGTTTAAGTTGTTTGTTGCTGGTTTTTAGTTAGTTTTTTGTCTTTTTGGAAGCTGACACAGTCTCTATGGAGATGGGTTTTTGGGGGGGTAGCAGGAGGAGAGAAGCTGCAGAGAGGCGTGTAAGACTTCAGCTCTGCTTCCTGGTCCCAACTCTGAATTGTCATATTTTGGGGGGTTTAATAAATTTGTCCATATTTCTAGAAATGAGAGCTGCTCCATCCAAAGTGGGATGGATGCTGTCTCTCCTAACAAGACCAGGTTTCCTCCAAAAGGTTTGCCAATTATCTATGAAGCCCACATCGTTTCTGGGACACCACTCAGACAGCCAGCAATTTAAGGAGAACATGCGGCTAAACATGTCACTCCTGGTCTGATTGGGGAGGGGACCAGAGAAAACTACAGAGTCCGACATTGTTTTGGCAAAGTTGCACACCGATTCAATATTGATTTTAGTGACCTCCAATTGGCGTAACTTGGTGTCATTACTGCCGACGTGAATTATGATTTTACTGAATTTACGTATACCCTTAGCCAGCAGTTTTAAATTTCCTTCAATGTCGCCTGCTCTGGCCCCTGGAAGACAATTGAATATGGTTGCCGGTGTCTCTAGCTTCACATGTCTGAGAACAGAATCACCAATTACCAGAGTTTGACCCCTGGCGGGTGTGTCGCCGAGTGGGGAAAAACAGTTAGACACATGAACGGGTTGGTGGTGTACCTGGGGCTTCTGTTTAGGACTATGCTTCCTCCTCACCGTCACCCAGCCGCCCTCTTTCCCCAGCTGCTTGGGGTCTGCCGGGGAACAGCTAGTGGGGCCTACGCTATCTTCGGCTGCACCAGCTATATCGGATCGGAAAGGAAATCAGTGGTATCGCACATCACTAGTGGATATGGACATTAGTTACATTTTTATTGCACAAAAGGACAAGAGCACGATGGTCAAGCGGAAACAGCTTCCAGGACAGAAACAACCACATTATACTGCTCTTTGCAAGCATCTACATACACAACATGCTAACACAAAGCTAGCCAAGAACTGAGAGTAATGTTAAAGCTGAGAACAAACTGACTGATCTTCAACAGGGACAAAAAACAGTGATGAGCATTGAGGCTAATAGTCTTCATTTCTACCTGTTCATGTTTCTAAAGTAGAATGACTGTGTCTGTCATTTTCAAGGTTCTTTGAGCTGGTTTTCATCTTTGCTTTGTGTTGTCAGTTTAGTGTTCATATCTAAAAACTGAAAGAAATATTGTACCTGTGTCCCCATTAAGATCGAGATTTGTGTTGGTACATGGGGCTGTAGCCTACATTAGCTGGTTGTTATCAAACAATGTGTTTCAGGTCATTTTATGGAGTAATGACTAACTTAATGTAACATATGAGTAGTGTAACAAATAATTTTTCCTGGCAAGTAATTATGCAAAGCATAGCATTACTTTTAAGTAAAGTAACAAGTAATGTATTAAAAAGAGGTGCTGAAGGTTCTACAATGTCTTTGAACCAGACAAAGTCAAGGCATATTAATGTCTCATTAGTGATCACAACTGACTACATTTGGTAGTTTATTTTTGCAAAAATAACAATTCTAACCATAATAATTTATTTGTTAGCAATCTTTGGATTGACCAATACTCAGAACAATGGGAAAGTCCAAGGAACTAAGTGAAGACCTAAGAAGGAGAATTGTATAAGTTGGGAAGGTCTCTTGGAGACCTTTCTAAATGACTGTAGAATCCAAGATTATCAGTTGAGACAATTATAAATAAGTGCAACTTATTTGGATGTTGCCGTTTTGCCAAGGAAGAAGACCCAGACTAACCCTGAAATAGGAGGAATCTGGTTACGATGTTCAGGGACAATTCAGTGCTCAAACATGCCATGAACTGAAAACTCCTCAAATGCCAGCACCACTGCCCACAGTGAATTGAGTTTTACATTGCCATGGACTGAGAGGGTGTTGACCAGTAAAGAAGTCCCTGCTCCAAAATCGACATCTTCAAGCTCAACTGACATATGCAGCTGCCCACACAGACGAGCCAAATACGTAATGGATAAAAGTCAGACATGAAAAAAACTGAACTATTTGGCCACAATATTGAGAGGTATATTTAGAGGAGTAAAAGTCATGCTTTCAAACCTCACAACACTGTACTGTCAAACATGAAGGTGGTAGCATCATGCTCTGGAGCTGTTTTATTGCTAATAACTCGTATGTTGCACAAAGTCCAAGACTACAGCCAAATTCTTTGACTACACCTCAACAGCTATACGGTTGAAATACAATTGAGTGTTCCAATAGAACAATAATCACTGAAAGCCCTAAATTACCATGATATTTGTGCCTATGATGAGTTTATGTGAACCGCAACTGTAGAAAGTATATCCCTCTACACGTCAGAATGATTAGGTTTATGTCACATATTAACAAACAGAACTGGACAGTGTGCATTACACTATCTGCACTATTTCTTACATGTGATGCCATATGCTTGGATCAAGAATTGTAATTGTTTCATTCCAGAGTTTCAAAATTGTGACAGAGTCTTGTATGTTATCATCAGTCTACACAATGAGCTAACCTTGATAACTTCTGTTTTTCAGGTTCAAGTGAGAACCTCTGTTTTACAGCTTCAAGTGAGCCCCATCATGAAACTTGTTGGATGCTACTTTATTCCTTGTGTCCAGCTTTTGCTGTTATCTCATCACTTCTCTCCTCTCTTTTGATTTATTACTGTCAGAAGACAGGTAAGTCCTCAACGTTTAATTTGTCTAGCAAATTATTTTTCATCTCTTTATTTCCGTGATCATTTTGCCATCATGATTAAATTAAGTTTTTTTCTCTAAAATTGAAATATTTTTAGTTTCTCTATAATTCTGATATTATAATTTTACTATAATTTTTCCTTTAATCTTGTTCTAGTTGTTTTCTTTTGGTGTACTGAATTATAATAACACTATGTTAATTTCTATAGCTAAGACACCTCAGGATGATGAGAAAGGATACAGCAAAAGAGTACAGAAAAGATGGAATGAGGTAATTAAGAACTTTTATCAGTCTTTATATGTAATGATATTTAATATTTATAATACTGTATTTTCTGCACTATAAGGCACTCTTAAAATCCTTTAATTTTCAAGATATACCATGTTCTGACTGAGAGATTTCTGAAAAATTTAAAACTTACAGCTCTGCTATCACTTCCAACATAAACGAAGACAGAAAACTAAACAGCAGTGATGTTTGTAGGGTCACTGTAGTTGGACTAGCTGATATATAATGATCTGCTACGTGATCGCTAGCAACACAGCTATGTCAGCCTAACAAACACAGTGAAGCTGGAGGATGAACGCTAACTTTTTCCACTCAATAAAAGTTAACATGAGGGTTCCCGATGATGAGGGACAAATGCAATCGCATGTCGGGATGCTGTTGTAGTGTTGGACCCAAGAAACATACGCTGGGGCGAATATGTTGACAGCAGAACTTTTATTTAATACTGTGGTTTCTTGACTGGGACACAGACACTCCCGCTCTCTCTTTGCTGTCACGTCCGCTCCCCCTCCGACTGTCACTGCCAACATATAAAGAGACACAATCACTGTCAGATCCCAGCACACCCCTTTTGGTTTTTTTACTTATTAATTCATGTTTTGTTCACAACAGTGTTATCACAAAGGGATTTATTACATCCCACAGAATTGCTTAGATCTGTGAAAGTAAAAATATATTTACTTTGTTTGCCAAGAGGATTATGCTATAGTCTTTAAGTTAGATATGTGAAACAGTTTTGCTTTACTTTTTTTGCAAGCAATGTAATACATCTGTAAAGTTTATTAAAAACATTTCACTTGTTTCCATTGTTTGTGATTATTCTTCATTTTTCTTACTGTTGGTCTTGAGAACTACTGTGTATTATTCAGCCAAAAAATTCTGCACTTATAGAAATTGGACAATAGAAGATTGGAAAAATGTTGCCTGGTTTGAGACTCATATCTTAATTTCTGCTGCGAAATTCACTCATCATCTGTAGAATGTTTAGAACTTTCAGGCTGGTGTAGAGTAAATGTGTAGGGGATGTTTGCTTGACACATTTTCGGCCCGTTAGTATGAACTGAGTCATTTAAACACCACACTCAACCTGAGTATGATGAGTAGATGTTGTCCCATCCAGAACAGTTAAATCCTTCCCCAAATCAAAAACCGTGGATTAACAGAGATGTTTGCACGGCACTGGCGGCACGGAACACCGCTTTTGCTTCCGCGAACACATCGGACTACAAACATGCACATTACCAACTCCGGAAGACGATCAAAGCAGCCAAACGTGAGTACAGGGACAGGGTGGAACAACAGTTTGACAACCCTCGGAGTATGTGGCAGGCACTAAACACAATCACAGACTTTAGAGGGAAAACCAGCACACCGCAGACCACGGCCTCTCTGTGTGAGGATCTAAACGTATTCTACGCTAGATTCGACACAGCTAACACCGTGAGACTGGACAGTGTGCGCACCGCGGATGACGTCAGTGCGCACACTGTGTCTGAGGAGGATGTGCGGAAGTGCTTCAGGAAGGTGAACGGACGCAAAGCTACTGGTCCGGATGGGATTCCCGGCCGCGTCCTCAAGTTATGCGCGGCTCAGCTGGCTGGAGTGTTTACACACATCTTCAACCTTTCCCTCTCTCTGTCTGTAGTCCCAGCCTGCTTCAGAATGGCCACCATCGTCCCTGTACCCAAATCCTCCACCATCTCCTCACTGAACGACTGCCGCCCTGTAGCCCTGACCCTCATCGTGAGCAAATGCTTCGAGAAGCTGGTCAGGGACTTCATCTGCTCTGCACTACCCGACTCACTGGACCCTCTACAATTCGCATACCGCCACAACAGGTCCACTGATGATGCCATAGCCCTGACACTACATACTGCCCTCTCGCACCTGGAGAAGAGAGACACATATGTGAGAATGCTGTTTGTGGATTACAGCTTAGCATTCAATACCATCGTTTCCTCGAAGCTGGACAGGAAACTGCAGGATCTAGGACTGAGCAGCTCCCTCTGCAGCTGGATCCTTAACTTTCTGTCTGACAGACGCCAAGTGGTCAGACTGGGAAGCATCACCTCATCTCCCATCACACTGAACACTGGTGCTCCACAGGGGTGTGTACTGAGCCCTCTCCTGTACTCACTCTACACCTATGACTGTACGGCCACTAGCAACTCCAGCATCATTGTGAAGTTTGCGGACGACACTACAGTGGTGGGTCTTATCACCAAAGGTGATGAGACGGCTTACAGGGAGGAGGTCAGCGCCGTGACCCACTGGTGTCAAGACAACCATCTTACCCTCAACATTGCAAAGACAAAGGAGTTGATAGTGGACTTCCGGAGGTGCAGAGAAGTACACACCCCCATCGCCATCAATGGCGCTGCTGTGGAGAGAGTGAGCAGCTTCCGGTGCCTTGGTGTACATCTGGCTGAGGATCTTACGTGGTCAGGACACATAAACAAAACAGTGAAGAAGGCGCAGCAGCGCCTCTTCTTTCTCAGGAGAAGTCAACTTCTCCTGATTGAAGTTTGGTCAGTTTACAGCATCCCGACATGCGACTGCATTTGTCCCTCATCATCGGGAACCCTCGTATTAACTTTTATCGAGTGGAAAAAGTTAGCGTTCATCCTCCAGCTTCACTGTGTTTGTTAGGCTAACATAGCTGTGTTGCTAGCTATCACGTAGCAGATCATTATATATCAGCTAGTCCAACTACAGTAACCCTGTTGCTGGGCAGAGAGCAACTCCCGCTATCTTTTCCCAGGAAGCTCCTGGCACTGGTCATCTTGCAAGTTTCGTCCTTCTACACCCTAACAGTTAGCAGATAACATAATGAAACATAGTTAGGCAAAACTAAGGATTTTTTCGCCAGGTCATACTGACACATATACATACTTCATCTAAGCATACAAATGTTATACAAAAATCATACAGTGAAGTTCTAACCACCTACATCTAAATGTGAGGGTTAACTACAATTTTCCCATTACATTACCAGCAAAAGTTTCTTGACCAAGTACTAAGTCATGTTTTTGCTTATTTCTTTGTAAATGAACAAAGTTACAAATTCAGCAGGCGATCAAATACTAATCTCCAACACTGTATATCTTTTTAAAACTGGCTTAATGCTATAGTCTTAACAGAGAGGTATTATCAGTTTCTCTTTAAACATGTTCATGTAGCAAGTGTAATATGTCTGTTATTAAAATATAGTTAATAAAATATTTCACCTATTTTATTGTTTGTGACTATTTTGCACTTTCTTTAGTGATGGTGGCATGGACTATTGTGTCACTGCCTGGCCTTTGCATTTGCTACTCTTACCACACACCTTACCACTGTTTTCCTGTCCTCATACATGTGCTGTACCATATATCACATATTTCTCTGCCAGTCCTGACTTCCCTATGTTATGGTATCGTTTCACTAGATCCACAAAGACACAATATAAGTACTTCTGACCTTCACTATACCACCAAGTGTCCTTGTCCTCTTTCCAGAGGATTCGACTTTTGTCAAAGAAGGAAGATACTGCCCCCTCCCCCTCCCTCCACTTTTAAACATAGGACACACGTGGGACAAGCGACTATTAAAATATAACGGGAAACATAAACACAGAGACGAAACCCAGACTCAAGACATACAACTAGACACAAGGAAAGGGTAACAAATATAGAGACATGACTAAGGACTAACATTACAAGACATGAACCAACAACTAACTAAACTCAGAAGCACGAGAGAATAATATACAGTATCTCACAAAAGTGAGCCTTCACATTTTTGAAAATATTTTATTACATCTTCTTGTGGGACAACAGCAGGTGCAAATGAAGAACAGGTGTGTTGAATTTGATGTTATTGCTCTCATACTCTCTCACAGTGGTCACTGGAAGTTTAACATGTCACATCATAGGAAAGTATTCTCTGAAGATATAAAAAAAGAATTGTTACTCTACATAAAGATGGCCTAGGCTATAAAAAATATTGCCAACACCATGAAAATGAGCTACAGCATGGTGGTTAAGACAACTGACTATGGTTGCCGGTGTCTCTAGCTTCACATGTCTGAGAACAAAATCACCAATTACCAGAGTTTGATCCCCAGCGGGTGT
The DNA here is from genome assembly GCF_056152115.1 of Neolamprologus brichardi. NCBI lineage: Eukaryota > Metazoa > Chordata > Actinopteri > Cichliformes > Cichlidae > Neolamprologus > Neolamprologus brichardi. Next base: position 19,569,212 of record NC_142109.1, read on the forward strand.
GTCTGTGGTTAGTTTTTCAAAGGGCTAAAAAACAGTGCACAGATAATGCTAGACTCACCAGAATACTTATGAAGCAGGATCTTTGTTGTGACATTACTCACTCATTAAGTTTTCTTAACTAAATAAAAAAACTATTTTGAAATTTCATGAACTAATTGATTGTAATAGCAGTGATAATTCTAAATAACAAATGTCGTATTGTTTTTTTTTAGGATGAAGACTTATTGTAGTGTTTTCAACGAGGATGTTGGTGACACCGAGTTAAACCACAAATGAAGACCCTGGAGTTTAGTTGCAGCTTGTTCAATTGTCTCCATGAACATGTGGTGAAAACTGAAATGACAGAAAATAAACTCCATCTCAACAGGCAGGAGCATGTTTACATCAATAAAGTGCATTACTCTCACTAAAACATTCATGTTAGCAAAATATACATTGATATCCAAAGCTATCTGCATGAACTGTCATATAAAGTAACTTACGGCGTTCCAGCCTGATAATTCGGAGTAGATGGCATTTGATTACATCTCCATACTGCCTTTAGCATGAGGAGCCTGTTTCTCAGCAAAACCGAGTGCTTGACCAAAACCGGAAGTGCTTGACCGGAACCGGAAGTGCCCCGCCAGAACAGGAAATACATTTTAGCGATATTTTCCTTTTAACTAAAACTTAAGTAAAGCATGAATTATTCATTTTAACAACACATATTAATTTTTTAATGGCAAATCTTTTTAGAATTATTTATTTCAAACTTATGAACCTATTTATTCAGAGAAATGCCTTAAGGGCAACACACTCCCCGCCTGGCCTCGGGAGGCCACTCTGCTAAACAAACATTATGCATTCAGTCCTTTGGCATGAGGAGGATAACTTCTGTAACTGGTCGCATAAATGTCTTTATGCATCCTTGATCGCATGTCTTTACCTCAATTTTCCTTACTCGATCGTCCTTGCTTGGGAATGTGGCAGTGACCCTGGCCATGGGCCAGCTGTTTCGTGCAACCTGCTTGTCCTTGAGCAGAACCAGGTCACCAACTTGGAGGTTTCTGCGCAACCCGGTCCATTTCTGCCTTTGCTGCAATGTGGGTAGATACTCTTGCCTCCAGCGTGTCCAGAACTGGTTGGAAAGGGCTTGGACCCGTCTCCATTGTTTGTTGTAGAGGTCTTTATCCGAAAAGTCTCCAGGTGGGGATAGGAGACAAGATTTCTGCGTAAGGAGCATTGAAGGGGATAGGACGAAAGGGTTCTCTGGATCAGAAGACACTGGGATGAGCGGCCTTGCATTTATTATGCCTGTAACCTCAGCCATGAGTGTGCATAACACGTCGTGAGTCAGTTGAACCTTATTTTGTAGTAGCATGGAGTCCAGGATTCTGCGGGCGACTCCGATCATGCGCTCCCAAGAGCCTCCCATGTGGGATGCATGTGGTGGATTAAACTCCCAACTGCAGCCTTGGATAGTTAGGTACTGTTGGAGTGATTTATCCATTCCAAGTTCCTTTGAAGTGCTAATAAAGTTGGTGCCACGGTCAGATAGCAGCTGTTTGGCGGGGCCTCTCAGAGCGAAGAAGCGGCGGAGGGCGTTTATGCAGCTGGATGTGTCCAGAGATTCGATTACCTCAATATGCACAGCTCTCGAACTCATGCAGGTAAACATGATGGCCCACCGCTTACTTTCAGCTGCTCCGCCCCTGGTACGCCTGGTTGTTATGGACCACGGTCCGAAGACATCAAGGCCAACGTAGGTGAAAGGAGGACAAGTTTTTAGGCGTTCAGGTGGTAGGTCCGCCATGAGTTGTTGTTCTTGTTTTCCACGTAGTTTGCGGCAGGTTAAACATTTGTGGATTACTGAATTGACTAGTTTTTTGCCGCCTAAAAGCCACAGCCCAGCAGCTCTGATTGCTCCTTCCGTCAGATGGCGACCTTGGTGCCTTGTTAGCTCGTGGTAATGGCGAGTGAGCAGAAGGGAGATGTGACTGTTTTTTGGAAGAATTACTGGGCTCTTTTCAACACTCTCAATTTCTGCGTGTTTGAGTCAGCCTCCAACAGAAATGAGACTGTCCTGTAACATTGGGCTGAGCTTCTTGAGGGGGCTCTGTTTTGAGATTGGCTTGCCAGCATCAAGGGCAGAAAGTTCCTTCTCAAAGTATGCCTTCTGTGTCTCTTTGAAGATGACAGTTTTTGCTTGAGCAATCTCCTCTGGAGTTTGGGGCAGATGACATTTGTGCCAGCCTCTACATTTTTTGTTTGGATTAGTCCCATTGAAGGACTTTGCAATGTGGATAAGATTTGCTATGGCTCTGACTAAAGACTGAAAAGTAGAAAAGTGCTCAAAACGCTTACAGATGAGTACTTGGAGGTGAGTGACGTAAGTTTTTACTTCTGGTCTAATTTCTGAGTCCTTATCTGGTTCAATCAGGTCAAACGTTCCACTCAGTTGTGTTGTCTCTGCGGCAGGACGGTGGATGAAGGGTGGTCCGGTGAACCAGGTGGACTTTTTTAGTTGGAATGCCGACAGTGACCTAGACGCATGGTCTGCTGGATTTTCCTCTGTGCGCACATAATGCCACTGTTCTGGCTTTGATGACTGGCAAATGCGCTGTACTCTGTTGTGAACGTATGTGTAAAACCTTTTTGACTCATTACAGATGTAGCCAAGCACTACCTTACTGTCCGTATAGAAGTGCACTGCATCAAAGTCTAAGTCCAACTCATCTTGAATGAGGTCGGCCATTTCTGCTGCCAAGACGGCTGCACATAGTTCAAGTCTTGGTATTGTAGGTTCTGACAGGGGGGCTAGTTTTGCTTTGCCCATTATGAACCCAACCTCGACCTTCCCATCTGTTTGAATTGCCTTTAAGTAGGCTACAGCTCCTATGGCCTTAATAGATGCATCTGAGAATAAACACAGTTCCTTTCGCTTTGCTCGACTTAGTGAGGTGGATGTGTAGGTTCTGGGAACATGTAGTTCTCTTAGATCCTGAAGGGAATTTCTCCACGTTTCCCATCTGCTTTGTTTGTCCTCTGGAAGGGGTACGTCCCAATCTGAACATTCCGAAGTAAGCTCTCTGAGTAGGGCCCTTCCTTGGATTGTAACGGGTGCCAATAGGCCCAGGGGATCGAAGACGCTATTGACAGAGGATAATACGCCACGGCGAGTGAATGGCTTGCTTGAGGTGGCCACTGAGTAAGTGAACGTGTCTCTTGTTATTTCCCAAATGAGTCCAAGGCTTCGCTGGGATTGTGTCTCTTCACCACTTAAATCTAAGTTTTTAATGACAGGAGCACAATCTTCTGGGCAGAAGGCCTGCATAACTGCCTGAGAGTTGGAAACAAACTTATGCAGGCGCAGGTTAGATTCAGCGAGTGAGGCTTGTGTTCTTTGAATCAAGTCTATAGCCTCAGCAGGAGAGGGGACAGAGATCAAGCCGTCATCTACATAAAAGTGCCTCTCCACGAACTTTACTGTATCTGCACCATAGTCTTTCGAACCTGCCCTGATGGCCTTGCGTAGTCCATAAATGGCAACAGCCGGGGATGTTGAGTTGCCAAACACGTGGACTTTCATCCGGTACTCGACAACTTCGTTGTTTAGGTCGTTGTCCCTATGCCACAGAAAACGGAGGAAGTTGCGGTGGTCTTCGCGTACCATAAAACAGTGAAACATTTGCTGTATATCTGCCATAACTGCAACACTTTCTGTCCGGAAGCGGAGAAGAACTCCGACAAGTGTGTTGTTTAAATCAGGGCCAGTAAGGAGGACATTGTTAAGTGAGACACCCAAGTACTGGGCGCTAGAATCGAAGACAACCCTGATCTGATTGGGTTTTTGTGGGTGGTAGACTCCAAATGTTGGAAGATACCAACACTCTTCTCCCTTTTCCAGTGGAGGAGCCACCTCAGCGTGACCATTGGAGAGGATTTTTTCCATGAAGGCCACGTAATGCTCCCGCATTTCAGGTTTCCTATTAAGGGTGCGTTTTAAGGAGGAGAACCTTGTGGCCGCCTGCTGTCTGTTGTTTGGTAATTGCTGGCGGGGTTCCTTAAATGGAAGTGGGGCGACCCAACTGTTGTCCACATCTCTGTACATAGCATTGTCCATCTTTTTTAGAAAGAGAGTGTCCTGTATTGAGTGAGCTGGTTTGTTGTCGTTATCTGTCCGGTTAAAAACCGTTTGACCCAGAGTTTGTTCGGGCGCTTTACCTGGCCTGTTTGTGTGTGGCATTTCTTTGAGTTGCAGAAGGCTATTGCATGGTTTGAAAACTGTAGGGCGGCCATTTTCCAGAACGACTGTCTTCAGAGTGCTGACTGTAGGCTTATGAACATTACCCAGACAGACCTCCCCAACTACAACCCACCCTAGGTCTAGGCGCTGGGCGAAGGGGGCATTATGGGGGCCGTTAATTCTCTGCCTGACCTTGTGTGCCTGTAAAATGTCTCTCCCTAGTAGCAGGAGTATTTCGGCTTTAGGGTCTAGCTCTGGGATGTACTTTGCTATGGTACGGAGGTGCGGCTGGTGTAGCACTGCGCTAGGAGTTGGGATTTCATTCCTATTGTTAGGAATGTCCTGACACTCTATGAGCGATGGTAGAGGGATAACTACTGACCTATCCAGTGACTCAATATGGAAGCCTTCAGCTATTTTACCCCATGTTTCTACAACACCAGAGCATGTTCTAAGATTGTAGGAGAAAGGTTCACTTTTAATGTCAAAAAGTTCGAAGAACTCAGGCTTGGCTAAAGAACGATTGCTCTGATCGTCTAGTATTACATATGCTTTAACAGCTCTGTCCTTGTAACCTTTAGGGTACACCCATGTGAGACATATCTTGGAACATGAACGTCCCCACTGACCTGGACCGCACACGTCTGTGCAGCTTGTTGTGACATCAACCGTGTCATGACTGTTTTCTCTCTCCCCGCCATTCTCTTGTGCCGGAGGTGGAGCCTTATTGGTCTGTGGTGGAGGACCGGGATGCATGACTGCGTCGTGACTTGTGCTGTCACATTCAGAACACTTTACTGAAGATTTGCATTCCTTCGCAAGATGAGTGTCTGAAGAACAGCATCTGAAGCATATTCCTTTCTCTTTGAGGAAGGCCTTTCTTTCGTCCAGTGGTTTATTCCTCAATGTTCTGCATCTTTTGAGTGGGTGTGGCTTGTTATGCAGTGGGCAGTTCCGGCTAAAGTCCTTGTTAGGGGGAGAAATATTGGTTTTGTGTACAGTAATTGGCTTGCTGGAATTTAAGTTTTTTGCAAAAGGTTTTTCTGGTTTTAAGTTTTGCTGGTGGAAACTTGGATCATTACGTTTCTTTGCTTCTTTACATATGAATTCACAGAAGTACTCAAAGGGTGGGAAACAGCCTTGGTTGTTCTCTTTATATTGAGAGCCGTGTGACATCCACCTCTCCTGAAGTCCATATGGGAGTTTGTCTACGATTGGGCTAATTCCACGAGAAGTGTCCAGATAGAGTAGACCAGGCAGATGGCCGTCTTCCTTAGCGCCTTGAATCTCTTGCAGTAAATCTCCTAGTTCACGTAGCTTGACATGATCTTTGACTGTTATTTTTGGGAAACTGTCCAACCGTTGGAAAAGTGACCTTTCGATTATTTCTGATGCTGCATAACATTCATTCAGTCTTTCCCATGCTTTGCATAGAGCTAATGTGGGGTTGTTGACATATACTGAACGTATGCGTTTCACCTGATCACTTGACTCCCTCCCTAACCACTTCGTCATGAGATCTAGCTCTTGAATGGGGGTGAGTTGGACCTCAGCTGTTGCGCTGGTAAACGAAGAGCACCATGCTCTGTAGTTCTCTGGCCTATCGTCGAACTGGTAAAGGCCTGAGATTATTAAATCCCGACGTGCCATGTATTGGGCAAAGGGCTCTGCTTGATTTAAAATGCTGGCCGTGGTGTTATAGTTATGTTGAGGTATGAATGGTGAGCCGCATGGGTTGAGAGAGGTATTTTGTTTCTCCACTTTAGGTTTTGTTTCACCTTTCAGCTGGCTGGGCTTATTTAGAGCAGCGATATTATCTTTGGTAAGCCTTGTTTCAGAGTCGATGGGTTGTGGCTCTAAATTGCCTTCTTCAGAGGGATGCCACGTTACAAATGTGTTGGGTGAACTTGCTTGGGGGCAAGAAGTGGCTGGTAATTTTTGTGGACTGGGAGATAGCTTGGTGTCCATTTGAGATCGTACATATTCATTTGTACGTTCTAATTTTACACTTTCTGATGGAGATTTTCTACTCTCAGGTTCTTCTTGTATTGCTTCAGCTTCCTCTAGCACTTCTGCTTCAGCTACAGCAGCATCAGCTTCCCTCTGTAATGTTAACACTTCTAATTCCGCATCTATTTTTGCTTTTTCCAGTTCGCTTTGAGCTTTTTCAACTTTTAACTGTGCTTCTTTTGTTGCATAGCATGCTCTCACCTTGGCAGCCTCTGCTTTAGCTCGAGCATGGGCAGCGCTTACTGCTGATCCAGATGAGCGGCTGGTCCTTAAACTGCGTGCAGACTTGTTACTGGATGCCATTTTGACCGTGATGAATCATCAGTAGGCGCCTTTTCACTGTAGTGTTTTCAACGAGGATGTTGGTGACACCGAGTTAAACCACAAATGAAGACCCTGGAGTTTAGTTGCAGCTTGTTTAATTGTCTCCATGAACATGTGGTGAAAACTGAAATGACAGAAAATAAACTCCATCTCAACAGGCAGGAGCATGTTTACATCAATAAAGTGCATTACTCTCACTAAAACATTCATGTTAGCAAAATATACATTGATATCCAAAGCTATCTGCATGAACTGTCATATAAAGTAACTTACGGCGTTCCAGCCTGATAATTCGGAGTAGATGGCATTTGATTACATCTCCATACTGCCTTTAGCATGAGGAGCCTGTTTCTCAGCAAAACCGAGTGCTTGACCAAAACCGGAAGTGCTTGACCGGAACCGGAAGTGCCCCGCCAGAACAGGAAATACATTTTAGCGATATTTTCCTTTTAACTAAAACTTAAGTAAAGCATGAATTATTCATTTTAACAACACATATTAATTTTTTAATGGCAAATCTTTTTAGAATTATTTATTTCAAACTTATGAACCTATTTATTCAGAGAAATGCCTTAAGGGCAACACACTTATGTTTAACACAAGTGTTGTTCTGGGCTCAGGATGGATATAAACATCAATAAACAAGATGAAGAAAACAGTGGGAATTTTCCACATTTTCACAGAAAAATTAAAATCCCAGTGTATTACATAATAGTTGTAACTTGCCAGTCTTATTGTCATGGTCTGGAGTCTGGTGACTCCATGTTTGTGTTTTTTGATTATTAATATCCTTTAGTTCGTTTCTGGTTTTCTTTAATGATTTTAAGATCTTAGGTTTTGTCATTGTGCCTTTCTTGTGCTCAATGTCTCACGTCTTGTCAAGTTATGTTTTCATGTTTGTGTTTCTCATGGTTTCCTTGTCAAGTCTGTTTCTCCATGCCTGTCTTGTCTTTCCTATTTTACTTTGATAGTCTTGTGTCCTGTGTTCAGTGTTTTGAGTTCTGATTCCCCCTTGTCTCATTATGACAGATTAGTCCCAATTGTGTTTCCCTCCTGTTTCCCATTCCCTCGTTACTCCCGTTTCTCATTCCCTCGTTACTCCCTTGTGTATTTAAAACCTGTGTTTTTTTCTGTCCTTTGTTGTGTTGAACACCCTCGTTGCTGTGTGTTTCCTCTGTGCACCTGACAATTCCTAGTTTTCTGCTCCTGGTTTGTTTTCTAGTTTTGAGTTTCTTGTTTCTAGTTCCCAGTTAGTCTTTGTATTAGATGTCTGAGTTATCCCCAGCAAATAAAGCTGCCATTTTGAGTTCAAACTTTTGCTTGAGTCTTGTGTTTGGGTCCTCATCCTGCCTGCCGCACATGACAGTTTTGCAGTTTTAGCTTTTATCTTCTTTTTTGCTGCTTTTCATTTCAATGAATTGTGAAGTGTAATTGTTAATGTTCACACATCCAGAAACTATAACATATAATATAGTGAGTTTTTTTTTTATTGTATACTCTTGCATATTGATTGTAATGGACTGCAGTATATTTGGGGAAAAAAAGCTTTACAAATTACAAAAAAATGTCTGCCTGTCAGATAAGTATTTTTCTGGTCAGAATATGTATTAATGAAATGTCATTAGAAAATTAATTTTCTTTGTCGTCCATTGTTTTCTTTCTTTGTTTGTATGTTTTTTTTGTCTTTTAAACCTCAGGGGACTCTCATGTTTCCTCAAATCCTCTCACCGAGGTTTCCTAGACTGTTTCTCTACAACAGTTTGCTTTTCTGCAACTCTGGGCAGCCTAGGCAGAGTCCTGCCACTACACAAAAACCAGCACTCCTATATACACACACACACATACCAAAAGAGGAGAGGCAGAGAACTATAAGGTGGAAAAAAGGAAATTGGCAGGTCCACAATTTTGTTGATATCAAAACATCTTTCTTCATTACTAGTTATGTAATTCATTTACTCAAATTGAATTGTTATTGCAACTATACAATAAAATTAGCATATTTTAAAGATGAAAAATCAATACTTTTCCTTAACAAAACTTGCAACTTTGGTCCCAAAGTTTGTGGTTATGAGGTTGAGAATGTAGATTGACCAGTAACTCGACAGTATCATTACTAAGCTCAGCTCTCTGTTTACCACAACAGACAGGACACTTTCTGTATCACTGTTAACACTGCACCAATCAGTCTGTTAATTTCCTGATCAACTCTCCCTTGGATTATGAACAAGACCCAATAATACTTAAACTCCACAATTTGTTCCTGACCCACATTAGGTACTCCACCTTTTGCTGGCTGAGAAGCATAGCATGGATGTGCTAATTCTCCTCCCAACAAGTTCACACTGATCTTCTAACCCCACCACGTACACACTGGGGTTGATGCATCAAATTGTGTGACTAAAGCCAAATGTTACCTTATCAAAGTTGGTTGCCTGTCCACTTTATGTAGTCTGGCAGTTACACTGCATGTTTCCCATCCAACATTAGTTTAACTATTTAGACACTGCTGGTACCACCACTTAACACTTACAATCTATTTTCAAAATATCTGATATTTCTACCCTGATTTTGATAACATAAATCCACAGCGTTTAACATGATATACATTTACATCTCATTCTTTTCTCTTGTTGATTTCTTCTTGTGCGTATTTCAAACAGCTACATTACATTACAGTTTCCACTTCATGTCACAAGATAATAGAGCTCACAAACCACAACCATTTTGTATGTGAGCAGCAGGCTTACAGCAAAACCACAGAAACAAACAACCCAGACAACGAATACAACAGACCAGTGGTGGTGGTCCAATGCATTTGTGCACCCCTCTTTTTTCAGTCTTCATTCTTTATTTTTAGAAGCCACATGCATATGATGCCGAAAACACACACAAAACTGATTTCCGAGCAGAGGGATGCAGTCAGTTGTTTCAAATACAGATATTTGGTGCACCTGCTTGCTGATGCTGCTCATACACAACACAAAGGGGAGGGAGTGGGCTGCTTCCCATGCACATTTCATTCATAATGTTGTCAATCCAAGCCCATTATGTATTAATTACAGTGGGATGCAAAAGCTTGGGCAACCTTGTTAATAGTCATTGTTTTCTTATATAAATTGTTGGCTGTTACAATAAAAAATGTCAGTTAAATATATCATATAGGAGACACACAGTGATATTTCATAAGTCAAATGAAGTTTATTGGATTTACAGAAAGTGTGCAATAATTGTTTAAACAAAATCAGGCAGGTGCATAAATTTGGGCACAACAAAAAAAGAAATGAAATCAATATTTAGTAGATCCGCCTTTTACAGAAATTTTGCAGAAATTTTGGCTCCTAAACGCTTCCTGTAGGTTCCAATGAGAGTCTGGATTGTGGTTGAAGGTATTTTGGGCCATTCCTCTTTACAAAACATCTCTAGTTCATTCAGGTTTGATGGCTTCCGAGCATGGACAGCTCTCTTTAACTCACACCACAGGTTTTCAATAATATTCAGGTCTGGGGACTGAGATGGCCATTCCAGAACGTTGTACTTGTTCCTCTGCATGAATGCCTTAGTGGATTTTGAGCAGTGTTTTCGGGGCGTTGTCTTTAGTGATGGGATTTCCGGCTCTTTTTAGAGATCCGGCTCTTTCGGCTCAGCTCACTAAAAAGAGCCGGCTCTTTCGGCTCCGAACCGGCTCTTCAGGTTGTTTTGTTGCTTTAATTATTTAATCATTAACAATAATATAAAATTATGCAGAAAAGGAATTGCTAATGTAAAAAAAGTGGTTTTATTTATATATGTTTATATATGGCCCCTAGAGACAAAGCACGTACAAACTCTAAAGTATATACAAACTCCAAAAAGCACGTACAAACTCCAAAACACATTTCTAGCGTTAACTGAACTTCCAAAACAGAGCTACCCAGATCACTTGAATTACACAATTGAAAGCATGTGTGTATTGTTTGTGTATTTATAGACAAGCACTCATATTTATTCAAATAATTTAAAAAAAAAGTTCATTTACCTGTTACTACCACACACCAAATCTGGTTGTTGATACTTCCTGGCTTGTGTAGCCACTAGGTAACAAAAGCTCAACACTGCGCCCTAGCATCCTGGAGCACATCTGTTGTCTTTTGTACTTGATTCTGAGTTTGTACGTGTTTCTGAGTTTTTACGTGTTTTGGAGTTTGTACGTGCTTCTGAGTTTTTATGTGTTTTGGAGTTTGTACATGCTTCGGAGTTTGTAAGTGCGTCTGAGTTTTTACGCGTTTTGGAGTTTTTACACTTTTTGGAGTTTGTACATGCTCAGGAGTTTGTACGTGTTTTGGAGTTTGAACGTGCTTTGTCTCTAAGGGCCACCGTAAATATACTTTATTTATTCACTCCACATAAAATGTAATAAATAAATCATATAATACAAAAAACAACATCTACATTTTAAACTTTTAACTATTTAAATTCTCAGCTTTTTCCCTTTAAACAAATTTAACGTGAAACAACACAAAACACTGCAAACCACAACACAATTAAATATAAATTAAAATATTAAAACAAAAAGAAGATGCACATTCTCTGTCATATGGGCCTGCATGATTTCTGAATCCTTTATCATCTGCAACTGAAAATAGTGGATGATTACTATACCTTTCTAATGTGACGTTGTTGTCCTTCGCTCACTTTCTCTCTGGCTCTGTTCCTGTGCTACTGCGAGTGTAACTAACGCCCCTCTGCCCAGCGCAAAGTACAGGCCGCGCATGCGGAGTTTAGCGGAAAAAGGGGCGAGAGAGAGGGTGAGAGAAAGAAAAAAAAAACCCTCACGGCTCGCGTCGTTCACTTCAAATGTGCCTTTAATATACCTCAAGAGGCTCTGTTTGTGCTGTAGGCGGAGAAAAGGCTTCCTCTGCATCACTCTCGCATACAGCATCTCCTTGTGTAAAGTGCACCGAATGGTTGAACGATGCACAGTGACTCCATCTGCTGCAAGATGATGTTGTAGGTCTTTGGTGCTGGTCTGTGGGTTGACTCTGACTGTTCTCACCATTCGTCACTTCTGTCTATCTGAGATTTTTCTTGGTCTGCCACTTTGAGCCTTAACTTGAACTGAGCCTGTGGTCTTCCATTTTCTCAACATGTTCCTAACTGTGGAAACAGACAGCTTAAATCTCTGAGACAGCTTTCTGTATCCTTCCCCTAAACCATAATGGTGAACAATCTTTGTCTTCAGGTCATTTGAGAGTTGTTTTGAGACCCCCCAAAATACTCTTTCTCATGATTGGATTCACCTGTGTATGTAAGTCAGGGGTGAATGAAGAAATGGATAGGCTCAGTACAGCAGGAACTCAGCATAATTGGCAGTCCACAAATATAATCAAACAGTATATGAGCGACTATGGCCTTTGCAATGCATGGTGCTCCCTTCACCCCAACAGTAAAAAATATACTTTTTTCTCACATGTTCATCACTCCTACTCTCGTCTGGATTATTTTTTGGTCAGCAGCTCACTGCTGAGTGACATTTCAGACACTGAGATTCACCCTATAGCTGTCAGCAATCATGCTCCTGTATCTTTAACTCTAATACAGAAGAATAATACTACGCCAGGTAAAAACTGGAGATTTAATACATCACTGCTTAAAGATGAAGACTTTATTAAATATTTTTTAAAAAAGGAAAGGACTCTATATTTAGACTTTAATGACACTCCCGGAACATCAGCTTCTGTTCTATGAGAAGCAGGGAAAGCTGTGATGAGAGGTAAAATAATTTCTTTCTCATCATGTGAAAAGAAAGAAGAAAACAAAAATATTCAGGAATTAGAAAAAAACATCAAATCCCTTTAAGAAGCCTACATGTCACACCAAGATTAGGAAACATTGAGCAAAATACGCAAAACAAAACTAGAATGAAATGAGATCATTAATAAAAAAAACCCAAAAGTCTTAGTACAAAGACTACGCATACAAAATTATGAACATGGTAATAAATCCGGTCAATTTCTAACGAACCAGCTAAAAATAAATAAATAAAAAACAACTATATGTGCTTTTCAAGATTTGTCTGGGAACACAATATATGACCCGGAAAAAATAAACAACATTTTCAGGGATTTCTATAAAACTTAGTATTCACCACAAATAAACCCATCTAAAAACGAAACTGATCAGTTTTGAACAACATAACGCTTCCAAAATTATTAGACACTCAAGCAATGGCACTGGATTCGCCACTGACGCCAGGTGAACTCCAGGAAGCCTTGATAAGTGTGCCCAATAATAAAGCTCCAGGTCCAGACGGCTTTCCTGCAGAATTCTACAAAGAATTGTAATTAATTCATTAATTCATCCTGACCAAACTGGTTTCATAAAAGGTAGGCACTCATCAACAAATACACGTAGATTACTTAATTTGATAGACTATTCATACAGTAAAAACATCGAAACTACAACTTTCTTTAGATGCAGAAAAAGCCTTTAACAGAGTTAACTGGAAATTTCTATTTGCAACTTTACACAAATTTGGTTTTGGTGGACGGGGATATACAATATCCCCGTCCACCAACAGCTTGTGTCAAAACAATAGTGATGTGTCGGTCGCAAACAAAATGGCTCTTAGAACCGGGTCTTTGACATGAACGACGCGAGCTGGCTCCTTATCGCGAGCCATGGTTTGTTTTTTTCCTTCCCTCACCCTCTCTCTCTCTCGCACTTTTTTCCCGCTTCACTCCGCATGCGAGCCTTGTGCTTTGCGCTGGGCAGAGGGGGGAGGGGCGGTAGTTACACTCTCAGTATAGTGATGGGATTTCTGGCTCTTTTTAGAGAACCGGCTCTTTCGGCTCGGCTCACTAAAAAGAGCCGGCTCCTTCGGCTCCAAACCACCTCTTCAGGTTGTTTTGTTGCTTTGATTAATTTATTATTAACAACAATATAAAATTATGCACAAAAGGAATTACTAATGTAAAATAAGTGGTTTTATTTATATGTGTTTATATATAAATATATGCTGTGGCCCGAAGAGACAAAACACGTACAAACTCCAAAAAGCACGTACAAACTCCAAAACACATTTCTAGCGTTAACTGAACTTCCAAAACAGAGCTACCGAGATCAATTAAATAACACAATTGAAAGCATATGTGTATTGTTTGTGTATTTATACACAAGCACTCATATGTATTCAAATAATTTAAAGAAAAAATGTTCATTTACCTGTTAACACACCAAATCCAGTCGTTTGGTACTTGCTGGCTTGTGTAGCCACTAAGTAACAAAAGCTCAAAACTTGGCCTAGCATTCTGGAGCACTTCTGTTGTCTTTTGTACATGCTATGGAGTTTTTACGCGTTTTGGAGTTTGTACATGCTTCAGGGGTGTACGTGCTTCAGAGTTCGTAACTGTTTTGAAGTTTGTACGTGCTTTGTCTCTAGGGACCATCATAAATATACTTTTATTTATTCACTCCACATAAAATGTAATAAATAAATCATATAATACAAAAAAACAACTATTCACATTTAAACTTTTAACTATTTAAATTTTCAGCTTTTTCCTTTTAAACAAATTTAAAGTGAAACAACACAAAACACTGCAAACCACAACACAATTAAATATAAATTAAAATATGAAAACAAAAAGAAGTCGTTTGGTACCGGGCCGCGAGAGTTGAAGCTTAGGTGTGAAATGTATGGTTTTCAGGGTTTTTATCAGTTTTCAGCGTTATTTTGTTATCGTTTTTATCGTTTACTCGGTTTTCCTTTTCACGTGTGTTATGAATAAATTTTCTTTTTTTCGGTACCGGTACTAGTTTTATTTTGTTGTATTTATCCGCGACACCTTAAAGGCCGGTCCATGAAAATATTGTTGGGCATAAACCGGTCCGTGGCGCAAAAAAAGTTGGGGACCGCTGACCTAGAGGCTACACAAACCAGCAAGTACCAACGACCGGATTTGGTGTGTGGTAGTAACAGGTAAATTTTTTTTAATTATTTGAATATATATAGGAGTGCTTGTGTATAAATACACAAACAATACACATATGCTTTCAATCTTGTAATTTAAGTGATCTAGGTAGCTCTGTTTTGAAGTTCTGTTAACGCTAGAAATGTCTTTTGGAGTTTGTATGTGTTTTGTCTCTAGATCCACTGTATATATTTATATATAACATATATAAATAAAACCACTTTTTTTTTTTACATTAGTATTTCCTTTTGTGCATAATTTTATATTATTGTTAATAATAAATTAATTAAAGCAACAAAACAACCTGAAGAGCCGGTTCTTTTTAGTGATCCGAGCCGAAAAAGCCGGAAATCCCATCACTACAAAACAAATGACCAAACATCCTCCAGTTTCTGTCCTCTGAGGGTCACCAGGCAGGGATGCCCACTCTCCCCTTGACTGTTTGCAATTTTTATTGAACCACTAGCAGCAGCCATTAGACAGAATACAGTAATTAAGGGCATAAAATGCAAGAACGTGGAACATAAAATCAGCCTTTATGCGGATGATGTGTTACTTTTAAAGAAAGTAGAAGGCGATCTGGCTAGATGCAAAGGTCTAACCATATCACTCATGGGAAGGGTTGCCGCTATAAAAATGATGGTCTTACTAAAAATAAATTATTTATTTTCAATGATCCCAACTAAACCTCCTGGGTTTTATGTGGCTCCCCACACCCTCTAGCACACAGGTGTCGAACTCCAGGCCTCGAGGGCCGGTGTCCTGCAGGTTTTAGATGTGTGCTTGATCCAACACAGCTGATTTAAATGGCTAAATGACCTCCTCAACATGTTTTGAAGTTCTGCAGAGGCCTGGTAATGAACTAATCATTTGATTCAGGTGTGTTGACCCAAGGTTAGATCTAAAACCTGCAGGACACCGGCCCTCGAGGCCTGGAGTTCGACACCCCTGCTCTAGCAGATCATTACATGAAGGAACCTTTGAAATACAAGCGCGCTCATAGTCACAAGTGTGCTCACAGACACAAACTACACCCTTTTTGGCTCCTACCTCAAAGCACACTGTGCGCTGTCGATTCTACGTGCTGCACAATAATATTCAATATTTAGTATTTACTGTTATATTCACATAGATCATCGCGATGATGTTGTTTATTATATTGCTGTTTTTTTGCTTTTTTTCTCTTTTTTCTTTCTCAACAGGTGATCCAGGTGATTGATATATGTATTTTTTGTCTGTTTGTTTTGTTGGTTTTTGCCCTTTATCACCGTTCTTCTTCTCCGCTGTTTTTCTTTCCCTCTTTCTTTCTCCCTTTTCTTTCGCCCAGTCATGTCTGTCCCGTGTGTAGCAAGTGAAAATAAAATAAAATAAACAATAAAAGCAAAGGTGAATCAAATAGACCAATATGGCAAGGCCGGGATGGTCCATTTGGTAAAGTAAATTCATTGGGTATCTTTCTTTGCCTTTAGACAATAATTCTGATGGCAAAAGAACCAAACGGGACAGGTCTGACCCCCTTAGACTTTTACCTTTGGGGTCATCTGAAGGCAATTGCCTATGGTGTGAAGATACGAGATGTGCAGCACCTGAAACTACGGATACTGGATGCCTGTGCTGGCATTTCTCCTGCGGCGTTGCTATCAGTGTGTGAAGAGTGGGAGAAGAGGGTTGCATTGACAATCCAACACAATGGGCAGCACATTGAACACATTTTATAAGTGGTCAGAAACTTATAAATAACTCATGAAAGAATAAAGTCACGTTGAAACCAAGCACATCATTGTTTTTCTTGTGACATTACCAATAAGTTTGATGTGTCACATGGCCCTCTTCCTATTGGAAAAACAAAAGTTGTATCCAAGATGGCCGACTTCTAAATGGCCACCATGGTCACCACCCATCTTGAGGAGTTTGCCCCCTCACATATACTAATGTGCCACAAACAGGACTTTAATATCACCAACCATTTCCATGTTATTACGGTGTATCCATATAAATGCCCCACCTTGTATAATGTCTGCAGTGAGTTATATGTATATGCAATATATGCAGACTTTGTATCTCTGATAATTACTCATCATAAACAGCATTCTATGTATTTTCTGCAGCAACAATCCAAAATAATAATTTGACATTATATTAACTTCTGTACCTACTTACGTATACATCATACCCTGTGTAGACATTAAAAAAAATCTTCCCTGGTATAGTGCCATGAAATTAGACTGTGAGCAACAAAATCCAGCAATGATACATAAATACTTATATACACACATAAGATGTGAACTACGTTCAATAATTTTAGATGGTTAAGATTACGTTAAAGCTACCTGCTAGAAACTTGGCTACCATTTCTAGCACTCACTGAGGAAGGAGGGAGGAGATTATTAAGCATAACAGAAAAGTACAGCTGTATATCGTCAGCATAGCAATGATAGGAAAATGACACAGGGGTAACTTATAAACTGAGCACAGAAGTGATCTAAGGATTGAGTCTTGAGGGACCACATCTATACAGGGTGGTTTATACTAATAACATACAGCTATTTATTTAAATTTGGTAATGTCTATCAAATCAATATGAAGAGCATTTGAGAGCAGTGTCAGAGATGCCAACCCAGTTTCATAATCTGTCAATCAAAATAGCATGGCTATTGGTGAAAAACTGTGCACCTAAGTCAAATGGAATATTTGACTTTATCCAAACTCAAAAGAATATTGTTATTATTTTTTAGTAATATTGTTTCAGTGTTTTCAGTACCCAGATTGGAATTTATTAAATATTGTTTTCCTTAACCGATCAAAGAGAAAGAGCGATAGAAGAGTGATCTCAAGATTTTTTTAAATGATGGGATCTAGGGAGGGTTTTGTTATTAAAAGGGAAAACGCTGGTTGTTACAAACGTGAGACTTCACCTTCGTAATTCTGACCAGAAAAATGTGAGTGAGTGCTAAGCATCTGATTATGACTGTAAACAACAAATGTCCCCTCACAGGATGAAGATGTGTTTTATGCTACAGTGGAAACCCGTCAAGCAGCACACAGATCAAAGAAGATAACCTATGGTTCTGACATTTGCACCTATTCTGCTATCAACACCTCTGGCATATAGATTTAACAGTATTTCATGTTGTGAATTTGTCAGCATTCTTAGCTTTACCACAAGAATTGACAGGCACTGGCCTTTTGCCCTTATGGAGAAATTACCTTACTGAAAGATGAAGCAACTTGATTATGTGCACATAACATAATTAGCAACATTGCAATAGGCCTGTGCTGCTGGAATGTTTCTTCTTAACTAAACTTTTTTCACTCTCTGTGTTTGTACAACAAGTTGCATTTAGTCATTTGTTATTATTAATCCCTGGCTCTCTTACAGTGTGTCTTTTTTCCTGTCTTCCTCACCTTGTATCCTACTGGTTGTGCCAGATTGTTTCCCCCCCACCGCCCACCCCAAACCTGGTTCTACTGGAGCTTTTTCCCTGTTAGGGGAATTTTGCCTTCCTACATTAGTGCTTGCTCATAGAAGGTCATCTGATTTTTTTGTGTTTTCTCTGCATTATAGAAGCATCTTTACCTTACAATGTAAAGTGCCTCAGTTATATATATATATATATATATATATATATATATATATATATATATATATATATATATATATATATATATATATATTGTATTATTAATAATATTTGAAAATGAAGTTTAACAAAGACCTCAGCCATCATGAAATGTAGTCTGTGTGATCATTAAGCTATACAGGAATTCCACACCGACATGAGTATCAGTTACCTGACAAACAGATCCGCTTGTGGCTACAAACAAAAACTAGGTTCACGAAAATGACTTTCTTCAAGAGTTAACTATTATCCAAGCACGAAGCCTTAAATGCTTATACAGAAAAAACAGACATTAGACCTAATAAGGTTGCACTTCCCTCTGAATGAGTCTCATTTACAGTGTTTCTTTCATCACTAATTAGTTGACTAGTGTTTATGAATTGACAACAAAAACATTTTAAATTGGTATTTGGATTTGTAAAAGCTTTCAACACAGAAACAAAAAAGTTACTGGAGAACTTGATCATTTCTGCAGTAACATTGGGCATTTTAACATGTGACTTTACAACACACAGGCCCCAGAGTTTTTGAGAATTAACACATACATACTAAAATACCTCCTGTTGTATAACCTGTGCTATATTTGAACACCAGGTATAGATATATTGTATCTTATGTAATGGTTAGCACTGTTTGCAATATAAGCTCTGTTCTTTTTTTTTCTTCTTTTTTTTGACAAACTACTGATGTCATAGCTGTCGGAGTCAGAGGCTTACATGGATTGCTGCTTGAAATCATCTTGTATAAAAGTTACTGTAGCATTGCACGTTGTGCCATGGGTTCCCCAGTTTCAACTTGTACATGGAAGATGTACAAGTGTACATCAAATTCACCAGAGAGGCTATGAAAAGTGGCAGGTTAGCCTTCTGAGACTATGAGATTTCTATAAGTAATGGGGGTCATCTAGTCTATCCTGTCCTAGCCTATCAGTCTATTTACACCTACAAGCCACTCTTTCAGTGATGACAATGTGCACATCCTGCACAACGAGGAATGCTGGTTTGAGCGTAGAACAAGGGGACCACTTATCTGCAAAACGAATGAGTCGAGTAGAGGACCTAAGGGTACTTGTTTCACCATTTTACAATGCTTTGACTGCATCCATTCCCCAACTCTCTATGAATGGTATTCATGGCCACTGATCAATTGTCATTAATCAATGGTCTTTGATCAGTGGTTGTTAATTAGTGGTCATGACAATTTGTATATTACTGATCATGAAACTGACCTGACGGACCATTGTTCATTCAGTGGTGAAGTTGTTCATTCAGTAAGGTTTCAATCATTGTGCAAATGTACTGTTTACAAGGTTGTGGAAACCTGCAGTCAGCTGAGACTGAAGAAGCCACTTGGATGAGTGACAAAACATTTCTTCCATGAAAACACTATTTTCATATGAAAAGAACGAACTATTTGGGATTTCCTTACCTGGATGATTGAGCATGCATCAAACCATATTTAGAGGAGTGGCTGAGCTTCAGTCAATGTTGGATCATTAAATGTCCAATAGTCAGTAAAATCCTGGCTCGTGAGTAAAGGTTTGTCTTAGCAAACCTTGGGAGAAACTTACCTTTCATTCTCCTTTCTGTTTAGGAAAACTGTGGAGCAATTTTGGAGAGAGAGCATTGCACATAATTGCTCTTGGGAGATGAATCACTGGGAGCTGGGATTATCACTGCTCAATGAAATCACATGTCATTGATTGATTTCTGCTTTTCCCTAGTGGCAAAACTGACAATTTGTCATGTTGTATTTGTTCTATTTTTAATTTTGTGTTGCTTTAAATCTGTAATTGTGGTGTGAATTGGTAAAATATTTTATGAGTCATGTTATTGAGCAGTGCTAAACAAATATATTTTGCTTGCTCTTTCCTAGACTGAATATTGGGTGGATTAATCTTATTGTTGATCAGCATCAGGAATTTAAAAGATGTTTGCATGTTTTCTTTGCCAATTTGTTATCAGACTGTTCATGCTCTAACGGTTAAGACTGAAAAGTACATAACTGACACACTGTCATCTTGAAAACAAAAAAAATTGTATACTGTTACAACAGTAACGTCAACAGAAAACAACCACAGAACAAAAGGTTCCACTCAACGAGCCAATCACAGCAAGCATTACCTTTAATGGAAAAGTCTGCGCAGACCATGACATTCAAGAGTCAGGCAAGCTTTAGTGTCTTTTTACTGCAGATCATCATCAAACATGGATAGACTTCATGTTGTTCTTGTCCTGCTTTTAGGTATTAAACAATACATTATTTAATTGATTATATTTACAATCAAAATTTAATTTTGTATTTAACAGTTAAAAGCATTTGGCATGGTTTTGTGTTTGTATTTCAGGAGGTCATTTGATTTCTGGATCAGTGGTGGATTTGACAGTGACATCAGGACAGAACGTCACTCTGAATTGTGACTGTGAAGTATTACCTGAGGAATATATTGTGTGGTACAGAAATTGTACCCATGAAAATCAGCCTCCTCTTGTTCTGAAATTTAATTCTGAAGATTCATGGAAAAAAAACAGTGACCAGGCAATTTTAGTGAATTCTCTATTACGCTTCCACTTTATAAAGAATCAGTCCTCTGGATCCTATGATCTGCTGATCATGAATATTTCTGATTCTGATGAGGGCCTCTATTACTGTGGAACTGAAAAGGAACAGTGGGTAGATGGCACAAGCGTTCAGGTCAGATATGACCACAGATATGCCAGTATCGCAACAAGAATCTTAATCAGTAAGTACTCATCTGATTTTTTTTTCAATGATCTAAAGGAATATATCCATGACTTAGCAATCAACATTATAGGGAAGTGTGCTAAGGTGTTCAGTAGAGAATTATTTATTTATTAATGATGAAGTGACAAATGACCATTATAAAGTCAAATTCGGTATATTTAAGTGAGTTCGACCATACACTATTATGTCAGAGTAAGATATCTGATTGCTCATTAGTTTTCTTTTTCAAAGAGAACAACAGGGTGACCAATATAAAGCAAACTATCTGTATCTTAACAGAAAATAATCAGGATCATTTTCAGAAAGCATTTTTATAAAGGAAAAAAGTGACGTTAATAATACAATACAATACAGTTTTACAATACACCAAAGTACTTCACAATAATACAAAAAACCAACATAAATCAATTAACAAGTACAGATCGGGCACTAGCACAGACAGAAGGGAGGCACTAATAGACCGGAAGAGTTAAGTAAAATAGCTATCAAGCCTCAATTCAGGAGTAAGGTCAGTTTGTGAATACAAAATATCTACTAAGAAGATAAAAACAGCAGTAAAATGAATAATAAAATAATACAAATTAATATAAAGTTTAAAAGGGGCATTAACTGGTCGGGAAAGCCAGGTTAAATAAGTATGCTTTGAATCTTGATTTAAAGGACTGGATAGAGTCTGAGGCACGAATAGAAGCGGGGAGGCTATTCCAAAGGTTAGGTGCAGCTGAAGCAAAGGCACGATTGCCTCTGGTCTTCAGCCTAAACTTAGGTTGGGCCAGGAGTAATTGACCTGAAGATCTTAACGCATGGCAAGAAGTGTACAGATTGAGCAGATCAGTGAGATAACTGGATGCAATATTATTGAGGATTTTAAAAGTGAGTAGCAAAATTTTAAACTCAGTACAATATTTGAAAGGTAACCAATGTAGATCAACAAGAGCTGGAGTGATAGGATCACATTTTTTAGCTCCAGTAAGAAGGCGAGACACAGCATTCTGAACAAACTGTAGCCTTCAAAGAGAGACGGATTAGAGATCACAGTAAAGAGAATTGCAATAGTCTAACCTGGAGGTCACAAAAGCGTGGATACGTTTTTCAAGGTCCCTGCGTGGTATATAACGCTTAGCTTTAGAAATCTGATGCAATTGAAAGAAGCCAGATTTAACTACAGATGACAAATGTGATTATGGATTACTATTTGGGGATAATCGAAAATTAAGGAATTGAACTATTACTAACTGATTCAAAGTAGTAGAGTGTACTTTTGTGTTCAAGTGATAATTATGTTTAATGATGAGGTGACAAATCACCATCAGGTTATATAATGAGGTCAGATGTAGTCAAAAGCAAGTCAACTTGCTCTTGATTTTCAATTTTTTACTGTAAGGGAAGAGTAATATACCATGATTGATCAATATGGTTATTTTTCAAAGAAACCCACAGGGTGACCAAAAAAAAGGAAACCAAATTTGAATCTTAAAAAGTAACACTCAGATGAACAGAATCAACTTTTTGGTAACTATTTGGCTATTTTTATTTTAAAAATCCCTTAATAATAAAATATTAAACACATGTTGCATATATATCCAATTGAATACTCTGCAAATAGGACATACTGTGCAGTGTGTACACAATGGCTAAGTCAGATCGTTATTACAGAAAAAATAATTGTTTACAAGCAGACAAATATTTTTTTATTGACATGGCATAATTCTTTTGAAACTAGACTGACAGGGTACTAATGTTTGAGTTTTGTGTAAAAGAGAAGTATCATAAATATATTCATACCTAACTGAAACATGTTTGTGAACAATTAAGATGCCAGTGATACAACTTCAACCCATGAGAGGACTCCACAGGTTGAAGATTGCACCATGTGTTGGAAACTGCTGTTTGTCCTTGGTCCAACTTTTGCCATTCTCCCCTCTCTTCTTGTCTCGCTTCTTGTCCATCACTACTGCCAGAAAACAGGTAATTACTATAAATTGTACTTGTATTCAATTAGTCCATCATCAGTTCACTACATCACTGAGGTTTTTGATATACTCAGTTTATAATCTCAAATTATTGATCAAAATCTAAGAGTATTTTTAATCCCATAGTAATGTTGGATGTTGTTGCCTAATGATGTTGTATAATAATTTCTGTGGCTGAAAGTTGATCACCAAAGACCTGAAACCAGCGAGCAAACAAGAAGAAATCAGGTAAATTACATTCATATTCAATTTCTGTAATAGCACAGATAATTTTTTCATAATTATTTCTCCTTTTTTTTATTCGACATATGGCATTTGTAATGGCAGCAATCTACTTGGCAATTGTGCTTGATGACACACTAGTATGTGAAATTTATTGTGAATTCTCTTTAACAAGAACTAATCATGAACAGTGTCCTATCCATTTCCTTCAATGGTAACCCAAACCAATGACTTAATTTCCTTTTTGACTGACATATATTCATTATTTAATCAATACTATTAATAACAGTGATTAAAAAAACTTTACTTGTACTTTTAGTCCTTTAAAACATACACACAGTTAAAAAGTGCTTCGCAGTTTGGATACAATATTAAATATAAGTGATCATGTCCCACTGTACAAATATATATTCAAATACATTGTCTTACATTAATTCTGACATAAATAATTCTATACACATATTACATGTGAACTATAAAGAAAAATAATGGGTAAAAGATTAAGTAAAAGCTAACCTATAAAAAAATCGCAATGAAGTTTTCACTGAGATTGGAGAAGCTATCAAGGTTGTTAAGCTTAACAAAAAAGTACAGTTTTGTATCACTAGCATAGCAATGATAGGAGATGGCTTTGAAGCTAATAATTACATATCCCACGGGTAACGTATAAAGTGAGAACAAAACTGGTCCACGGATTTAGTTTTGAGTGACCCCTCATACAAGGGGCACAGGAGAGGACAAATTGGGATTTATATTAATTTTATGTCAGATGAATATAATGAGAACCAAATGAGAACAGAGCCAGGGATGCCCACTCTGTTCCAAATCTGTCAATCAGACTAGCTCAATTATTGGTGAAAAAGCGTACAGACAAAAAGGAAATTTACCTTTTTACCAAGTTATACAATACAATACAACTTTATTTATAGAGCACATTTAAAAACCAACGGTATACCAAAGTGCTTCACATAAAAGACAGAAAATAAGACATGAATATATTTTTTTAAATATCACAGAGAAGTGATGTGTTTCTGTCAATAACTAAATTGGAATTTAGCAAGTATCCCATGTCGCATAGTTTGTGTTTTT
Organism: Neolamprologus brichardi; assembly: GCF_056152115.1. Lineage (NCBI taxonomy): Eukaryota > Metazoa > Chordata > Actinopteri > Cichliformes > Cichlidae > Neolamprologus > Neolamprologus brichardi. The sequence goes on from NC_142109.1 coordinate 19,593,369, forward strand.
TTAACAATATGTAATACACTAGCTCTTTTTATTTTGAGGCTTAAAATTCTGGTTGCCAGATTTAAATGCCAATATAAAGACTTAAAGAACATTATCACTGTCAAGCATTGGAGCATTTGGCTACTGTCCTGACTGTAAATAACAAATGTCTGTTCACAGGATGAAGATGTCTTTTATGCTACAGTGGAAACCAGTCAAGCACCACAGAAATCAAAGAAGAAGATAATGCATAGTTCTGATTTCTGTACCTATTCTGCTATCAACACCTCTAGGGTCTAGATTTAACTTTGTTTTATTCAATTATGCATAATGAATTATTTTAGTTAAACCAACTTTAATAATCCGCAAGGATTGACAGTAGATCCTTTGCTTTTTCCCTCATCTATAAATGATATTGAAAACTGTAGTGACCTGACTGTGTGCACATAGCCTAAACCACAATCTCCTCGCTGTCCTGTTTAGGCATCATATCAGAATCTCTAGGTGCCAGTACTAGATGTTGATGCCAGTAAATTAAAGTTGTGCATCTTATCTGTGAATGTTCATGCTTTGGATCATTGGTATATACATACAAAACAATTTGTATCATTTGTCTCGTTTTTTTTTTTTATTGTTGTTCATTTATATATTTTTAAGCAATTATAATAGTAAAATCTAAATAGTTTTAGCTTTATACATTACATTTTTGCTTCTTCCTGAGTAAAATGTGTAATTATATATTTGAATTGAATAACTTAACAGCTGAAAAAAGAAACATTTCCAAAAAACAGAATTTAAACAGAAACAGAAGTAGTTTACCAAAGCAGAGATGTAATGTTATCTGTTGATGCAGTTAACATATAGAATGTGATTGTATTTGTGGGTTGATGCTCCTTGTAGTTCATTTTTATTTTGTTTATTTTGTCTAATTAGTAGTATAAATAACAAACATACAATTGTAAACGAATTCCACACTTAAATACCCTGTGTCAACTAGAGCAGGGTCATAAACACTGTGTTTGTAGTAAGGGACAGTAAGGGACTTCCTTTAACGCAGTTCACCTTTTGCAGCCTCGCTGTTTCGTGGATTTTTTTTGGTGCAATTTTACATGCTTTTGTTTAACAGCGTATTGTGTTCTGGGTCCTGATTGGCTTTAAACCATTGTCAATTAATCTCCTCTGTGTCGTGTCTTCTGTACAGTACAAAATGCGCTCAGCTTGTCAAATTTACAGAAATCTTCAATCGCTAGTAGTGTGACTCTGAAGTGCTGTACTGTATGTTTGTAAGTTTTCTCCAAAACAAACACAACAATATCGACGAAACCGTAAAAAGGCACCTGCGGTAGTTCCAAAAAGGCAAAGGAAGATGCTAATCATCGCACAAAAAGTTGGACTTCTGGACATGCTAAAGGAAGGTAGAAGTTACCATATTTTTTGGACAATAAGGCGCACCGCATTATAAGGCGCATTAAGCAAAACAAAACAGTCAGATAAGTCAAACTTTACTCAACGCATTCTTCTTGATTCATTAATGTTGAATTCTCTCGCAGCTGCTCTATTCCCATGTTCTGGACCTGAAAACAGGGTTTGCTCTTTGGTTTCATTCTATAATACTGGACTTACTTTTCTACGAAGGTTTGAACTTTGGGAGCGTTTAAGCAAGAGAGAAAAGTGTGAAAATGTTCATTCCTGTCTAAAAGTATATAAAGTGTGTAGTGACAACTTTTACAGCCTTAAAACATCTATAAAAATTGTAAAATAAATAAATAAAGCTGGCTACTTCGTGATACGATTTCACCTATCGTGGGTTATTTTTAGAACGTAACTCCTGCGATAAACAAGGGAACACTGTAATGAAATTTGAAAAATAAAACAAAACTTTGTGCATGGAACTGTGGTTTCATATTTTGTATATTTTTTTAATTATGAATGTTAGAGAAGAATAGAAAAACCCTTTTTTGTCATTGTACTGTAGCTGTACAATGTAATTATGCGTGCTCCACACCAACTGTGTCATGGTACTGGGTCATGTGACCCAGTATGTGGGTTGTTACTAGTGTGTCACTTTGTATTCACTTGTGTTCTAGTTTCAGTTTAGCTCATTCAGTCAATTTCTAGGTTGCTGTTAGTCCTTCGTTTCTTCCCTTGTATTAAAGTTCATCTTGTTGTTTATTGGGTGTTATTGGTCATGTTTCTTGCCTGCCTGGTTAATGTTGTCAAGTTCGTGTCATGCCTGCTTCTTGTCATGTTTTCCTGTTTATTTTGAAAGTCCAGTTTTCATGTCTTTGTGTTTGGGTTTACATTTCCTGTGCATCATTATGTTCATCCTAGTTAGCTGTTTCCTCGTGTGTCTCCACTCCCCCTGATCACCTCATGTGTATATTTAAGTCCTTTGTCTCTTACTGTTCATTGTCAGATTGTCTGTTATCCTCGCCACAGATTTCATAGTTTTCCCTCTTTGTTTCACTGTGTTTCATAGCATTCCTAGTTACTCTGTGTTCATAGTTTTTCATAGTTCTTTCACAGAGTGTCATAGTCTTTTAGTTTACACAGTGTTCTTAGTCCCCTTAGTTTTCCCAGTTTCAGTGTGTCTCTAGAGTTGTTCTCATGCCATCAGCCACAGTAAAGGCTTGCTTTATTTTTGGAAACTTAGTTCTGTCTCCACCGTGCTTTTGGGTCTACCTCATCTACACATCGGCGCAGCCCGCCGTGACAAACTGTGCAGGAATAAAATATAAATAGTAAGAAGGAGTAAATAACAAACAAGAGAAATATATATATATATATATATATATATATATATATATATATATATATAAACAAGAGAAAGGCCCACAGTGGAGAACAAAGGGCTTGGAAGTGTCAGGGTACCTGGGTCGCTGACACAGTGCTTTTAGTTTGGACTTTTGTCACTGTTTATTTTCCCATATGTTTCCTGTTTTTTTGTGATATCCTTTTGGTCACGTGCATTATGTTTAGTTTTACTTCCTGTGTTCCATTAATTAGATTCATTCCAGCTGTGTTCTTACCTGCTTCCAGTCCTCCTGTGTTTTTCCGTGTTTTTCCTGTTCACTCAGTCTCCGTCTTTAAACACCAGGCACTTTCTTAGCAGTCCTGCATTTGGGGCCTATCTTTTCATTCTCGACACATCCGACCTTGACAGAGCGATGAGACCCGTGCTGCTAACACGGAATGGAACCAGTGGACTTTTCACTATATGAGCAGCAGCAAGAAGGCGCTTTCCATGTTGGAGGGGAAGCTGAGGTGGAAACCATGACTCATACCGGAGTATAAGCATGTCTTCGACAGGACTCATCTGGCTCTGGGGGGTCCTTGAAGCAGGCGGTCCTCCACCTGCTGCCCCATCTGCACCCAAGCCTCCACAGCGGAGAGTGGGCATTACTCGATGATATTTGGCTGCTCACTCTTCTGCCACTCATCCACCTGCCTCCTCATCAACCAACTCGTCCTCCTCTCTTTCCATCCTTCACACACCTGACCGTGACAGGAAGTAGTGCAAAGGACTTGGACTGAGTTTAGAGTCCACTTTTGAGTGGCTTGAGTGATGAGGATACTCAGACCATGGCTCAGATTGGTGAGGTGAGTGGGCAGGGGTGGGGTGTGGGGGGATGGTATTTGTTAACAGTCCAAATGGCCCAGGAAAAGAACCTATTTGTGAGTCTGGAGGTGTGGAAGATGGTTGACCTGAGGTGCAAACCAGAGGGCAGCAGGTCAAACAGGTGGTGGCTGAGGTGTAATTGGTCTCCTGTGATGGCCTTGTTTTTCCTGAGACAGGAGGATGGCCTCTGGGGGGTGGCAGAGGGCAGCCAGTGATTAATCTACAGTAGACTGAAACAATTTCATACAAAAAAAAACACAAAAACAGCTAATATAGATACCAAAAGAACTGATGTAAGAACTATTTTTGAAAGATATTACTCAGATATTATGTTGGTTCTTACATGGTAAATACCACTCTACAGCAGCTGGGATAGGCTCCAGTTCTGGCTTGGACAAAGAATTGGATGGATGGACATGGTAAAAACATGGTGCTAATAATATCCTTATTTACACATTGTTTTCCCAATAGTACCACATCATTACCAAACTGTGCTATAAAGTGCCACCTTTTTTGTTGTTGTGTATGTTCTTTTGTTTTATTTCTGAAGTAAAAAAAAACAAAAAAAACTAGGATTACATGTAAAGATATAAAAGCCCAAGTCAGGTAATTATTAGGCTTTATGCTAAACATTTTTGACTGGTTATGACACAGATGTTAAATAATATATTGATTAATCATCAAAGCAATGTTAGTAAAAATGTTATAACCCAAATACAGCTGTGTTTTATGATCTCAGGTGTAACAATGCTCCTGACATGTTCTACATTTAGAGCCAAATATAATTAAATTAGCAACACAGTGCTATATGACAAACTATAGCCTTTTTTTTTCCACACACAGAAACGGTGACAAGCACAAAATCTAATCTTCTTACAAAGACAAAAACACAAGTTATGTAGATAAATTTAGCTTGCGTTTTTTAGACTGATGACTAGGATGGATGGATGGGTAATTATGGCATGTTTTCACTTTCACAGTCACCTTCTTTGTGAAAGCTACTAAGTTTATCTAATTTTGCATCATAAACAGCAGACTCTTCATGTGTCTAATGGTTAAGACTGAAATGTAAATGTCTGACACACTGTCTTAAAAAAAAAAGAACACAGCATACCATTACATTCACAGAAAACAACCACAGAACAAAAGGTTCCACTCAACGAGCCAATCACATCTAGCATTACCTTTAATGGAAAAGTCTGCACAGGTCATAAAATTTGAGAATTAGGCCGGTTTTACTGTCTCTTTACTGCATGTCATCGTCAAACATGGATAGACTTCACATTGTTCTTGTTCTGCTTTTAGGTAATATTTAGAATGGGTAATTAAATATACAATTTATTATAGAATAAAGTATTTAATTAATTATATATAACATTCTAAATTAACCTTTTTACTCAACAGTTACAACCATTTGGTGTGGTTTTAAACACTGGCCACATATGTTGTTGTGTTTGTATTACAGGAGGTCATTGGATTTCTGGATCAGTGGTGGATTTGAGAGTGAGATCAGGAGGGAACGTCACTCTGAATTGTGACTGTAAAACATCAACAAACATCAAGGAATATATTGTTTGGTACAGAAATTGTACGCATGAAAACCAGCCTCCTCTTGTTCTAAAGCAAAAAGAAGATCCATGGGAACAAATCAGCGACCAAAAAAGTCTACTGAATTCTCTAGCCCGTTTCCACTTTGTAGAGAATAACTTGTCTGGATCGTATGATCTGCTGATCATGAATATTTCTGATTCTGATGAGGGTCTCTATTACTGTGGAACTGAGAAGGAACACTTGAAGGAGGATAAAAGTGTTCAGGTCAAATATGTTCACAGATACAGCAACATCAGAACAAGAATCCTAATCAGTAAGTACTTGTGTGATAAATATGTATATTAAGGAATTTAACTATGACTAACTGATGAACTAATGAATGTGTGCTTGTGTTCAGTTTAAAATAAATTTTAATGATCGAGTCACAAACAACCATTATGAGGTTGTATTATTTTTGTAGTAAATATTTGAGTAGAATTTTGTACACATACAATTGCTTAAATTTAATCTTTTAAATGTTAAGTAAGAGAAATGTCTGGATCTTAAAAACAGTAACACTCGGGATCATTGTCAGAAAGCATTTTTATTTTTATAAAGAAAAAATACTTAAGTTAATTGTATGATTATGGAATTTTTTTGGTAGTTTTTAATTTAAAAAGCCATTAAATACTAAAATGTTAGATACATTTTACATGTACATGCATTGTGTATATAATGGCTATCCAAAAGAGATGAAGAATGGTTTTCCAAACAATCCTCTACAGCTTAGAGGCAGAAAAAATATTTTGATTGGCATCTATTTATCTATTTAAACTACATTTACTGGGTACTGATTTTTGAGATCTGTATAATAGTGAAGTACCAAAAATATATACACATAGGCCATAACTGAAACATGTTTATTAACAATTTAGAGGCCAGTGATACAACTCCAACCCATGAGAGGACTCCACAGGTTGAAGCTTGCAACATGTGTTGGAAACTGCTGTTTGTCCTGTGTCCAACTTCTGCTGTTGTCCCCTCTCTTCTTGTCTCACTTCTTGTTCATCACTACTGCCAGAAAACAGGTAATTGCTAGTAATGGTACTTTTATTTAATTTTGTTTATTGTATCAATTCTGTCATCAGTTCACTACATCACTGAGGTTTATGATCGAATCAGTTTGTAATCTCAAATTATTGTCCAAAATCTGGTATTTTAAGTATTAAGTATTTTAATCACCAAGTAAAGCTTCACACACATTACATACTATATTTAAGTCTGTCTAATGTTTGATATTATTGTTTATTATTTTGTTGTATTTCTTTCTTTCTGTGACCAAAAGTTGATCACCAACGACCTAAAACCAGTCAAGAAAAAATCAGGTAAATCACATGCATATTCAATTTTTGGTATTTTCATAACTCATTCTCCTACTAATAATTCTCCTTAAAATTGACATATAGCATTTATAATTGCAGAATTTGTATTTATACTGATCTATTTCGAAATTGTACTTGATAATATTTATCAAGTACAATTTGACACATGGTATGCCCTACCTGCACATCTTATAAAAAATGTGTTATAAATATTCTGTAACAATTACTCATCATGATCAGTGTCCTATCCCTTTCCTGCAGTAATAAGGAAGAATGACTTAATGTGTTATAGATTCACATATTTTCATTATTTAATTAATAAAAAAAATATAAATAATAAGAATAACTTCATTTGTTTTGCATCTTAAAACACACACGCAGTTTAAAAAAGTGCTTAACAGTTTGGATAAAACTGCACATTAAATATAAAGTAAACATGTACCAGCATACAGACACAAGCTCAAACAAATAGTCTTATATTTATTCCTACATAAATAGATTAGAACTATAGCTAAAAAATAATGCCAGAAAGATTAAGGAAAAGCTAACCTCTAAAAATGACCATTCTGTTACATTCAATTAAATTGTATTTATATAGCTCCAAATCACAACAACAGTTGCCTCAAAGCGCTTTATATTGTAACATAAAAGCCCTACAATAATACACAGAAAACAGACAAGGCACAATCACTCAGTGAAGCATTCACTGAGGTAGGAGAAGCTATTGAGGTGGTTAAGAGAAAAGTACAGCTTTGTCTTACCAACATAGTGATAATAGGAGATGCCTTTGGCGCAATAGTGCATGAACCTGAGGTAACATAAAGTGAGAACATTTAGAACCATTGGATCTGGCATGTTTCTTTAATCAGAGAGAAGATACTGGCTGTCTTAATTGTGATGCTTAACACTCACAATGGCGACCAGATTTATATGCCCCTAGAAGGATTTGTAGAAAATCATGTCATGCATTTGATTATGTTCATGACTGTAAATGACAGATGTTCATTCACAGGATGAAGATGTGTTTTATGCTGCAGTGGAAACCCGTCAAGCCACACAAAGACAAAAGAAGAAGATAACGCATAGTTCTGACTTCTGTACTTATTCTGCTATCAACACCTCTGGGCTCTAGATTGTTCATTGTTTCATTTAAAAATGCATAATGAATTATGCTGGTTAAACCAAAAACTTCTGCAAGGATTGAGATTAGCACAATCCTATGCAAAGCTGTTCTAGAGCCTATAGAGCCTTTAATCACTGAGGATGATGTCTGGTATAAACTGCAAGGAAGCCAAACACACAGTGCTGTTGATGCAAGATAATTAATATTTTTCATCTTATCTGTGAATGATCGTGGTTTGGATGATTGGTGTATACATGTAAATAATTAGTATCATTTGTATTCCTGTTTTGTTTTGTTTTAATTCTAAGATTGTTCATTTGTGTATTTTTTTCGCCATTTTTAATAGCAAAATCAGTAGCTTTAGCTTTTTAGATTACATGTTTGTTTTTCCTTTGTTAAAATGTTTAATTATGTATTTTTGCTTAATCATCTAAAAGATGACAAAAGAAATGTATCATAAACAAAAAACAGTGGTGTTTGTTGTTTATGATGTTTAAGTGTTTTGTTTTTTCAAATCAGTTGTAGTAGTTTACAGTATACCAAAGAATACAGACCTTTACAGAAGTTTACTGAAGCAGAAATATTATGTTATCTGTTCATGCAGCTAATATATTAAATTGTGATTGTATTTGTGGTGCGATGCTCGTTTTTTAAGCCTCTCTAATTAGTAGTATAAATAATAAATGTGATTGTAAAAAAATCTACACTTCTTCCATGTCCTTGATAACAAAATGCACAGTTTCAACCACAGCAAGGTCTTTTACACTGTACTGAGAAATTTGTAAGCACTGAAATTTGAAAAATAATCCAGAACTAACTTGATAAATATTAAAATCCTTCTTTTCTGCTGACATTAGTTTTTAAAGCCTTCCAGGAGTGGACATCACAGGAAATTTACCAAAGGGTGAGACTCTGCAACAAAAATGCAAAAACAAAACCCAAAAGGAATAAAATAAAATAAAAAATAAAGGCGTTCCATCTATTACTCTTCAAAAACAATACTTCTTCTCAACTGTCAAACATAGTGGTAGAGAGGTGATGATTTGGACTTGTTTTGCAGCCGCAGGATTTGGGCACTGAATAGACAACGAACTCCTCCGTATAACAAACTATTCTATTCTTGTGAGCTTTTGGAGCGAAATGTGAGGCCATCTGTCTGATGTTTATAGCTCAGTTCAGGCAGGGGTCAAGGAGCATGCTCGGAGCAGTGCTAGCAGTTAAACCAACTTCATTGTGGAATAGGCAGGTGTAAAGGGGCAAGGTTATGAGGAACACAACAGGGCTCAACTTAAGGGTGGTCTCAGGAGTTCTGTCAAAATTAATTAATCAATCAATTCATTCATTCATTAATCAATTAATTAAATTAATCTGGATTCTGCCTTAGTGTTTTACCAGGCCGGGCAAGCGTGGGGGGAGTTGGCAGTTGACAATACTGTTCCAAATTATAGCCAGGTGGTGAGTAAACAGGTAGATTAAGGATGGGCTTAGCAGAAGTATTACCAGAGGTGCCAGAGAGAAGAAGGTCTGCAGATGAAGTTAAATGTGGTATTCTGGACAGAAAAATCCTGAACAAGGTTTCCAGACATGGATGAGCAGAAAAGACGGGTAGCCGGGCAGGCAGGCAGGGGTGAAGTAAGGGAATCTCAAACCAAAAGGGGCTGATTATCACCATGATGGTGGAGAACAACCACGCAGTTCAGCACCAGGGTATAATTTATATTAAAACCAAAATTCATATTAAAGATTATTAAAAGATCTGAAATGAAACCTCACATATTTCTACACTGTGTTATGTTCCTGAATTGACTGATATGTGTCTTTGCTACACCATGAAGGCAAAATAATTCTGTTTACTAACAGCTACAAGACAAAATGCAAGATATGTATTTTTTCAAAAAATCCCCCCATTTACCATTTGGTTGGCAGAAATCTGCACAATGTTGATTCTTAATATACAACAAGACTCTTTTTTTTCTTGTAATTTTTTTAAGCTATGCTTTAAATTTCCACTTCAGCTTTAACGCATGCCCCATATTTTTGGAAACTCTCACAAGTTGAAGGTGCTCACAAACCACCACCATTGTAGACGATATAGTGAGCAGTAGGCTCACAGGAAAACCACAGAAACAAATGTCTACTCGGACGACAGAATGCAACATGTTTTTGTGAACCCCGTACTTTATTCAATCTTTATTTTTTAATTCTAAAACCAAAAGACAGAACAGATTTCTGATAAGAGGGACGCACTCTGTTGTTTCAAGTACAGAAATCACCATCACTATAGACATATTTCGTATTTTTTTAACTCTATGCTTAGTGAGTTTGACCAACTCACGACAAAAACGTTACTCTTCAGTTGTTGAATGTTCCACTAAATTTACCCGCTGATAGCTTTTTATGCTGTTTTTGGAAAATAGTGTTTTCGATCATTGCTGTAAGACTGAGCCAAAGCAGTAAATCTACAGGCCATTAAACTAAAAAAAGAATAACTGAAACATTTTAGTAGTAATATGAGTAGTTTCGAGTCAGATAAAGTTTACATCTGTTTTCATATGCATCTAGCAACTTGATTTGTTCATTTTTATTGAAGTATGAAGCGGATACACTAGCACACTGAAAATAGTTTGTAACATGGAGATTTGTGCAAGTGTCACACTAGATCTTGGTAAACCTCCCCCAACCCTCAACTGCGTGGCACACAGAAGGTAACCTACAGCTGATAAAACCAAATGTTTCTGTCATGTGTTCTCTAAATAAATTACATTGTCACATAGTGATCATTTAATGAACTTAGATGGTCACATAGATGAACTAGAATACACGACATATTACACTGTGTCATTATCTTAAGAAAAAATAATCAGTTCTGTTTGTTTGTCTGTTTGTTTTTTCAAATTTTGGTGAAAATTGGGTCAAGAACACACCAGATGTAAAATTTAATAAAAGTTTTTATGGACCGCCTTCAAACTTCACAGTATGCTAGACCTTGGGGTACATGAGTATCTAGGTTGGCTATGCATTTCACCTTGGCCTTTATTGTTAGTGCCCAAGGTCAAAGTTGACCTTAAATAAAATTTCAAGGATGCATATCAAGTAATATATCATTTTACTGTACAGCAAACTTTTAACCTTTTTAATATGATACTCTATAACATCAGAATGATGTCATAAAAGACTAATGTCAGGATGTTGTAATAAAAAAAATCATAGCTCATCAAAAATCGTGTGTACCTCTTGTCCTGTGGGAGAAGATGCAATCCCTGAGTGTTCTTGTTCATGTCTATAATGGCTAAGACTGAAAAGCATGTTGAAAAGCAGTCTGTCATGTTAAAAGAACTTTAATTTTTACATCCAGACCATCACATGACATTGCACCGACACAGTGTAACCACAGAATAGAAGGTTGCACTCCACCACTCGATCGCAACTTACATTTCCTTTAGTGGAAAAGTTATGCGTAGGCGATGACATTCGAGAGTCACACCATTCTTACTGTCTTTTAACTGCAGGTAATCATCAAACATGGACAGCCTTCATGTCATTCTTGTTCTTCTTTTAGGTAATATTTTGTACAACTAATTAGATTAGACATTAATATTATAAAACATTAAATGAATGTGTCGACTCTATTTGGAAATCTACATCACATCTTGTACTCAACACATAGAATTTGTTATTGTGTTTGTATTTCAGGAGGTGATTGGATTTCTGGATCAGTGGTGGATTTGAGAGTGACATCAGGACAGAACGTCACTCTGAATTGTGACTGTGAAGCATTACCTGAGGAATATATTGTGTGGTACAGAAATTGTACCCATGAAAATCAGCCTCCTCTTGTTCTGAAACTAAAAGAAGATGCATGGAAAAAAATCAGTGACCGAGCAATTTCAGTGAATTCTCTATTACGCTTCCACTTTAAAAAGAATCAGTCCTCTGGATCCTATGATCTCCTGATCATGAATATTTCTGATTCTGATGAGGGCCTCTATTACTGTGGAACTGAAAAGGAACAGTGGGTAGATGGCACAAGCGTTCAGGTCAGATATGACCACAGATATGCCAGTATCGCAACAAGAATCTTAATCAGTAAGTACTCATGTGTGATTGGGGTTTTTTTGTTGGTTTGTTATATATATGCATACAGTACTGTGAAAAAGTTTTAGGCAGGTGAGGAAAAATGCTGTAAACAAAGAACGCTTTCAGAAATGGAAGTGTTAATCATTTATTTTCATCAATCCACAAAATGCAGTAAATGAACAAATGAAAGATAAATCTCAATCAAATCAATATTTGGTGTGACCAACTTTTGCCGTCAAAACAACATCAAATCTTCTAGGTAAACTTGCACACAGTTTTTGAAGGAACTCGGCTGGTAGGTTGTTCCAAACATGTTGGAGAACTAACCACAGATCTCCTGTGGATGTTGGCTTCCTCACATCCTTCTGTCTCTTCATACACTCGATGGTGAGATCATGGCTCTGTGGGGGCCATACCATCACTTCTAGTACTTCTTGTTCTTCTTTAGGCTGAAGATAGTTCTTAATGACTTTGACTGTAGGTTTGGGGACATTGTCCTGCTGAAGTCTGTTTAACAAAGACAATGCTTCTGTGCATTACATCTACTGTATTTAATTCTGACATAAGCAAAAATCTTTACCCATCCCTCGTTTTTATTTATTTTTTTATTTTGTCCCTGATTTTCAGTGCAACTCTTGGGTAATTTGCCCAGTTCTTTGGTAGAAAGAGCTAAAATTGCTCTTATGATGTTGAAAGTTGCCGACCCCTAGCCTAGGTGAACCGTACATGTATCAACTGAAGGGCCAGCTGCATTTCCAGCTGCAAGTCTTGGTGGATTGTTTTTTAACATTTTCTTAAGGAAATCACTTTCAAATGCAGTTCATTTGGTGTAGATAGTGTTTTAGGTCTTCCACTTCTTTTGTCCTGCACTTGTCCAGTTTCCACAAACTTTTAAGGACACACTGCACACCAAGTTTTTGGAAAATTTTTTTTGCATCACCTTCTTGGTTAAAAAATACTCATGTTTAATATCCAGTAAAATACGTAAAGGAAAATAATAAACTGCAAATGATGTTAATATTATTAAACCTGATTTTTTTTTCAAATGGGAATGCAAAGGTAAGTCTTGCTGTAAAAAATGTTTCTTAATGTGTTTATAATTTTATTTGCTGGTTTGAAGTATTTGTATATGCATTATGGTATTACTTTTGTAAATAATAGTCCGTTTAGAGTAGAAAAGACGATAAAGCAGGATATACTTTGGCGTGGGGCTTTCTTGTGATTGAAAGTCATCTTACATGAAGTAAACAGAGCAGTGTGCTTGCCACTTGAGACGTACAATAACTAAAGTCAGTACTAAACTAGATTGCTACACAGTGTTTCTATAATGTGTAAACTAAACACACTATACAAAGCACTATACATAACTGGATTGTAGTAAAAATGTAGATCTAATACACTACATATTTCATGCAGATTCACCTCACACAAGTCCTTGCCCTGATTCCAGTCCTTGCCCTGACTCCACTCTTCACTCTGACTCCAATACTCGACCTGACTCCACTCCTCGTGCTGTCTACAACAGAACCTGTGGTTCCAGTCTTGTGCCCTGGCTGATGATGTTTACACCAGGATTTTCTATTCTCATTTCATTTTTTTCCTTTATTTTTATTTATCATTTGTGTCGGAAAACAGGTACTGTATATTTTAATTATTAGAATTACATTTTTTGAATTGTTTGACTCACCTTCAAACGAACACACACACACAGTCCCCCACAAAACTATCTACAACCATTAAATGGCAAATTCTTAATGGCACTGTTGCTGTTGAATGCTACAGTATGATAGTGTATTTTTGTTTATGCAGAACAAGAACTTCAATTTTTTCAGAACAGACCAGATCACAATAATCAAAGGAGACAGAATGAGGTAAACTTTCTCTTCTTCATTTTCTTATCTACACTTGTTTTTGTTTTTTTATTGCATAAACAGCTGTGTGTGGGTCACTATTCAAAAAAGTAATGTAATACACATTATTATCAATTACTTACTATAAGATCATCAATTACTGTACAAAATTACAAAATGATGGAGAAATTTTTTTTAGCTAGTCATTACAATATTTTTGCATCACATAGCTAGCAGTTAACTATATAAACCTTCTGTTACAGTCCCACACATTAATATAATCTCTATCCTAATGGGAATGAACTCAGGTGATTAACTTTTAACAAAAAGAAAAGGAAAGGGAAAAAAACTTTTGACAAAAAGCTGACAGCGTTAGAAAACAGACCAAATAGAATAGAATAGATCTTTATTGTCACTGTTACAAGAACAATGAGACACAGTTTTGCACCATGTAGATTTAGATTTGGATTCTTTTAGGATAGGAGAATAAGATAAAATAGACTTAAGTTTCTGCACAGTTACATAAGTATCTACACAAAAAAAGGATCGTTGTTGTGGCCTGGGCACAGTTTCCACTCTGTCACCACATGCATGTCTTTTTGTGAAATAAAAATATCCAGTCTCTTTAAAATCTGTAGACTGCTGTACAGTTTGTCGTTTCCCACCACATACTCTAAAGTGAGCTCATTATACCACAAATGCAAGGGGGGATAATTACTTATGTGACTCATGTGATTACTGAATTTATTACAGTTATTCATTACATTACTATACTTGGGAATTGAGAAGAACCAACTCTTCTCAGTAGTTCAGTTCCTTGGAATTCAGTTCACTTCCTTGAAAATTAACTACTGGGAACCCGGATCAGAAGATAGTGGCGAAGTCTGCAGCCTGTATATAGACATTACTTTTAGTTTTAATGCACAAAAGGATGAGAGCAGGAGCAGAAGTGCAAACTGTGTCCAGAACAGAAACAACTGTATTGTGCAAATAACATAACTTCAGTGCTTTGAAAGCATGCCAACGCTAACTAGTGCTAAGACAGCCAAAATCCCAGAGTAACATTAAAGTTAAATGAGTGCTGACCCCAGCAAAACAGCCAGACCCTGAACTTATATAACAAAGGAAGTGATTAGCAGTCAGGCTGAAGCCTCCATTTCTACCTGTTCATGTTTCAACAGAATCAAGTCTGTTTTTGCTTGTTTTCAACTTTGCTATGTGCGGTCAGCTTTGGGTTCATACCTAAAAACTAAGAGAAAGATCAATTGTGTGTCCTTATTAGCACAAGTACTTGTATTGTGTGTGGGGGGCTGTAGCTCGTAGGTTTATATTGTTAAATGACCACTAATATCAGATAATTTCTGGAGAAATGCGAGAGTAATGTAATAAATTAATTACATTAATTAAGTAATGCACTGCATTACTTTTAAGAAGAGTGTTCTGTGTAATATGTGTAATACACTATTTCATTCGAGGAATGACTGCAACACTGATCACAACAAAGAGGGGAAATACCTGCAACATTCACAGACATTAGTCCACACAGCATGAATAACTTGCACAAATGTAATGTCTTTGATATGCTTCTTACTGATGGTGCTGGCTCTCAAAGTGGAGCCAAAAAGGAATAAAATTGATAAGTGATATCAATAATTGAATCAGAATTGCTAAATTCTTATCAAATCCCTAACTATAATGTGATTATAACAGTTTATTAGTTTGTAATACATTACACACAACACTGATAAACACAAATAATGTGTCAGTACTTTTTTAATGACATATGGCATTCAAACAGAACGTCCTTTTTTAAAATTTCATATTGTTCTAATGATTGCAGTATTCATTTAGGTAATTTCTTAATATCAGAAGAATTTATGATTCTAAATGTCAAATTGTTTCTCAGGATGAAGATTTGTGTTTAACACAAGTCTGGTTCCAGGCTCAAAATGGACAAAAAATCTTTAGACAGATTCAAGATGGGGAAAACGCTGTCTTCCACTGAAAATTATATACGTAGTTTGTTTTATTTATTTGTAACTCAACAGAGTTAGCCATTATTGAATTTTACTTTTTAGTTTTAATTGTTCTTTATGTTTGCCTTAAATTGTAGTTTTGGTGACTGTTGCATGTAAATAACTTAGTAAAAAGTAAAGTAAAGTAAAACTAACAAAGTATCTAGAAACAGAGTGATGAATTCTGATGATTTTTTCAGATTTGTGTAAATTACAGCGCTTATTATAGGAAACTAAAATTTTTAAATAAAAAATATCTTTTCATACCCATGGTCTGTTGAATGTCTTTAGAGAGTATACTTCCTTTGCCCTTTTTTAATTGTTGATTTAGACTAATCCTTGAAATTATTTAAACTACTCTCTAAAATTATTATCACTATTTTTTTTAGATTTCAATCAGTTTTATGGTTATCTTTTGTCTCTGCGGACACACCACCACAAGCCTCAATATGCAAACATATTTTTACTGCTGTACTTTATAAAGATATTTATGCACAAACATAACATCTCATGCCAAACTGATGTTGTCTTCTAATATTTTCCTTGGCCTTTATTTGGAAATAAATAGCCATGCAAACTATAATTACAAAACATATCATAACAAATCAAAGCAACACAAAGCAGCTCACAGGATTTGGAATATGACAATGTCTGCGATATCAAAAATACATAGATGGTTCATTTGTGAGGTTGAGAGAGATGCAAATGCAAAAGAAGGTAGATGGAACTGAGACAGGGTGAGCACATGGGACAGCAGTCATATACTGGAAGACCCAGACTCTTACAAGGGGAAATTCTTCAAGACATTAGAAGGGGTGAAACAACAGTCTCCACCATATTTTCTTCACGGGATTGGATGTCCCACTACCAGAAATGGGCAGTAATGTGTTACTTGTAACACGTTACTGTAATCAGATTACTTTTTTAAGTAACAAGTAAAGTAAGGGATTACTATCGCAAAAACAGTAATTAGATTACCGTTACTTTCCTGTAGGAACGCTGCGTTACTGCATTACTAAAACCGTGATTTTTTTGCGAGAATGCCTAATGACAATGACATAAGCAAGTGCAACGTTCGTGACAACAGCTGTGTGCAGATCAACAATGGATAATGTATCGAGTGCGGGAGAGAGTATGAGCGTGCAGCGTTTAAAGCATGGAAGTACTGACCTTACTTTGAGATTCCATAAAAAGTGACAAAAACAGTGTCCGTTGTGTGTGGGAAGAAAACTTCTTTTTACAGCGAAAAAACCCCCCTAAACAAGCACTGAGTGCGCTACCACGTAATGTGAAATTCACAGAGAAACTCGCAGATTCTTCCACTGACCGCTGTGGCACACCTGAACCAGGGCACACCTCCGCCTACCCCACTCCTGCTTTACAGGTGAAAATAGAGCAAAAGGACCGCTAGTCTTTGACTTTATTTATTTTCTGCTGTGTTTTACTTGCATCTATTTGAAAGAGTGAGTGTAAACACAAAAAATATTTTATTTTATGTGCTGGAATGTGCAGAAAATAGGTTTAAATGTTAGACTAATTTCTTCAAGTCAGAGAATTGTGCATATAATTTAATTTTTACTTGATGCATAAAGTTAAAAGATTAAAACTGATAAAACAAGTTAAAAAAAGAGACTTTTCCATTTGATTACATTTTGTATGATGGATTATGCAGAAAAAGTAGAATTGGGCTGAAAGATCTATTGTTTTATTACCTATTCAGGTTGTAAATCGCGTTTTTAAAAAGTAACTAAGTAACTAAGTAATTAATTACTTTTGAAAATAAGTAATCAGTAAAGTAACAGGATTACTTTTGGGGGGAAGTAATCAGTAATTAGTTCATGAGACATTGAAGAGGCATGTCAACCAAGACGAGGGATAGGTTGAGAAGTTTGGCCATTGGGGTGGGACTCAGAGTAGAGCCGCTATTTCTCCACATTGAAAGAAGCCCGTTAATTTGATATGGTTTTTCTTTTTACATTAAACAGCTGAACACACACGGCCTCTTTAGATTCTAATTCAATCCACTTGTTTTGACACAGAAATCTGTACTTCATAATATTACACTGACTCTTAGTTGTTATAAGATATCTTTTTAAAATTTCTGTACAACTTCACACGTCGTCCCTTGCACTGTTCAGAAAAAATACTGTGAATCGAACAGAATTGCACTGTAAGCCTAACACACAGATGCCCTTTCAGTGGTCTCTGTTAACAGAGCTGCAGAGCTAGAAATATCTTTAACCAGAGAACAGAGTATGAGTCTGAGGATGAATGTGACATGAATGTGACATCTATATATCACTCTTTTCTCTTCTAGCTGTCTTTAGGTATTTGCAATGATTATGCTTTAAATTTCCACTTCATCTTCAACTTTAATCTATGAATGGTGCATTTCAAGGGTTTGAGATAATAGAGTTGACAAATCATAACCATAATGTAGACCATCTAGTGAGCAGCAGGCTCACAGGAAAACCACAGAATAAGCATGCCCTCTGACAGCTGATTGCAGCATGCAGAACAACACAATCTGCACACTGGTGGCCTGTTGAATGCTTTCGTGCACCCTTCAATTTGTGCATTCTTGACTGATGGCCAGGCTCATAACATACATTACAATAAGAAGTAATGAAAACTGCTTTATTTTATTCTATATGTTCTTTTCAAATGAGCCAGAAATGAGGAGTCTGAGGTTGAAATACTAATAAATCACAAAATGTTTCTTTTGGTAAACACTGAAACGCAACGGTTAAACCTAAATGACAGTTCTGTTATTAGATGCCAGTTTTGTTCCTATTAATAAACTGACATAACATACTCTGCATGCATATGTGGGAAGTGGATTGCTTTAAACCTAAAGCTCAGAAGTGGTTTCTGCGCAAATCACACCCATACATGACCACAGATACACAAAGTATCAGTATAGCATAAGAAAACAGCATAAAAAATAAAAAATAGTAAAATTACTCACACTTCTAATCTTCATATAGATTTATAATTTCTCAAACTTTTATCATTTTCACGATGATGCTGTTGCAATTTTGTTCACTTCTTTGGATTGCAAGCAAGAAGACTTCAGTGCAAACACTTTAGGAAGATCTACAGTTACTTTCCAATGTTAAGTGACCTCTAGTGGTTGTGTGAGGAAGTCCATGCTGAATGTTTTCAACAAGTTTGGCATTTAGATCTTTAGCAGCATTATTTGGGATTTAAATATTACATTTATTCTGTTTGCACAATGAATATGTGCCATGGTTACTTTACCAGTGACTTGTGGAAACAAAGCACTGTAGTCACTGCCTTATTTTTACTTCATTTAGAAACAGCCAAGGCAGGAGGCAAGAAAAAATACAATTACATGACAATATAATAACAACACTCCCATTCAATACTATAACAGTAGTAGAGACCCCTGCTATGTAACAGACCACAAGCATTACAACATGATGCGTGTGTGCCAGATATTATCTGCACAATACATTCTCAAAGTTTATAAAGTATAAAGGTTTATTTTCTGGGATTGTCTTGAGACTGGTTGATACATCTGTGTGATAATTTTGGAGAATGTAGTTTGAGGTTCTGTTGAACTGTGTTGCATTTTACAAAGGTATGTTGCTGTTATTTGGCCTACTCTCATTTACATAAATGCAATGGACAGAAACTGAAGATCTGCACCTATTCTGCAATCAAAAGACACGTGGGGACCAAAATATATGAATATATATGAATTCATTGTGTTTTAATTAATAATTTCACCTACATGATATATTATACAGGATGTGTAAATACATATAAAGCAGTGCTCACTCTTGTGTACTTGTGTGGGATGTTAAACAGAAACTGTCTGTAATATTTAAAAAATAAACATACATAAATACTTAAGCCACTGGTGCTGCAAATGTGAGAAAGAAGATGAAAAAGCGCTTTCTGCAAGAGATACCAACACGCATCATTACACCCACGAAACTGGGCCAACAGGAAACCCACAGAGACAAAAAAAAAAAAAAACCTATGAAGATGAGTGGCCTGTTGAAGGCGTTGCCTCATTGCTTTTTTGCACTTAAAATATGTTTGTTGACATGAAAAAAACCCTAAAACCACAGACAACAGAATGTCCGGTTATGTTACAATAACTTATGTGTTACTTTTGAAAATAAGTCATACTAGTTGTTTTTTGGCAACTCATTTGGTAAACTGATTATCTTTGCATGACTCTTTTTTTAAACAATGAAATTCCATTTTTAAAGAATAATATGAATAAAGACATTAGACAAAAAATTTAAAAAAAACCCACCAATATAATGAATGCTTATCATGTGACTAATTGGCACAATGCAGTTTTTGTTTTGTTTTTTGCTACAGGTTTTTAGCACATTTGCTAATGTGCAGTCACAGTAGAAACAGAGAGAACAGAGAAAAGAAAAAAACAAGAAAACATCATCGACACCTTTTGTTTTGTGTCAGTAATAAATGCAGGGTAACGTTTCTCACTGTTTCTAAAGCTCATCATCACATATAAGTTGGTTGCATAGTTTTATCTGAACATTTGTTTGTAATTATTGTTATTTGTCTCTTTTGAGTTAAAAATTTCCCATTTTAGATTTAACTTTAAAAACAAAAAATATATTCTCAATGCTTCATAGCTTCAAATCCTTCATAGCATTCAGATAAATTCTATGACAATGAAGAAAAGTATTTGTGATTATAAAATGTTCATCTTCGAGTCACCATATCTGTTTAGTGGAGGTAACAGTCTCTGTGGTGACTGCAAAATATTTGTTACACAATACATAGTTCTATTGTAAATTAAGTTTGCACTGTTAGAGTCTATTGCACATTTAGAATCCATTCAATTATTCAGAGAACAACCTTACACTTGTGAATATTGGAAGTTACAAGACTGTTTAAGGATATAATTAAAATGGCATTTATAGATGTGGTGGTAGCTCAGGAGGTAGAGCAGGGCATCTAGGTCATCTAGTAGGTCAGTTCAAAGGTTGGTGGCTCGATTGCTGGCTGCTCCAACCTGCATGTCAAAATGTTATTGAGCAAGATACAAAACCCCCTAGTTGCTTTTTGATACATTCAACAAAGTTTGGTTGGTCACCTTATTAGTTTTGTAAAAAGCAACAGCCATTTCAATATCTCCACATTTTGGGATTCTGTTTGTATTACAGGTGTTGTGTCCTGCATTCATAGTTTAATCAGTGGATCAGTGTTGGAAGTGACAGTCAGACCAGAAGCCAATTGTAAAACATCAAATGGAAAATATATAGTGTTGCACGAGTTATTATCATGTGAACAAGTTTCTCTTGCTGTGAAACTAAACAGTGTCTCATGGAAACAAAGCACTGTAGTCACGGCCTTATTTTTACTTCGTTTAGAAGGCAGGAGGGAAGAAAAAATAGAATTACATGACAATATAATGACAACAATCCCATTCAATATGCATTCTACTCTAATTTTTCAGTCTGCAATATTAAATGGCTAATAACTATAACTGTAGTAGAGACCCCTGCTATGTAACAACATGATGCATGTGTGCCAGATATTATCTGCATAATATGTTGTCAAAGTTTATAAAGTATAAAGGTTTATTTTTTGGGATTACAAAGGTATGTTGCTGTTATTTGGCCTACTCTCATTTACATAAATGCGATGGAGAAATAACAGAAACCAAAGATCTGCACCTATTCTGCAATCAAAAGACACTTGCGGACCAAAAAAGCATTTTCTGCAAGAGATACCAACATGCATCATTACACCCATGAAATTGGGCCAACAGGAAACCCACAGAGACAAAAAAAAAAAAAAAAACTACATGTAGGCTGAGTCAAGATGAGTGGCTTCTAAATGAAGAAATGGAAAGGCTTAATGCAGCAGGAACTCCTAGGAACTCCTGGTCGGTAGCTCACTGCTGAGTGATATCTCAGACACTGAGATTCACCCTATAACTCTCAACGATCATGCTCCTGTGTCCTTAACACTAATACATAAGAAGAACACTACACCAAGTAAAAACTGGAGATTTAACACATCATTACTCAAAGATGAAGACTTCATCAAATACTTTAAAAAAGAATGGACTCTATATTTAGGCTATAATGACATTCCTGGAATATCAGCATCTGTCCTATGGGAAGCAGGGAAAGCTGTGATGAGAGGTAAAATAATTTCTTTCTCATCACATAAGAAGAAAGAAGAAAACAAAAATATTCAGGAACTAGAAAAAAAACATCAAATTCCTAGAAGAAGCCTATGTGTCACGACAAGATCAGGAAATATTGAACAAAATACGCAAAACAAAACTAGAATTAAATGAAATTATTAATAAAAAGACTCAATTCTTAGTACAAAGACTTCATTTGCAAAATTTTGAACACGCTAACAAATCCGGTCAATTTCTAGCTAACCAGTTAAAAATCAATAAAGAAAAAACAACCATATGTGCTGTTAAAGATTTAACTGGGAATACAATATATGACCCTAAAAAAATAAATAACATTTTTAGGGATTTCTATGAAACTTTATATACACCACAAATAAACCCATCTAAAAACAAAATTGATCAATGTCTCGACAACGTAACTCTTCCAAAATTATTAGACACCCAAGCAATGGCACCGGATTCACCACTGACACCAGGTGAACTCCAGGAAGCCCTGATAAGTATGCCCAACAATAAGGCTCCAGGTCCAGATGGCTTTCGGGCAGAATTTTACAAAGAATTCTGGACAACTCTGGCACCAATGTTTCACAGAATGCTGCAGGAAATCAAGGAAAATGGCAGACTACCACCAAATATGAATTCTGCAAATATTAATCTCTTACTAAAACCAGGCAAAGACCCTGTATTTCCCTCCAGCTATCGTCCAATATCCCTTATAGATTATTTTGAGATCCCTTGTAGATCTCAAAATAATCTGCAAAGCTCTCTCAAAGAGATTAGAGAAAATAACCCCCCTTTTAATTCATCCTGACCAAACTGGTTTCATAAAAGGCAGGCACTCATCAACAAATACGTGTAGATTATTTAATTTAATAGACTACTCGTGCAGTAAAAACATTGAAATCATAATATTGTCTCTTGATGCAGAAAAGGCGTTTGACAGAGTTAACTGGAAATTTCTATTTGCAAGTTTACACAAATTTGGTTTCGGAAACTCTTTCATAAGCTGGTTAAAAATATTATATAATTCCCCAACAGCTTGTGTCAGAACAAATGACCAAACATCCTCCAGCTTCTGTCTCCTAAGGGGCAACAGACAGGGATACCCACTCTCCCCTTCGTTGTTTGCAATTTTTATTGAGCCACTAGCAGCAGCATTTAGACAGGCTACAACAATTAAGGGCATAAAATGTAAGAATGTAGAAAATAAAATCAGCTTTTATGCAGATGATGTGTTGCTTTTTCTCCATAACTCAAAAACCAATCTCTCTGGGGTAATTGCATTGATAAACTCGTTCTCAAAAGTCTCAGATTATTCAATTAACTGGTCAAAATCTACAGTTCTTCCGAATAATTGCTCCTTCTATAATTCTTCATCTACCCCACTGCAATCTGGAAATATTAAATATTTAGGTATCAATATCTCTCCTAAGCTTGCAGAATTAACTAAATTAAACCACATCCCACTTTTAAAGACAGTAGAAGGCTAGATGGAAATCTCTACCCATATCACTCATGGGAAGGGTCGCCGCTATAAAAATGATGGTCAGATCATCAGATCAGATGGCTCAGATCTCTAGACTCGTATATTTCTAAATTCCTTTGGAAAGACAAACCCCCGCGTATCAGCTTAAAAACATTACAAAGGACCAAGGACAAAGGAGAACTAGATCTGCCTAACTTTAATCACTACTTTTTAGCCAACAGGCTCCAATTCATCTCTAGATGGTTAAAACACACCTTCTTAGATGAACCCTGGATAGATGTAGAACAGGCACTATGTAATAATCTAGAGATTTCAGACCTACCATTTATCAGCTCAAACATCAAACGACATGAATGCTTTAAAAGCATCAACATCAGCTCTTCTCTGACAGCATGGTGGGAGTTTCTAAAAATGACAGAGTCTTCATTAATCCCATGCAAATGTACACCTATCTGGAACAATCCAGACATATTACAAAACAATAACATGACCAACCTGCCAGAGTTGAGTTATAAAGGAATTAAATACTTGGAACATATATTGGAAGGAACAGACTTTATTTCGTTTGACAGACTAGTTATACAATATGGGATCGACAAGAAACGATTTTTGGAATATCAACAAATTAAATCCATAGTAAAAAAGAAATTTAAACCCAGTGAAGCTGAATTATAAACACCACAAAGTGTGGTACAATTTTTTAATCTAAAAACCCCCCAAATTATTGTCTAAAATATACAGAACAATTTCTAAAACAGATGAATCAATATCCCTTCCTATTGCAAAATGGGAAGCGGATTTTTTGATCAGCTTAGACCCAATCTACTGGTCTCAGATATGCTTAAAAACCTTTCAATGGATCAGAAATCCCAGTTTGCAATTAATACAATACAAATACTATATAGAGTGCACTATACTGGTCATAGGATGTTCAAGATGGGCTTTACGTCTTACAACAACTGCTCACACTGTCAAGGCAATGCACCGGATAATTACATCCACGCTCTTTGGTTCTGTCCACCAGTTCAGAAGTTTTGGCGCGAGATATGTGAAGACTTATCAAAGTATCTGAAATGTAACATTCCAGCCTCCCCTTTAGTGTGCTTGCTGGGCAACTTGGATGAGGTCACTACAGAAATAAACACAGCCCACAGTCCTCATTAACTGGAAAAATAAAAATAATCTTAATAATGGATTGTATTTAGATAGCGCTTTTCAATTCCACTATTCATTCACTCTCACATTTACACACTGGTGTAGTTGTAGCCACAGCTGCCCCTCTGGCCATCACCAGTAGGCAAAGTGTCTTGCCCAAGGACACAACGACCAAAACTGTCCGAGCCGGGGCTCGAACCGGCAACCTTCCGATTACAAGACGAACTGCCAACTCTTGAGCCACGATCACCCCTTAATTCTTACCAATTTAAAAGCCATCTAATACATCACATTAGTCTTGATACAGCTTCTTCCACCACATTTGATCAATCCCTCTGGGCTCCTTTGATCGCCTTCATCGCCTAGTGGGGGTGGAAGGGGGGGGGGTGTCATGGTTTGGTCCTGCCTTCGCTATTGTGGTTGATATGGGGGTAGGGGCAGGCTTAGTGCGTCTGGGGATTCCCTAGGGAAATTTTTCCCTGGAGGGCCTAAAAAAGAGCTCTGGTGGCTCTTAGATGGTGTTTTCCTTGTGGCTGCGTATAGCGTAGATGGGGGAGGGTCTGTGCTAGCGGACGATGGTTACTGGCCTGGTAGCCTGGCTGCCCCTGGGTGGGTCTGGGACAGGCGTGGGGGCTTGGGGGTCTGGGGGTGCCCCGCCCCCGGGCCTTGGGGGCTTGGGTCCTGGTTATTGTGTCGCCAGGGTTGTGGGTGGGCGGGCGGTGCATGGGGACTGAGCCCTGATGTGGGGGACCTCTAGTGCATTGGCCCAACTGGAGGGCTCTCCAACCGGTGGGGAGGCGGTTACATCTTTGCAGGTGGTCTCCTCTCTCCAGGAGCTCACCCTGCAGGTGGGGGAGAGATATTGGAGAGTTGGAGAATGAACTCAGCCTGGGTGTCTATTGTCTTGTGTAGTCTGGGAGATGAGTAGATGATGGAGTGGGTGCAATTTTCTCTGCGGTGGGGTTGGGTGGGATGCTCCGGAATCTGTGGGGCTGGGTGGTACTGCTGCTGTGGGCTCAGGTCCAGATGGGCCTGGGGGCCCCCTTGCCCTGGTGGGTTCCAGGGTGTGGGGGTGCTTCTGGGGTCAGTAGGGGAGCTGTGGGGAACCACATGCCCCTCCCTTTTTTCCCTCCCCATCCTCAGCTGCCTCCCTCTTCCCGCTCCACCACACCCACCTACACATGCAGGGCTTGGGGTGCAGGTGTGTCACCAGGGTGCAGGGGAGGCACTCCCCCTCTGTCCCCTTCTTGCCCCCTTCCCCTGTGCCCCAATTTTATTCCACAACCTAGACATCCGCATTACTCATACATATAGGGCCTTGGGGGTGGGCACGTTATACAGCATCCAGAGGATGGTCTGTGTATTCAAACCCACCTCTGGCGCTGGTGCCCAACCCTCAATTTTAAATGCATATAGACACTGAGGGTTTTCGGGAGGAGCCGTGCTGCTCTCTGGCAGGAAGCACCATGCCCTCCTGTGTTTTAAATGCACTTTAGTACAACACGCAGCAACACTACATATGAGCGGGCGGAGGGAGGTTTGGGGTCTTCACTCACCCCCGTTCTCTGTTAACCATCTGGGCTGGGAGGCTGGGAGGAGGTGTTGGCCATCAGATTGGGGTCTGAGATGCGGGGCCTCCCTGCTACTGCAGATAAGGTGGCCGTCTGCTTGCCTCCACCCCAGGGAAAACGGTTACATCTCCTGGGTCTAGGTATGGTTTGCCCCTCTGGGAGCGAGGGTGCCTGAACCTGGGATATAGAGTATGTTTGGGGAGTGTGATTGTGTGTACAGTGTCTATTTCTGTCTGTCTCCACATCGGGTGAGTGCTGAATATTTGCTTATGTGTATATAGGGGTGGGAATACATGTTTGTGTCTGTGTGCGCCTGTTCGTCTGTGTCTATATGTGAGGTCGGGTCTTAGACTCCACCTCTCTGGGAACATCTTGGGCTCTCCAAGGTATGGAGACCTATCTCCCCTCACCACACTCCCTGGTGGCTGATGCCCTCAGACGTCGGTGCATTGGTGGTTCTTGGTGTCTGGGGCTGGGAGCTCATGTATGTACTGGCTCACTCCTGGTGGCCGATTGGCGGGGCCTGGCGCCTGTGGCCCGGCTTGGCCCCTTCTCGGGGGTGGGGCGCCCTCAGGCCTCTGGCCTCTGGGCCTGGGGCTCAGTCCTCTCTGGCACAGCTGGCTGCTGGCAGAGCCCGCGGGCACGTCACTGCAACCCCCTCTGGCCTCTGCTCCGTGGCTGCTGGGTGACCCCTCGTCTGGGGCTCTCCTCAGCTCTTCCCAGGAGGGTGTGTACAAATGTTATATTGTCTTTCAGGATGAAGATCTGTGTTTAACACGAGTTGTTTTCCTGTCTCAGGACGCACAAACACACCATGACAAAGAAGAAATAAATAACTAGCTTTGTCTTTAAGCTATATTTATAAGGTTTACAATCAAAAGTACACATTGTTTTTTTTCAATCTCTCATTTTTGGTAACTCTGTCACTGTGTTTTTGTCATCATTCCTGCAGTCATATATGTTCTTGGCTACTTCTTGATTAAAAAAATATATACACCGCGTTCCAAATTATTATGCAAATTATATTTTTCTCTGTTTTTCCTAAATAGTCAATTCAAATGACAGTCGGCATAATTTTCGAGTCATCGACCAATAGAGTATATTTCAAATGTTACTGAACAAAACTCCCAATGAAAACAGTATGTTTTTCAAAAATAAAAAACTTAAAATGCACTGTTCCAAATAATTACGCACACAGAGTTTCAAAAGATTTAATAGGTTGTAGACAATTGAAAATGGTCATTTGTTGAATTTGCAGCATTAGTAGATCAATTACACTGACATCAAAAGCTATTTCAATCAAAAACATCTTAACAGGTCAAGTTACATATTAACATAGGACCCCTTATTTGATAGCAGTTTTACAATTCTTGCATCCATGGAACTTGTACGTTTTGGGAAAATGTCTACTTGAATGTCTTTGCAGGATGTCAGAATAGCCTCCCAGAGCTGCTGTTCGGATGTGAACTGCCTCCCACCCTCATATTTCTTTGCTTGAGGATGCTCCAAAGGTTCCCAATAGGATTGAAGTCAGGGAAGAATGGGGACCACACCATGAGTTCCTCTCCTTTTACGCCGATAGCAGCCAATGATGCAGAGGTATTCTTTGTAGCATGAGATGGTGCATTGTCTTGCATGAAATGGTTGTGTTGCAGAAGGCACAGTTCTTCTGTTTCTACCATGGAAGAAAATGGTCAGTCAGAAACTCCACATACTTTGCAGAGGTCATTTTCACACCTTCAGGGACCCTAAAGGGGCCGACCAGCTCTCTCCCTGTGATTCCAGTTCAAAACATGCCTCCACCACCTCCTTGCTGACATTATACCCTTGTTGGGACATGGTGGCCATCCACCAACCATCCACCACTGCATCCATCTGTACCATCCAGGTGTGCACTGCACTCATCAGTGAACAAGACTGTTTGAAAATTAGTCTTCATGGAGTTCTGGGCCCACTGCAGCCATTTCTGCTTTTGAGCATTGGTTAGGGGTGGCCGAATAGAAGGTTTATGCACAACTGCAAGTCTCTGGAGGATCGTACACCTTGATGTATGCAGGGCTCCAGAGGCACCAGCAGCTTCAAATATGTGTTTGCTGCTTTGTAATGGCCTTTTAGCAGCTGCTCTCTTAATCTGATGTATTTGTCTGGCAGAAACCTTCATCATTGTGCCTGTGTGCTCTGACTCAGCCACAAATCTCTTAACATTATGGTGATCACGCTTAAATTTTCGTGAAATATCTAAGGTTTTCATTACATGTCCAAGGCATTCAACTATTTCATGCTTTTCAGCAGCAGAGAGATCATGTTTCTTTCCTATATTGCTTTAAAATGGTGGTCTGCTTAATAATGTGGAACATCCTTCTTTAGTAGGTTTTCCTTTAATTGGGCTCACCTGGCAAACTAATGATCATAGGTGTCCGAGATTGATTTCAGTGATACAAAGAGTCCTGAGACACTATTCCATCCATGGGCTTAATTGAAAAACAACTTATTTAATCTTTATGACACTTCAACACAATTTGTATAATAATTTGGAACGTGGTGTATATATAAATTTTGCATGTTGAATAAGCAATATACTTTACAAAGATTTCTGAAAACAATATTTTAAAAAACAACAACAAAGTTTTACAGGTGGACAGGTAATATGATAATCATATCACAGCACAAGGTTCCTGCTTTGCACCACCTGGAAAGCTTAAGCCTTTTCTGTGAGTAGCGTGTATATTTTATGGTGAGCGAGCAGGTAGGTCCTGACCCTGCAGAATATAACACTACCACTAAAAGTCATGGAAAATTAGCATGATAGCTTCAGGAAAGTCTGTGCTATTTTAATGCAATATATGATAGTCAATTACAAACTAAATAATGCATGTGTGGTTTATATTCTCCTTTGACACTGATCTCATCTTGCTGTTTGGTATAATTGCTTAAAGTATGACAAAAAATAAAACAGTCATTAAATATTAACAGATGCACTCTCTTACACCTAACAAAGGTAAAAACTAACTGCCATACAGTTTGCTACTATAATCAACTCTGGCTGCCTGACTGTTTAATATTTCATTTGTATCTTCTTTTAGTTGCTGTTTTTTATGACTTTGTTTTTGTGAGTTTAGTATCTGACCTGTTTACTCTTTGAGTAAGAGTTTGTGGACAGAAAGAACAATGCAGCATGTCAAATTAATCTTAATCTAATTAAACAAGCTAGAATTAGACAGTATTCAGAGCAGTAAGTTTGGAAGGTTTTACTGAGTAAAAGGAAGAGGGGAGTGGGAGAGGGAGGGTTTCTGATCCCTCAACATCATTCAGAAGCATCACATGCTGACCTAAACAATCCTGACATCTATTGGAGATGACAGGTAATGAACTAAAAACGTCTTAACAAACACTTCTCTCAACAGTCAAAGCTAAATTATATTGTTTTCTTGTCCTCAAGTGATTGCTGGAAGTTTGCATCATGATATATATTCTTCATTTTAATGAACCTGTAATGCACTGTAGGGAAATCCAGACTGTACAGTTTTATCTTTTTATGATTTTTAATGAGTTTCCGTGTAACTGTGTATGTAGGTTCCTCTCAAATGCAAGAGGAGTATGGCTGCTGCAGTGACAATCTTTACACTGACTGTGATTTTAGTGTAGTGTTTTTGAGCCATTGCAGTTGCTTCAGTTACAGAATTGACTGCTTTTATGTAGTGCTCTCCATGGAACCAGAGATTACAGCTTTTTAATAATGGTTTTAAGAGGTTTCAGTAAACATTTTATAATCATGATGTGTCCTGACCATGATATACTTTGATACCACAAAACGGAACTTGAGGATCTTTACATTATTCTGTTGAATTTTAATTGAATAAAATATTCAGGAGCCAGAAGTCTTGTTGGCTATCCTGAAACACTTAGTTTTCAAAAAAATAAACTCTAAAAATAAAAATTAGGAGGTCATTGTCTGCTTCCAAAAAGTTCATATCTGTGATTTTCTTCTTGACATCAAGGAAGTGCAGTTCACTTTAAAGGTAGGTCTGCTTATTATGCAAGTGGGGATTACCAATATTCTGCAATTTTGAAGTATTTTTTTCACAAATGACACATTTAAGATGCTGTAGTTATTTTCAGGATTTTATTTTAACACAATGGACAGCATTTTTAAATTTTACCAAATTTGTAACCTGAGTTATCATCAATTTCATGTAAATCAGTAAATAACAGCCCATTTATTCATGACACAGTTAATCAGTTTTTCTTTGCAAAGACAGGGGAAAACATTTTACACTCATGGTACTTCACACTGAAACAACTTACAAGCAAAAGTGCGGTTCTCTTTGTTGTAGCATCAATCTGAGTTATTTGTCCCTCGGGTTCTGGTGGTAAATACATTTTTGTTGTTCTTCTATACATGAACAGGTCAGCTGTTCCTGCATGATAATAATAATGCACCCCTCTCAATACATTCTATCTGAATCTTAGTCATCAGGACCTAACACAGTCCCTAGAAATTTCAGAAGAGTTATCTCTTATATCATAAACACATTGTTTCTCATTCAGCCTTCTGTTATTTATTTTCATTTCCACAGTTTTCAGAGAGAAACACATGTGTAAAACCTCAACTTATAGATTATTATTTTTCTTATGACATCACTGACCCCCTTCATCAGGTCTGCTCACTTTGAGCAAGTACTTTGGACTGCTCGTGGCATATGTTAGTTAGTGTACTGTTTGCATTTTTGTGAATGCATCATCAGGTAGCTTTCCTGATGCGAAAAGAGGGTTTTGCACTGTTGCACACCATTGCCAAATCTGGCTCTAAATATCATGATGACAGCTGTGACCACTCATTTTGTTATTAATGGCTTTCTTGCAAGAATTAGACCGAATTTCAACCAATTAATCCAACTGTGAATATTTTATTTCCTCATTTGGAAAAATAGCGGTGCAGTGTTGTTCCTTTGCACTCAGCAGCACTGCACCTCTAATTACAACTGGTATAAAAAATACTTAATTATTGAAGAAAAATCTTCATATCTGAAGCGCTTAAATAAAAAAACTAAGTTAAAACAAGAAAATGATTTAATGCCTGAAAACAATTAATGATCTTTAATCATTCAATAACATAAACAATTTAGAAATTAAATATGTGATTCTGTGATACATTAATTTCAGAAACTAAGACAGCTATAATATTTTTTTTACATTTGTTGTTTTACAAAAAATAAACTAATAAACTATGCTTGTAAGCTATCAAAGCAAAACAAACAAACAAAAAACATAAGGACAATTCTTAAAGAATAAAAACTATGATTGTCTACTTTGTGAATCCTGATCCATTTCAAATCTTGCTACTCACTTATCTACTTAATTTTTTCTGCCTAACACAGAAGTAGTCAAAAATCTTCCATATTAGCAGTGCAAACAGTCAGCAATTTCATTTGCGACAGTGCATCAGGGAATCATTTTGTCTACTTTGTTTAAATCTATCTGAAGGCCGTTGTTTAACCACACATCAAAAGTGCTGATGGCGACTGTAAATGCCATTTAATTGCAAAGGGGCTAAAGAAAATAATACTGAACCATCTACAAAAAAAGTATAGTATGAAACTATTACAAATATTTGTTGTATAATAAATGATTCTTTATTGTGCTGCATATTTTTAGTCCAGAGCTAGTCAGCTGTCAAACGTGTTTAAGGACTGTGGTAATTAAAATTTAAAAAGAAAAATAAATGGGTAAATAAAAACTGTCTCTATTTTAATGATAATTTAAAAGCATGGAGTTTGACCCTAACCCCCTAAACCCTACACAAAATTCAATTCCAGTTCCTTTAAATTGTCCTTTAATTTTGATATGTGCATTATGCAGCTGTACTAAAAATTTCTCAAAAATTTCTAACTAGTAAATTTGGATAAGTTTAGGAAGGTAAATTTAATTCGGACATCACAAAGTTGAACTCAGTTTCTTTTGCACAAGAAAGTGTTAACTTTAGCACTGTATTAAACAGTTTTGATTGAGTTTCTAACGTTTAAAATGAATTTAAGAATTACCACTGTCATACTGGAAAGCAGCATGTGTTAAAACATTTAATCCTTCAACCACAGATAACTATAAAAAAAAATCTAAACTACTATATCAACCATGTGTCTATAAGACTTAGTTTAGAAAGTAAAACCAATTACTAGTTAGTTTGTTTTTTGTCATTTTGACTCTGTAGGAGTTTAGATAAAAGAAGATGGGGTTGGCTTTGAGTCTTCTTTTAAGGAATAACAGCTATTCTATAAACAAGATGGTCAAAAGTAACTGGATACATGTCCGATATACAGCTTCAGAAAACATATAAAAGAGCTTAAACAGTTTTGGTACATATGTATATATATATATATAGAAAGACCCACAAACAAACAGAAACCTAAGGTGGTTGCAGTAAATGCTTGGCAGAGCATCTCAAAAGATTAAATGTAAAATGTGGTGAAATCCATGTGTTTTACATTTCATTGCAAGTCATTAACTAAAAAGGACTTTCATCCAGGGATTAAAAACAGCCCTTATCTTAATCTTAACTTTAACCTTAACTACTTTTGATTACCCCTAAAATTGGGATAGCGTGTATAATAATATAATGACTCCAGTTCCTTAACAACTAATGCAACACTATAGCTGAACCCCTTGAGCAAAAAGATTTGTAAAACCTTGACTACTGAATGTCATCAAAGACAATTCGAAACTCAGTTTCTATAAATTGTTCAAAAGAAAGAAAGAAAAAAATCAGCTGATTGCCAGAGTTTCCAAAGAGCACTTTAAAGCTTCTCTGGACTTGACTCATTTTTCTTTTTAAAGAGATTTTTGAGCTTTAAAGGTTTCTTGCTCTTTTCCTTTTCCTTGTTCCTGTCATCTGTGGCCTCCGAAGGCAATGAGGGAGCAGGGAGGACAACCCTTGGTTTTGGCAGAGATGGCTCCATCTCTGCTCGCAGCCTGCCAGCAGAGAGGTTTGTTGCTGAAGACATGGAGCTGCATGATTTTTCAAGGATTCCATCATAAACAAGCTGGCTCAGTGGCCCAACAGTAAAAAAGTCTGATGAAGACTTCCATGGCACCTGGGAAGTTAACATGAGATCAGGCTGCACATTGTGAGCTGCCAATGAACTTGATTCTGATAACTCTTCCCTCAAGATGAATTGTTTAGGCATTTCCCTTGGGATATCAACTCTATCCCAAGAGATTTTTCCAGTAGGAGTGTCTATGGTGCTTTCAGCATCCTCTCTCGGCATTCTTGGCATTCTCCTTCTGAGAGAACCAGCAGACATTTCAAGTTCATTTCTCAGTAAACCTTTACTTGTTGATGGCTCTAAACAAAACTCTTGCATCTCTGTAGAGGATGAGGTGTCCACAAGTGCTTCGAGTCTCTCTCTGGGCAGTATCTTCATTGAAGCAACATCTGTATAATACTCCAGCTCATCTCTAGATAATTTTCTTGTTGGTATTCTGGTTGTCTCAACTATCTTGTCTTTTGCTGATCCCCTCACAGAGGAATCAAATTGATTTTCCCCTTTATGGAACGCATGTTTCCTTGAACCTGTGTCTTGGGAAACTCCCATTGAATCTCTAGTAATCCTTCTGGAGTCAAATAGATGCTCAGGATCATCCCTTGTCATCTTTCCTGAGGAAGTGTCAGTTGAAGCGCCCATCATATCTTTTGATATCTTCCTTTTTGCTAGATCCACTGATGCTTCTACTTCATCCCATATCATCTTCCTCACATCTATTCCATAATCACTTCTTTCTCTGAATGTATTCTTTGAGGGAACTTCTGTCAAATCCCCCACTGTGTCCTTCTCTACTCTCCTGGGTGAAAACTCTGCATCTGTCTCATTTGAAATTCCCTTTTTAAGCGCAACATCAGTGGAAAGTCCAGTCCTGTTGCGTGACATCTTCCTTGATGTTGAATCTATACATGACTCTTCTGCAGACATTTTTAAAGAAGATGTTTCCAACGAAGTATCCAAGGCTTTGTCTCTAACCATCTTGCTACAGGCAATATCAACAGAAGTTTCAAGGTCTTCCACTGACATTTTGTGAGCTGGCAATTCAACAAGAGCCTCTATTTCTTTAGTTAAAGTTTTTGTAACAGGGCTCTCAGCAAGCAGCTCAGTGTCATCGTGATAGAGCTTTCGAGAGGAGATGTCAACAGCAGAACTAGGGAACAGTTTGCTGAGAGGAGGAGAAGTCATATACTCTGAATCTGAGAACCTTTCTTGGGAATCTCTATTAGTGAGAGAAAGGAAAAGAAGCATAAGCAAAGAAAACAGGAAAGGAAAAAAAATCAAAGGACAGCTAAGGCTGGTATAAAGTTAGGGTAAGAAAGTTGGGAACAGGCAGACATACTGTTTTTTTAGTGTTTTTCGGAAATGTTCCTCTTCCTCGTCATAGGGAGAGTAGGGAGTTCGGATGGGGATAAGAAGGTCAGGGTCTGGGGAGATCATGGCGGCTGATGGTTGAGGAATGATTCCGGAGCGGCGTGACCGACGTATGGATACCCGTGCTCGAGGAGACCGTTTAAGTGGTGCAACTGCAACTGGTGAGAAACAATTATTAAAAATGAAGAATCTATGCAGAGCAGATCCTGTAAGAGCAGAAATTAATATGTACCCTAATTTTCATTCCAGAACACTACTAATTAAACTTTGTCTGTGAAGCTGCAGTAAACGTACGGTTAGAGAAGTTTGGAGATGTAGGAACAAGGATGGTATGTACATATATGTGTACGTATACTAATAACACCCATTAACAATATAGTTAACAATTTATTTTACCTCTTTAGTATTTCTGTTATTTGTGAAGCGTTATTAAGGAAGGAACCTGAGCACCTGTTATGAGCGCTTGTTTTTCTTTTTCAGTCAATGAGTTTGTGTATTCTTAGCAAAACACAAACTTATCAGCTACTTAACAAATCCTTCACTTTGGAAATATTTCAGTTTTGAGGTTGAACACTGCATACACTATTGTACTTTGATTCTGATCACAAATTGATTTACTAGAGTTATTTATCTTTCATTCTAAAAAGTTTTAAATGTGCTGTAACTGGGATCCATTTAATATTGGAATATTTTTTGAGACAGAGGATAGTTTTGTCATATATCAGGTTGTCATTAAACTCATATTTGCAGGCAATACAAACCATATAACTTAATCCGAAATATTAAATTCAACACCTATTTGCATACTTCTGAATGCATTGATTGGAAGTGTGCAAATCACATATCATGTTCCAGATTCCAATCAAATCTAACGCTGTGTGACACTGACAATAACAAGGACTCAACTAAAGCCTTAAAAGCTCCTCCTTCCTGTTTCTTACCTGGTATCTGAGGTAAAATAGGAGAGGTAGGCTCATCTAAAAGATCCTCTATGGAGCCATGAATGGAGCTGTGGCACGAACAAGATGACTGGCACACTCTAGGCAACCCCAGGGCAATTGAGTCGGAGTAGAGTTGAGCAGTGAGTTTTGCTAAACCCGGATTCCTGATGATGGGAAAGCCACAGAGGAGCTCAATATGTTGCCAGCGATGAAGACGCTCCCGCAGGCAGGCTGTTACTTCAGACAAGGCATTCCTTTAAGAGATCCAAAAAGCTTTGTGATGTAATTTGTTGAATCTTTATATTGACAGACACAAATACCTGCACAGAGGTAACTTTGTGACTCACTTGGCCTCCAAAATCTTGTGGTCTACTTGGTCTAGAGAGGAGCTGTGGGCCACGTGGAGTGTCCCCAGCACAGAGCTTCTCTTCTTCTTAATCTTCTCTGCCTAGAAAAAAGCATACATATGAGTCTGGGCACTTACATATGAAGGATAGTCACTATAAACATTATTACTCTTATGTTGCTATGCATTACCTCCTCCTTGGCAGTGGCAAGCTGTAGTTCTGCACTCTGCTTTTTAACATTGTAGTACTGCACCTCTACCTCATGTGTCAGCTGCAGCCACTGCTGAAGCACCTCTGTGACAGTCCAGCTGGCTTGCATGTCCTTCTCGGCCTGCTTCAGCGCTCCACGGACCTGAAGAGGTGGCAAATGTTAAAAATCATCAGTATGCAGAAAATAATTTAGGGTAAAATCTTCAGGCCTGCCAAACTAGGATGATGAGTGTCTTGCATTTGTGAAGCTGCTTGCTCTCGCTGCAGCATTTCTACCTGTTCCAGCTCCTCCTCTGCATATCTGAGGCGGCTCAGCTCACTAACAGCTCCCTGCCTCAGCTCATGCAGACGGTGAGCCTCTTCCTGTGCCCCCATGATCTCATCTCTCATCTTCTCCTCTAGGCTCTGTTTTTCTTCTGCCACATTACGCTTTTCTTCCTGGGCTCGCTCCAGTCTGAGTAAATCAAAGCGTGTTTAGTTCAATCACACAAAGCAAAGGCAATCCGGTAACTTACAGTAGCTAAGAGACTGACAGAGAGAAGAAGAAAAAAATCACAGTTCTTACTGTTCTTGTAGTTCTATGAGGCTCTGTTCAGCCCTCTGGAGACTTTCTAAATCTTTCATCATTTTGGATATGTGGACTTTGCTGGCTTTGTTCTGAGCCTGGGCAAACCAGCAGCCGCCGACTCCCATCACAACCGACACAATGAGCAGCAGGTCTTTCATGTAGTTATGAGGGGGCCCTATGATTGAATGGACATCAGATCACTTTAAATAATAATCACATCAAAATGTGTTTCTATAGCACATAATAATACAACAAAGTTGAGCAAAGTGCTTCACACTCAGTCAGAGCAATAGCATAAGACAGAATAAAAGAAACAGTTAAAAGGAGGGCAGGATACAATATGAACACTATGGGTAAAAAAAAACACATAACTAGCCACAAAATAGCGTACTAATTTGAATCAAAAGCCAGACTAAAATAATAAGTTTTAAGACGCAATTTAAAAGACTGGACTCTGAGGAACGAATATAAGGAGGGAGGTTATTCCAGAGTCTGGAAGCTATGACAGCAAAGGCCTGATCACCTCTGGACTTCAGACGAGACCTCAGTTGCATCAGGACCATTTGATTGGAAGATCTAAGTGCCTTATTAGGGATAGACAAATGGAGGAGTTCGCATAGATAGCTGGAAGCCAAATTGTTTAAAATTTAAGGTAAATTAAAAGGTAAGCAAGAGAATTTTGAAATTGATGCGATATTCAACAGGGAGCCAATGTAGGTTGGCTAAAACTGATGTGATGTGGGCATAATTTCTAGTACCAGCTAAGAGACGTGCAGCTGTGTTTTGAAATAACAATATGAACATTAAGTAAGTAGAAACGAAAACCGATTTAGCAACTTTGCTGCCTGATCCATCATTTAATGCTGATTTTAGATTAAAGGTTAAGAGGAAAAGTAATACAAAAGTAGTTATGCAATGTAAAGAATGGCAACAGGACATGAATGTATCTTTCCTGCTTCAAAGACATCAAAGATACTGTCTGAGGGAATAAAGTGAGGATTTCTTCTTACGTGTAGGTGGTCCGAACAGAACAACATCCAGAGCTTTGATGGTGAGCTTCTGTTTGTCTCTCTGGTCCTGAACTCTTAGCTGGCCACTCAGGAATGAAGGCTCATTAGCTGCAATCCTACAAATGGATTTTATGTTTTTTATTTTAATGGCTTATTTGGGCTTACCAAAATATGCATACATGTGTGTTTTTAGGGTTTCCAGGGTGACGAGCCCTGCCTTGTATAATATATGTATGGTTGCCAGAAGAGAGTTAACAGTAGCAAAAGAAGAAGAACAATGGCGATACATGTTGACTACAGATATCACTGTGAATCAAACAAACGAGAGAGAATGTGGTTCCTTCAAAACTTAATCTGAGAATATAGTTTCTAGAAGACCAACTTGTTTATGTGGCGAATTGCCTGTACACCCTCTTCAGTTATTCTCACCTGGGGAGTGTGTTTCCATTGACCTTAAACTCTTTAAAATTTCTCTCATACTGTGGCAATTCAACAAAATCCTTCAGCCAGCGGAGCACGTCATCCTGAGTCCAATTATGTACTAAAACAAAACAAGATAAAGTTTCAGATAAAACATGATACTGGACACAAACACACACACACACACACTCTGTTACACCCGGATACCTTCGGATGACTTCCAGCTTCTCCAGAGCTCCTCAACTGTGATGTGCTGGTCTTCTCTGTGCAGGTTGCTGTGTTTGTTAGTCTGTTGCTGCTTCATGTCTTCAATAATGAACTGCGACATTGGAGAAAAACAGTACAACAGAGTGAAAATAGGACTTTTTAAAATTTTATTATGAGGTACAACACTAAAATGCGAAGATAAGTGTCACAAGGACATCATATTGTTTGAACTTTATGTCCAGGATAAATAGAGTGAGTGCTGGTGTGAGTCATGTGCTTAGATTTCAATCTAGGAATAAGGAGCGGTTGTTTTTAGTTTGCATTTATTTAGAATGGTTGCAGAACCATAAGTGTGTGTTGCAAACTTCAGGGATTGCGTGTGTGTGTTGGTGCTGTCTTGGAATGTGTGCTTGGCTCTAGACGAAGGCTTCATATGATGGCTAGAGGAATTTTGGGACTTTGATGAGCCCAGACCCCTCCTCTGACATCTCTATGGTAACTGCAACCTGAGCCCCTGGATACTGTATCCCTGAGCTGCATTCTGGAAGGCAAAGGCATTAGAGAAGTCTAGGTTGATTACCTGACGCACATACAAACAGTATAGCAGCATATTAACGTTGAGGTAGTTTACTATTCAAAGAAATCTGAGGGGGAAATAAATTGTCATGACACACTGCTTACTGTTACGAATGACTACAAAGGTCACCAGTGTAGCGGTTTTCTATTTGTGCAAACCAATTTTTGTCACTGAGCCAAAGGCAAAGTTATACTGCTATCCTTGAAGGAGCATTTGACTCTAGCAGCAGTGATGACACCTGTTGTTGCACTGCTAAACACTGTGTGCATCAATCATGCAAAAACTTACAAGCACATGGATTAAGTAAAATAATTCAATAAATAAATAAAATAAGAAAATGGGTTACATATTTCATGAAGAGCAAGGTGTCTACCTCCACACTCTCTTCCACCTCAATCCCCCCATCTTGGTCATCGTCCATCATCTGATGGATGCTCCGAAGGGCCTCCAAGCTGAAGCGATCAGCCTCGCTCATGCATGGTGGAGACACTACGGCGCAGGGGTCTGCATGGGTGGGAAAGGCAATAATAATACATCTCATTATTTTGCTGAGTTTATTCCAAAATAACTTTAATTTGCCAACTTTACATCGTTATTTAAGCTGATCTATAAGAGCTTTTCATTATTTTGGCTCACATAGCATCATCTATAATGTCCACAAGATCAACATGGAGAGCCTGGGATATCTTACTGTCTCTTTTGTGCATTTGGTAGTTATCACTATATCTCAAAAAAAAAAAATCCCATGTAATAGCTTTCTAAATTGCATGATCATCCGCTGGGAATTACACTGTTCTGTTTAAAAATGGCTAAGAGTCCTGAAGTAAAGTACAATAAATCTCAGTGTCCTCTGTCTCATTCTGGAGAGGTACATTACTTGCATCCTTTTCACTCTTAATGTTTGCTTTGTTTTGTGTATGTATCCCTTTTTTCCTATCAATATACTTAAAATACAATCCTATCAACCTATTAAAATAAAACCAAAGTAAAAGCAACACCCATTTCAACCCAGATAAATTAGAATAAAATGGAAGACAAAATGGAAATTAAACCAAGTGCCCATACATTAGCTGAGAGTTAACAGTTTCCCTTTAAAATCTACTTATTAGTTAAACAGACTGCGGAGGTGGTTTTGTCACTGGCTGCATTCAATGTCAAGAATCATTGAATTTAATCGTTATGTGGTGTTTCTAATATAAATAATCTCATAAATACTGTACTCAAATTATTTTTTGGTACTTTTAGTACTTTTTTATGACATTAGGAAACTACCCAAAGTCTAAAGTTCCAGTTTTCTGAATGAATTTATTAGAGTTAAATGGGCTTAAAACAGCTTTAACAAATTTTAGCAAACAAATAAGGTTTTAGGATCAAGCCTTCACTCCATGAAGCAACACACTATGAGAAAATGTGCAGGAAATACATTTCATTGAATCATAATGATGACTCAGTGGAGTCATTATAATCAAATCGACCGTTGTAATTTGGTTTAAATCGTACAGTGAGTTCCTGCTTGAGTACAAGTACACTGATGCATTAGAAGATGACGCATAGCTTTCCGTCATCTGTCAGTCTGCTGAGTCACAGCCCATTTTCGCCTCAGTGACTCTCAAGTCTCAGTGTTTCAAGGGGCAAGAGGCTGAGAGTCAAAGGTCTGCTAGCTGAGCCCACCTTGAGCCACCTCCAGTTATGCTAACCACTCTGTGCCAAAAACGTAATGAAGAAATGATCCATGAGTAAAGAGAGAGAGGTGGGAGAAAGCAAGAGGCAGAGAGACTTCTATGGAAAAAAACAAACAAACAGAGGATTCCCATTTTGCTGCATCCTGCCCTTAATCTTCTTACAAAAATATCGGCATTTATCTCTGAAGGTTCTTGTTTTGTTTTTTCCTATGAAGCAAATCCTCTGGGAATTTTTTCATTTTTAGACAGTTACAACCACATGAGCCATATGTTTTCTTCATGTGCAAGATTCTTAAAACATACACAGGTACATAAACACAGGGTGTGTTTTCAGAAGGTTTCTCAAGTAAGGAAGAACAGCAGAAAGTAGGAGTAAAATGATTTCAGATTATTAACTGTTTGAATGATGTAGGCATCTCTTACTCAACACAAGTGATGCGCTCTTTTCGTGATAAGTAGGAGGGAAAACTCATTTAAAATGTTATAGCAGAACATTTGGTAACCCGATGTTTCACTTGCTGCTGTCATAACAGAAATCTATGACAGTTACAGGCTATATGTTTTTTTTTTCTCTTATCATCACCACAGGCAGGAGAATCTACAGTAACAACATTTTTTTTAAAGCAAAGATATTTATCCCTGTTTGCTGATGAAACCTGAATTCCAGAATAACGAGAAGCTGCTTCGATGATGGAGCTTCTTCTGCCTCACAAGGTGGTGTAAACAAAGGGACCTAAAACAGTGTTTGTGCCTTTACTGCTCACTTTGTGTGAGAATTGATGTGTGGTGCTGTTAGAAATCACTTATATTTAGGGACAACAATTAAAATTAATTAATTACTGCCAGGGTTAAGGTTGGGGCAGCAACGAGTAGAAAAGGACTCCAGGAAATAACTGTAGGACGACGTAAATGTCCTCTGTAGCGATGGGAAACACAACTGTGAGTTTGTGCGCAGGGGATTGTGTGGGTTTAACGATGTCCCTGTAGGACCTCCACATAAAAACTTTCCACAGGTGAGCGGAAGCTGCTGGAATCCTGTGAGAGTGGAGCACATTGTGGCACATGTATATTTAGATTAAATTGTCACAACGCTATTATTAACCCTGTAACAAGTTTGTGCCCGATTAATGGGCACGTGTTTGTTTGCTTTTAACAGATAAACAAAAACAACAAACAAAAAGTTCCTGTTTCCTAAATATATTTTTGGCAGCTTGTGCAGGTTGCACAAGC
Source organism: Neolamprologus brichardi (assembly GCF_056152115.1). NCBI lineage: Eukaryota > Metazoa > Chordata > Actinopteri > Cichliformes > Cichlidae > Neolamprologus > Neolamprologus brichardi. Next base: position 19,634,922 of record NC_142109.1, read on the forward strand.
TGCTTCCCAAAACGGAATTCTACTAACAGATGCTCTGATAACCTGATGGTTTTCTTTTAAAATAAACAAACAAATAAATGATAAAGGTTACATTTTCAGGTTAAATTTTAAAAAATGAGTCTTTCCTTAAGTTTAAGTGTCAAACATCCGACTATCACCGCTATAATCGGCGCAACATCAACAGTGATAGTGCAGATTTAAGATCCAGTTTAAATACTTAGTCATGCTTCACTTTCTTTCGTGTTTTCTCTTTTGTTGGCGCCATGCATCGTTCAGTACATACGAAACTTGCGCTCTCACCGGGGATGGTAACACCCTCGAGGTCCCCGGCAACTTGTGCGGCCCAGAAGAGCGCAGCGGGGAAAACGAGCAGTAGCGGGGACGGAGGGAACATTTCACACGGATGGCAATGTTGTCGTCCAAAGCTGAGAAAGTTCTCAAAATAAACGAATAAAGAACGTATACATAACCAAACCCCCGTTTCGGAGGCACCAGCGACAGTCTGCGAAAAAGTGTTAAGCGATCTGCGTTGCTATTATGGGTACATCCAGAAGGGAGATGTGATAGGCTGCTGATGTTCACTGGAGAAATCTGGCAGAGGCACTGGTGTGCAGATTGAAACGTAAAGTTTAGGTGGGTAAAAATGATATATGAAAAAGTTTTAATAAAAGCGTAATTCAAACACAAAAAGGATTAATCAAAGTTTTTCAAACTTGCGCATGATATTCCAGGAAAAAGACAAAAACAACATCAAAACATCTGATTCTGATATAACAAATCCATATTCAGTGTGATATAATCATCAGAATAAATGGTCCTGGGTGAGATACAATTTTTTTTTAAACAATCCAGTTACAACTTAAAGGCACAGCAGTTTAAATGGTGGTTGATCTGTTTTTCTGATTTTTATAATCCAACTAGTTGTACAAAAGGTTCCCCGGCCTCTCTCTCCCTGCAGTCCTTTCCCAGAGATGTCATGTTCCTCCTCAGAACTCCACCCCCTCACTCCATTTGCAGCATGGGGACCTCTTAATTAGTTTTCCTAACATATTTCCCACCCATACAAACGGGGGTCAGAGTTCGTTTCCTTTTCGTTAAGGTAGGGACAACCGCTATAATACACTGTACACTGTCGAGTGTAACCCTTAATGTTTGGATGAGGATCAATTAAATCCCATAGATCTCACTATTGGAAGTATTTCCTGAGATCAGCTAATGATTGGCTGTCCTGATATCATCGCCTGACTGTCTGGGTGAGGGAGTCGTATCTGTGATTGGAATTCTTCAAGCTATGTGAAAGGGTTTTGCCAATGTTTGCACAGCTGTTCATTAATGATGTCTATATGTAGCTATGCCATTTATTACATGCTTACAGGAATGCTCAGATGCACACTCTTGTTAAAGTAAAAGTATTGCTAGAAGCATAAAGAGAGATGGACTAAAGCAGACCACACAGATACACAGGCATACACACCAAACACACAAACATTAACAGCAACAAGGTGTCAGGTTTCATTCCAGCAATATGGCTCCCAGTTTAAAAATAAGTCAGACAGATTTGACCTCTATCCTGGGTAGCATGCTTCAGTGAGTAGTGTCTAAGCAGGTCCCAGCAGGAAGTGAGTATACTGCATGTCTGGTTTACATGATAGACAGAAACAGGAAAAGAGTGCATACATATTCATCAAGATTATGCACAGACACTGATATTATCAATTCACCAAGACATGGACACTGGAGGAAAACTGAGTCAGGATATTGTGACTTGGTGATGCAGTAATTCACAATTAAATATTTCATCAGGGAGGTATATTTCCAAATATTTTAAATACCTCTGCTCCTGCAGACCAAGACAAGGATCAAAGACATCAGTTTTTTGGGGCAATTGAAGTTGGAGCTTCTGATTTCATCATTGGTGTTAAAAAAAAAAAAGAAAAGAAAAGAAAAAGAAATTAAGAGATGATTCACCTATTTTACATACCAGATGAGTCCAGTTGTTGTATGCTTAGAGGATGGTCACAGAAGGAACATTTACACTTTGTTTTTACAGTCTAGCCCTTTACTAGAAGCACCTTTTGTCACATCAACAGCTATTTTGAAATAAGTAATAATTCAATTTAAGCTAACATGTCTTTGAAACAGAGCACCAAGTAAAAAAAGAATCATGCATATACAGACAGAACAAAGCCCACATAGAACAGTCTCAGGAAGGTTTGACTCAAGACTGTTCACGCAGGGCTTGAAACAAATAATTCACACTGGGAATTCTCCTACCCATACCCTTCTCTTCATCGTCTCACTCTTCTTATCTCTTATTCTTGGTATAACTGATACTAAACTAGTTGTTATTGCCATGAAAACGCATTTACAACTTATACAGCATAACAGCATAATGCAATAATATCTTGTCAGCTTGTACAAAATTAAGCAAGTCAGATCCTGTAGGACTAGGATGTTACCACCTTGGTATGATTGTTCAAACGTTTATCCTGTACCTCATCACTTAATGACCCAAAGGGCGGCCAAAGATGACTATTAGCTCTGCTGAACTTTTGTTCAGGCATTGTTTGAAAAAACTAAATTCAACATAAGGTCAGCAGCAGTATGACACTAATGATAAATTGGTTTACTGGGAAGAGATAGTATTTCTTTCCCCCAGTACATAAGCTCACTTTAAAACCCTTTAAATCTCAGCTCAAACTAAAGATCAGCTCTTCAAGAAAGCAAGACATTTTTGACATTCCTCCTTTGCTTCTTGACTTTCTCTGAAAATATGCAAGAGATAAGACACTTTTTATAAAAGGCTTCACTTATATGTGGGAGAAAAAATGACTGCTGCTGTATGCATTGCTATGGTAACAGGAGGAAGTGCTTGTTTAGATTTGAGACCCAGTACAGAGAGTACAAAAAGAGCAAAATCATTAAAGAGAGAACACTGACAGTGTATTACAGGCTGGCCTCTCCCTCTCTCTCTCTCACACACACACACACTCTCTACATTCATTAAAATTTCATCTTTGATATAAAAGAGAAACCAAAACTGTTCAGTGGCCTGGAAAACATAAAACAGCCAAGCCAATAACTGCAAGCAGACATAGAGATATCTTCATTTTCTAAAGTGCTTCCAAAGACTGACTGACTCTTTTTCATTGCAACACACTGAACTGTTAACGACAGCAAGTAAGCTTTAAAAAAAAAAGAAAAAGGTGAGAAGCTGTTGTCTGACTATTACACACATGAAAAGCAATTTTCATCTTGACTCAACTGAGAGAAAACAGGAATGGGAGGCAACAATATGAAAAACTATCTTGGTAACAAACTGATCTTACTATGCAGTGTATCATACAAAAATGTACCTCAGAAAAAACGTATAAAATACAATATGAATAAAATAATATAATAATATTCCTTGGTCCATAAAACTATGTTATTCTTACAAATTTTCCCTTGCTCGATGCAATTACAAGTTTGTGTTCATCTGCAAACATAATGCTGGTAGTAAGAAAGCAGTTAAAGTAGCTTCCAAACCTGCCAAGTATATAAAAACAAAACAAAAAGGTTATTTTACAAATGATGTTGCTATGGGAGTTAGATAGTTCACCTTCTTTTAGATGAAGAGCATGGATATCACGTTACTCTGAGTGGAGCTTATGATATGTCCACAACAATCCACAAGAGGGTGATACAGTACAGTCAGAAATCACAACTCTTGCTTTTGAAGTTGTCTTTTTCTTCCTCCTCATAGTTTCACAGTTCCTCTAACAAAGAACTTCTTAGCTTCTGTGCAATTCTTCACAGGTCCATGAGCCTCTTTGGAGAACATGCTCACATTTTCTCACTCAGTCACTGAGAGCACAATCACAAAACATGTTTTACTATGACAGCACCGACATAGCTGAAGTCCCAGACGACATGCCCGAGTCACTACTGCTGTAGGCTCCGTGGCCATCCCCGAGCCCACCCATCAAAGATGAAGGTGAGGATGAAGATGCGGGTGATGATGAAGAGGTGCTGTGTGACCGCAGAATAGCTCCAGCAGCACTGCAGTGAGGTCTTGGCCCTGGTTCGGGGGTATACGTGAAGGTCAAGGCAGTGGCGTAGATGATTCCATCACTGCGAACCAGCGTGACAGGGACCTGAACTGGCTGTCTCACCCAGCGCCAACCCTCCCTAAAGGCAGAGATGTCTGGCACCACGCAAAGGATGCTCTCCCCACATCTAAGGAAGCAAGCGGATGGGACAAGGCTTAAAAAAAATGAAATGAAAACACGCGGGCACAAAGTTAACACTCGCAGACATATTTACCTGTACATGGTGTCTGCCTCCACATCTCCAAACCAAACTCTGAGGTTAGGGGTGAAGTTCTGTCCTGTCAGCTCCAACATAGCAACATCTCCTCCACCATTTAACTGGACAGAGACAAACATAAAATCAATCAAGTCTTAGAAGATTCATAATAGTTGAATAAAAACAAAAGAGACGTATACTTGGGTATCAAGAGTGTCACTCGTGTTTGCTGGTAACTAGAGCATATCTTCACCGGAAAAGGCTGTATGTGTACCTGCAGGCTTTCAACCACAGGGACAGGTGTTACTGGTGTGGGCACGGGGCCCATGCCCTCATAAAAGGTGTACTCTGCTTTGTCAGTACTAATGATAGTCCATGAAGCACCATCATTAATCATCTCCTTGTTGGTCTCTTTGGAGCACGGTGTAGCCTGAAAAACAAAACAAAAGAAACACAATTAATTTTAATTCCGTACAGTTATGTCCAACTAAGCAAAAAAATAAAAAAAAATCTCAAGCAAGCCATCATGGTGGCTGATAGAGGCTCGGACTGTTTTGTTTAACTCTAGAAACTGGTGCTCAAATCATACAAATGACTGCTGTAAGTATTGCTCTAAAACAGCTCTATTAATATTTATCCGTGACAAACAGATTCTTCTAATTATTGGTTTGTTTCAAACACACCAACACTGTTTATATTTATACGACCAAATCTGTCTTTGCAAGAAAAACAAAACCAAAAAAAAACTAAAACCAAAATGTTTCTAATAACAAACTCTTAGGTAGCCCCATGCCAAATAAAATCATACATAGTTTTTATTTTTAAATTACAATTTCTCTGGATAAGAAAATAAAAATGTCCAACTCTTATCTGTAAAGAAAAAAAACCTTCAGTAATAATTACCTATATTTTTAACTGAACTATATACTGATTCTTTGCAGGAGTATATAGATACATTAAAAAAAAAGTAGGAAAAGCCACATATGCCACATATAACACAAAGCAGGTCATCTATGGTTTGATTTCTCTGCATGTGTCAGACTGGATGGGTTGTTACCAACATCTGGTGAAAATATCATGTCAACAGCACTTTTAGAAATATATTTACTTTGAAAACTGATGACGTGTTCAGTTCTCATTTTACCTGCTGTATACAAAATATATGAAGGAAAACGTGGCAGTTAAATATTATTCACACAGTCATTAAAACATTTGTCAAAATCTTTGACAACATTTGGTATTCACGGTCCTGGTCAAAAAGGTAATGCAAGTTCAACATTACATTATAAAATTCAGTCTTAGGTTGTGCTTTTCCTGATGCCTTAATACAGTATGATACAACTCTGCTTTATGTAGCGACATTACCAAAAAACCAAAGGGCTTGGAGAGGAGTTGGTAAACAGTTAGGACTTTCTCTTAAGTACTAAAAATATGTTACTCAGCTCATAAAACATTTTACTGACTATTCTATTGGCTGCATTTCACAACCCAAATATTTACAGGTAGTGAAATGCTCAAAAATTTTTTAGCACGAGGTGAAAATCTGCAGGTTGAAGTCTGTGAAAAGCAAAACCAAATATGTTTTCTTAAGTCATTATACTGTTAGAAATAATAAAAAATAAAAAATAATAATAACAACAAAAACAAGTCGCTTGTTTCTATTATTTAATCAGTTTTTAGAGTCAGAATAGCAGTAACATACTCACCAAGCCTTAGCATGAATCCTGCCCCAAACCTAAGACTTATAAATGCTACAGGGGATAAGCATCAGTAGTCTTCCTGTATCTGAAGTTGCTACACCTTCAGCTTTCAAAACCTTTACTGCAGCTGCTTTTCCTTGGATTGCAGAATTTGCAAAATAGTTCAGCCTACTTTTTTAAACTTCCTAAGAATGACGAACTAAAGAAGGGATTTATTTTAAGGAGATCCACACTGACAAAGACCTGATGATCAACACCAACACTAACCTTTGCAGTTATCATTTTACACCAGAAAACTTTATATTTATTGAAATAGGCTAGGACACATGACTAACTTTCTCTGAGGAATGAATCATCCTGACCCACTGACATCAGCACTACTGGTCACAGAATACAGACTGCAGTTGGCAATTCAGCCCATAGTAACTGTTCCTTAAGAACATCAATACAATTATTATGTATAAATTGTGATTTTATGTTAATGTAAGTAGCACAGCACACTCCAGTGGAGCTGGCAAGTCAGCACTACAGATATGCCTTAAACATTTCAGAGCACAGAATGCTGATTATTTCTTCTTGATTTCCAATCCTAATTTTAATATCAAGACCTCATTTTGTGCGCTTCTCTCTTTTTTTAATAATTCATATTTACTAGCTGCATTTACCAGCTGAATAATTCATGTGGTTATTGCATTTTTCTTTAGTGATACAAACTCAAAATTATGTTTACTTCTGCTTTAGACATACTTCAAACCTGTTTAATTCTGGATCAGTCTGGATTTTGAGTCATTCCATAGTCACCCTTCAACAAGAAAATACTCCAAACGGCACTACTGGCAGATTTCCTCTCCTTAGCAACAGCAGCAATTTATTACTGTTTTGATACCTGCTCATCACAAAAAATCTAATATAACTTGATTTCACAAAAAACAAAGTTGAAATAATTGAATATATACATGTCTGTGTGTGTCAGACTTTGCACACCTGGAACTGGATGATCCTCTCCTGTGATAGACAGAGATACATCCTGTCTGTATCTTTCAGGTAAAAGGCACACTTGTGAAGCTGGGACACCGGGTCATCAGCATCCAGTAAAGCTGCTTGCTTGTCCACTTTTCGAATGATCTGGGGATCATAACACACTTATTGTAAGTAGTGGTCACTAGGGGTGGGTTTTGATAATCGATTTATCAATTAAAATCGATTCTGGCTTGGATAACGTGATATCGATTCATTAAAATCTTGAATCGATTTTTTAAATATTAATTTATTTTGCCCGAAACGCCAGAATCTCAGGTTAAACCTCACAAAATTTCAAGAACCACCAAACAGCTAAAACAGTAAATGAGAGCAGGTACACAGATTCTGCACAAAGACAGACCAGAATCAGTGAAATGTCGCCTTTCTCACCCGACGGCACGGAGACGGTCGGGGCTGAAAGCCGACAGCTCGCTGATACCGATGTTTCGGCGGGTCCGCGCTTTGTATTTGCGCCCTTTTTGCGCTGATTCTAAAGCTGTTAGCTTCATCTCTCTCCAAACATTATTGACCGAACCAGCAGCAAAAGAGTTACGCTTCACAAAAACATCGTCATGAATTCCCTCTGACTTTTGCTGTTTTGCTTCCACCACACTTCATGCACATCTCTCTCTCTCTCTCTCTCACTTTCTCTCTGTACTTCAAGAACAGTTTCCCGTCTAAAAATCTGTTTTCTGCATTATTCGCTTACTTGTTACGCACAAGTCTACCGTTGTTTACAGTGCTGTCGGCCGCTGTTTTTTTCCCTTTTACTTACTTCCGAAAATAAAGCCTCATTTCTGCTGTTCAATAGGCTTCTGAACAAATGTAAACTTTTTAAAATTATGCAAAATGCAAAACGCTTAGTTGTGTCTGTAATAAAACCGCTGTAACTTCAGAGGTAATGTTCATAAGTTGATTAATGGTTTTCTTTTGTTTTTGATGTACTGCAGAATATTTTTATAAAATTCCAGGCCAGGAAAATCACCTTCATGTTTTTCTGTGTTTTATCTTCAGCTACTTTGACACAAAGGCATCTGCTGTGATGCTCACACCTTTGATGTCTTGTGAGTGTCAGCTTCCTTTTTATAGATACAAAAATATGTAGATGTACTGATCTGAATTATAATATTTCTGACTGTCTGAGGCAAAATTTCCCAGATTTAAATAGATTCGAATCGAATCGATTCGGGACCTTGTGAATCGGAATCGAATTGACTTCTTCAGTCTCAGAAGACAGTCTTCTGAGACTGAAGAAGTCACTTGGATGAGTGACGAAACGTTTGACCCTGAAAACGCTACGTCCAGATGAACAGAATCAACTTTTGGAGATTTATTTTCCTGGATGATTGAGAATGCATCAAGACCTTGATTTAGACTGTGTGGGCTTTTACTGCTATTATTAATCTCTTTGTCATTTCTGCTTTCCCACGCTGTCAAACTTGCATCATTCTTCATTTTATCATCACCTCTCTGATCCTTGCTCTCTTTCCCCCCAAGCCAATCAATCTCAAATCCCCACTGCCAATATAGAAATGCAGTTCCTTGACTGGCCACTTGAGGCTTTGCTCTACAGGTGAGTCAACAGACTCTGATGTGAATTTGGCCAGCTGTCCAGCAAAATTAAATTTGTTTACAGTTTTGGAGTCTATATTTAATTTTGTAATTTATAGCAAGGCTACAGGGAATACCCTTTTTTGTGGGTTTTCTTTTATAGAAATCACTCATTTGCATGATACAGTGACACCTGGACGCTACTACAAGCAGCTCATTTTCTCACAAACAGACAACAGAAATAAAAAAGTGCCACATACCAGTCTTGGCAGGGCCATGCCAGTCACAGAACAAACCAATTTGACTGTCTGGCCATAGTGAATATAGCCATCTCTTACAGCAAACTCCTCCCCTTCAGACTCATCATCGTCCACTAAATAAAAGAAAATAACAATTAAAAAAAAAAAAGACTAAATGTCTCTTATTTAAAATCTTACATGATATAAAAGAAAAAAGTGTAGCTCACAGAGGTGAATGTAGAAGGCACCCCACTGTTGAGAGCTGGCATGAAAGTTTCCCCCCTCCACATGGAGATACCTGGTACTGACCGTCTGGGAACGCAGGCGGTTAAACAAGGCCACCTTTGTCCCAGATGCTATACATACTGGAGGGGAATAAAAAACAGAAAGTGAAACTGGAAAAAGAAAATCATTTTCAAATCCAACTTAAACATCAAGCTGTTGTGAAACCATTCAGCACTCTTCGATTTATGCGTGTCCAGCAACTCACAATCAGCATTTTTCAAGGACTGTTTCTTCTTGGAGGGCTTGGAGATGACCTTGATCCTCTTGCTGAAGAAGACTCCAATGTTGGCACTGTTTCCATACAACATCTTTACAGATAGCATGAAGTGCTTCCTTTTATCTGAGTCACTGATATACAGCGTCTTAGCTGTGCAGAAGTGCTACCCGGGGAGAAGACAAAGGTTAGGGGACTTTTATTTTTGCTTTGCTTTTTGTTTCTCTCATATCTCCTACTGGAGAACAGGCTCATTAGCAGCATCTGTGCAATGCGAAAACATGCCAATGTGCAGTAATATCAGCTACAGCGTGAACACGGTTAATAAGGTTGGTTTCTGGTTTTCATGGTTTCTGCAGCAGCAAACAAGGGAAATTGCACAGCAAAGCATCTGTATATCTGACCCCTGTGGTTACTTCTGTTACTTTGCTTAGCATAGCACTTATGGAGCACTGAGAAAAAGCAGGCAACCTGCTTATTCATCGGCTGAGAAAATAATCAAAAGCTGATCTAAAGAGATAACATCTCTTTCTTCTCTATCTTAAAGATCCAAAGTGAAGAGTGTTGTCAGGGAGACAATAAATCTTCACTTAAAAGAACCATTTTAACATCTGTCAACCTCTTATCACAAACTGAACACAAATTTAATCATACAAATTGTAACTGGATCCCACACAGGAAAATTAATAAGACAGCAGACAAACATCAGGCACTGCCATCGATGGAAGTCATCTTATCTCAGAAAAAGCAAACTCCTGATGGTGCCATTATAATTACCCACCTTGCCCTCCAGATTGAGCTGCTGCATCTCCTGCTCACTGTTGCCAATTCCAATGAAGGCACAAGGCTGGGCCTCCTGCTCTGTACAGCCCTCCTTCTCCATTTTTTCCAACTTCTTTTGCCAACCGGTGCCCATCAGATACACACACGGTGGAGGACAGAAAAACCTAAGTGGCACAAGAAGAAGTAAAGTGAGACATTTTTCTTTAAACACAATGCAACTTAGCAGTGCCACACAAACCTTTTTTCATTGCCATATGACTTTTGTGCGACTTTTGCATGTAGAATGAGCACCGTTTGATCATCTTTGTCCTTCAAGTAGTTCCTCATGGCTTCCCTGCAATGTGGAGAAACGCATTAAACCTTTTAGAGCACTTTTTAATGACATGATCATTTTTCCCCTATATTATAAAGTCTAAGATTGCACGGGGAACAGCTGGCTGTGTTTCTCACACTCCACCTTGTTAATCGCTGTGGCTGAGGTCGCTCACCAAACTTCCTGCAAAACAAAAACATCAGGGGAAAAGTCTTTTACACGTGGTTTTAGTGCTGGGGTTAGTGCAGCAGAAACATAAAACAAGCTTGAGGGAGAGTATGTAAGAAAACAGATTTAACAGAGGCGATGTGATTTTCTTTAGACATTTTTTGGATTAGAAGAAAATTAGGCAAAACGCTGAAGAAAGAAAGCCTTTGAACAATATGGGGATCGTTTGTTTTAATTAGCTAAGCCAAATTGTATTTCTTTCTTCAGTATCTGACAAAGTTGCAGTTTTCTCTGAGGGTGTTATGCTGATGTAGTCAATTCTTAAAAAATATTAAGCCAAAATAAAAAACTTAAACTGGCAAAAAAAGTTTCTGAAATTGTTTGAAACTTTCTTGATAGGGCAGCTCAATAAACTGTATAGAAAGCAGGCGATACTTCGAAGAATAGTTTTGCACAACTGAGCCCGCACCGAGCCACAAGGTAGTACTATTATGTGTGATATGCCTACTAACAACACCGAAAAACATCGCTCCCCCACCAAAAAAGTAGTACCAACTGCCAATATCTTCCCCAAATAAAAAGTCAGGTGTTGAAAACATGCAGCTTTAAATTTCTGCACTTACCCCGTTACAACGGGCGCCATCTTCCGAATAACTCTCCCCCCCGGAAAAAAAAATTAAAAAAAAAAAAAAGTCCCAACAATCGCGAGATCCCTCCCCCCAGTTTCCCTGACCAAAGCCAACGGCACAACAGAAGAAGAAGCAGACTGGAAGGAAAAGAAGGGAAAGAAACAGAGAGGGAAGGGAGGGAGGGGAGCGTGACGGGGCAAAAGGGGGTGAGAAGAGGGCGAGGGAGGGGCGACGGGCAGAGGGCAGACGCCACAACAACAGGCGTGGGAAAGTTGCAACATCGCGCGAGAACGGAAAAACTCTCATAATACACACGCATGAAGGAAGGGTAGTTTTATCGCGAGATCTAGCGCCTTCACAACTCGCTGTTTTTTTTCCCACAGGGCGCGCGCGCTGTAACTCGATTCCCACGCTTATTGAGCAACGAAGCAGGCTGCACCTTTCTGTGCTGAGGAGCTAGAAACACGGCCACGGGATAGATATGTGTTATATGAACTACAGCACTGGAAATATATGGGAGAGTGGAAGATTAAAGCACAGACCTTAATTGGGAAGAGTGGAGAATCAGAGTGAATGCAGATGCTTCCACAGAGCCTGTTACAAGTAAAAGAGGCCAAGAGGGAATATCTACAATAACGTAGTCTAGGGTCAAAGATTGCTTAACCGGCTTGTGTTGTAATAGCGAGTAAGGCAGCTGGATTTAGATATATGGGATACATCACCACATTTAAATTATGATTCTCAGGCACACTGTGTAAAGTGTCAGGAAAAACGGAAGAGTAGCTCTTCCTCAGTTACATCTTAATGCAGGATCATTAATAGAATAATATAGATTTTAGTAGATTGGCAGCGCATCATTACAAAAGATGAGTTCACATGTGGGAGATCAGTGGTGGATGTGGAAAAAGGAGAGCAAATGCATTTGAGAATCAGAATACTGTATTAACCCCTAAGGAAATTATGTGGTTAGTGTTGCTCCAAGACAACAAGAACAGTAACAGACTGAACTAAATTAAATAATGCAATATATTACAAAGTTACAAAATATAAGAAATAGCTGTAATATATACAAAGAGCTCAATAATAAATATCCAGAATATTACACAGATAAAATATAGATGACTGACATTTTACTCTAAATTGTAAAACCGTGTTGTTTTCAATGTAGAGGATATGTAAAAGGTTGTAACTATTGCAGTGTGTACTGTGCAGGTTGTACAGGGAGGAATGATTTGTCGTGCAGTGGTGCATTGGGGTAATCCCAGTCTCTCACTGAACGTGCTCTTGTGACTGCCCAGCACATCATGCCCTGGGTGGGAGGTCCTCATGATGTTGTCCTTATCTTGGACAACATCCGCCTCTCTGATACCACCTTAAGGGAATACAGCTCCACCATGGAAACATTACTGGCCTTGTGGATTAGTTTATTGAATCTGTTAGCATCTGCAACCCTCAACCTGCTGCCCCAGTATGCAACAGCATAGAGGATGGCACTGGCCACAACAGACTCACAGAAAATCCCGAGCATTGTCCTGACAGATATTGAAAGACCTCAGCCACCTCAGAAAATAGAGAAGACTCTGGCGCTTTCTGTAGAGTGCAGTGGTGTTTTAACCTAGTCCAATTTATTATCTATGTGTTTCATAGATCAAGACAACCACACAGGCCTCAGTGCTGAACCCATTCAATGACAACATCTGTTGGCTCCGTTACACTGTTACTGCCCTTGTTTGGGTCTACTTCTTCTCTTAGAAAGAGGGCACACTTCAAATAAATACATCACTGTACCAATTACTTGACTTTTTGCCACTATTGAAATAAAGAGAATCAGGTATTAAAACAAATACTGGCACCCTCATCCTCCTATTAGATGCACATGTGGTATAAATTTGAAAATCCCAAATGATTTTCAAAAAAGATGACCTCTGAATTTGAGGTCAATGTCACTGGGATTCAAACCTATCCAAGATTTAATCTGTTTAAAAGTCCTACGTTCACTTGGTTATTGAGTTGTTGCATTCAGAAACTTGGGTGTCCATGTCACATGCCTGCTTGCCCAATGACATCAGCCTTTTACAGCTGAGGGGTAAAAATGACCATCTGAGAGAAATTTCATCTCCTCCTCATCACCACTGTAACACCAAATGAGGGAATATCTTTCAGAAGAATGGCTCCCAAGTAGAGTTTTAGGACCTGTAGCATTAAAGCTGCTCTAGTGCCATGTGGTGGATACCCACTGTTGTTTTTTCTTTTGTGACATGTCACTGTGTTGCTACACAAATCCCCCATGACATTTTTTTGTTTAGAATGCTTTCACATATAGAAAAGAATTTACCACATTATAGGAAATGAATCTCAAACTATTTTTTATTTAAAATATAGATTTTATTATATAAATGTATTTTCAAATAGTGTATATAAAAAAATTAGATAAAAGTTTATTGAAGTAAATGTCATGAAATAGAAATGGTGACAGTACTACATGAGCAGCCCCCCCCCAAAAAATAATATCCACAGCATCTGTATATTCTATAGACTGAACAGATGATTCTGCAAAAACAGGTGGTAAATGTTTTATCAACTACCAATCGTAACAGCGAGCACATTTACCCAGTACGGTGGGAGTAATGGGAACAGTGTTATGATAAGACTCCATCAAATATATTTATGGTGCTTTTTCAGATTACTGTGTAAGGAAAAAAAAGCACATTTGGCAAAACAACAGCAAAAAATTTGGGGAGCATTAAACTAAAGATGATAAAAAAAAAAATGCACATGTAACACTAACACACAAAAAATAGCAGCACTGTGACTTCTGTTTTTTGAAGACCATAAAAAACAAACAACAAAAAAAAAAAACGTGCTGCTTCCACATGAAACCAAATACATAACATTGCTAACATGCCCTCCTTTAACTCCCCTGAACATTTGCATCTTATTTAATCTGACAGGTTATCTTAAATGTAATAGAGAAATGGAAATCAGAACAGTTTGGAGGTTTTTCTCGTGTCTTTCTTATGTTTGGTTGGTTGGTTGCTCAGTTACCCACATCGATTGTGAGATGTACATAAAATAGGAGCACAGTGAAGCCAGCAGTTATTCATTATATTCGCAAAACAGAATGGAGCGATGAACATGAGCATTTCCATTTTAGCTAGTGCTACGCTCTGAGCAGCACAGACACTACGTGCTGGGTGGGGGTATGGGATATATGAAGCATCTACTTATGATATCCCCCTCATTTGAACACCAATTCCATCTTAAAATGTAGAGCAGAAAAAAAAATATTGAAAGATTACAGTGAATTGTTGATAAATTTTTTGCCTTTAGCGTCCACCTGATAAAAAGCAAAAAACCCAAAAACCTAACGTCAGCCTTCAGGGTAACACCACAGCACTTCACATGACAACAGAGAAGTCAATAGGGCCTGTTAAAGAAATACTGCAACACCCTGCCATTTAAGATGTGCTGGTATAACAAAAATAGTTTATTTAAAGCTACTTTGGGCTGCTTCCTTATTCACAAGAGGTTACCATAGTGGTAGCTCCGCATATTTGATTTGGCACATTTTTACACTGGATGCCCTTCCTTATGCAACCCCCATTATACTTGTGTCTCCTGCTGGGATTCAACCAGGGATCTTTTGCTTTGTAGGTGGATGTGTAAACTACTACACATTAAAGATAGTGTATTTACAATCCAAACTATTCTTCAACTCTTTTCTTTCCTGAATCACTAAGGATAACTTTGCTGGTGCATAACTGAACAAACTGTTTATGGTAGGGCTGTGCGATATGACCAAAATCTCATATCCCGATATAAGACATCTATCGTCCCGATAATGATATAAATCACAAAAAAAAAAAAAGAAAAGAAAAAAAGAATCACAAAAATTTAACATTTTCTGTAAATTCTGTGAATCTCGACTTGCGTGAAGTGTTTCCGGCTGGGCGTCGTGTACCTGGAGTCGAGTGTTTTAACCGATGCATGAAACGATACATTTTTAGACATAAGTTGTAACGGCCGCCGTTTTCTTTGTGAGTATTTCTTACACAGCGTGCTGCAGGGAAAAGCCTGTTCTAACGTTTGAGTCTAAGCTTTATTTTTTAGCACCTGACGGCTCTTTTTTGCTTCTCATCCGTAAACACTCTGCATACTTTCACGTAATTCAGTTTAAGTCTCAACAGGATCTTGAGCTTTATTGTGAAAGGTTTATGTGGAAAATAAACAAGCTGCTAACAACAACGCATAAAAACAGGTGCTTGTCCGTCTGTAGTGTGGTTATATTAAATATAAGATAAAGAAAGAACTTTAAGAAATTAATATAGCCACTACAGTGACCATCAAAACCATAAAAAAAATATTGCCGTAAGCAGTTTATTTTGTGACACCACGAAACAAACGATAGCGTAAAATGAAACGATAGACGTTTTTATATCGTCAATCGATATATATCGTTATATCGAACAGCCCTAGTTTATGGTGCCATAAGGTCATAACAGAAATTTTTAAAAAAATGTAAAAAGAAAGAAAGGGTAAATAACCTAACAGAATAGCTATGTGATGAAAGAAACCCCATACATGATCAGAGACAGAGATTCATATAATTATAATATAACCTTGACATAATTAATCTGCATTCTGTGTCCAACCAAATGCATTCTTGTTGTGTCTCCAGCATCTATGATGTAAACAATGTCCTGTGCTTTTGCTGTCCTGTGTTTAAATTTTCCAGAAAATCTTCTTTTTGTAAAGCAAATAGGAGATGATGACCCAACAGGAAGTGGCCACAAGGTTCTGAATGAGATGCTCAGCATGGGATTGGCTGTTGGACATGCGCCAGCGGAAGGGAAAGTAGTCTTCAAACACTTCGTGGCCTACGTACACAAGTATGGAGTTCATACCTTAATGAAACACACAAGAGAGAGTGAAGTAGAGGACACAATGACTACACAGAAATTCACAAGGAAAATAAATATTTGGCAGATTATATTTCCAGTTACAAGACGGACCATACTAATTCACACTGTGACAAAGCAGACTTCCACAGTCACATCAAACCCCAAAAGTACAACTGTAACAATCAAAAGCTGTCTTAGGCAAAAACTGTCTATTAAGCTTTTGTGTGATTCTAATGCTCACCAGGATAGTAGAAAGGTGCCCCTGACCACCACTTATTTACATCCACTATGTAGTAGATCAGCATTAGGAGCACAAAGGCAAAGCAGGCCAGTGTTGTCACGTAAGACAGAGACCTAGAAGTGAAACATTAAGACATTTTTTAAAAAAAACATTTATATGCTGTTCAGCATCGGGGTGCTTGTGTCAATGTCAATGTCCATCTCTGTCTGCCTCTGGCTCCTGGGGGTCGTTATTGCAGCTTTCCACCCTCATTTTATGACAAAGACTATTTGTACTCCATCCTTTTATTATGTCTCCCCCCATTCGTTTCCCACCTGCCTGTCCAGCCTTAGTCATTGTCATACTGTATACCACATATAATGTAATAAATGAAATAATCGTGGCTCAAGAGTTGGGAGTTTGCCTTGTAACCGGAAGGTTGCCGGTTCGAGCTCCGGCTTGGACAGTCTCGGTTGTTGTGTCCTTGGGCAAGACACTTCACGTTCCGCCTACTGGTGTTGGCCAGAAGGGCCGATGGCACGATATGGCAGCCTCGCTTCTGTCAGTCTGCCCCAGGGCAGCTGTGGCTACAACTGTAGCTTGCCTCCACCAGTGTGTGAATGTGTGTGTGAATGGGTGGATGACTGGGTGTGTAAAGTGCTTTGAGGTCCCTAGGCGGGACTAGTAAAAGCGCTATACAAATACAGGCCATTTACCATTTACCATTTATAACACGAATACAAAGGCAGAAATAAACAGATAAACCCTGAACAAGAGGATCATGTAGATGATTTATAGAGCTGATCCGGGAAAAACAAAATGTTCTTGGCGCAACAGTGGATTCAGATCATAATTCTGATTGCAAAATTGGCCAGACAGGACAGGACTTAAAAAAAGGGGGGGAAAAAAGATATTTATCAGCACTGCACCAGCTGAAGGTCTGCCAATTTTTTTAACTTAAAATCACATCTAAAAACATGCCGTTTTTCATTCAGTTTATGCACTCCTGGATACCTTTAATGTTTAACTCTCTAATGTAACTATGCATGTCAGAGAGTGTGTAATCTCGATGTTTATAACTATTTATGCATGAGTTTTACTAGTACAGCCCGTTATGTCTAAGGTGATTTTGGGCTATGTAAATAAACTCTATATTGGCTTGATAGACCACTTTAAATATTTGCCAAGGGGATTGCTGTATATTTGATTGGTTTCCATTTTTTATGAGATATTCTACGACTTCTCTTTTGTCTGATTTCACAATCCTGTGGCCACAAAGTTGTGAGAACGTAAGATGCTGGAGTGGAGAGCAAATGTGGAAAACCTAGTCATAACACAAATTATGTGACATTAGGTATTCTATTATATCTGTATAAAATATTTTACGCATTTTAAGTGGGAAAAGACTATAAAATCTAACGTTTGTCAAACTTAAAAATATTACTAGTGCTGCTTATTTTGCAGCAGTTTCCAAAATATTCAATTAGAATTTCCCAAAGTGCCCATTGCTTGAGTAAATGTAGTTCTAACTGTAGATATAAATAAAACATGGCCCTTACCACAAGTTTTTGTTGACAGGAATGAAACCCTGGTCTGTGGAACATTTGGTTAGAAATGCTGATACGACACCCTGAATGACAGAAGACATTTTATTATTCAATCATGGACGCAAAAATCACCATGTATGTGTGTGTGTGTGTGTATATATATATATATATATATATATATATATATATATCATGAAACTTATTTGTAGTTGTGGTTGCTTGTTTTCCTTTTTTTTGCTTTGTTTGTCTCTTTTTAATTCTATGTTGTTGTACTTTTTCAACATGTTCAAAATAAAGATTCAATTAATCAATCAAAACAATGTGCTTACCAGTAAAAGACCCCATATGAGGAACCTCGACATAATACTTTTGGGGCGTTCTCTGTAGTGCAAGATTATTTTCCCTGCCTGAGGACAATTAAAATACAAAAAGAATGAAAGCCAACCATTTACTTCCTTTAACCTTTCCAACAGTTTTATATCTTTATTTGAATAAACAAGAAACAAAAGGAGGCCAACACCAGACAAATATAAATTACAAACCTGTAATCCCAGAAAGGCCATGAGGATAGAGTTGATGCTGCCAAGAACACCTTCTGGATCATACGGTATACGAGTTGCATAAATCACCTGAAATAAAATGTAAACTGATTGATTTTTATCAACATCAGATGCAATCTATCAGTGTTTGCATTATTGGGGTTAACAAGTGTGTACGTGCCCATCGGAGAGAAATCTGACACATTAAAATAACCTTAACATTTCAAGTTACAAAAGACTATCATGAAGCTATAATTTGGGATGTTTTGGTGGTTACAAACCCTTGATGATGGATTCTGGTACATGTGCTTTTCTCCCAGAAGCAAGCGGTCAATGAAACCAGCAGCTCCACCGGTGCAGTTCAAATACAGCCCCATGTCCCCAATCCCACCTGGACCCAGATAACCTCTGTACCAAAGAAATGAGTGTAATCAGTGTTGTTAATGTAGCACTGCACCAAGAGGAAGGTTAGAAATTCCAGTTTATTAGCGCTTACTGCTAAAAGTTAAATTACTGCAAAAACTTACGCAACATAATGAAGCACTACACTTCACTGTCTTTGACTTACGTTGGGCAGTCTGGCACAGGAAGTTGAAATGTGAGGAAGAGCCAGAGTACTTCTAGAAGAATCACACACAGCCAGGCTGGCCAATACAGCAAGAAATCAATAGCTGGGGACCACCACGCATCCTGGAAAATAAAACCCACTCCATTAAACACATCTCCTTTCCTTAAACACAAATTTAACATAAACCTATTTAGCATAAAACAACACAGACTGTTAAACAATGCAGATGAAAAAAAACAAAAAAAAAAAAAGGCTGACCAGTGTGAGGACGTCAAGTTGTCCTCTGGCCACCAGTAAATCCAAGCAAGCTACGACCAGATATGACCAGGCGAGGCGCTGCAACACACCCGGGATCCGCAGGTTTTCCCAAGCCACTGTGGAGAAGATGTAAACACGCAATAAAAATGCAAATAAAAATAAATAACCACATAAGTTCAAAGTTTGAAACAGTATTATAGTATATGGTTTAATCATCCACCTAAAGAGCTTGGAATACTGCTGTAAAGATGGAGTTCATACTTACACGCTCCCTGGCAGTAGTTTGGGTTGATGACTAGGACACCAATGATGAAGAGCTGCAAGCTCCGCCACACAGCTTTTCTGAGCAATGAGCAACGGGTCGCGCCTGCACGCAGCAAGGCATTGATGGAGAGTGCGATGGATGTGCCCATTATGAACACAAACCTGGTGGAAGAAGGGACAAAATGAGTGCTGGTTCTACACTTAAAAGATTTGCTGAGGGAACAAATGGAACTTTATTATTTCTATTTTTTTATTCATTCTGTTTGATTTTTAAGCCCCTTTTAGTCCAGTGACCACTTTAAAGAAAACACCCTTTATTTCTTGTGCACATTCAACTATGTAACTGGACCAGAATTTGTTAATGGTCCCTGTAATCCTTCTGAAGATAATTCTGTCACTATTACAAAATAAAAATACACATTAATATAAATACTGCACATTTATATTAACATGTGAGTACAAATAAAGACAATCCAACTGCATATAAGACAACTTTTTATAAGAATCTTTAAATTAAGCTTACCAAGGGAAGACTAGGTCAGCAACAGTAAGGCCTGCAAGATGAGAAATGGGGAAGGCCTGGTTTAAAATCAACAACATTGCAAATACCAAGGAGAGCTGCAAAGATATGTAAATAATGAGGAAACTGCAACATGGCTAAAAAAAAAAAGCTAAACAAAGAAACCACACTGGGCTTACCATTCCAGCTTTCATGTCTGAAGAACCAGTATCGCCCCCCTCCATAGTTCACAAACACCATAATGACCAAGGAGATACTGACAGAAACACAGAAAATGCCACATTTACTGAAAAGCATCAAGCTAGGAGTACATGTTTATTTATATTAATTGATGAATAAAAATAGGCAAAAATATAAAAACATCAAAGCACTGGATCTAGATTTAATACTGCCGGTGGTGGTTGATTAATAAGGGACAAATTCAGTGTCACCTACCACACTGTAATAAAAAAAACAAACAAACATATGATACAGTATAATAATAAATAAGACAATGAGGACACTAAGCTGGAGGCACAAGAGTGAGGGTGGGGTCAGGAAGCTACCCTCTGAATGTATCCAAAGATCGAAGCCTCTTGCTGCTCGTTAGCGGGGGAGGGAGGATGTTATCAGTGACTGGCGGCACTACCCGAGTGGGGCCCAGTTCCTGGATGATGAAGTCAAAGCTGGATATTAACATAATTCTACTGGAAGTATAGATTTATCACCTGATTTATTATTAAGACAAAAACACACAGGATAGAAGCAGATCAGTAACTGTAAATCTGCTATATTAAAACTATCTGGGTTCTTATTTCATTGTCACTAAAGCATTCATAATTAAACAAGGCCAAACGATTGCAGAACACTCACAGAATTGATGAGTCTCTCTGTTTCCATGGAACTCCCAAGTCGGAGGACCAGACCTCTTACTGCATCAAGCCTGGACAAGAAACAATCAAGATCTTGATTGAGGGTTTTTTTGGAGTACAAACAAGCTCAGTTGACTCTCGAGACTGTGTGCTTCAGAGAGAGACAAGACTGGAAAAATGTTCTTCTTCTTCCTCTTTCAGCTGCTCCCTTTAGAGGTCGCCAGAGTAGATCATCTCACCCTGTTCCTAGCATGCTCCTCTGCATCTCCTCTTTCACTACATCCATGAACCTTCTCTTCCTGCCTGGAAGCATCATTCAGCATCACAAATATCCACAATTCCTCCTCTGCACAAACACTCTCAGCCTTGCCTCTCTAACTTTGTTTTTAAAACACTCAGCCTGAGCTTTCCCTCTGATTTAATCATTTCTAATCATCGTGTCCATCACGGTCGCTTCCACTGAAAATCTGATCATCTTCATTTCTGTCTTTTTGTCAGTGTCACTCTCTCCAAACCATACATCATAGCAGGTCTCACTGTCATCTTGTAAATCTTCCCTTTCACTCTTGTTGCTATGTTTCAGTTAGCAATCATTCCTGACACTTGTCTCTGCCCACTCCACCCTGTCCGTACTCTCTTCTTCACCTCTCTTATGCAGTTTCTAATTGCTAGGTGGTTGATTCCAGATATTTAAACTCATCTACCCTCACTATCTCTGCTTGTAATGGCTCAACAATGGAAAACACATATTTTCTGTCTCGCTTCTACTGACTTCCTCCTCTTTCCAGAGGATACTTCCACAAAAGCACAGAGCATCTCTTTCTGATGCATCTGCAGTGCTTACTCTCAACATTTTCAAATGATTCAAAAAATATCCACTTCTTTATATTGAAATTTACTGAATGAACATCAAAACAAAAATCAGGCTTACCCCCAAACCTTTTTTCCAATGGCAAACACCAAGGCCAGGAGAGCATAGATGAGAAAAGCAACCAAGATCGCTGTGTGGAGAGATATTAATTAAATGTATATTAATTATTAGTTAAAATAAAATATTTTTCTCTGTGTGAGACACTCACGTATGTAGCTATTCACAGGGTCCTTATCAGTAACCACAGAGCAGTTGACTCCAAAAGATGCGTTCAGGGTTTTCACCCACAGAGAGTAGTTACCATGCTCGCCAAAGTGGAAAGGAATTCTGTGAATTTAAAAAAAAAACAAAGGAAAAAGATTTATGTCATCAACAAATAAGCCAAACACTGATCCTTAATTTTATATAACCAGAATGTTGTTCTTTTTGTAAGTTGGAAGCACGACCGTATTCGTAAACGTACTTGCAGAGCTCCAGCTCGATAGGTGTGCTGTTGATCTGCAGTGTTATTTCATGCTGTGTGCTTACAACAAAGTTTACTGAACTGGGCTGACCAGGGTCAAGCCCTGCAGGTACCACCCCTAGCTGCTGGTACAAACACTAACAGGCGAGAGAGCAGAAGCCAAGATTAGAACATTATTGAACTTAAACCACACAGAAACAGAATCAAATGAGGGGAAATATCTGGCACGTGTGAGCCCACCTGGTAGCAGCGCTGTGACTTCCAAGACACCTGCACCTCATATGACAACTCATTGTTGACCGTCAGCTGTGCCTCATCCATCTTCAGGGACAGGTGCTTATGATGATGTATATCAGCTAGAGTGAGTAAGAAAGCGCAGCAGGCATTGTGCAGATCAGTTGAAACCCAGCAACACATCAATTTTCTGCATATGAAGGTACGACGATGCTACAGTCTACGGTTTTCTATTGGTGACCCCACCCAAGCCGCTGTTCATGTAATTAAAATCATCAGAAAACCATAACAGTGTGCATGCCATTACGCTGGTTATTATTCGATCAAAATGCACAAACGTGCAAAATAATCTCATCTTTCCCGGCTGCACAAATGTTATCAAACAAGTCAGAGAACTAATAACGGGTGGACGTGATGCTTTTCGTTTTAATACGCGACACAAGAAGCCATCTTTCTGTAATTTGTCTCAAATCTATCGACCACAGCCGATGGTAAGGACCACAAACCTACTCCATACCGGTGTGCGGTAGCGAAGAAGCCCAGTTTGACAGCAAGCTACAGCCAGAAAGCTAAAGCTAGCGTCTGGAGGGAGAAAGCATGTGATAGAGCCAGTGGTCACATGCTGCATTAATCCCTAATTTACCACCGAGAGGGAAGTTCAAACCGCTGAAGCTCACTTTTCCATTATCAGCTGTTCTCGGTTGATACCGTTTTACAGTTAGCCGCTCGATAGCAGGTTAATAATTAAACATTTAAACCGCTTGTTTGTTGGAGTAAACCTTCAGCTATCGTCAAAAAACCCATAACCACTGCTGCTGTAATATAATTTCAACAAATACGGGAGTTGGTGTAAAACACTGCTAAACATTAGCTTGCTCGCTAGCTTGCTAACTTGGTAGCAGTAGTTTCCTGCTTTTACTTTTTTCAGTTCAGGATACTTACATGAAGATATTTCAGCTGCTAGTGGTGCCACGCAAACAGCCACGACCAAAGCAACAACACCAAGGGCAAAAGTAGCACTTTTCTCCGTTTGTGCCATTTCTTTCTGGCTCTTTGGTTTCACCGGTGCTACTGAAGACGAGTGATATGTATTGTTTTTCTTAAGCTTCCTTGCCATGGCAAAGGTTACTTCCGATCCGTGTACTTGTTTTGGCACTCTAGTGGGAGCGAGAAGGGCCAAAGTACCATACCTGTTCTACTACCCCAATAATTGTTAGGTAATGGAATGGTTATTGCACATATTCATGTTTGCGATCGGCACTAAAGTCGAATATGACACAGTATTCCCAATAAAACTGTGGTACTGGATGAGGAAGTCAGGAGTGCCAGAGATAAATATGTGAGGGTGGTGCAGGACATGTATGAGGACAGCGAGATAGTAGTGAGGTATGCCGTAGGAATGACAGGTGGCTTCCAGGTGGGGGTGGGACTACATGAAGGATCGGCTCTGAACCCCTTTTTGTTTGCAGTGGTGATGGGCTGATAGATCAGGCCAAGCTGGAGTCTGTGGACTATGGTGTTTGGAGATGATATTGTGATCTATGTGAGCAGGTAGCATGGTGTATGTTTGGAGACGGTGGCACTGACAAAAACACAGGAGGCTGAGATGGAGGTGGAAGAGCTAAAGATGCTGAGATTTTCGTTGGCAATAACCAAGAAGGACAAGATAAGAATTTTTTTTTGTAATAAATGTGAATAAAATGTGATCAAATCATTTAATTGTGTGAAAAAAGAAAAGTAAAGCTGTAACAAGAAACATTGAAATTGTTCCTACATTTTATGTTTAAATATGAAAATTAGATATTGTCTGTCTAAATATATGGAGATCTGTACACATTTCCACAATCTGAAAACTCCATAAGCCAGGAAACACTTTCAACAGAGAGAAAAAATAAGCTATATAAAAAATTACACATAAATAAGTTTGGGTTATATTGTTCTTTTTTCCCCCCTTTACGCATGTACGTACGCTGAAACGTCAAGGACTCTAAATCGATGATCGAGTGGATCAACGGTGCCTCCCATCGGACTTCGTCGTTCACAATGGCAGACAAACAAAATGCTCAGAAGAGGTAATGTGTACATTATTGTGAACATGACTTTTAGCGGCGTAGCTAAGCATAAAACCCATTAGAATAAATAATAGAAGTAAAGAAGAATTAGTTACAGCGAACTGAAGATGCTGATGTGGGCAGTTAAGACAGCTCAATGAAGTAGCTAGCTAGCAGCGTTAGCTAGCATGTACAAAAACATTTCTCGTTTCTGTTGCAGTGTCAAGATAGCAGCTGGAGCCGTGGTTTGTGTTGAAAGCGAAATCCGAGGAGACGTTACCATAGGTAAGACTATGCCCAGTAATCGGAGTTCAGAAAACTTGCTTTTCTCTCACAACAGATCAGTCCCAAGGCAGGAGTTGAATGGCTGTCATCACTTTGCTTGATTACTTGCTGCGCCTCTGTTTCTCCAGGCGCCAGGACCGTGGTCCACCCAAAAGCTCGCATCATTGCTGAGGCAGGACCCATAGTTATCGGAGAAGGCAACTTGATTGAAGAGCAAGCTCTGATCATTAACAGGTTATCTAAAGCCTCGGTGTACCATGTTTTCCACTAGGTTAACCATCGTTGAGCATCTCTGGTGATCTGTCACTGTTCTTACATGCAAGCTTGTGTGATCTTCCCCACAGTTACCCAGAAAATATTACACCTGATTCTGAGGTGGAACCAAAAACAATGACCATCGGTATCAACAATGTCTTTGAAGTTGGCTGTGGTATCCTTTTGTCTAATCTGGCCAGTACTGCTCCATATGATTTTTAAATTGTAACATAATAAATCTTTGTAAAAACAAACAAACATGTTTTGCCTCAACTGACAATAAACAGTATCGCAAGCTTTAAAAATTGGAGACAACAATGTGATTGAATCTAAAGGTGGGATATTGCCTTCCGTTTCTTTGGCTTTCAGTGAGTGTTCAAGTCTGTATAATTTCGATGAAGTCACTCACGTTACCAAATATCTTTTTTTGTTGACTAGCGGATGTTGGCAGGAATGTAATCCTCACCAGTGGCTGTATAATTGGAGCCTTCTGTCAGGTCAACACTTGTGAGGTCATACCCGAGAACACTGTCATCTACGGCTCTGGATGTATGAGGAGGGTGCAGACTGAGAGACCCCAGGTATGGAGATCTGTAACTGGAAAACATCGTCAGTGTAGACAAATAACCTAGATGTAGCATTAGCATTGTAAATTGAATATCAAAGCATTATATTTTGAGCTTCCAAGTGGGCTAATCACATGTATGTTTTCCTGATGAAACTAAAAATCTGATGTTTTATTAGATTCAGATTTTTAAAACTAATTCTCCCTCTAACTTGTATCTGGGATCTATATGGAAAGTTTTTAATGTTTTACAACTCTGAGCATTTCGTACAAGTGCAAGACAAATGCTACATTAGCCACACTTGAGTTTCATATGGATTTGGGTCACATTTATGATGCAAATAATTGTTTTTAAGCATTCAGCATTTGAGCTGAGAAACACAGTAACACTATGGGCAAAAACTCAGCAACAACAGACTGTCTGAAAATGTGTAAAATATTCAGTTTCTCTCATTTCCGTCACATTCACCAAGAAAACACTGAAGTGATATTTCATATTTAATGTTTTTATGTAAGATATTCATACATGCCCACTTGTTTAAAAGTTTGTGCAGCGAAAACTTTGGTGCATTGTGCTCATCATCATGTCTGTTATCTCATTTCAGCCACAGACTCTTCAGCTCGATTTTCTGATGAAGATCTTGCCAAACTACCACCATTTGAAGAAAACTGTTAAAGCAGGCCATGCTGCTAGCTAAAATTATACTTTATACCTTTTGAAATGCAGAGAATATCAATGTTTAACTAGATCCTGCTGGAAGAAAGCATGAATGTATATAGTTATGTACCTACCCTGTTTTTGCTCTTCAATTACTGATATTTTCTACTCTGATCTGCAACAGAAGATTAAGCTTCTCATCTTTCTCCTGCTATGCCGATGTACCTTTTGTTTTTTACGATTAACTTATAAGGTACACAAGTTGTACTAGATTTGCTCATTTCTTATGATGGCAGTTACCAGTATTTTTATCATTAAGTTGTAGAAGGTAATTTCTGCCATTCTGATAAAGAATTTACACTAACAATAAATGAAACATTTTAAATATTTAGATGGATTCAAATGTTGACTTTTTTTTTAAACACATAATGTTGACACTTAAAATGGCAACTTATTGATCTAATCAAAGCAGTTTTGTGTAGCAGTATAATTTATTTGAGTTGGTTCAAAAATGCTAATATTTCTTAAACCACTATATCACGGTGTTGCAAAGTAAAACGCATTTAAATATTTTAAGTTCGACAAAGCTGAAGACATTTCCTGCTGGATGAGTTTTCAGTGTGATGCGATACACTGCACAACACAAGGCTGTTTTTTGCAGTTATTACAAAAGCATAACCGTTGCTAACCATTCAAATAAAAACCTTCCACACACTATACTAAATATATACAAACACACAAACAATATGAAAGAAAGCTACACAATTCAACCTTATTTACTTTAACAGTAAAGTTGTGGTTTCCCCTTTAATTGGTGAGGGCGCCGGCTATCCTAATGATCCAAGTATTCATGTCCTTCACTGACTTATACTCAAAAGGTTTCCACAACACAGCAACTACTGACTCCATGTAACGTAAAACCAGAGATTGTTGAGAGGAATGCAAAGAAAGGGGGGGAAAAACAGCAAATTTTTTGAAATAACATTCATCAGCAGTTTTTATGTTATAGTGAGTCTAGAATAACCATCTCCATGCATTTCTGTGTTACATATGGGACTGAATTAATATATTTCACTTCTTTACAGGCACGCCATCTGAGTAATCCTCCAGTAATCCAGCCAAATGGTTGTTGTGCGTCTTGAAGTTTCTCTTCCTCTGTGTGGCTTGCTTCTTTCTCTTTTGAATTGGTAACTGTGAAGAGCACAGAAAGATAATCAGCTCTCATTCATTTCCTTGAACAGGTGTAACCGTAAGAACTGCATATTAAAGACTTTCTTATTTCTTTCTAACAAATCACAAACAAATCTCACACACACACACACACACACACATACATACATATGTGAATAAAAAAAAAGACACTGACCACTTTCTTTGGTCCCGTTTCTTGCATGGAGGAAATGCCTTGTTTCTTCAGGTACTCTTCAATCTTGTCCTCATCTATAGAGTCAACTGGAACACTCCTCCACAGCTTCTGAAATTCTGACATTGAAAGCAGCTACACTTGAAGAGCCGGACACATAATCTTAACTAACCAAACAAGTCACAGACCTGAATGAAATGCAAAATACATGAGTTTTACAAAACACTTCTGATATAGATCTAATACAACAAACATTTCATTTCACAGCTGAAGTAAAGTTGTCTGAATCTTCGTCAAAGCCAAATTGGTTTTGACTTTGCACATGCTCCACCTCTCCAAATAGCACTGAAATTTGGCAAAAATGTTATTGCTTAATTTGCAAAGGTAATATAAAACATGCTGTACCCCCAACATGGACCACAAGTAACATCAGAGGACAGAAATTCAGATCATTATGAATGTTCCAGTTCTAACTCGCGAAAATGTATGACGAAGACTTCCTTGATGTTGATGTTAATTCTAACAACTTACCCAAGTCAAAATTGATAGCATAAACGTAGCTATTGTGAGATTGCCCATCGGTTTGAAGCATGTAGCTTTGAGAATTTCTGGACCTTGGTTGTTGGTCACTCAAGTAGTTAGCCAATGAGTCTGGGGTTTTGTACCAAGGATAATCCTCCGTTTTGAAATACAGTTTGACCAGGATTTACAAAATATACTTTTTTGATTTAATATGATTAAAATTCAGTCATAGTATGACTGAATCCATAAAAAACAAGAAAATGTTCACAGAGTTTTAGCTGATTTCAGTTCGACTTCTATAGGACTGATAGTCTTTTTGCAACCACAGCTATCGCCATCTGGTGGCATTCAGTTAGAATGCAGGTTTTCAGACAATTCACTAGCTTATGACTTATAAGCTACATCCATTTTTTTTTTTTTTATCTCTATGGTGATAATTTCACACTTGGAAAATTCTTACATGAAATAAATGCAGAGTGAGGGCCAACTGGGTATGCATAGCATGCATAATAGTCAGTTTAGGTCAAAGATGGATACACAGAGAAAGAGGAAGCCATGTCACCGTACACTTTACGGATAGACCAATACCGATATACCAATACTCACCTTCATCTACCGCAAACTGGCAATGCTTGTCGTTGTAGAACAAGATCTTTTTCTTGTCTGGTCTTGTGACAAAGATGATCTGATCCCCCAAAGCCTGTGAACGATCACACAAGAAGTCTTTTCCATGCTTTAATTGTTTAGTTGCCACAGTGTTCACTCATCACCGAGTGGCATCTTAGTGGTGATACATGCTTCACTAAAAACTGAATAATGTTTAATACCTTGATGGCCTTGGCTGAATTGGGTAGCCCTTCCTCTACATCTTCTAGTAAGACTCCTCCCAGGCCCAGTTGGTCATGCTTATCCAGCAGCCTCAGTAAGGCTTTCTTGTCCTTCAGGTTGTATTTAGGCTTGAAGCCATAGGTTCCATCCCGGACTTCAATTTTTGGATTGCTGACCAAGGCCTGAGATTGGTAGGTGAAAGTAAAGCACAAGATTATGTAAAACCCCCCTCCGATAAAAAACTAAATATAATAAAAACTGACACCTTGAAAAGACTAAACAAATAGTACAGTAGCTTTTTCTCCTTCGGTAAGTGTAGCCTTCCAATGTAAAAAGAGGCATACGATGTATTGTCAGCTTAATTTCTCATCACTTACTTTCAATGGCTTTTTTCTTTTGCAACATACCAAATATGTTTGGATAAGAATAACTTACAAATTAGCTTGAGGGGAAAAAACAAGTATTGTGTAGATTTAAGGTGAGACTCGTAAAAGAAATTGCTCAGAGAAAACGCAATTGACCATAGTACTACTGACAATAAAAGATAGAGGTATGGCATTAAAAATAGCACAAAAGCACCTCATTCATGAGCCATTGTTTCTGCTTCATGCTTATGTCAAGAAGTTTGGTCTCATCAAGAATCTCATCTAAGGTCAGGAAGTGCGTGTCCCCATTCTGATGCCTCGTCTGAGAGATTAAGGACAGAAAAGCAGACATTAGGTAAACACACACACAAAAATATTCACAGCCCTCTTATTTTCTGCACTATGGAGAAGATTTTAGGCAAACATCTACAGTAATTTTACAGGATTTAGAACTGTGCATTCAGCAGGTGGCACAAATGCACACATTTAACAGGAAAATCTGTCAATCTGAGTGTGAGTTCTTCACCGAGGAATGAGTCAAACAGCTAGTGTGACAAGGCCTGGCTGCCTGTTTGCAGAGCCACAGCATGATAAACAAGCTGTTAACATACCAAAAGAAAGACTGGGGACCAAATGTTAACCCAGCGGGCACAAATGACTCACTCATGTTTTACAACAGACAAATGTCAAGCTTTATTATTAAACAGTTTGGTGAAAAGATAAAATCTTAATATTTGTGTTGGTGCTGCTGGAAAAAAAGTTTTTAATGTCCCGCTCAAAATCCTCATTACCTTCATGTAATTTACTATCTTGGCCAGGCAACCAAACTTGTACCCAGAGCTCGTCTTAATGTTGAAACTGCCATTAGATTCTGTGGAAAAAAACAACAACATTTAAGTTTAACCAATTTATTATCGCAATACTGAATGTGCAGTGAGATTTGAGAACTACATGGACTGACATATTTGTGCAAGAACACTTTGCTGAAAATGTATTTCAGATAATTGACTACTGTCATGTCAGCTCCTGTCAAATGAGCAGCGAGTGTTTAATGAGGTCATTAAAATCCTAACGGCATTCATTATTTGACATTTTCTTATTGTCAATATTCAGTGAAAAGACAGAAGCAAACAATGCATTTGTTTGCCACTCTCTATTTTGCCTGTCAGCCTTCATTTGTTCCTATTGAAGATGCTATCATCTGAAACAGGTCAAAGGAACACAATGACATTGAGGCTAATTCAGGTTTTAAGCAAACCTGACTACTACGAGAGTTAATGCTGGGGACTACTTCCAGATACAAAGTAACACTCCAGGAAGCTAGTGAGTAATTACAGCTGCAGGGTATGTATTTTGGGTAACACAGAAACACGTCACGCAGTGCAAAAATGTGGCAGATTTAAATGTTTGCAACATTAAAATACTACACAAGTCATATATCAAGCCAATCTGATTTAGTTTGACTTGAAGTCCGGCCAGCTGGTCTTATTCTCTGCTGGAGTCCAATAATGCTGCTCCCCTCAGAGACTGACTGAGGTCTGGACTCGGCATTCACCAATCAAAGCTGAAAACAGACACTGATTCATGAATGATTCATCGTGTAGGCGGGAGCTTCTGTTGCTTTGAGCTGCACAGTAGGCAGGACGGTGAAACTGTGACAGACCAGCTAACGAATGGTGCAGAGGCAGGGCTAATAGAAAGGAGCCAATGATGTAGACAATCCTGTGCTGTTCAGCTGAGACATGAAGAGCTGCAAGGAGTGGCGGTGGAGGAGAGCGACTGAAAGTGCACGGGAGCACTGAGGGGGAAAGCAGGTTGAAGAGTGAATGTGGAGGAGGGAAAGAGTGTAAACGAAAGAGATAGGTGGAGCACCAAAAAGAGGAGAGACATTTGTCGGCTTACATCTTCTAAAACCTGAGCCAGACACACAGGTGAGTCTGCATGTTTTTCTGAACACCATTCTCTGAATAATGTCCGTGACATCAACAGATCATAATAATCCACAATATAAATTTAGGCTACAGGCTGCACTGGGTTTTCACTATGAAGATATGAATATGAGGATTTTTTTTAAGCATTCTAATATTTGCAGGATGAAGTCTTGCATCTTTAAATGCAGTGGATGTATTTACAAAGCCAGGTCCTTTTGCGTAGGAATTACAACATTTAGACTGCATAAGCAAGCAGTGGATTAAATATACATGGATCTGTCTGCTTTCTACCCACTTGAATACCAAGCATCAGAACCTGTCTGTGTGTACTTATGGATATCATGTATGTGTTTGTTTAAATGCATGACTCAAGACAAATCAATGAGGGGACTTAGTGCTGTGAGGAGCCAGTCAGGGGCATTAGGAGTGTGTGTGTGTGTGTGTGTGTGTACGTGTGTGTGTGAGAGACAGCCACTGTGTAGAGAGGAACCTCCAGTTCTACAACACCTTCAGAGCCTGGCTGGGGTGGGGCTGTTTTGGTGACTGATAACAGATACAGGAGTCAATCTGTCCCTGTCTGTATAATTGCTCTGACAAAAGAAAGGAGGGTGACGGGGGGGGGGGGTATAAATTAGTAACAGAGGTTGTTGTAAAGCCATGAGTTGAGGTGAAACTGATATTAGGAGCTGGGTTTGTAACAACAGGATCAAAACAGTTGATTCAACCCGAAAGAAAACAACACAAAACCCATACTGTACACACAACTTCCAGACAAAGTGGGGAGAATCTGGTGAGGGCAATGTTCAAAGCTGCCCTTCCTCACATGTAGAGCATAATAAAGGAGACAGCCTGTCCAGCAGTCACGTGCCCCCTGTGATCTCAAATGACAATTACCTTGACTACTCTCAATTGCACACTGATGCACACTGCATGGACTTTGAATGTCCAATTTCTATTCTTACATGCACTTCCATCAGGTGTCAAGAGAATTTCAGACTAAGATGAAGCAACCAATGAAAATGTCTCACCAGGACAAGCCAGTAAGCTTTTTCACATTTAAGTTTACTAATTTACTAAGTGACTAATTTAAGTCACCTGAAACTCAAGTTACAAACCCACTAAATTAAACACACAAACAAGTCATATTAAAACAACACAAGTCTATGCATGAAGGCATGTGTGTGCACACATTTAGCCTTATTAAATCTCTAAAGGAAGAGATGGTGGAAAGAGATGCACTTACGCCCCTCTCCTACAACTGGGTCATCTGCCTTCGCCTCAATATTTCATGCACAAATGTCTGTGATTGTCTGCATACAAATGTGTGTTAAGAGCATGTATGTGCACTTTTGTGCATGGCTGTGTGGGCAGAGACACTCCACAGTGTGCCCTGAGGATTTTAAAATGGTAGGTGTTGGCTAAAAATGGGAAAGAACAGCTGAAGTGAGGCGAATGTGCACTTGAAGGATCTCTTAAGTTCATTATTTTATTACAGTTCCGTTACTACATTTGTATAAGGCATTGTGGCCAAAGAGCTGCACACCAAGCATAGATGGCACAGTTCTCTACAGAGCCATCCTTTATTACCAGCCTTTTAAGGCTATTTTTGTTCTGAGCAGATGGCCTCAGTAGGGTTTCTGGTGTTTTGCAATATAACCTGTGCTCTAATAATACACCATCTTCTCATTTCAAACAAAAAAATATGTCTGTAATGACAGATGTAGACTAGGTTTTGTTTACATACATACAAAGCAATTTATCTTTTTACAACATGATCCCCTTCGAGACTGATAACAAACCGTTACATTCATTACAACAAATTACCTATAGGAGTATTTGATAGTTTTATCAGAGTAAATGAGTTTCCATGTCTGCCTGCTGTCTCGAGTGGAACAAATTCCTTTTTCAATATCAGTATCACAAAGATAATTAGTTTTAGTTTTGTTTTTAATTATCATAATAATCAGGAGCAAATGCTTCAAAAAAAAATCCTGGAATAGAGCCAGGCACATCTGGTTAAAAGCATTGCATCACAATGTGTTATGCCCTGAAGACAAATTCTCCCATTACTGTCATTTTTTAATCAGCCTCACACCATGAAAACACAAATTTAACAACCGCTGCTTTCATTTTGAAATTTGATCTGCAGTAAAACCAAGACCCAAACACTGTCATAAGCATTAACCATCTTTTTTTCCTTGTGTCTTATTGTTTCCAACCAGAAATCATGACCAACATCACAGCTACTGTTCATCCAAACAATCTCCCACTGCGAGAAGAGGGAGTCCCTCTGTCCCTCGTCTCCTTTCAGGTCCAGGAAGTCTACCCATTTCATGATGGCTGGAATGTGGCCTGTTTTGTCATCCTTCTTCTTTTTATTCTCACCGTCCTGTCCTTGGCAGCGTTGGCTGTGCTCTATGAGCTGCTGGACTGTGGGTGCTGCGCCAAAGGGAAAACACACCACCAGCTACAGGAGGAAGGGCCGGGAAGCTGCAGCAAGCTTATGAGTAGCATGTGCAAGGAGCCAGAATCACACACTGAGGTGGTATAGTGGCAACAAGGACGAAGAAAAGAATAATAGAAATTTGGATATTGTTGCTCATTTGAACAGGACCACACAACTGACTAAGATGTTTGCAAAAATGAACTCCCAAAAATCCCCCAAAACACCCAAAGTAATTCAGTTGTTCACAATTAGAGGTGAAAGCTGGTGACTGAACGATATAAATGTATCTTCCCACATCTACCGCAGACCCCGAAAGCCATATTTCACTTCTGAAATACTCCCAGAAGAAAAGAAGATCCCCTGAGTATTTATAACATGGCTTAAAAACACAAATTTCCACTACTTAAAGTGCCCATATTATGCCCTTTGAATTATTCCCTACAACTTTACTATTTTGTGGATGTAAAAGCTTTGCTAAATTACAGTTCGAAGCCCTTTTCAAATAACTTAATAGTGAGAAAACATTGCCTTTATTTTTATGGGAATGTTGCCAGAACAACAGAAAATCCCCTATGTTTAGTGCTAATACAGCTAGCGCTTCTGTACTCATCTCTTGCTCACAGAAATTGTATTCTAATACTGCAGAATTTCCAATAAAGCAGTTCTCATTTACATAATATTCTTTTTCAGGTGTAAGCAAATAATCTCGATAAAATAGTCATAAACAGCCTGTTACCATAAACCAAATACTATTTTTAAGCCATTTTCCACCCACTCCTCTGCATAGCTTAGGTCCTCACAAAAGCAACACTGGCTGACAAAAACAAGCTAAAGACTACGGCTCTACTTTACATTACACTGAAAGAGACATGAGCAAAACAAAGGGTAAAAGAGGTGCTGCAGCAGTGTACAGTATAACAAAACTAATGCATGCATGTCCGTGTGTTTTACAAGCATGGGACACACAAAGTCTAAGCTGATGACTCAGCTAGTCCTAAGCACCAAGACAATAGTTAGCTGATGCATCTCTTAAGGTTACTCTTCATCATATATTAATGAGGCAAATTGTTATTCAATTATTTTCTGCTGATATACACGTGAAATAAACTCCTCGTGTCTCCAAATCTGCCTCTTCTGCCTGCCAGTGTACGGTGCTACACAAGCAGCTCAGCTCTTTTATCCATGTCAAATAGTGGGTGGCTAGTGCTACATCAATAAAGTGTAATGCTTAATTGTTATGAACACTCTGCCTTTGGGTCGAACAGTTTTCCTGGAGGAAACCCTGTAAATAATCTTATCCTGGTACACCACTAAAATACATTCATGGGCTTGTTAAGGGGCATGACATGGGGACTTTAATATAGGCTGTGGCAGAATGTGTTGCATTAAATGGGCATTTTCTTAGTTTGATTATTTTGGAAACTGATTATTAAGCTGCATGGGAAAAAAAAAACACTTAAAAAAATGTTGGGGAAAAAAGCATTTTTTTTACCCTGCTATATGGGTGTTAAAAAAAACCTGTTCAGAAAAAACAACTACTGTGTGAGTGCTTTTTTTGTGACCTACTGGATGCAGTGAGCTTCTTCGAGACATGCTGTTTCTGAAATTGCCGTCCAAATCTTATTACAACAATATCTGTTGATCAAGCCTAGTCAGATGAAATCATTGCTTAGGATAAAGCTGGTGTTCTTCAGTAAATTGTAAGCCAGTGTTGTCAACATGTTTAGCACTGCAACATTATCTCATGACGAGTTCGCATGCTGCACAGTGATGTACGGTAAAATGTTATATTGAGCACTATGTGTAATTTCATGCCTTACCACAAAATGCCTAATAAAAGCTGACTCACTTTTCTGTTAACAGAAGTAGCTTTTTCATTAAGAGTATATGGAGTGACGTTGCAATTTCGAAGGGATGCCAGGAGGCCACTGCTCACAATTCTTATGTTGTATATATATTTATGCGTGTTGCTTTAATTCATCTGAAAGAACATTTTAAATGCAAAAGTGTCATAAGTATCACTTGTAATCCAATTTTCGTTTAACAAAATTTGACTGAGCAGTAAGAACTCTAGTTTTTTGGGTTAAGCTAAGGATTTAGAATGAGAAAAGATCGTCACCTGATCAATTTAACCTGCGAAGTAAGGTTCTTTCTTATTAGAAATAACAACCAGGAGAGTGTATTATTCCAGTGTCTTGGTTGTCTTGTTGATTCACAGTAAACTGACATGCACAACTTTAATTACATGGATCCTCAATTTACTATCAAGTCTTTAGGGCAGATTAATTTTGAGTATCGACCCAGTTGAAAGTTCCTTCATCCACTCTAAAATGTCTTTTGGTTCAGTTCTCTTGGATGTTAGACTTTCATAATATAAAAAGCTATATACTGATGAGATGAAATTATTTTATTCAAAACTAAAGCAACTAGCATTGGTGCATATTTAGGCCTTTGATTAGATATTACCCAGCTAGATGTGTGAAAATTGTTTTGGTGTCCAAATATGAGCAATCCAATTGTACAGAATAAGCCTCTTATGTTGCGAATAGATTTTGATTTTCAAAGAACTATAATTAATGGCACAGATAAACAAAAATCAACTTTTCTTCATTTAAAAATATGTTTTACATTAAAGAAATTATTAATGTTTATTTCCCCAAACTGTATTAAGTTACATGATTTTCTGAAACAACGGAAAATAAGGTGATCTTCAAATAATCAATAGAAAACGTTTTTTGTTTTTTTTTTATTCACTCGTCTCCATAATTTTCCCTCATAGTTGCTTTGAGCCATACTGAGGGTGCTCATTTGTGTCTGGCTCTGAGCTTTGTGAAACTTTAGCGTTAGCCACATTCCCTTTTCATATTTAAATGTCTAATTAGATTTCTTGTTTATCAATGTTTTCTCGCTGGTACCCCTACAGTGTACTTTGGTGAACTTTGCCTCTTCACTCACAGTGAAAAGCTTTCACACTAACACCATGTCAGGCTGTGAGAGTGCAAGTGAATATCTGCCTACACCGCTATACAATCCGTTATATGGGAGACTGACTGGCCAGTCACTGGGCAGAGCTAAGCACCGGAAATCTGCAGAATCCAGTCCCTGGCCAGTCAGTCGATGCATCTCCTACTTGCAGACATATATCTACAGATGCTAGCCTTTTCAGCATCACTAGCTGAAAAGGCTAGTGGTGATGTGAAACTATAGAGACATTAAAACACTAATAAACAAGAATAAGTAGTTTACAGCAACAAACATCATCCTTTTAAAGAAAATATTCTTCACCTACCACTACTGAGTTTGGAACTAGAGGAGCTCTCCTTGTCAACTTTGGGTTTCTTCTTTTTGTGTGATCCAGAGTCTGACGTAGCCTGTCTCTTCTCTACAGTTGGGGTGGAAAGTGCCCTTTTCTTAAAAAGCTCCCTTTCTCTCAGTAGAGCAGGATCCATCCTGTTTGAAAGATTAAAAAAAAAAAAAAGATTCATTTAACAAAAGGCAAAGCAACAAAGCTCATTTTGATGGATTCAAGGAATCACATTCTTAATATATGTAAGTGTACGTGTAAGTAGCAAGAACCTTTGGTGGCCTTTAGCTTCAAGGATTTATGAGCTGTCACCTTTTTATCTTTTTGTAATAAAGTCATCAAGGAACGTTTTTTTTCCGATACCAACAAAACAACTGATATATTTAAAAAAAACCACAAAGCTGAAAAGTCATACAGCCAAATACTGTTCGGAAACGAACCATAGTTCTTAAATTTTTTTAGAATTAAATGGCGTTAGAGGGAAAACAGTCATTACCCCAGAGCCACAAATATAAAGCTAGTTAAACTAGCTAACAATAGCTAGTTTATTTTCAATTCCGATTGTAAACGGCTTTCAGTTGACTTTGTGATCATGTAAATTCCATAATAACTACAACTAACGTTATGTTCATAAGCGAACGTTACTGAGTATTATGGGGAAACCAGGATAAATAAACAAACGTGGCGAAACACTGTACCAGAAGCTTAGTAGTTAACCTAGCGTTAGCATCCCGATTAATTCAACATTACCTGACACTTTGTTCCTGTTCTCACTCAGAGAAAGAAGAGGGTTAGTCCAAGAGCACTAACTATATGTTGTAGATGTAAAACAGAATGCGTCCTCCACCGAATCACTGTTTTTTGTCGTTGCTTCGGAGACAACACAAGAAAACTTCATACACAATTTTACTCATGCTGCACTTCCGTTTCTAGTTCGATTTTTCCGGTATTGACAGCGAAGCCTGTATGACGTCATTACGTACGTACGACAAAACGATGATTTACGGTGAATAAAAAACTGCACGATTAGAAAATATTGATGACAAAAATTTTCGAAATATAACTTCTATTTGTTTGGGTCCCTCTCGACAGATTAAATGTTTTTTTTTTAATCCACCACAAAATCACATCAATTTACACGTTTTTTAATAAAATATAAAAGAAAAAATATAAACGAAAAAAAGATCACGCAGTAATTTTATGCTATTTTGCTATAGTATTACTCGGGATTTATACTAATTGTCACATCCATATTCTTATTAACTACTGAAACGCTAAACAGGACAAGCCATAAAAATATATATCAACATAAAGTATTTCTAGCTCACAGATTCCACTGCATGATAGTTCAATAAAAATGGGAGTTAAATAAACTTTCATATAAAGCTGCTAGTCTATTCGTGAATTGGGTTCATATAACCAATACGCTATCGCCTAATATGCACCAAATCTAAATTTATGTGTCACAAATAATTTTTTAGTTTTACATGGACAAATTAAAGTCTTCTTTCATTTTACTTCTTCTGTTCTTCAGTTCTGAGTAAAAAATAAAAAGCAACAAAACAGGATATTATTACTTTAATTTATTTTTGAGTGTGTTTTGTGTAATTTATTTATTTATTTATTTATTTTAAATCATTGGACTTCTTGTTATTTTGGGAAGAGATTATTGGCTCAGCATTGCCACTTAGAGGTTGTTTTAAACTCCTGCTTCTCATACTTAAGATCCTGCCTTTATACGTTATTCAGTGTGAATGACTCAAGTAATTAATAATTTCCCCCAGGGATCAGTATTCTGATTTAAGTATTCTGATTCTGATTCTGATAATTAGTAAGAAAAATAGTATCAAACCGAAAGAAAAATGCTGCCTACCTTTTAATGGCATTACCTACATGTTAAAACAAACAAGCTACAGAGGATGTTTTATGATCCCGTCATGGCCATCCTCTGTGCTGTGGTGTGATGGGGTACAGATAACAACAGACTCGATAAACCGATTTAAAAGGCCAGTGATAATGTGGGTCCAGAACTGACTCTGTGACAGATGTTTTAGAAAGGAGGATGCTTTCTGAGTTATGGTGAATATTAGACCGCACTTTGTACCATCTTCTGTTGTGCTGGGGAATCACAGGAACAGGTTCAACCATAATGCACCACAGAACACCACAGGAAGTCATTCCTACGTGTGACCATCAAACTTTAGGGCACCTCCTTATGACACCTGTATTGTTTACACTTGCAATATCTTGTATATACTGTATGATTCATTGTTTTAACTTCGGAGTATTTAACTTTAATTTAATATAACACTTTAAGTGAATGTCTGTAACAAAACCATTTCCACCTGGTGTAAATAAAATATTCTGATCACAATTCTTTAATTCAGTATGGAGAAAATGTTACGCAAAACATAAGACAAGTGACAAAATGTCCGAGTGCATAAAAACTGGAATGCAATAAAAGATTGAATGATTTTTAGTTTTCCAAGGATTAATTTAAAGAGAAAAACAATCCAGGAATTAAAAACAAATGACTGTTTGCAGCACTTTACCTCCATTTTTATTGCAACAAAGCAGACTATTTTTTATGCCAGTGGCCACAATTTGTCTTGCACCCTGATGAATAAAACATGATTTGGCCTTAGTTGTCACCACTCATTGTATTTAGAGAGAAAATTTGAATCGGTTCAAGCTTAAAAAGGCCACATGTCCCCCCCCTGCTTTTTTTGTTGGTTTTGTTATTAAATAAAACTCAGTATATCGGTTCATATGACTGAAGCCAGACTGCTGACTGAGGAAGGAAGGGGACTCCACTAGTGGGTAATCAGTTGTGAGAAGAGGTGAGATAAGGCTGCAGTATGCTGTACAACCAAGTCACCAAAGAAAATGAGAGAGCTAAGCACCCAGGAGCAGCAGAGTGTGGAAGCCATAAAACAGAGCTGGGCCACAGTGTTCAGCTCAAACTGAAGCAGTCGAATAAAAGATGGTATTTCTGAGTCTGTGCTCATTTGCTTCGCATGCATTAGCTTTATACATAGACACAATGTCAAAGGAAGGGTGCCTCCTTGTTTTATTCAAGAGTTAAGCAGGAGCTTGTCTAAATTGAAAAGTTCCTTGGATGTTAAAATCAAGCACTTCATAGCTTTCTTTTTTAGTTTGATTGGCTTGAAAATAGTGTCAGAGAGCTTTCTTTGTAAGTTCAGCTGCTTTGTGCAGCACAGTGCATCGAGATCTTTGTTCCACAGCATTACTGTGTCACTTGTGTTTCACACTGTCTGTCAGCTTGAAGCCTCTATAAAGATCTGGTTTCAGATCTTACAACATTTTATCAAGTTAAAAAACACAGCTTATCCTCTGCATTGGGACTGTGTGGGTTGTTTGGTTTAAATCGACTAAAACATGCTTTTAAAAGACAAACACAGCCAGAAGAAAGAAATGCAGTGAACTCTCATGTGAATTAACCAATTCTAAAGTAAATATAGTCACTTAGATTAAAAGCTGATGATTACAATCAAAGGAGATCTTGTGGGGAATAGTATCGTTTTCACAAGACTCTGTGCAGTCCTGTGGAAAAGGAAGTACACTCCACGATTCAGTAGCTTGTAGAATTAGCACTAACTTAAAGTAATTGTTTCCTTTACAACTCTCACATCATTGTGGAGGATTTTGGCCCACTCTTCTTTGGATCATTGTTTCAGTTTATTAACATTTGCACTTTGTTTATGTAAAGCTCCCTTAAGGTCCTGCATCAGCATTTCAGTTAGGTTAATATCTGGACTTTGACTGGGTCATTGCAACTTCAAGCCATACTTGTTGAGCCTTTTTCTAACAGCTCGCCTTGTAATCGGAAGGTTGCCGGTTCAAGCCCTGGCTTGGACAGTCTGGTCCTTGGGCAAGACACTTCACCCGTTGCCTACTGGTGGTGGTCAGAGGGCCCGGTGGCGCCAGTGTCCAGCAGCCTCACCTCTGGCTGTGGCTACAATGTAGCTTGCAGTGTGTGAATGGGTGGATGACTGGATGTGTAAAGCTTTGAGGTCCTTAGTGCTATACAAATACAGGCCATTTAGCATTCCTGTAAGTCATGCTGAATTTGAGAAAAATAAAAATCAACTAAAAAGGTGAAAAAAATAAGAACCCATTCCGATTCATTTGTGTATTGCAC
This sequence comes from Neolamprologus brichardi, assembly GCF_056152115.1. Taxonomy (NCBI): domain Eukaryota; kingdom Metazoa; phylum Chordata; class Actinopteri; order Cichliformes; family Cichlidae; genus Neolamprologus; species Neolamprologus brichardi. The sequence goes on from NC_142109.1 coordinate 19,676,082, forward strand.
TGACATACTGTATACAGCTTATTGACTGTTGGTATTCTAACCCCTGAGTGAGAGAAAATGCACAATACTGAGACTCGGTTTGCCTTCCTCTTGGCAAACTGCATGCTGTATTGTTATCTCATGTGTTTGTTATCAGAATGCATGTAAAGTAAGCAGGGATCAACAGCTCTGTCAGATTGATGTCTTTTAACAGAAAAGATGCTTTAATATGCTGAAAAAAAATACAAGATATAAAAAGTGTATTACTAGCAGCTACATGGAGATAGGGAAATATGAATAGGTGTACTGTATGTGTGTATGTGTCTGTGAACTTTGTGTTGGTGGACATTTACAGGTAAAAAAAATCGTATCCTCCATCTGTTCCTGCATAATATTGAAAACCTGAGTTGTTGATATCAAAATCTCAACATAGTCCTTGATTGGTGTGTCATTACCGCCCCCCCCCCCCCCCCCCCCCCCGCCCCCGCCCCCGGCCCCCCACCCCCTCTCGGTCCTTACAAACAATATCTGCACGTACATCAGCTCATCAAAACTTTCAGTTGTCCAATGCCGATCATAGAACAAATTAGCATCTCCGAAACTCCTACTTAATGATTTAGTGGGCCAGTCAAAGAAGTGAGTCCACATAAATGATTAAAGATGCGCTAACCTAATTTAGGCCCTAATCCATAATTAATGAATTACGCCATATAGTCGTAGCAGAGACAGAATGGCAATGCGAGGGATACGATTTAGACGTCTGGGAATATTAAGGATGGTGAAGTCACACGCGTAAACTATTCTGCAGTTGCTCTCCAGCCTACAACCTGGGCAAATATGTGCAGTCAGTCAGTCAGTCAGTCTGTCAATATTCTCTCCTTATAGAGGATCAGTAGTTGGTTGTTTTTGCTTCTTCTTTGTTTTTTGTTTTAGGCAGATTTTGGTTGAGTGAGTGTATATGGGAAGGAAACAGCAAAGGGGGTTGTGTATTATGTACTACAGTGGCAGAAAGAGGGAGAGAGTGGGTCTAAAGGTGAGGAGTAATAGCAAAAAGAGGAGATGAGTGAAGTCCCAGAGCCGCAGCCAAGTGCAAATCCCTGTGGAGGAGAAAATCTCAAAGTGACAGCTTTCAATTACAACAGTGTGAACAAAGTTTGTGTGTGCGTGTGTGTGTGTGTGTGTGCGCGTGTGTGTGTGTGCGTGTGTGTATGTGTGTGTGTGTGTGTGTGTTACCTGTCAGCACTTCTAGGCTTCACTGACAGTTCCATGTCACAGCTTCTGAATTGAAAGTAGCTCTTGTACACACAAAAAACCCCACACACATACACAAACACACAGACTGTGTTTCTCTCTCATCTTCTTTTTCTATCTATCTGTGTCCTTCTCACATTTGTCTGCACTGAATTCTCAGGTGTCTGGGTCGAACTGTTGTTGGACACTTAAAAAACCAAAAGAAGAAAAGGCAGGTGCAAACTGGCATGTACTACTGCAAAACATGTGTAATGTAGGTGTATAACATCTGTGCCTATAACTACACATACAGCATGTAACAAGATGGAACCCTGCAGCCTTTACTCAGGAAGCAGTGACAGCAAGGGATGATATCAGATTTAGTTATTTGTTTATCCAATAATGACTCTGTTGAAAAAAGAAATATTACTTTGGGAATAAGAAAAGAAATTCAATAGGCACAGTCAATATACTCAGTGTCATCTAGCTGAAGTTAATTTCCAGTCCTGGTTCAGTAAGTGTGCAGCTACCTGAACAGGCACTATATATTGACCTCACTGACAATGGCAAGAGTACTCTGACACCTGAATAAATATGTGTACAAACCCCATCCTTACCCACTAGTAACTTTTTCTAATCTCTTCCCAAACTCATTCAGTGTCAGCATCTTTGCTACCACCTGTAGTAAAATGTACTTAAGGGATTTGCTTTCCTTAAGTGAGGTCTTACTTACCTTAACTGATAAGGGCAAGTTCCATTCTGAACTCTGAACATGATTCTTTATGGACCAGGCAGTACACGCATATCCTGTTAAAAATGGCTGAAGCAGCAGATTGTGTCCCCTGCTTTTAGTACTGTATGCTGTGGCATTAAGATTTAGCTCAACAGGACCTAAAGCTTAACCCATTTAAAACAGCACGGGACAAAAAAAGCACAAAAAGCCACACAGCATACATTGTATTACAACAGTAAAATTTCTCTCTCTCTCTCTCTCTCTGTGTGTGTCTGTGTGTGTGTGTATGTGTGTGTGTGTGTGTGTGTGTGTGGAGGGGGGATTGGAGTGACCACAAGGTGGCAGTAGAACAGCATTCATTTCTTCTGCAGTCGAGCGAGTGACTCATCGAAGGAGAGAAGCTGCAGCCTCTCCGACAGACAGAGGAGATGAAAACAACCAAACCTGCTGTATTGACCCCAGTCTTAGAGCAATATCTTATCTGCTAACCTTTCAGAATGGAAAGCACACAGTGGCTGCAGAGGCATCCAGATTTACTTGTTAAATATAAATAGAAGAGATCATGGGACAAAGCATCTCTAATAGAGGAGACGTAGAGGTCTGACATGCTGTCATGCTCTAAACCAGGCCAGCGGTCTATATCTTTGTTCAGACACTTTTTAGCTTGCCCTTGCTTCAAACCTTGCATCAAAGAAATCAATGATCTGATTTTGACTGACTTGTGAGAAGTGCACTGGTCAAGCCAGGCAATCCTTTGCTATAGCTGACAATTTTAAAAGCGGAAGAGATGCCCCCTTAACGATTTTGAACAAGCTCACTTGCTGTGAGGTGGCTGGTGAGGTATAGTTATGTAAGACTGCACATTCAAGGATGGGACAGAGTTGTGTTTTAGAGGCAGTTTTTCAACTGCCTGTTCACAGTAGCAGAAATAATGTTCCACAAAGGGTCTTATAGGCTTATGAATGTCAGTAAATAAACAGACTTATTGCATTATTTATTTCTGCTTTTATTAACTGGAAAAGCTATATTTTGATGAATATGAATCAAAGGTTGAAACTCATGCCCACTGCTATAAATGTGAGGTCCCTAAATTACTATATTTATTCCCATGTTGCCAAAGCAGTTTTTTATATTAACCTTTATCAGCAAATGTCAAACAATAACTCTTAATCTGTCCGTGTATGTGCACATGCTATATATCTGTGTGTCTGACTACCATGCGTGTGTATGTGTGTGTGTGTGTTTGTGTGTGTGGGGTTATGTGGGTGGCACCTGAGAGCAATAGGACAGCCAGGTGAAACGAGTGTGTGCTGTCCAAACCCTGCAGGGGCAAGCTAATCCTGATTCCTGATGTTAATCTGAGTATTGAGCTTCTGTACGGGGGGCCATGCTGACACCTGATGGCGTGGAGGTCAAAGCAGTGTGTGTGTGTGTGTGTGTGCGTGAGTAATGCTCCTCCTGCCCTTTCCAAATGTCACAGAAGGGCCAACTCCTGAGGAGCGGACCCATAATGTGTACCCACACCTTATGGGTTTGTGTGTGTGTCATGATAATCTCCACTATTAAGCCCTTCAAACGTATCACTGCCACTGAAGTTTGCGTATATCTGTAGACTAAAAAGGCCCGCGAACATGTTTGCTTTCCGCTTGTGTGTAACTCTTTCTTCTGCAGCCCATTCTCTATTCTCTTATTGCATCTTTAATACCCATCGTCCACAGCACAGTGCAATTCACAAACAAAGTCTTCAAAACAACATCTGCTTACCACAACATTTCAAATAGATTTTCATATATCTTTCCCCAGTGGTTTAGAGTTAACCATTGATTTATATTCATGAGCCACTCCTAAAGTTAGAAAAAAAAAGTCAAAATATATTCGGTCTGGCTTTCAAGTACTTACTTTATCAAGTGAATTGACTTTTTCTTACAGTGCTGTGTAACCCTAACTGATTTTTTTTTCAATGTTTTATGATGCAGAAGTGAGGCTGTTATGAAAAATTCAGTTTATACATGTGGAGTATTAAACACCGTCAGGTACTCAGAAATCCACAAGCCTGGCAAAGCATCATGAATTCCCATTAATGTTTTGATTAAGATGTATGCCTTCCCCATGTGACTAATGTGGGTGAAAAACAAAAATGAACGCTTCATGTTGGTGGATCCGGGCTAGCATTGTCCGCCTACAGTCTGTCACCAGTTGGTCCTCATTTATTTCTTGCTGCATTAAAAAAAAGGAAAGGAAGAAAAAAATAATAATTAACAGAGCTGCAGAGCTTTCTTGAGAATTGCTGACCATCACTGCCAATAAGAAACAGAAAATGTATGTGTCAAACTTTGCTTTACAATACTAACGTTTGACTTGGACTTCTCAGCAGCATACCAATTTCGCCATCTGGGAGTGTTGAGACACAAACAATGAAAAACTGCAAGCAAACACTGGTTGACACATTCCTTCTTTGCTCTTCGTTGCTTTTTCTCATTTTTGTTCCTTCCCTTTATTTTTGCCTGTGCGAGAGAGAGAAAGAGTAAGAGTCATTACAATCATTAAGCTGTCCAGATTTACAGGTATAATACAAGATTGATTTTTCCATTAGCTACCACACTAAAATACAGCTTTCACAAAATTGTCAGCGTCTCAAACTGAGCAGGACCTGAGGTGGGTTTTTGCAAAACAAAACAATTTGTACAATTTGGAAAACATTAGATAAAAAAGAAAACAATTTAAATGTCTCTAATGCTTCTACGGCACATGCCGTGTATGGGACATCCTGATAAAAGGTTCATATTTACAGCTTTTAGAGTCAAACTCTGTGTGAGACTGTGACTGGCAGTGGCATTGATGGTAGGGGGCTGCACAAATAAAGCCAAAGTGCAGTTTATAAAACTTTTTCCATGACAATCACAACACGGCGGGCTGCCTTACCCTTTGAATTCCCACAATGACACAATACTGTAATTATTACAGCAACAAAAGTTCCACCTCAGGCAATTGCTATATTAGTATAAAAGAGGCTAAAACTTTTAGGCTTTACCAAGGGAGTAAAATACCTTCAGAGTTATAATGTTACATAACCTAATGTGGTACTAATGGTTTATAAGTGCAGGTGGAAAGCAAATGGACTATGTTTCACTTGTAATATTCCAATGGTGGAACTGTTAAAGGATAAGGCTGGTGATGTTCTTTGTTTGTAGTAAATTAACACATTTAAAATAAACTATAACAAACTGATCCCGGCAACGTTTGCAAACATATAAAGTTGAAACCTTTTTTTGTGCTATATCTTCTTTCTTTGTACCAGAGACATTTTTACATGTCACAGTCAAATTAGCTGTAAATAGATGTAAGTGATTAAAGAAAACCCTCTTCCATCCATTTTCTTAACTGTTTATCCTGTTCAGAGTTGCTGAGCTATCGACTGAACCTATCCCAGCTGACTTCATGTAAGTGGCAGGGTACACCCTAGAGAGGTTGTCATTCAATCACAGGGGTAACACAGAGAGACAGTCAGATCTATGGCTAGTTTGGAATCACCAGTTAAGAATCACCAATTAACCTAACATGCATGACGCTTGACTGTCGGAGGAAGTCAGATTAAGCTGAAAACACAGAAAGACCCCACCCAACCAGCAGGTTCAGAAAATAGATGGTGTAAAAGATGGCCATTGCTACTGCGACATCCTCCGTTGGTTTTCACCACAGCCATCCATCCATCCTCTTTCACTTATCCAATTCAGGGTCGTAGGGCCATCGCCAGCTTGGTTTAAAAAAAAAAAAATCCATCCATCCATCATCTTCCACTTATCCAATTCCGAGTTGTGGGGTCACTGCCATCTTGCTTAAAAAAACCTGTATGTTTAGAGAGCGTTTGCCTGAAATGATACCATCACTGGTTGCTAGGGAAATATGTGTATTCTCTGACTGGCTGGCAGAGGTTCCTGGAATTTGCTGGGTCATGCAGCACCAAAAAACTTCCTAGTGATTACTTTGGTTGGTAGCAGATTGCCACACTTGCATGTTGTTTTTCTGCAAATACTAGCTAAGCAGTTGAACAACTTCAGAGAGGCATGTCACAATTTGCAAACAGAGAAGTTTAGCCTTCCAAGTAAAAGTTGTGCCTCAGAGCTGCAGCCAGCAAGTTTCACAAGGCGCAACTTTACTTTGAAGGCAAACGGTCTCCATTTCCTGTCTGCACTAGACTTTTCACTGTTTCTCTACTCTACAGAGAATAGCTGGACATTTTCTCAGACAAGGTCTTCACTTCCATTCAAACTGCGATGTAGTTTCTGTATGCAAATGTCTCTCAGTAGAATCTACCCTTTTGAATGAATTGACTTATACGTGATCCATGTTTTGAGGATCTCAGATGCAGGCTGAGGAGAAATGTTGATGTGCAAGCTGTTTGGTTTGTTTTTTTGATAGATTCCCCTTTTTCCTGGTGTTTTCCCACTGCTTCTCCCTCACTTTTTGGCATTCAGTCAGTGAAGGTAAACCATCAGGGAACATTCCAGACAGTTTTTAAGCTTGACCATCATCCTGAGAAGCAAGTTGGTCCAAAATCACACACCAATCAACTTTGTCACACATTTTTAGCAATATGCTACTGATCAAAGCAATCCCAAAGAGGTTTTTGCCAACCAGTTGAGAAATGCATGCTTCTTCCTAGCCACCAGTGGTTGGCCTGTGGGACTGGGACTCCAACAACCACTCACATCTGGTTTGGGAATATGCATTTTTCCCTCATAACCAACAGCTACCAGATGGTTGCAGACTGCTCTCTACGCCTGTGGGAGTGGGACCTTATTGACTTGATTCTATATTATTACTCTTATTGTTATATGTTCAAAATAATGATTTATTTCAAGTTTAACAGCTTCTGGGTTGGTGTGATTTTACTGATCTGGAAGTTGTGTTCATCGTTATACTATTTGTTGCTCAAACCCACAACATTTTTCTTTGTGATCTTAGTGCTAACCACAGCACCACTGAGCCACCCACTAAGACTTTCTTAATTGTATTGAGCTGCTTCAGTTTCAGGGCTGTTAGACTCTGTAGGCTGCTTCAATGTCACAGAGTTGTGGGAGACAACACTGTGGCACTAGCAGAAATGAGAGGTTGTGGTCAAATAGTTAAAATTACCTTTCTAACTTTTCTTAACCTCCATGGAAAACACCATAAGGTCATAGAAAGATGTGAAGGAGAATTCAGATGGATTGATGAAAAAAAAAAAGCCTGTGGTGCACAGAGAAATCCAACTGCACTTGCACTAGACTACTTAATTATGCAACAGCAGATGTTGTTTACGTGGGGCTGCTGTGGAAAAATAATGTTTCAAAGATGGACTACAAAAAATCACATCTTAGCGGTTTGCCCTGCGTGCACTTACTGTGTCGTTTTGTGTAATTTATACAAAGTGGACAAGCATAGTTTCTCTATTTTCTCTTCCCGCTGACGAGATGATCCAGTTTGACATGTGCTTTTATTATAGCAACTAAAGCTTGTCAAACTTAAGTTGGACTACATTTTACAGTCAAAGGAGCTTGCAAAGAAAAGCGTCTGGACTTCTTTAAGTTACTTGAAGACGTTTCACCTCTCATCCGAGAGGCTTCTTCAGTTCTAAGGTCAAATGGTGGAGAGGCGGTGGTTTACGACACCAACTCTCTGCCATCTATAATCCAGTTTTGAGATCCCTTCCCAGACGCCTTAACGCCCACTCACACCCTGGGCCATCTGACCTCAGGAATTCGCATGATAAGGTGGGGCCAGGTTTCACAATGAACTCACCCGAAACTCTGGCTGATTGGGACCCACACCCAGTTCCACACCTTGGCTCAGGCGATTAGAGGATCATCAGGGGGTCCTTTTGTCCCTTTGTGGGGGGACACTCCCACTAGGGTTATATCTGGGACTCTCCACCATTTGACCTTAGAACTGAAGAAGCCTCTCGGATGAGAGGTGAAACGTCTTCAAGTAACTTAAAGAAGTCCAGACGCTTTTCTTTGCAAGCTCCTTTGACTACGATGACCTGGATGACTGAGAACCTTCACAGACACTACATTTTACAAGTGATAAATAGAACAGTAATTATCACAATGATATATATAACCCGTTAGCAATGACGATCATTTGGGTTTGTTTATGGTTGGGTTGTGTGTCACTTTGAATTTTATGAGATAACATTACACAGATACACTGGATAGGTGGTCCATTCATGTGTCACAGCTGTGGTTGCATACCTTCTCCTCTCACCATTTGCTTTCCCTTTCCTTGTGACTCTTGTTTTCTTTACTTGTCTGTCTTGTCTGTTTGAATGTCATAGGTGTAGCAAACCCTTCATCTTCCCACAGCTCTGCTCCAATTAACATGCACAACTGTTGCCAATCAAACCAGCAGTATATCTATTGCTAGGCCTCCAGTCACTCTTATTCAGGTGTGTCTGTTTTGTGTTTTCTGCTTAGAAGTAATTTTATTTTCTTGTACTTGGACTACTCCACCTCCTCGACTCCCAGCCCAGCCAAGCTGCAACCTCTCTTCATCTGTCTGCCTGCTTCCTAGTCTTAACTTCTTCATTTGTGTACAGCTCTATTTACCTGCTTGCCATCAGCTACCAAATCAGTCCACCTGCAAGCTCTGCCAGCTGAGCCTACTGCTGTGCTTATTCACGCTCCAAAGAGCCATCTAATCTTCCTCTGATCTAACTTGAGTGTAATTACAATAAAAACGTTTCCTAATTGACAACTTGTGTCTGCATGTCTGGCTCGGTCCAGACGTTATCATTCAGTTGTCACTTTTAGGTTAACCTCACCTGCACCTAAAATGTGCTTGTTCACCTAATATTCAACTAAGGCAAAAAAAAAAAAAAAAGTAAACATATCCAACCCTCCCAAAAGCTTCCTGACAAAAGCTGGCTGCTATCTGTGATGTGCAGTTTTAAAGATGTACTGTACATCTTCATTACAACAACTAATGTGCTTCTTGCTGAGTGCCAAAAACTAGGTAGTGAAGTTGGCTTTTGGTTTTTATTGGATTTATTGATTATAGAGTAAAGGACACGAAGCAGCTGCAATATTAAAACCACCGACAGTTAAAGTGAATGACATTGATCGTCGTGTTACACCGCAATGCTCTTCTGGGAAAGATCGAGACCTGGCACTCATCTGGATGTTACTTTGACACGGACCATCCATGTAAACATTGCTAGAGACCACACACGTACGCGTTTATGCTTCGCGTGGCAACAGCACGCTCAGGCTTCCCCCATTAGGATCGCGTGCATCTTGGGAACAGCTTGAAGAACATGACAAGGTGACCCAGCCTCCGTAACACCCCAGATCACAGGTCAAACATCCACAAGACCTCAAAGATCTGTTGCCAATTTCCCTGTGTCAGAGGTCCAATGTTCATGCCCTGACAGGCCAGAGGTATTAGTGGAAGGTGACCTCCACAATATTGGAAAGGCTGTTTTAATGTTATGATGAACTCATGCGAATAGAGAAGACCCACCCTGTTTTTATATTTTAAATGAGAGAAATTGGTATTTTATAAGCTAAGAGTGCCTGAGTCATCCATGGTATTAGTACACTAAAAGTACTGCTAATCACTTGCTAATAAAATGACAAAAATGGTCCAGTCCCACTAAAGCCTCTCATATCCACTCATCTATTTCTGTTGCGTGCCAAACCACTACAATATTTTGTGAAGTCCTCTTATGTTCTGGGGTGGGTCACTTTGGCTTTTCTACAACAACTAGCTGAACTCTGTTGTAACAGATGTCGTGGGAACACTAAGGGTCAGCCATTTGTGTATTTGTGATTGTGTGCGTGCTCGCATGTGTTTCTGTGCCCGTATGTCTGTGAGAGAAAGAGAGATTGTGTGCTTAATTTATTCAGGAATTCCCTGGATATCAGCTGGCACACATTACTTTCCCAGCCTCTCTCATAATCCTCTTCCCTTTTTATAAGTGTTTCCCAGACCAAAATGGAAAACCAATTGAATAATGAAGTATAATCTCATACAATACATCACATATTTTCCCTTCGCAAATGAGACAAACAGAGCATCTTAACACACTGTTTAGTTGTGATATGAAGGTTAAAGAAAACAGTATAAAAACAGTAGAATAGGCACATTCATTTTCTAAACAATACCTTGCTATTTGCTTTATGCTTAAGAGTGGCTCTTCAGTTTAGTGGTTTACACATTCGCTTTACAAGCATTAGATCCCTTTCTGACACAGTCCCTTTGGGGTTGTGTCAGGGTAAAAACTGCCATATCAAAACATGCGGCTGTGGTGACCCCTTGTGAATAAGAAAGCAGCCAAAAGTAGCTTTCTGTGTGCTCGTTAATAATTTTTGCTAAGAGCATAAAATGACTATATTATATACTGAATGTACAATTTAAAGTCATTTGAAGATATTTTCCATCCACCTGGTAAATGTGGGTCCAACAGTCATTCTCCTTTTATCTGTTTCCACCCACAACTGAGAAAAAAATAAATACTATACGTGTCATTACCCTCGATGCTCTCCTAAGTGGTTGCTAACATCTTGTCTCCTTGCAAGTAGTATCCATGGCTTTATCAAACCTTTGCGTGTGCCTGTGTGTGTGTGTTTTTGTGTGTGTGCGAAGACAAGTGCTTGCTGCTGCTTGAAACAAGGTTGATAAGCATTGGTGGGCTAAACAATTAGCTTAAGGAGGCTAAAAAAAGAAGCAGTGAAAGGAGCAGGTGAAACATTGAGCTGGTGATAATTACTGTATCTGTGAGGTTGTCACTGTGAGCGGCAGCCTCACATTACAAATGGGGCTATTCATTTGGTCAACTGCAAAATAGACAAATAAATAATTCAACACACTCTCTGCTCATTTGTAGTCAGAGTCATTACTAGAACGTTTCTAAAAATACTGACTGAGTAGTACCTAAAGTTATTTACATGCTATAAAAAATATAAATTGCAGCCTGAGCAAAGCAATGAGATTTAGTTTATCTGATAGGTAGTTATAGAAACAAAGTTCATGCTGTTGCATAATGAATGCGATCCTCAAAGAAGCTGGTGCTCTGGCCTTGGAGGCTGAATGCAAAGGATCAAGCTATCTTTGATTCTGGGTTAGATTTAAGAGTCATCGTGAGATGATGATTGCATCTGTCCAGAGTTCCTAACTCCACCCACTCTCCCCTTCATCTGAGCACATGCAGCTGTAGATCATTCAGAAGACGATCCAGTAAATATTCATTTATACGCTCACAGCTGTGTATGCTTAAGCATCTAACCATGTCTCGATCTATGCATATATATGACGGATGACTTAGTGGCTTGGTGAAAGCAGTCCTTCCTCCATCTATCAAAAAAGTATCAAAAAAGATCTAAAAATCACCAAGATTGCTACAAACTGTTACCAAAGGTTTCGACCTTGACATTAAAATAATGAAAAGACAACACAAAAAATGAGCAATGTTGGGTATTGTTCATTCCCATGCTGATGCTACATTTAAGAAGTCAAGCAGTTAATTTTTTATGTAATGAATGAATGAATGTCTCTACTGCTTCACAGAATATCTGTTTTAAGATTTCATATCATTATTTTGCTTGATAATTATGAAAGTATAAAGCCATTAATATCAGACAGTGCTTAGGATAACTATTGACATATGAGGGTGCTTGAATCATCCACCCTATCGTGAGTGTGAGCTGTTGCCCTCAGGTCATGTTTTCAGGGCATGTCTCATCCTAAGTGCTGCACTTAATGGTTTCACACTTGCACTTTTGCTCTTATCTACTTTTCTTGCATTAGTTCTCTGATTTATTGTTGCTGTTGTTGATAATGTTGCCCCTGTGTCTATAGTCTTCTGTTATGCAAACTCTTGCTGCAGATCAACTATCACCAAGTAGGACACTAACAATAACCTTGAACCTTTCCTAATGACTTTGGTGTATTTGCCTCTTTGTTTTTCCCCTTTCCTTTACTAAATTCTTTTGTCCACCTACCTGCATTCTTGTGTTACTCCCTTCTCATCTCCTCTTTGCATCTTTCCTTCAGATGACTTTTTCAGATAATTTGCTTTTTTCCTTTTTTCTTTTGTATTATTGTTAGCTGTTTTGTTTCTTCACGTTCTGTATTTGGTCCTTCTTTGAAGCACACACAGCATAAACAAGGCCCCACACTAGTGGTCAGTTGAAATGCTATATCAAGCAAAAATGGGAAAACATTTCACTTTCAAAGCCGTGGCAATTTGTCTGCTTGGTTCCCAAACACTTACACAAGTGATGTAACGCTCTGGTAAACATGCCCCTGCATCATCGCTTTGGAACGTTTTGCTGGCATCAAATCTAAACAGAGTTTCTATTTTAAAAAAGATAAAACGATCAGTTTAATAAACGAGTTGCATTTTGGGGATTTTTCACCTTTAAAGAATGAGAAAATGGGGTTTCTCATGTGTGCATATAGTGTATACACACATGTGTCTGTGAAGGTTCTCAGTCATCCAGGTCATCGTAGTCAAAGGAGCTTGCAAAGAAAAGCGTCTGGACTTCTTTAAGTTACTTGAAGACGTTTCACCTCTCATCCGAGAGGCTTCTTCAGTTCTAAGGTCAAATGGTGGAGAGTCCCAGATATAACCCTAGTGGGAGTGTCCCTGAAGAACTGAACTGAACTGAAGAAGCCTCTCGGATGAGAGGTGAAACGTCTTCAAGTAACTTAAAGAAGTCCAGACGCTTTTCTTTGCAAGCTCCTTTGTATACACACATGGTTCCACACAGCATCTAAAGTAGCAACGCAGCTGAGTTACAGCAAGGATTTTGGGATGCCTAGTTCTACATATCTGTTTAGACAACCAATAGTGACTCTAAAATGTACCCACAGGCCATCATAACAGCTTGAAAAGTACAATTTGGGAAATCACGGATGAATAAGATGTATTTAATTTCTTCATTATGTTGTTTAACACTGTTGTTTAACTGCTTAGAATAACACACCGTTATTCTTTTTTATTTTTATTATTTTTTAATGCAGATCCAGTGTTTGGTTGGTGCTATTGACCCTAACTGAATAATGTTTTTAGATCAGTAAACACACAGCTGCAACCCAATATTTCAAATATAAAATAAGCCACACAAAACAAAAGTAAGACAAAGGTAAATCATTAAAGCAGAGATGTAACTGAAAAATATTTCAAGGACACACAGATGTACACATTTTCTGTATGGAGTAACATAATAAAAATGGCCTGGTAAATGGCCTGCATTTGTATAGTGCTTTTCTAGTCCTTAAGGACCCCAAAGCGCTTTACACTACATTCAGTCATTCACTCATTCACACACACTGGCGATGGCAAGCTACATTGTAGCCACAGCTGCCCTGGGGCGCACTGACAGAGGCGAGGCTGCCAGACACAGGCGCCACCGGGCCCTCTGACCACCACCAGTAGGCGAACATGGGGTTAGTATCTTGCCCAAGGATATTGGGCAAGATATCCTTGGGCATCCTGGCTGGCTGGCTGGCATGCAGCCAGGAGGCAGCCTGGGATCGAACCACCGACCTTCTGATTAGTGGCTGACCTGCTCTGCCACCTGAGCTACAGCTGTTATAGGGTGTAACAGGAGCATCACAGACTGGCAGAGTTTCTCAGAAGTAAAAACGGGGAGGTTTTCAGCACCGTGTGAGAAACTGCAAATGCTTTAATAATTTAATAATAACTCTTCTCAGCCTCAAGTTGCAATGAATTTGGGAGTTTCATCATCTGTATTACATAATATCATTTAAAGATTGTGGGAATCTGGAATAACCTCTGTACACAAGAGACAAGACAGAAAACCACTTTTGTACAGACATGATCATCAGGCTTTCATGCTGCACGGCATTAAAAACACGCAGGATTGCGTGGTGGAAGTCACTGCATGCGAAACGCTTCTCTATTTTAAGACACTGACAAGTAAATTTATATCGAGATTAAACTGAAACTTGTACAGTATGTTATTGGATATTTGTCTAAAGAAAATTCTTTACTTGTTTTTGAGTACTACTTAAATAAAAACATGCTTTACTCTTAATAGGAAACCAATAAAATTTCTATGTAGCTTTTTTTCCCCTTTTCCAAAGTTTTTATTTTCATGTGACTGCATTGCCTTGAAGCGATGCCTGAACCCAGCTGAGCTGAACACAAACTCTGTACTTCAGACATATCAAATTCACAACTTCTGCCACCCAACCCTTCAATCATTGTCTCCTTTTAACTTCTGCTTTTTAATATCACTTTCACTTTTGCTATCCTCACACATCTCTTAACAGAACACTCTCTCACCCTCTCTCCCCCCCCCCCACACACACACACACTGTCTCATTTCCTCACACACAGAGCAATCTTTTCAAAATCACTTCTCACATCTTTGCCCTCCCCATTTATGAGCACTTTATTGAGAAGCGGAGAGGTGGCAGAAAAACAGACATAATTGCCTTGGGTGGTAAGTTATTGGAAAATGGATGAATTGCTTTCTTCAGGGAAGATCTGTGAGAGTGTCAGGAATAAAGAAGGCTCCCTAATAACACTGAAGGTCAGGTGCAGGGATGTTGGGAGTAAGGAGGATGAATGCACACACATAGGATTTTCTCTCTCTTCCTTTCTCCATAGACAATTTATCAGTGTGCGTTTTGATGACAATGTGTGCTTTTGTGGGGCACATGTGTATGGATAAGTGTTAAGGGTGGGGGATTTCAGCAGTTAAGCTAAGGTACCTTTTGAATGGGTCAATCAAGGTCACCCATTGATAAATGGTGACCTATCCAGTTAACCAGATAAGCTCAGCCCCTTTGCAATCCTAAACTACAAAAACAGCGGAAAGATGGATGGATGGATGGATGGATGGATGGATGGATGGATGGATGGATGGATATATCAAGATCTATATCTTGAATCTCCCGCAATGAGATTCAGTTCCATGAAGTGTGCAGAGATACGGAAAAGAATCCTGCTGAAACAGGCACACACTGTCGGCCTAATAAGAGTATCATTCTGTGGAGCTTTTATCATGTCTGCTTGCATGTTGTGTGTAATTTGTATCACTTTGTGACATATTCATTGTCTTATATCCAACTAAATCAAGTTTCGTTTTAGCATTTGGGGAAGTACATCACATACCAAAGGTGAATAATTGAGTGCAGCATCTTAATAGGAGGAATGTCACATTGTTTACAACATTTCCGTATTGGTGTAGTTAAATGAAATGCCTCATTCTGCAGTCAGTGTTGTTTCCACATTTTGGTGCTGCCTGTGGCTGCAAAATAAAAATAAAATGTTTTTTTGCATATTTGTTGTTTGTTTTTTTTCCTACTTCCAGTGAATTCTGTTCATTTCTTTTCAATAACTTATATTAGTGGTGATTTAATGAGCATATGGTCACAACACTGTCAAAAGTAGAAACACTTCAGTCTCTAAATTGCATTTCTAAACCATGCTGGCTATTTTCCTTTACCAAGAGTTATTACCAGCCACTTGACATAGGATCAGATATTTGTTCCACCGCTATTGCTTATTGTTGTGTTATATACATATACATTGTGTTATTATGTATATATGCTTACTGTATATACCGTAAGCATATATACCGCATACACACACACACAACAAGGTGGACATGATGAATGATGAGAGTCATCTTCTGATTAAACTCAGATCACAGATGCAGTAAATATTAATAAACATTTTCTTTTTAACGAGTGTGCTTTATTTTTTAAGAGTTCTCTGAAGGAACATAATACTAGTGATCATGTTCTCGATAATTAAGTCACAGGGATTATAGCCAAGTAGTAAGTGATTTCAGTGAAATCATATGCAACCTTATCCAAGAACCATACTTTATGTCGCATTAAGGAGTTACCAACCAAGATAAGTGCAGCTGAGGCAATAGGCATCTTGCTGAGATTTGTCTGATTGTTAACTGTTATTTTGAGCAAATGTTTACAAATCATTAACACTATTAAACTCACAGTAAGCTCAAAACCAAAGCTGATTTCATGTAAAATATCAGGCTTTCTGCAACTGGTTCTCTTTGTGTCAAGTCCTGTCAAGATGGCACAAAAATCACTGAACTTCTGAAAAATGATACAAGGAAAGATTCTCTGCTATGCTAAGTGGCTGTCATTCTGTTACACTTAAAACATGACATGACCTCAGACTGCAGAGATCGCTTAAACTTACTTCAAACTCCTGCCCCCATCTAATCTCCAAATCAAGGTCCAAAAGCCAGGGACTGCATTTATGAAAATATTGATAAAAAAATATATATACTTGAACTTGGAGTTAAAGCAATTTCCATTAGCGCTGACTTCAAAAAAGGTGCTGAGAAGTCAAAGAATTAAGCATATATGATCTACTTAAATTGGTACCGCCTTGTGATTTCCCCTCATTTAAGAGAACAAATAAGGGTTTAGTCAGCGATACCTGTGAATCGAAAGAGAAAAGGCGATGTTTTTTTGAGGGTGAGATCATAGTAATGTTAGCGAACATCCAAGCCAGGCAAGACATATTATTCACAAAGACTGAATATTGGGTTGCCAACAAAGCCAAACACACAACTTCAGAGTACTCTGAATTAAGGGAATATCTACAGCTTATAGGTGGATAAGATATGAAAAAGTGAAAATGTGGCAAAAAATTCACATATTTACCATGATTGAGATTGGTAGATCATATCTTTGTTAATGCAACAACAAAAATGTCTACACATATTTCAAACTTTGTGCATGCATCCAGGTATAGTTTAGTTGTAGGTGAATCATCTGAAAGCCCGTGGTCTTTTCTGTGTATCCCCTGCATGACCAAACAAGAACATTCAAAAGATCTACTGCAAACTCTCCTCCTTCTTAGATGCTCAGTCAAAGTCATTTTCATCATCATCAGCTCCTACTCTCAAATTAGTCAGTGATAACAGATGGATCCTTTATTTAAAAAAAAAAAAGTAAATATAACTCCATATCTCCACATCCAGCACATCCAACAGTCCTGTGTCAGTAAGTACAATGCTTCCATAGCTAGATTTCCTGTGACCAATCAGTAAGCAGTGCTTGAAAGTGCAAGAATGCCAGAAAATGTTACAGCACCAAGCAAGCGTTTGGAGAAACAAAGCAGTCAGACTAATTAAGGTGGCACAAGGTTGGTTAGCACCGTTTTCTCAGAGCAAAGAGGTTATGAGTTCAAACCTGCAAGCTGGCTGGGGCCTTCCTGTGTCTCTGTTGTCACAGTGTGGGTTAACTCGGTATTCCAGCTCCATCCGTCACTCCGGAGACAGGCATTTTAGTGATATGGTGATTCTAAAATGTCTGTAGGTGTAAAGGTGGCCCTGTGATGGACTGGTGGCCTGTCCATCCATCTGTCACTGACTCTTGCCTAATGGCAGATGGGAGAGACTCTGAACAAGCATACAGGGTATATATAGAAATGGTAGTAATTCCCAAACAGTTAATAATGCTATACCTTTTTTGTAAAAAGCCTGTAATCATAGCTGAATATTGATGGTCTGGTTGATTTAAAATAAACTGTAGTAACATACGGAGGCAAAATTACAAAAAACGTAAGTAACCACACAAATACTCATAGATCTAACTGCAAAAAAAGTGTGATTTTTTTTTTAATGAGTTGGAAAAAGAAGATGGGTTTAAACTATGGAGGCTGAAGTTGAATTCACAGAATCTTAAATCCCAAGATCTCCAGCAAGACCCACAGTGGAATCTGGGATTATTTTTTCAATGGGGGTATTTTTCCCTTATGTGTGCAAACTGAAATAATAGTAATATCCTAATCTCCTGAAAGTGAGGACAATGTATCAAGTCAAAGATTTTTCCTTGCTAATTAAAAATGAATATGTTATCTTATTGACACCTGTGTCTTTATTCGATAGAGATATTGGAGCAACTTGGGAATAACATTCAATAATGTCCTGTCATTTCCTTTGTCTAGTATTTGTCAGGCGTTGTGTGGAGGCGAGGAAGAAGGAACCCAAACGCAGGACTCACAGGTAGGTGAAGACTGGTGGATGTTTATTATAAGGAGTGGAGGAACAGAGGGTGAACGGACACTGACTGGCTGGAACACTGAATGGCTGACTGACTGAGAGAACACGGGGAGGACAACATCACACGAACATCATCAGTGACACGACAAAGAACGAATAGAAACAGAAGACTTAAATACACAGACTGATGAGGATGGTAATGAGAGACCGGTGAGTACACAGCTGAACATAATCTGGCTAACGGCACGAGACGAGCTAACACAGGAACAAACAGGAAGTGACGAAATAAACTGAATGTGAACAACACGGAAAGCACTGGGTCACCGACCCAGGAACCCTGACAGTATTACTGGTGTGAGATGTTTTAACTTGTCCAGGACACAGTAAAAAAGTTGGTACTACTTCCTACAAACTATATGAGAACATATGCAGGCAGGAACAAGTCGAGCTGTAAAGACCAGATGTGGCTTGAATTTAATTTTAATATTTTCTTTGAACGAGTGGTGTAACATATGGTTTCTAATTAGAGAATTTAGGTGTCATACCCCAAATATGGTGTTTAATTAGAGTCTAACTGTGTGTGCTTACCGTCTCCATAAAAACATATTTCTAGTTTCTGTCAAATTTAATTTTAAAAAGTCCATCTTGTCACCCACTATAACTCATTTTACAATAATAGTGCTTTCTCTCTAACATTCATATACATTCACACCCCAGTGAATACATCACAGAGCAACTTGGGGTTTATTTGGCCGAAGGACACAGAAGCACCCGGGCATCAAACCAGCAACACTAAACTTATGAACAACATTAACATAAGTGAAGACAGTCAGCTACAAGACTTTTGACCTGCACATTATCACCCATTACCATTCACGCTTTTCAACCCTACATCAGCTTATCGAGACAAAAAACCAGAGTCACTCTAGAGCCCTTCTGGTAATTAAAAAGTGATTAGTGGTCGGAAGAGCAAATTGTGTAATCACTAGTTACCAGGAAGCTCCCCTCCTGTGTAAAGGCAGCTCCCTGGTAACTAATACCTCCAAGAGCTTCGAGATGGTTTATTAGATGCGTATTGTTCCCCCTAATCTCTAATGCATATTAGAGAAAAAAAAGGGAGCTCTCACATTAACCTCAAACAAACACATATCCTTGAGAGAAAAAAATCCTTAAAGGCTTCCATAAAGAAAAAAAAACTCTCTCTCTTAGACCCAACCTCTCATTGTTGACATAACTAATGCTTGAAATCACGGAGTCAGTAACATTTTTTATTCCTCTAAAAGTCCAATCCCCAATACACAATGCTGAGTTATTTTGTTACCACATGTTCCTTTGTTACCTTGAACAGAAAGAATCCACTCTGTCGAGCAGCTGCCCCTCTCCAACAGGCTGACCCGACCTTCAGCGAAATCATTCACCGTTTGATTCATCATGGCATCCTCACCATTACTGCAACCCACTGGCACATGAGTGCCTTCCATAAACTGATAACATGGTGCAAGTCTAATTTCTCCTCCTCGGCGAAATTGGATTTCACTAAATCCCAAATTTACCTCCTCAATTACTGGCTGCTTCAGGTAATGTTCAGCTTTTCTCCTCTGTTTAATTTAACACAATATTACAGTGTAATATTGTGTTTTCCTTTCTGACAATCACACTCCCAATTAGTGTGCTGATTGTTTGTGTTTCTTTTCATGCCTTGTGTCTGTCTGTGTGGTAGTTAGTGGTTAGATTTCCTTGTTAGATTGTAGAAATTAATATGTGGATATATAAAGTTCAAAACCAAAGCAGCTTATTTTTTCATATATAGTCTTTAAGTAGTTAAGATTGCTGCTTTTCATTTGCATACTTTCCCTAAAGACCCATTTATGAATCTCTCTGACAGGCCACCAGGAAGCGTTTCATCGCAGTTTATTACAAAAACCATATAAAACTATTTTGATGGACAAATAGTCAGGTTATATAAGAATTCTGCATAATCAGTTATAAAACTATAAAAATCTGATTTCCCTACAGGCTAGGTATGTTGAGAATATAGCATGAGAGTAATGTGAGGAAGAGAAGCGTAAGTGAGGTAAAGAGATGCGGTGTCACAAGAAGGGATTTGTAAGAGCTGAAACCTAATTGTAAGCCTAGACAGGCAATAAACAACAGCAGTGCTAATGTTCTGAGATTCTGTTTTTTTCTACAAGCAAAAGATGACACTTGCCTTCTATAATTGATCCCAGGTGAACACACAACCTAACATTATTCGTAAACATCCATCTGTACCCATCTACACGTAGTAGAAAGGAGGCATCTTTTCAATAGCTGATCGTCAAAAGGACAAAAAAAAAAATCCTCAGAATAGTCAAACAGGATGATGCAATTTTAGACTATAAACAGCTCCTGATATGAAATTGTAATAACAAAGAAGCTGTAAAATTAATTCATCCTCTAAATCATCACTTGCCCTTTTTGCCCTCAGGTAGATGGTACAGTCTCCTCTGAAAGGGACAGCATTGCATAAAACAATTATTTCTCCTACATCGATTAAACCTGAAACTACAGGCACAGCAATATTTCAATCTGGCACTTAAAATTGTCCAAGGTTTTTCAAATCTTTTGCAGCTAATATGCTATATTAGCTTCTTATTGTATATTTTATTCTTTTTTATTCTACTGTATATAGTATTTTGTTTATTCTATTCTGTACAGTTGTGTACTGTATTTATTCTTATTGTATTCTAATTTTTGCTTCATAACTTTTGCACTGTCCACTTCCTGCTGTGACAAAACAAATTTCCGTGTGGGACTAATAAAGGTTATCTTATCTTATCTTATCTTATATTTAAACATTTTCATTTGTAGGTAATATGGTGCTATTCGAATGTGTCTCCATACCAACATACACACCAAACAGACACACACATTTCCCTAAAAAATCTCTAAGAGTTTCTCAGTGGGAAATTGGGACAAACTGTTCTGGCAGGGGAAAACATCTGTGCTCAGAGAGCAAAGCTAACTATTTGGCAGCCAATGAAGTGAACGGGCAAGCTAGCATGTGCAATGAA
The DNA here is from genome assembly GCF_056152115.1 of Neolamprologus brichardi. NCBI lineage: Eukaryota > Metazoa > Chordata > Actinopteri > Cichliformes > Cichlidae > Neolamprologus > Neolamprologus brichardi. The sequence continues at coordinate 19,697,075 of NC_142109.1, forward strand.
GTGACCGCACACACGTGTGTGTTCTAAAGTAGCAAGCCACAGTGGCAGATGTAAAATGGGTGACATCTCACTGTAGCAGGTTCTTTCTGTGTGTTCATGCTGGTCCTATTATCCTGAGAAATGGAGGGAGAAATGGCTAAATTTGGAAAACAACAAAAGGTAAACAAAATCTCTGTCATGGAGGAAGTTGTTATTATTACCTGAAGAGAAACAGTAACTCAATGTTTGGGAGAGAAGAGATAAGAGTTTAAAATCCAATAAAAAAAAACAACAACTTGAAAATAGGATGTTCAGGAATAAAGAAGACAAGATTTGAAAGAAAAAAAAGACATAAAAGTAGCTGGGAATAGTGAGGCAGAAAGGAGGCGAGAAGAGGAAGCATACAACAGGGGAGAGGAAGTAGGAAAAGGAAGAGAAGAGAAAAGCAGAATAAAGGGATTTTTGCTTTTTGTTTTTTTTTTTTACATTGGTTCAGTCTCTATTTTCCCCACTGCTCCTCTCATGGGAACTAAGTTCTGAGTTGCCTGAGCTTTTTTGGAGGTGTTGAGTGTTTACCAGTGTGTGTTTGTGTGTGTGTTTGTGTCAGTCCATACATATGAGTGGGAGGTGGTAAGCTGAGCAGGTGTATGAGGAACAAAAGAGCAGGGATGATCAGTGACTCAGCTATTGCCATGTTGTGTGTGTTTGAGCACATTTGTGAAAGCATTTAAGTGTGTGTGCGCGCATGCACGCATGAGAAACAGAGAAGGAGTGTAATAAAGCAGTCCACCTGGGGGATTTGTCAGGGGAAGCAACACACTGCAAAACTCACTTAATGTACAAGTGAATACACACACTCTGAGTGAAAAACTTCAAACGAACACACACACGTGCGCACATTCGCTCTCACACACACATACAGCACTGGATTATGTTGATCTTTGTAAATTCCAGAAGGCACTCAGTAATGCAAATATGCTTCTGATTGTCTCTTAGTTTGAGGTGAAGAAGGTGTTGTTGACAAGCAGAAAGCCTCCCAAAGCTTAGTTTCTATCTTTTGAACTCCAGCTTTCATGAATTGCCACTGTTGTTAAAGTCAACACACACACCTCTCTCCTCGCTCCTTTACCTTGGCAACTAAATAACATAAGGATATGGGAGCACAGTTCAGTGTACAATGCAAACAGCAATCAAATCAAAAGCAGACTTACGCTTTCAGCACTCACGATCCCCTGATAGTAGAGATGACACTGCGTAGAAGGGAGATGAACCAAATCCTGTTCAATTCCAATTTCTCATAAAGTTTCAAGTTTCAAGTTTTATTTGTCACATGCAAGTTAGCACAGGGTCAACATTGCAATGAAATGTGTTTGACGAGCAGCAGTCACTCAGCAGCATGATACAGTACAGAAATATAATAAAATATAATAAAATAAAATATAAAAATATAAAAATAGTAAGGAGCTAAATATTAGAGAGACATGGTAAAAGAGAAAAGATGACTAAATATATATGTATCTATAAATATATAAATATATGTACACTAGTGATTAAATAAGAAAATCTTGAAAAGAAATATGACGGGAGGGCAGATGGGATATTGCACAGGAATGAGCAGCAGAAAATTACAGTATTGCACTTTAAATATAAATATCAATGACAATAAAGTGAAGTGACCAGTGCAGATTAAACAGAGTACTTGTGAAGCTGCAGGGTAGCTTCTGAGTGCTGTGTTGTGTGTGTTTAAGTGTTGTGGTTGAGGTGTCGTATGGCTTGGTGGTAAAAACTGTTTTTAAGTCTTGTAGTCCGAGCAGACAGACTCCTGTAACGTCTGCCAGATGGTAACAAGGAGAACAGCTGATGTGCTGGGTGGCTGTGGTCCTTGATGATGCTGTGTGCTTTACGGAGGCATCGCTGGAGGTAAATGTCCTGAATGGCAGGAAGCCTCGTGCCAGTGATGTGCTCTGCTGCCTTCACCACCCTCTGTAGTGCTTTACGGCTGCTGGCAGAGCAGCTTCCGTACCAAACTGTGATGCAGCTCGTCAGCAAGCTCTCAATTGCACACCTGTAAAAATTTGAGGTGATGTTGGCGTTCATGCTAAACTTCCTCAGCCTCCTCAGGAAGTAAAGCCGCTGGCGAGCTTTCCTGATAGCAGTGTCTGTGTGAAGGGTCCAGGAGAAGTCCTCTGTGATGTTGACTCCAAGGAACTTGAAGCTGCTGACCCTTTCGACCATGACACCGTTGATGTGGATGGGCTGGTGTTCTCTGATTGGTCGTTTCCGGTAGTCCACTATCATCTCTCTAGTTTTGCTGATGTTGAGAGTCAGGTTATTTTCCAGGCACCACTCGTACAGTGCCATCACCTCCTCTCTATAGGCCGTCTCATCATTGCCTGTGATGAGGCCTATGATGGTTGTGTCATCAGCAAACTTGATGATGGTGTTGGACTCGTGTTTAGCAACACAGTCGTGTGTGAACAGGGAATATAGGAGGGGGCTAAGCACACAACCCTGTGGCGTACCTGTGTTTAAGATGAGTGATGAGGAGGTGTGCTTACCAACTCTCACCACCTGGGTCCTGTTTGTGAGGAAGTTTAGAATCCATCTGTAGATTGGTGTTCCCAGCCCAAGGTCGACGAGCTTCGTGGCAAGTTTTGAGGGGATGATGGTGTTAAATGCAGAGCTGTAGTCGATGAAGAGCATCCTTGCATATGTATTCCCTTTTTCCAGGTGAGTGAGGGTGGTGTGCGTTGCCAGGGCGATGGCATCCTCTGTGGCTCTGTTTGTCCGATAGGCAAACTGAAGAGGGTCCAGTGTGTCAGGGAGGGAGGAGCAGATGTGACCTTTGACCAGCCGCTCCAGGCACTTCATGATGACGGATGTCAGTGCAACAGGACGGTAGAATTCAGACAGGAGACCACTGATTTTTTGGGAACGGGAATGATGGTGGATGCTTTGAGGGCCGTGGGGACCACTGACTGCCTCAGGGAGAGGTTGAAGATGTTGGTGAACACCTCTGCCAGCTCGTCTGCACACACTCTGAGTAGCCGGCCTGGGATGCCGTCTGGTCCTGGAGCTTTGTGAGGATTTACCTTTTTTAAAGCCACTAAGCACTGCTGCTTCACAGCGAAAACTACGGTTAACTAAATAAAAGAGAAATGAATCAGATTCAGAGCATCAGGAGACTTGAAAAAATCCTAGAAATGTTCCTACTGCTTTTGAACTACTTGCTTGATCGCTGACGTCAGAATTTCCTACAAAGGTGAAATGTGCAGCTTGTTCTTTCAGCTTGTTAAACTGCAGTTATGCACCAAGGCTGCTGTCTGTGACATCCTCCAGTTAGAAAGCTTAGCAATGAAGGGTTTCTCTAAAGAAATTACAAGCACAATTTCATGTCTTTGTAATAATGGTACAGCTGCTGTATAGGGCTGACAGAGAGAAACAGCCACACCCTGATGAACATATCAACCCAAAACTCATTCACTGCATTCAAGTAGAACAGAGTCGGTAGAAATAGTTACAGAGCCACATTATTTTCAAATATTTATTGACAAAAACTCCAAAAGGCTGCTACTAATCTCAGTAAATGCCTCCTTGCAGTTGACAAGCTGCAAGAAAGCAGAAAAAGTCCACCATGAAAGCGTTCTGATATTTAAGACTTCATTGTAGTAGAATATTTATTTGTCACTTCTTCAAACTCACAGAATTTTATTATGTTGAAATACTGAAGTTGGAAAAATAGTACTGAGGACTCCTAAAAGTCATAAGTTCACTATTTAGTTATTTAATGTAACTGTGCGTGTGTGTGCGTACACACACACACACACACACACACACACACACACACACACACACACACACACAATGCATGACAAACTTGTGTGTATATATTTAGTGAGTTCATGTTGAGCCTGTGCCTGTTTTCCTATGCCAGATTGGCTTTTGTGTGATATTCAAGATGTTTTGGAGGATACACAAATTGTAGGTAGGTGGTGTGTTGTCAGCTGGGTCATGGATGTTTAAAGCTGCTATAGTCAAAAAAACAACAAAAATAAATACCCGTAAGGAAATGCAGACAAGTGGTTTAAAAAAATGTAATAAATAAAATATTTATAGCAATTATTACTTATTACCATCTGCTTCTTCTCTACTCTGACTAACTTGTTGACACTCCAAACAAACAGTGGAGGAAGATTATTTATTTATTTTTTGATAAAAAAAAAAATGAAATGAAATTATTAATGACAATGTTTCATTTACATAAGCTGCCAAACAGCACTAAGCTTTAAATTAAAGTTTTCAACATGTTGGTGCAGTCTTAGATTCATATGTAAAAGATGAATATAGCCGTGTATCATGTCAGCTATTGGTTTGCGTCCCTGTTGTCTATTGAAAGCACATCTCCGGAGCAACAGGGGACAGTCCATGCTGATATGACAAAAATTGTAGGTGAGCCTGTTCTCAAGCATTCCCTGCTTTATTGTCTATTTTTGTCCTCATGAAACCATAATTTAAAAAATAACTGTAATTATGTACTCAAGAGGACTTTAAAAGATGCTACTAAATAGGGCTGCATGTTGTTGCTGTTGTTTTATTAGTATATTTTAGGTTTTTAACCTTTATCATGATAGTGGAGAGAAGACAGGAAAACTGGGCAAGGAGAACATAAGCTTTTTTTGTAGTTTTTTTAGTCATCTTAGCTATTTGTATGATTTTTATAATATTTTGGTGATTTTTTTGGAAAAAAAACAGGATATTTAAGTGATTGTTATTTATTTCTGATTGACTCATTCTTTAGGATTTGATGTAGTATGATCATACTGCATTTTCCTCAGTAAGACTTCAAGACAGAGAAAAAAATAAACAGGATCAAGTAACCATCACAGTGCCAGAGTTGGACAGCACTCTCAACAAGAAACACCCAGAATGGCCAACTGAAGGCCTGATCCCCACAGATACCCAGAAGGGACCAGTCCCATCCAGCTACCAGTCAGGCATCATAGCAGCTAAGACGGGTGACACACCAGCTACTGGTAGATAAAGCAGTCACTTGATTGTCAGTCGAGATTGCAAGACCAGACTGGCCAACCTGTGCACCGCTTGGATTGGCTACAAGCCTATGACTCAATGGCCCACACATGGATCCTGGAAAGGCCTCGAACTGTACAATATCAACAGGACCCTTAGAGCCTTCATCAGGAACACAGTGGGATGTGGCGAACAACACTGGAGGCTAACACAAGTCATCATCAAGTGCAGAATCTACCGAGGAGATACCCTGTCACCACTGGTGTTTTGCATAGGTCTAAATTTAGGTTCTGGGAATCCAACAGGCAAATGGAAACCACAAAAAGGGTTCTAGGAAATCCACAACCATCAAATACCTGCAGAGGGCAAGCCAAGTTCTGAGGAGTCCGCTAAATGGGAAGCACAAAATCAATTTCTGCGCCCTGCCGGTGATCAGGTTCCCTACTGGGATAATAAGCTGTCCAAAGGAGGAAATAGAAGCCACTGACATTAAGAGAAGGAAGCTCCTCACAATGTATGGAGGATTTCATCCCAAACCCAGCATTCTGAGACTGTATGCTATACGAATGTAAGGAGGCTGAGGATTGGTAAGTGTCAGAACCACTGTCTAGAATGAGATAACTAATGTCCATGAGCACATCAGGAAGACTGTGTGTTTAATGAATACCTCAGGCAGCAGAAACCCAACAAAGAAGAGGAGCAAGGAGAAGAACCATTATGGAAGGACAGGCCCCTGCACAGTATGTACCACCGGCGAATAGAGGAAGTGGCTGACATCCAGAAATCCTACCAATAGCTGGAAAAAGCTTGAGTGAAAGACAGTGCAGAGGCACTAATCATGGCAGCAAGGAACAAGCTCTAAGTACAAGATACATAGAGGCTGGAATCTAGCACACCAGGCAAGACCCCAGGTGCAGGCTGTGCAAAGATGCCTCTGAGACAATCCAGTGTAAAACAGCAGGGTGCAAGATGCTAGCACGTGGATGGCCATAACCAAGTGGCTGGCATAGTATACAGAAATATCTGTGCTGAGTATTGCGTGGAAGTCCTGGGGTCAATGATAGATGTAGCTATGCAGAGTGACAGCAACATCAGGAAGAAGGAACATGAGAAGCTCGAGAAATACCAAGGGCTGAAAGACAAACTCGAGAAGATGTGGAGGGTGAATGCAACAGTGGCCTCAGTTGTAATCAGAGCTCTCGGTGCAGTGACCCCCAAGCTAGGTGAGTGGCTCCTGCAGATTCCAGAAACAACATCCAGGATCTCTGTCCAGAAGAGCTCAGTCCTAGAACAGCGAAGATACTGGAGCAGGATGCTTTTGCTCTGGTTGAGGACCCAAACTTGAAGGATAAAGACCGCCCACAGCAGCAAGAAGGGAATTTTTTTATATATTGCTTTCCCTGCTGTGCTAAAAATGTACAAAACTGTGACTGTGATTTTTTTTTTTTTTTTTTGCAGTCATTGCATAACTTAGCTAGCTAGCTGTATAGATAAAGTGACCGCTATGACAGCAACAATGACAGCTACAGAAATGCTTTCATTATTAAACTGATAATGTGTATGCTGTGTCTTTGTGTGCGTGTGCCTGGTCATGGTGTAACAAAACTTTCCCTTCAAAGGATTATGAGAACTGTCATATCAAGAGAAAAATGTCATTATCGGTGTAAGGTTCTCATTTGACAGATGGGATGTGGGTGTCAATATCTCAGCCTGTGCTGATGCCGTTCTGTATGCATTTGCTGTAGGCGTTCAGTCCTTCTTACCTGCATCTCTCTCTTTCGCACGCTTTCTCTCTATGTTGTGTCATCCCTCCTTCTCTCTTTAACTATGCAGCAAATTTATGTGGTATAGTACCGAAAACTCTCAGTGGGTGGGAGAGTGTGGTACTGTGTGGGTGTCTTAGAATGAATAGAAAAGACGGCACAACAGAAAAGGGGAGGTAGAGAGTGAGAAACAGAGGCTGGACGAATGGACAGGGCGAGACAGACTCTCACATAGCCATCTGTGTAAATTATATCAAATTCTTTTGAGTAATTGTGTGTGTCTGTATCTTCTTTATAGCATATAAATAAGATAGACACAATGAACTTTATAGTTTATTGTGCATCCTTAATTAGATATACAGATACGAATGTTTATAGTATAGGGTGTGTCTTGATGGAAGCCATGTGATTTGATTACAGGAGTTCAGCCCTCCACAACATTCCAAGTTTCTCACGTGGCCACTTCCCTTAATATTAGGTGTGACAGGAAGTCACATAAACATCTACCATGCCTGCTGCTGAAACAAAGCATGTTCTTTTTGTTATATATTTAAAAAAAGATCTACAACTACTTTTTTCTGATGGCTGGTAGGGTATTGTCGTCATCATGTCATCACACACAAGTTTGTGAATGTGACAACTCAGGAACAAGCCGATGTAAGATTTTGAAGGTGATACCATAGATGTGTCTACTAGACGGCTGAGGGGTTTCACTAAAATGATGACCTCACATCAGGTTCTTTTACTCATCAGTCACTTATATGCTGATCTGATTCTGCATTTTGATTTTGAATGTGATTTTACTATCACATTACTATTATTTATTTTACTTTTTTAATTTGAGACAGCTGTACCAGATGTCTGAGAATCTTTTTTTTTGAAATAGCCATCTGTTGGCCTTATAAATTATGAGTCTTGTCCATTTTCTCTCTGTGGCACTACTGACAAAGAGTAGGAGGTGGCAATGGTAAAGTTCAGTTTTACATTACCATTGTATAAATATATATATTTTTTTTTTTTTCTTAAATGCGCATGTGCCTGCTGAGATCCATGGTGTCTGTAGGTGTGACTTTTTCAGGTCCAAGGTGTTGTTTTGTTTGTTTGTGGACTCTCTGACTTAAAGTGTGACATGAAATGAATATGTGGGCAGACAACAGTGTCTGGTGTTGGCAAAACTCGCGATTCAAATGCCATTTGTATTGCAATGGCCACCTGGACTGTTAAGCCTACTTTAGCTTATATGTGACACAGACACAGCTATGAGCTATAGATTTACTGCTGTGGCTCATACTAGCTGCTGGTGCATGCTTTATCAACCCATCAGCATCTATTCCATTTTTAGTCAGGGGCTAAATGTGGACATGTTTTGAGTAGGATGTACATACTGTTCACTACATATTGTTACTGTCCTGGTCTTTGGATTTGGCTGTCTGTTGTTTATCTTCCTGCCACTATTAATTCTTCTTTCTATCTATAAACTCAAATCCAAAAAAGTTGGGATACTGTGTAAAATGTAAATAAAAACAGAATGCAATGATTTGCAAATCTTATAAAGCCATACTTTGTTAGCAACAGAAAACAGAATACATCAACATCAAATGTTTAAACTGAGAGATTTTACTATTTCATCAAAAATGTTAGCTCATTTTGAATCCGAAGGCACCAACAGTTGAACAAAGGAGGAACAAAAGGCTGGAAAAGTCAGTGACACTAAAAAGAAACAACTGGAGGAACATTTTGCAACTAATTAGTTCCACTGGCAACAGGTCAGTAACATGGCTGGGTATAAAAAGCACATCTTAGTTTCTTAAAAGTAAAGATGCAACAAAACTGCATTTACATATCAAGGAACAATTTCAGAATAATGTTCCTCTATGTAAAATTGGGAAGACTTTGAATATCTCATTATCTACTGTACATAATATCATCAAAAGATTCAGAGAGAATCTCTGTGTGCAGGGAACAAGGCCGAAAATCAATAGTGGATGCATATAATCTTTGGGCCCAAGGTAACACTGCAGTAAAACCCGCTATGATTCTTACACAGAAATCATGGCATGGGGTCAGAATGCTTTCAGGTTAAAGCGCTGTCGTGCAATGAAGCTGTATGTCAACATGATCAGAAGTACTGCAGTCTTAGCTAATTTAAAATGGACTGAGGCAAAGTGGAAAACTGTCCAATGGCTGCAGCAATCGAAATTTGAAATTCTTTTTGGAAAACACGGGCGTCCCGTCTTCCAGACTAAAGGGGAGAGAGACCACCCAGCCTGTTATTACTGTGATATGATGTGTTTGATATGATTTCTATAATCTATTGTGAATATGATGTGGGTTTATGAAATTTTCTAATTGTTGCATTCTTTTTTATTTTACATTATGCACAGCATCCCAAATGATTTTTTTTCATTTGGAATTTTTATTCATAGGACTTTATCCTGCATTTAGCCAAGTGTGTTTTCCTTTGTTTCTATCGGTTCTTTAATGTACACATGGTAGATTCAACAGTGCTTTGCATGCTTTACCCAAATTCAAATGGCTGCTTCACTCATTCATTCCTTCCTTCCTTCATTCATTTATTCTTCCTCTCATGGGGCCTGCTTCTCTTCATAAAATGCAACATCTCTGGTAGCTCTTGCTTCACAGTAGTTTACCTGGCAGCTGTTCACCTTTTCCAGCACCTGAGTCAGCCAGCTGCTGTCCTGCTAACGTCCCGGCTGTTCCTGCTCCTGAGTCAATTTTTAGTGAGCCTCAACCTGCTTCTGTGCTAACTAGCTTCTACTTTGTTAGCTAGAAGCCTTACGTTTATCGTATCTGGATTGCTAGCATATACCACAGGTTTGCACGTTCCTGAATACCAGACTGTTCTGCAGTCAGCTAGGACAAGTTGGGTTTCCTGTTTGATGATGCTCTGGAACCAGCTTCTTAATAGCCCTACAGAAAGAGAGAAAATAAATAATAATAATAGATTGGATTTATATAGGGCTTTTCAAGGCACCCAAAGCGCTTTACAATACCACTATTCATTCACTCTTACATTCACACACTGGTGGAGGCAGCTACAGTTGCAGCCACAGCTGCCTTGGGGCAGACTGACAGAAGCAAGGTTGCCATATTGTGCCATCAGCCCCTCTGGCCAACACCAGTAGGCGGTAGGGTAAAGTGTCTTGCCCAAGGACACAACGACCAGGACAGAGAGCCCAGGAATCGAACCAGCGACCTTCCGGTTACAGATGCGCTTCCCAACCCTGTTTATTACTACTTTGCAGTGCTCCAGCTGATAGGACTTGGGTCACCCTTGTTTCTGGAGGCCTACGCCTCTTCTGGCTGAAATGTCTTCCTAGCTGGGATGGTTAAAAAGGGGTCTGAAATTTAGCCTTTTCCCCAGTTGCTGATTTTAAATTTGCTGGTGCCACCTCAGTCCACCAAGTGTCTGCAAGGATCAGAGAGGCATGAGGGTCTGTGCAAACACCCTGCCAGTAATTTTTCACCTTAAAGAACACTACATGTTATAATTCTACAAAGCACCAACTATGCATGTGCCTTCAGGGCAGACTTCAAAGAAGTTTAACAGGAATGCTTAAAATTATGTTAGTTTGCCCAATTACATTTGAGCCTGTGACATTGGGAGACTTTGTATAAAAATGAATGATATTCCAAAATAGTTAATCCAATACTTTTGTTCAACTCCCTAAGTTAAAGCTGAAAGTATGCACTTCAAACACAACTTGACTGTTTGTGTTGGTGTACAGCTACAAAAACATGTTGTTGTCTAAAAAAGTATGTACCTAACTGTACTGTCCATATTCTATTAGAAAAAGTACTGTGAGAAATTTGTACAAGTTCTTAAGAAAGTAAAACCGATTAAGAGGACACAGCAGTTATTCACAAGAATAAATAAATATATAAATAAATAAGAATTTCAGGCATGTGGTATCAGTGACAAATCAAGCTTGCCAGATTTAACTTGGCATGTTCTTGATAGGAGGTTCTACCATCCAAGGTCATATAAATTTAGCCAGAAATAACAAAATACAAAGGGAAACATTTTAGTATAGCGGGTTAGTAATGAAGGAGACAGTTGACACAAAACACAATGCCAGGAAAATACAGGGTAAAATAAGTTAGTGTCTTTAAATTTATTTCAAGTGGTATTTAGACAGCATTCATCCAGCTGACTGGTGGCCAGATGGACTCTGTAGTATGCAAAGCCAAACTCCACGTGATTTCAAAACTGTGAATTAATTTTTTTTTTAGATTACATCTAAAGACAGTTTTTTTTAATTAAGAAAAACTTACTAATACACTGATGAGGATTAGTTTGCATCACCAACAATTCAAAATACTGGTCTGTTTTTGACTGTTATTGACTTTGCATGCAATGATGTAAATGCGCTATATTTGCTTTGTGTCTATTCAGCCTTCTAAACAGGCAGTAAAGAATGATTGAGATTGGAAAGAATCAGCCACAGTCTGAAAAACATCAACTTTAAGGGTTTTACTACTACTACTTAAGTAACTACTTTATTTCTCTCTAAATAGTTATTCCTGTGGCTTGTATTAACATAACAAATAAGCACGGTGTTCCCCATAGTGACATTCCAAAAAATAAATAATTTAAAAAAAATAACTTAAAACAAATTTCCATACAGACTTTGGTAACTGTTAAATCAAGTTCACCAGTTCTCATTTTAAATTTATCAGGTCAGCTTCACCATCTAATTGATGAACAGATATTAGATTTTAACATGTCCAATTCTTTACTTTCACATGGTGTCATTAGGAACAAAATGACTTTACAGTTACCTATGGGTTCATGGGAAGGTAAAGACGAAAAAAGAGAACACAAGAGGCAGATCCGGATTTAAAGAAAGATTGTTAAAAAGATGTAAAGTGACATTTAGACCAAAGATTTATCTGCACATCTTCCACCAGCAGTCAGCAGATGTTGGCGCTACAGGTCGCGACCAGCATGGAGTCTCTAAAGCTGGCACTACAGCAAACACACTAAATACCCCCATGCTAGGTGCATACAAGCTGATGATTAGAACACAATCTTTTATGTACAATTAAGTCCTTGACTTCCTGGACAAAGACACAATTTTTCTCTCTGTACACAATCACATTCAAGTTTAAATCAAGTACAGAGTTTCAGATTTAATTTCAGAGTTTCAAAATGCTTGCATTAACTGTTGGTACCGAGTTACAGCTATTTTTACTCACAATTCCCTTTATTCAGAAGCTCAAAATTAATTGGACAATTGACTGACATCTTGTTTCACTGCCAGGTGAGGCTAGTTCTCTTGTAATGTTTCATGACAAATGAAATAGAAATGATAGCAGTGAATTTGAATGTTTATCTTATCAGTGTGATTTTAAACATGTGGTGCAAAGAGATGTTAGTGCAAGCGAGTTAGGCCATCAGTAGAGTGAAAATCCAAAACAAACCTATCAGAGAGACAGAAAACAACATTAGGATTTTCTGAGACAACAATTTACTGTAATGTTTAAAAAGAATGAAAACCCTAACCCTAACCCCCATCCATCAAAAAATGCCTGGAAGACCACACAGGACAGCTAAAATTGATGATTGAAGAATTATATGCATGGTAAAAAAAAAAAAAAAAAATCACATCACAACATCTAACCAAGCCAAGAACACTGTGAAGGAGGCTTTTGTGAATTAAATATAGAAGGTTTATAACAAGGTGCATACCACTGGTTACATTCAGAGAATTAGAAATCTAAAAAGAGCCAGCATTGTTCACATTTCTGGTAACATGAAACCAAGATAAAATTGTATTAGAATGATAGGAAGAGAAAAGTCGGAAGAAGTGTAAGGAAAAACCCATGACCAGGAATATAACACGTTATCTGTTAAACGTTATGGCATTGGCATGGAAGGGTACCAGTGGAAACACACAAGTGTTTAGTCATTAAATTATTTCTATGAATGTAGTCGGATAATGCAGGGCTATAATCTATACTCCAATTTACCCAAATGCTGCAAAAGTGATCGGACAGAGCTTCACACTGTAAATGGATAATAACCAAAAGCATACTGCAAAAGCAATCCAAGACTTTCTCAAGGCAACAAAATGGGATACTGTTCAATGGCCAAGTCTGTCACCTGATCTCCACCAAACAGAGCATGTTTTACAGTGACTGAAGACAAAACTGAATGCAGAGAGAGCCACAAGCAAGCAGCAGCTGAAGGCTGCTAAAATAAAGGCCTGGCAGAGCATCTCAAAAGGGGGAAACGCAGCATTTTGTGATGTCCACAACTTCTACACTTCAAGCAGTCACTGATTACAAATGATTTGATATCCACTGTGCTAGTGTACAGAGGCAAATCCTGTGTGACATACTTAAGTTAAATGTTCCTATAATTCAACAAACCTCAATTATGAGGCCTCTTCTCAAATTAGGTTTGTAATCAACAAAAAAAAACCATAGGAAAGGCAACAGTGGTCAGTGGTTCCTTCCATTTCTTCCAGCTATCAAAATATATATATATATTGAATGCACTCTGACCGCATTGCTCACTCAAAAATTCATCTGAACAAACAGAGGTTACATGTCAGAATCATTTACACGAAAAGCAAAGGAAGTATATTTACCAGTCTGCAGTTGGTGAGCTCCTAAGCTTCATAAATACTGTCAGCAGAAAGACAAATCTCCTAAACAAAATACTAAAACTCTATAACTAAATATATCTAAATCATAGATACAAACAAACATAATTTACTAACAAGCACATTCTAATAACTTCTTATATTACAAAATAAAAAGCATCATGAATAAAACTCACAAAGACCCTGACAGCTCATTGGGTGGTCTCAGCTTCCTTACAGTGCTCTAGCTTTAGCAGAGTAACCTCATTAAACTATCATATCAACAAACAGAAGTTATTTTGGATATGAGTTGGATCTGTTTTTTTAAAAAATAATTTTAACCTGTAAACAACATTAAATAATGAGATGGTGAACAGTAATCTGTTTCATTCCCTTATTTAGCTTCATCTGAAAATAAACACTTGCTACTCTCTCTCTCTATGTGTGTGTGTGCGTGTGTGTGTGTGTGTGTGTGTGTGTGTGTATGTATGTATGTATGTAGAAACAAACTAGCATGTTTCAGAGAACTCAGTCATGTAAGACAAAAAGACTTCATGTGTTAATGGGCTAATTTGTTTAACCTAGCACAGCAGATTGTACCCCTCCCTCTGACCCCACCTCTTGCCATCTCTCCTGTTAGACCAATCATTTGCATGCCCTCCTACAGTGTGGTCCTGACAGCTCCATCTTCAACATCCTTTGTCCAGTATATCCACCATTCCTCCTTTATACATGTTCAAACCATATACATCTTTGTCTTCTATGTTCTTTTCTCACCATATCTCACAACCTAAGCTATCTGCAGTGTTTAGAGTATTACTATAGAAAGTCAGCAGCTTCAGATGTTATCTTGATAATCATAAAAACATAGCAACGAAAGTCAACACAAATGCACATGCACATACACACTCATGTCAGTAGGGGCACTGGGTCAATGAACACATGGCAGTAGATGAGAGACCACAAGTGTGTATGATAAATATTTGAAGCTTTGCACAGCAGATCTCTGAGCCATCAATCAATCTGTAGATTTCATGGTGATACTAAGTGTTTTTGATGGTGTGTGTGTGTGTGTGTGTGTGTGTGTGTGTGTGTGTGTGTGTGTGTGTGTGTGCGCGCACGTAAATCTAGCAGTTTGCAAATGCATGTTTTTATAGATTCGTAGACCATGATGGCAAATTATATACTCTTTATTCTTTCAGTCTTTTTTAAAGCTCTGAAGAGAAAATACCTCTAAAAGAGTCTTTCTGTTACACTACTAGCCTAATGATCCTTATGCCAAAAAGGGAACGTGTAGATCTTCTAACAAAGATGCTATAAGGCCAACAGGTCCACGGCTTGATCGATGTGATGTATTGGCTGTGTTTTTGGGTTTTTCCTTAAGGCTACTGTCCACCTACACAAGCTCATTAAAAACACAAACAGAAAGGTGATTCATATTCATGGGTGGAATAGTGGTTACACAATACACACTGCTACTGTGTGGTTTGTTTTTAATTGTTGCGATTATCTATTGCCATCTGAAAGTTAGGTCAAATTGATTTATGTACCCCAACAGGCACTGCGCTTTCGTGCTTGTAAGGTTTCCCACTCCGAAAAGAAAAGCGTCTCCAGAAATAAAACATCGCAAATGAGGAAAAAAAAGCAGTAACAGGGAGTAAAATGGCTAAGTGAGCATAGCTTATGTAAAGCCTGACATTACAGCAACTGTAAGGTAGCATTGCACTGTGTTTTACCTGACACGCAGTTGCATGTGGTTGCTGAAACTGAGACCAAAAAATGACAGAAATGGTGGTGTAACAAAAAAGAAGGCAAGTGATTTATTCTCCACCTTCATTCACAGTTGTGCTGGCAGATGGTTTCCAAGCCTTTACAATATTGAAGAAGCAGTTACTAGTTCATTATGAGTCTACTGCTGGACTAATGTGAGGCTGCAATTAAGCAGAGCAATCTCTGACCAATATATAAATATATAATTTTATAATTAATAATTTTTCCAATGTTTAGTAATACTTTTTTTTGTTAGCATTTTCCTTAATATGTAGATTTTTGGTAACAAACAAGTTGCTTAAACAGATTTTCTGACTGTATGATAGTACTAGAAAAACAATGAGGGGCTCACCATTGTGATTACAATTTGGAGCAGGAGTTTAAAACATAAGGGCTGGGGATCAGATTGGCTCTGTCAATTACAATTACAATTATAACAAAAAAAATCTTTGTTTTATAATTACAGAACAGTCTGAGCAATAAGCTATCAGAAGAATTTTTCTCTATTTTTACACATTTATTTCTTACAATTTAAGAGTCATGCTGGCAGACTTCTTTCATTTACTAAGACAGCATTTCTTTATCATGTAGACAAACCGATAGTATTCTTGAAAATACATTTCTTTTCCTTATATTAAAATGTAAAAGGGATTAAAAGGGCTGTTAAAGTTCTTTAACTGACAAAAAGGGGCGTTTTGGTGGTCTGGCCCCCTTAAGATCAAACTGGGTTGCATGTGGTCCACAATATAAAATTAGAGACATGGATATGTCTCTAATGGTTGCCAAGAAATTTTCTCAACTCAAAGAATGCTCAAATTAAATTGTCTTTGGGGAAGTAATGGGATAATCAAAGTCAGGCTTCATCCTCTGGGGGCACAGTTAGGTTACTGCATTTCCTTTTGAAATTATACTTGTCTAGATATTTAAGATGGACAGGCCAACCAGCCAATCAAGCTGATTGATTGGTCAGTGTGTGGCCAAACATGTTGGATGCCCTACACCTGCCAAAATAAGAAAATAAAAGAAAAAAAGTTGAATAATTCCAAGAGAACACTGTGAGAATGGGGAACAGCAATTTATGGTCTCATATCAATCACGTAAAAAAAAACAACAACTACACATTAAAAATACTTATTTGAACTGTTGAATTCATAAATGAATCACAGGCAAGTCAGCTATTCAGTCCAATGTACTGAAAGGGAATCCAACAGATGTCTGTTCACATTCAGTACAGCAGTTTGAAATCAGGGTATCGGTACTCAGCCCAGTTCTGCTGCTCCTGTCTTGATGAGCTGAGAAGGCTGTCGAGTCACATGAGAGCTGGGATTCTTTGAGGATTTGATGATGGTGCAGTCCCCAGATTGCCATCCTATGCCAGGCCCTGTGATTAGATAACCAAGCATGTATGCGTGTGTAAGTGTGACCTGAAAATAAAAGCTTTGCCCTTTGAAAACCTTTGATTTTTTTTTCTCATGCAGTTTCATCTCGTATATTTTTCCATTAATTGTTTGCCTTCATTTTTAAATATTATAAAAATATAACATATACTATATACTCTAAGTTTCGGGCATTGACACGAGCATCATAAATGGTTATTTGGTTAGTTTTTAGTTTTGACACAATAAACTTTGCTTAAATGACCTCTGAAAGAATATGAGTAGCAACAAACCTTGCATGAGAAAGCAAATTCCTCACTCTGTTAGACAGCACAACATATACACATGAGCTTAGCAAGATAATACAAGAGTCTTATCTCACTAAGCTCATGATATAAGGCGGAGTCAGGATGTTGGAGGGAGTTTTGTGGCAACCTGTACTCTTGTTAGAGGATCAGCACAATAGAATTTAAAATGTTACCCAAGATGCTTGTTAAATGGAAATAATTGGCAACCTTAACCTATCATATTTGTCCAGGTTGACATATCCTGCAACAATGCGTTAATGATATGGGATGACTAATGCCAATCAACTGAAGACTTCATTGCACAGCTTAAATTACGCTTTGCTTTACTTCCCTCAGACACTTATGTCACATTACTTACTGGAAATGGTTATGCAGTTAAAGTAAGCAGGAAAGCCTCTGCTATTAGAGAGAGCTCTCAATGAATCCGATCAACGTCAACAGTTCTGCTGAGTGGGCTAATCCCCCAAAACAAAATTATTGCTTCCTGCTTATTAAGTATTAGCAAGGAGCACATTAAAACCCCTGAAACAAAAGAGATGATCAGCCATCCTGTATTTAAGCAGCAAGCATGTTGCTGAGGTTTTTCCCCCACTGGTAGACAGCCTATCCCACTTGAATGGCACTGAGAAAGATATGGCAATTTCCTTGGAACAAGATACTCCCATCACAAGGAATCTACACCGTTTTTCAAGAAGGGAAAGAAATAAGGCAACATTTAAATTGCTCAATAGATCTAGTGATTAGCGATATGCATCTTATAAGAACAAGAAGATGGTGAATGGCACAATCGTGAAATGGAAGTCAAAGTCACTGACAATTTGATGGCTGATTTAAAAAAAGAAATCACACCAAAATTCAGCATATTTTACACATAAATGTGCTGTACTTTACTAGTTAGAGCAACAAGTACATTGCTGTTTACTCTACATGCCTGTGTACCCCTTGTGCTTTAACAGGTGTCATTAGTGTCATAACTAATGAAACCGGTGGGACTGAAGACGCAGACTCAGAGGATAAAAGTTAACTGAAGTTTACTTAAAATGTATTTACAATGCAGCAAAAGGCAAGGTTTGACAGGAGGATTTATAGTTAGTGGATCCAAGGCTCCAGTGCAGACAGGTCTACTGAATAATCTCTCAACTGGAATACTCTCTCAGTAACTCACTCATAATTGGTCCAGGAACCACGTACAGAGGAAAACAAACAGATAACAAACAGGTAAGGTGAGGGCAAAGAGGAGAAGCCTCAAAGTCAGAGAGAGAGAGAGAGAGAGAGAGAGAGAGAGAGAGAGAGAGAGAGAGAGAGAGAGAGAGAGAGAGAGAGAGAGAGAGAGAGAGAGAGAGAGAGAGAGAGAGAGCAAATGAGACAATGAGAAAATGCAGAGAAGATAGATATGGAGTGAATGGGTGAGCCAGCACAGGGGGGCTGGAGGACCATGACAATTACAGTATGTTCTCTTAACTTCTGAAATTTGGATTCTAATAGAGCATTTATCCTGTTAGCTGGAATATGAGATGCTTTCATAATGAAAACTCATATGATGAATTTACAAGTAAAGCAGCTCTTTAGTTTATTGATGAAAGACTTTATCATATCAACCATAGTTTAATTAACATGGGCCTATTACCTGCTTTCAAGACCACTGATGCCTCTTTCCTATGGCCAGATTAATAAAGTGCTTTGGGGTGGAGCTGATAATACTTTTGACCCTCCATCAATTAACCATTGTTATTAATTTATTTTTTAAAGCCTATGGAGCAATGGATCCATCTGTTTTATCAACGTAAATTTTTTGTATTTTGAGCTAAGGAAAACTACAAAAATCTGTCATGCTACTCTAGTATATGTGCATAAAAGCACTAAATGTAGCAGGAATAGCTCAGTAGGTAGAGTGGTCACTCCACAATGGGAAGGTCAGGGGTTTGAATCCACTGAATGGCTACCCTCAGGTACCCCTGAGTAAGGTACTGTCCCCACACACTGCTCCCTGGGTGCTAGATTGGTGGCTGCCCACAGATTTACTAAGTGAATGGGTTAAATGCAGAGAGGAATTTCCCCATAGGGATCAATAAAGTATACCTTATTACACTAGAACAAATGTCTATCCATCTGTCAGTCAGGCAAGTTCAAACTCCTTTTTGACACTGAAAAGAAGGTATATGCATCATCTACCTGTAACTTTATCAAAACAGCTATCCAAAATTCATATAAATGGAGGTGAGATAAGTCACAGTTCATACTCTTCTTTCTAATTCTCTGCTTTCATTATTTATGCATATATTTGTGGTAATTTCATCTGAACCAATAAGTCTATCTAGAGAAGCAATTTGAAAATGTACACCTTCATTCTCTTTTTTAATTACATCTGCCTCCCTTGTGGCTCACTTTTCATACTTTTTTTTTGCCATTTTAATCAACTATAAGCCTTTTTAAATTCCAGCAGCTTCAGACAGAATGTCCCCACAGCTACTTCTGAGAGTCCAGGACCTAGCTTTAAATGTAAGTACTGGAAGGATGGTGAATGGAGCAATCATGAAGGCCTTTTTCTTCTTCTAGTTTGCTTTTCAGATTGGAGACTGCAGAATGTCGCACTCATGAGAAATTTTTGGAAGCACATACAATCTTGATAAAAGAAAAAAAAAAGCCCCTAAACTAAACAACTGAGTAAGTACTTCATAAAGCAAAAAATGTTGAGATCTTTTTAATGCTGTCGGACGTTTAGTAATTGTGACACGGGTTATTTCTTTTTTACTAAACAAGTTGTGAGGAAGGAACAGACAGACTTAGGGTATCTCCTGCTGCAATCATGCAACCATTGGTAATTAGAAAATGTAAACACATTCACAGCAAAGTTAATAAGGATTACATGGTCACCCTGGAGCTTCTGAGATTCAGGATGACAAAAGCCAATTACTGGCTTCATAATTCTGCTGTGATGACATTCTTTCATTCAGACATATGTCTCATTTAGATTAACCCTCTCAGGCCCAAATTAAGTTTTTTGCTGCTAATGCACAACCAAGTCCTGCAGTGGTACTTTTTTCTGAGTAAAAAAAACCCTCATAAAATATGTATGTGGGGTAATCAGGTTGTTAGTTCTTAACTGTTGCAAATCTGCAACATCTGCCTGGAGAGGAGTTAATGATTTTCAATGTTTCATGACAACATATCCACACCAGTGATACAACAATACAAATGTGATGTCATGTACTGTGGATGTGATTTGACACTACATTAAAGCTTGGCATGTTGGCTATATTTTTGAAAGTTGCTTGAAAATGAGACATTTTACATCTGGGCACACATGCAGGAGGTAGTGTTTCATGATATTTATCTGAAAATTCTAAAACCGCTTATAAATTGTGACACTATGTGTCAGCCTACCCGCCTGAAGTAAAGTACATAAAGATAGTTACGTTTAGATCCTGACTGACACTGTATCAGTGCCACTGATAATGTATAACAAATACTTACTGAAGTTAGTGAAATTGATCTGTTTGACTTGAGTGGAATGTCCCAAAAAGCTGATTCTGTTCATCTGGATGTAACGTTTTCAGTGGGAGAAATGTTTCGTCACTCATCCAAGTGACTTCTTCAGTCTCAGCTGACTGCACGTTTCCTCAACCTTATAAACAGAGAGTACATTTGCATAATGACGGAAACCAGCACCATTGACTAACAATGGCCTGTGAGGTCAGTTTCATGATCATTAATATGCAAATTGTCATTCATACCATTCATAGAGAGTTGGGGAATGGCAGCAATCACAGCATTGTAAAATGGCGAAAGATGTACCCTTAGGCCCCCTCCTCAATTCAGAGATCGGGTTTCCTTTTTCACATAAATGGCCTCCTTGACTCCTCGCTCAAACCAGTGTTCCTCCCTGTCCAGAATATGTACATCCTCATCGCTGAAAGAGTGATCGCTGGCCTATAGGTGTAAATAGACTGTGAAGTCCTGGCCTAATGAGTTAACTCTACTGTGTTGCGCCATCTGCTTATGTTGTGCCCTTAAACAGGGGAAATAGTGAGGAGAGGTGAAAGAACAGCACAGACACGCAGCTCTCACTCGTCTGTATTGAGTTTCAGAAGCAATACAACCAAAACAATATTCTTATGGATGCACTCAGTCTCAGGACAACTGTATCCAAACTAAGTCACTATTGTTCGCTGCATTAGCTGATGAGAATACTTTAGATAACATGAACTGTAGCATTAGACAAAAACATCTTTTTAACTCTCACATGTTAGCTGACACAGTCACTAACTTTCCACAGCAATGAAATAATACTTTAAGTACTGTATGTCTTTCAGTAGTTAACTTATACAGATAGTAACAGAAAAATCTTCACACAATATGGCGGAGTAATAGGGAAAACTAGCATACACAGTAACAGAGATTAACTGAAACTTCTCAGCCAAAAACAGTCCGCAATTCACATCTTTCGCTACAATGAACAATGATAACAACGTAATAATCAACGGTAACACACATTTATACAGATTTGTGCATGACAGTTACCTTAAACAGGGGAAATAGTGAGGAGAGGTGAAAGAACGGCACAGACACGCAGCTCTCACTGTCACTCGTCTGTATTGAGTGAAAGAGGAAGCAAGCGAACCCACCTACTGGAGCCCATAGGCATTAACAATGGATCGACGCACAATCAACCCAGGCAAAACTTTCACTACTTATCTCCCTCTATATTCCCACTGCATATTCTATTCGAAAACAGTCAAAGCAACAAATAAAACATTAATAAAGGCATCACATGAAATGTAAGGAACAGAGATGTACAACTTCAAAACTAATCAAATTTATGATCCACCACACTTAGCCAGAGGTTGTTAACTTTCCTAGATGTATATATCACGGCAATCCTTCTGGCACTTAACAGTGTACAGTGTGCTGGGGGACCGATCCTTGGGGTGGACCAGTTTTTGACGCAGCGTGTTTAAGAGTTTAAAAGACACGGTGCTTAGAGAAAATGTGTCTCAGCTGTTTCAATACTCCAGACACAAGGGATCACTAAAGATTTTCTCTTAGACAGCAGTTGTCCTTCTTCTCTCCTGGATCATCTGGAGCTTTCCTTTAGGTGCCTTCCCAGCTTGGAAAGCTCATGTGATGTGAAGCTGGGAAAACAACATTTCCTCAGGGCCTTCTTGATATGATGTTCTTCTGCTTCCCTGGCCGCTGTATCTGTGGGGATGGCGTTCACTCTGTGTTGTAGCATCCTAATGACACCCAGTTTGTGCTCCAGTGGATGATGACAGTCAAACCTTAAATACTGATCCGTATGTGATGGTGTATGGCACACATCACCTTTTAAATATCTCACAGTTGATCTCACAGTCTAAGGAAGTTAGCCTGTCACATCCTCCCTGGTGAATTTGATGTGTTTGTCCACAGAGTTAATGGTATCAATGAACTGTGGTAAGATTTGATTTTCATTCAGGCGTCATCCACATACCTGAACCAATAAATTGGTGGTATTCCAGGGTAGTATAGCAAAGCCCTCTTTTTCCACTTACTCAATATACAAGTTGGCCACAATGGGTGAAACTGGGGAACCCATGGCACACCCATGTTACTGCCTGTAGTCCTGACCCTTGTATGTGAAATATGTGAAATGAAGCCACGAGAAGAGAAAACAAGAGAAAATAAACTTGGTCGGTGCTGAGAGTGCTCCTGTTGCTGAGGTTGGAGTCATCCAGTAATCTCTTATGAAGTACCACTCTACAAAAATAGAGAGAGATGTTACATCATAGGAGACCATCATTTCATAATTTCATCTGCCTCCGTAATGACATCTCTCACCATCTCAACAAAATCCAAGTTGTTCTGGATGTGGTGTTTAGAGATGTCTATCAACGGGTTAAGGATCAAAGCCGGAAACTTTGAGATGTTATAGATGACTGAGTTGATCATATAGACAAGAGGTCTTAAAGATACACCTTGGTAAACCTTACAGACTTGGTTTAGCTTACCCTGGGTATACCCTGTGGTATCAAGTCTGTAGCGGACGCAATATTCTCACGATCGTCTTACTGGTTTAGCAAACCTGAGCACCTACCTGTGTCTGCTGGAAGGATGATGATGTTGTTGTCCTTACTCAGCAATGCGAGTGGCTTCTTCTCCTGCATGCTGATATTAGATGCGCGGTGCTTTGCATTGCTAAGATAGGCCAAAAGTTTCACCGCCAGTTGCTCCGCTTCCACATCTGCAATGCTGTTGTTTCTAAACGCTGATTCTGTGGTTCTGTCTGTCAGACAAATTTTTCACCCACTTGTCCACATCTTCGGTGTGTTATCTTTCTCTTTTCTGGCCTTTTAGGACACTTTCCGTATAATTCTGGTGTTTTCAACACACAACAAGTACGAAGTAGCAAACGAACTCCCATTGTTGCCTGGTGTTAGACTTTTCATGCTGTGCTAGATGAACCATCGCTGTGTATTCCATTACCTTTTGAAAAATGTTCTAGATAAGGGGTAGGCAACTCCAGGCCTCGAGTGCCGGTGTCCTGGAGGTTTTAGATGTGTCCATGATCCATCACAGCTGATTTAAAGGGCTAAATGACTCCTCAGCATTTCTTGAAGTTCTCCATAGGCATGGTAATGAACTAATTATTTGATTCAGGTGTGTTAACCCAGGGTGGGATCTAAAACCTGCAGGACACTGGCACTCGAGGCCTGGAGTTGCCTACCCCTGTTCTAGATGAACAGAGTCAACCATCTGGAAACTGCGTATCTACTGGGATTTTCTCACATGTCTTGCGTTTACAGGGAAAGGTCTGAAAAAGAGAAAATACCCAGTGATAATCGGTTCTCTGGGTGAAAATTCTTTGTCGATGCCATGGGTCAGAGGAAAATGGTATGCTATGGTATGGGATGCACAAGAACATTTCTTTACACATAAGATGTAGAACCTTGATGAATATTGTCACGGTATTTGTGTTTCAGACTTTATAATTCTTTTCTTTGATTATTGTTATTCTTGGTTTTACTCTTCTTTAGTTCTCAGTGATCGTTGTTCTCCCTCCCATTAGTATTTTTCTCAGCTTCTGTTTAGTCTCTGTTCCCATGTCTACTCTATGCTTTTCCTGTGTCCCACGTTTCATTTCACCCTCATTGCTATGTTCCCTGTCTTCCCAATCACTGTGTTAAGCTTGCATGTCTTCATTCTGTGTGTTTCCTGTTTTATTTTGATAGTCCTTGTCCTGCGTGCAGTGTGTCTAATCTTGCTTCCTCTTGGCTCGTTAGGTCTGATTTGTCCCGGCTGTGCTCCCACCTGTTCCCCATCCTCTCATTGTCCTGCTTGTGTATTTAAGCCCTGTGTTTTTCCCTGTCTGTTGTTGCGTTGTCCTCTCACTTTGCTGTGGTTTTCCCGATTGTGCTCCTAGTCAATTCCTAGCTCTCAGTTCCTGGTTTATAGTTTTTTAGTTTGGGTTTTGACTTGAAGTTAATCCAGCAATAAAGCTGGCGTTCTGAGTTTATTCCTTTGTCTTGAGTCGTGCATATGGGTCCTCATCCTGCCTGCCACACAGCAAATCCATGACAAATATGAGCCACTATGTCCATCTTTTTATGACCACAATGTAAGCATCTTCTGATTGATGCTTCCAACCATCTTCTTACACACCCTGCAACAGTAAAGTGGCTGGTCAGTGTATTTATTGTTGAGTTTTGTTGATCTGATTTGTCACAGATTCATCAGTGAACTGTAAAATTTTACTTAATAAATATGTCAATGTGTAAAACTGGTGGAGCAAAAAACAGATGAGGTGCGTTTGATGGATTTTGAGAGGCTTGCGTGCACCTCTGGCAAATAATGGCATGCAAACTGAGTTTCTGTGGACCAGTTACAATGCAAAAAATATTGAAACAGCCTTGTCTTCACCCTTTGCCCTATGTGCAATAAAAATTACTATTCACATAACATTTCTTTAAATAAAAGAGTGGCTTTGAGGCTTTTGTGAGATTAGTTTTGGTATGGTGAAACAGACATGCAGTAGAAGAAATGTGCGTGCAGTCCTATGTTTGTTTGCGCCTGTCTTTTAATGTGACCATGCGGTCAGCCTTGTGCCATGTTAAAAGAGACATAGTGACTTGGGAGTGCTCTAAGTAACAGCAGCAGTCTGTAAAAGATAAAAAATTGGTGGTGGAGGCAGTTGGTACAAGAGTGAAAGCAGTCAAATTATGGCATTTGGGGGAGAGAGGTCTGGTGTTTGCTAGCAAATTGGCAACACTGCCTTGCAAGACAGAGCTGACATGCTAAAACTTTTACTGCACTGTCACAGGGTAAGAAATGGAAGACATTTTAATTAAAATGAAAGAGACACATGCACTGCTCATTACCAAACAACAACAACAGGAAAAATGTAGCAAAAAAGTATGTTAGACAACAAAACTTGAATCACATGAGAAACATTTGTCAGTCTAAACCACAGGCAAAAAAAAGACAGATACACTGCTTTTACAACAACTCTCTGAATCAGAAAAACAGTATTGCATTGGCATGAGACAATTTGTACAAGAAGAACAGTGATGCTACTCAGCTCAGCTCATGCAGAAACAGCTTTAGCATTAGCATTTGTGTATGTCATGGCTGTAAGTTTCTAGAAACCCTTCAGTAACAATGGGTCTTGTTATGTTGTGTAGGCATGAGAGTAAACTCAACTCCTGAAGGCCAGTTGCTGGAAGCAATGTTCGGCATTGTTGCTTTTAATTAAAAAATTCCAGCACTAAAGTTCTCTCCATAAACTGGGTCCCCTTCAGTTTCTTTGTACAAATAGAGCTTTGTTACTTTTAATTTGTAAACTGGAGTTCTTAACATTTTCAAATCAAAGCAGAGTAAAGCACAGTTAGTTTGTCAAGATCACTGGGAATTTTATGACAAGCTGTAGTCACTATTCTTTAGGAGTCTAAAGAACTGAATCTTTTTTAATTGCAATAAGGCTGATAATTGTTGTAAAAGGCAAATTACTTGCCCTTTCTAGTCTTTTTTTAAATTTCTCACAGCATTGCTTTTTGATAAACCAGCCACTTCCATTCGTTTCCATATTGGTAAATGGTAAATGGCCTGCATTTGTATAGCGCTTTACTCAGTCCCTAAGGACCCCGAAGTGCTTTACACTACATTCAGTCATTCACCCATTCACACACACATTCACACATATTGTCCTATAGGATGTTGTGGTACCATTTGTACAAAGCTATCCACAGTCAAAAGTTGACATGCTATTGCAGATCTAAAGGTGAGAGTGCATGTGTGCGCGTGTGCCTGTGTGTACATGAGAATGAGGGGTAATTGAGGTGCTTTATCCCTGAGTTTTTACAAGGGGACTAATGGTGCATGTGGTTGCTGTGGAAACCTTTGTTTGAATGTAACAGCACAAGGACTTCCATTCCTCCACACAGTATGCATATATGCACCACCCGTGTGTACACACACACACACACACATACAAACATTGCACCCTCCCTCTCTGTCATATGAGAGCATACTTTTTGCATCAGTGATTTAAAAAGAGGCAGCAGATACATAATAAGAGTCCTTGGATGCTACAGCAAGCAGCTAGCTTTTTAATCCGTTTTCTGCCTGTGAGGCTTGAATATCTACCAACAAGAAGTGTCAGGGTTTTTGAATTTGGCCAGATCTCAGAATGGATGCTAAACAAGTGCAAGAGAAAGGCTTCAGTTCATCAAAACACACACAGTGATGTACACAATGTAACCCGTACACACTCACACATCTTCCCAGGTGACCTGTATTCATGCTGTGAGCGTGTTGGTAAATTGTTAATATTGCAAGGTGCATTGCAGCTTATACATTTGAATGGATCTTAAATTACATTTTAAATTTAGATGAGCTGTTTCAGTTAACTGACAAATGTGTTGTCCTGCTCGCCGAGGGTGGGCTCAGGGCATCTAGTTCCTGCAGAGGCAGTTCAGGAAGGAACAAGCAGCCAATCAAAATGCACTTCACTTCATTTTTGTGCGCTGCTCTCATGCTTGGTTTTGATAATCACACACCCTTTTCAGAGCGCTGAGAGGTGTATCGTGCCTGTATGTGTGTTATACATTTTTTTTGTCCATAGCCTCTTTGAAAAATAATTAACTGTCTTTCAATCAAGCATATCCATTAAAGCAGATAATCATGCTAGCAGAAATTTAATCAGACTGAATGTTTGATGATGCTTCTGCAATTTCTTATGTAAACTCCAGCATTTACAGAACCCCCTTCTCACACAAAATACCTATTGGTTATTGTCAATAGTGTACTGTACCAACTCGGCTCTCCCACTGACTCTGTATAAATATCCATAATCTATGCAAATAATGACAAGCAGGTACATGCTGCATGAAAGTATGAGCCTGTAAATGTTTGCACCCACTAGTCAACACACGAAATCCAGCCACGGAGGGGGGCCACAAGCCAGTGCCAGTGGGGAGGGCTGCATCAAGAAGGCCGGAAACAAGATTTCCAGACTGGATTGGTCAGAACCCAGGTTGACGACAACTGCCTCCAGCGCTGTTGGCCTACAAGGTGTCAGTGAAAACTGTGCCACTGTTTGCCCAAAACAAAAAACAAAAAAGAGGGTGACGGCATGTTAAATGACAATGGGAGCGAAGAAAAGGCAGGAGTATGAAGGTGAGAGTAAGTGCATTAAATGTAGGGACTATGGCTAGTAAAGAGAGGGAGCTGGCTGAGACAATGGAGAAGAGGAAGGTAAATACACGATAATGCCAAAAGTATTTACTCGCTTCAGTTCAATTCAGTTTTATTTATATCGCACCAAATCACAACAATTGCCTCAAGGGACTTTATATTGTAAGGTAAAGACCCTGCAATAATACAAAACAACCATAGAGAAAACCCCAACAATCATATGACCCCCTATGAACAAGCACTTTGGTGACAGTAGGAAGGAAAAACTTTAAAAGGAAGAAACTTCAAGCAGAACCGGGCTCAGGGAGGGGCTGCCATCTGCCATGACCGGTTGGGGTGAGCGGATAAAGATAGGATAAAGACGATAGGATAAAGGAAGAGAGCCAGAGATTAATTTTGATAATTAAATGCAGAGAGGCGTATAAAACATAGTGAGTAAAAAAGGTGACTGAAGAAGAATTACTCAGTTCGTCATGGGACTACTACAGTCTAATATTGGTTTGGCAAAGTTACACACTGAGCTTCATGGAATGGGTTTCCATGGCCGAGCACCTGCATTCCAAGGACAATGCAAAGTGTCAGATGCAGTGGTATAAAGCACACCACCACTGGACTCTAAAGCATTGGAGACATGTTCTCTGGAGGGATGAATCACGCTTCTCCTTCAGGCAATCCCATGGACAATTCTGGGTTTGCCGGTTGCAAGGAGAAAGGTACATGTCAGACTCCATTGTTTCAGTTGTTAAGTTAGGTGGAGGGGGGGATTACGGTCTGGGGCTGTTTTTCTGGAGTTGGGCTCTGCCCCTTAGGTCCAGTGCAAGGAAACTGTTCATGCTTCAGCACTACAAGACATTTTTAAATGTTATGCTCCCAGCTTTGTGGGAACAGTTTGGGGATGGCCCTTTCCTGTTCCAACATGACTGTACACCAGTGCACAAAGCAAGGTCCATAAAGACATGGATGAGCGAGTTTTGTGTTGAAAAACTTGACTGGCCTGCACAAAGTGCAGAGAGTGATTGAACCCTATGGTTTAAGGAGATGTCACTCAAGTTTATATGCATGTAAAGGACAAGAAAATACTTTTGGGCTATACAGTGTATAATGTGTGCAGAGGAGAAGGGACCAAGGCCAAGAGCATTGGAAGTGGATTCGTAATATTCTATCACGCTGAAGTTACGAAGAGAAATTGAGTAGGAGTAATCTTGAAGGAAGAAGACTGGAGCAGACTTCAATAGATATATGGGTGAAAGCAACATAATGAGGAGGCATTGGGTAGGCATTGAGAGAAATTCACTAAGGCAGATGGTAGTGGCTTTTTCAAAAACAGTGGAAATGACTGTGGTGAATATGTAGGCAAGCTTTAAATGGTGGATAAGAACGAAGCATATTGGACAGAGTTCAGGGAGGAGTTGAGACAGGCTGCATGGTAGCAGTTACCAGATGACTTGTAAAGTACTGCTTTAGTATTGAAGGGAACTGAAAATATCTATTTTGTGTATTTGCTGGCGAGAGGAAAGAGGACAGGGAGACTTGGTAGTAGAATGAGAAAGTAAAGGATAGCATTCATAGGAGGTTAGTAAAGACATAGGGAGTGACATAGGGAGTGACAAAGGGAGATGAAAGTAGACAGGAGTACTGGGAGGCTTAGACATACAGCAAAGGTAAAGGCTTGTAGTGAGTTGTGTGTGACGCTGGACACTAAGGAAGGAGGAAAAAAACGTATTGATTTCCTAGATAGAGAGATCAAGCTGGAAAGGGAATGCAAGAGAGTCATTGAGGATAGAGATGGAAATATACTAATGAGGGTAGAGAGTGTGTTCAGAAGGTGTAAGGAGTACTCTGAGGAGCTGATGAATGTTGAAAATGAGAGAGAGAGAGAGAGAGAGGAGGACAGATGTAGAAAAGTTAATGAATCAGTGAGTACAGGAGATTTGTAAGGAAGAAGTGAGGGCAGTTATAACAAGGATGAACAGTGGTCTAGTGACATATTTGTGGAGGTATGGAGATGTGTAGGAAAGAGGGGAGTGTGTTGATGGAGAAGTAAAGAGAAGGTCAGAAGGAGTTGCACTGCGTTTCTGTGGACGTAGAGAAAGCATTTGATAGGGTGCCATGAGAAAAACTGTGTTACTTCATGAGGAAGTCAGGAGTGGCACATAAGTATGTGAGGGTGGTGCAGGACTTGTATGAGGACACCAAGACAGTGGTGAGGTTTGTGGCTGGAGTGATAGAATGGTCTGGCTGACAGATGAGGTCGGGCAGGAGTCTCCGTGGACTATGACATTCGCAGATGACATTGTGTTCTTTAGTGAGATTAGGGTGCAGGTGAAAGAGAGCCTGGAGAGGTAGAGACTAGAGAGAAGAGAGGAATGAATGTAGAATCAAGACACAATACGGGTGTGAATGACAGTGGGTGTGAATGACAGGGAGAGAGGTGTAACAATGAAGCTGGCTGCAAGGAGCAGAAGTAGTGAAGTGAACAAGTTTAAATACCTGGGCTCAGTCATTCAATGCAATGAGCAATGCACAAGAGAGATGAAGAAGAACTTAAATGGTAAATGGACTGGTTCTTATATAGTGTTTTTCTACTCTAGCTGATCACTAAAAACACTATATACAACATACCTTATTCACCCATTCATACAATCACTTTTTTCTATACTTAAGCACTTACTATCTAACATTCACACTCAGATAAATGCATTGGAGAGCCACTTGGGGTTAGTATTTTGGCAAGACAAGAGCAACCAGGGATCAAACCACCATACTTCCAATTAATAAATGACCTGCACTACCTTCTGAGCTACAGCCACCCAATAATGGTCCTCCCTGCAGACAGGGTGGAGTGGGTGGGGACAAGTGTGGGGGTGATTTATAATAGGATAGCAGCAAGAGTGAATGGGAAGGTTTCCAAGACCTGCTGTGGTGTCTAGTTTGGTGGCTCTGACACAAAGACAGGAGGTGGCAGAGTCTAAGATTCCAAGATTTTCACTAGGAGTGACCACAATGGACAAGATTAGAAATGAGTGCATGAGAGGGGTAGCTCAGGTTGAGCAGTTTGGAGACAAAGGTTCAGATAGAGATAGAGACATGGTTAAGATGGTTTGAACATATGCAGAGGAGAAATAGTTGATATACTGGACCAAGGATGCTGAAGATGGAGCTAGCAGGAGGAAAAGAGTAAGACCACAGAAGATTTATGGATATCGTGAAGGAGAACATGCAGAGGATGCTAGGAATAGGGTGAGATGGAGACAAATGATCCACTGTGGCGACCCCTAAAGGGACCAAACGAGAGAAGATTCAACCCACGTCCTTCATAAGCACTGCGCCCAAACTACTGAGGCAAATGCTGAGTTTTGTGTAGGCGTTCAGTTTGCATTCATTTGACTTTAGTGAACAAACTTCTCTTAAATCTCCTTAAAAATGACTCTATTCAGTCATTGTGCTGCCTGTATAAACAGTTTTCATTCAATCATAAAAAAAGCCAAAAAACATTCTAATATGCTTTCATAGCGGAATTTTCAAATATTTTAACCAAATGTGCAAACACTCTTTTCTAAATGCTACCTACTCATCACTCACTTGAGCCCTAACACCACAAATGTGTTAAAAACGGTTTATTCACCAGAAGCTAAATTGGACGGCATCTGTGGAAAAAGTGAAAGACAGACAAAATAAATAAGTCTCACTGGTCAAATTTATCTCACAAGGTGTCTCTCTGAACCACGATGTACTGTAGCCATAGCAACTGGCACCCAGCAACTCCTGAAGGGAATGAGAAAAGGATTCATGATTCATATCCAAACAACAACAGCCTGAGAATCCAAATATACTGAGGTAAACTGCCACCCCCAGACAGTCAGGCTGACAGCTGTGAGGAGGAGGGGCCAAGTAGAAAACAAATAAACAAAAACAATCACAATCATCCTCTGTTCGCTTACTCGTGGTCATTGTTTTCTGTTTGCCTCTTGTGGTTTCAGCCATGTTGACTTGTACTGACAAATCGCAAGATGGTAAAAAGTAATAACTTTTTCATGCCAGAAGGATGGAGAAAAGTAAGACTGGCAGCTTTGCTAGTGAGTCAGCTCCTGTGGATACACACCAAAGGACTTTTAAATTCACCAGTCAAAAAAGTGTTTAAATTAAAAGGACAAAATCATGAGCTGCCTGTAGAAGAAGAGTCCTTGTTACCAAAAGGCATCTCCAGTGTTTCATATTCTCTAAGTACATGAAAATATTACATGCAGTTACACTTTTTTTTAGTCCACTTTCAGGCTTGCAACTGTCTATTTTTGCTCCAAAAGCATTTTCCAGGAAGCACAGCCACATTTACACTATTCATGGGAAGGAGGGAAGAATAAAAAGCCCACCACATACACTGCCAATGAAAACATAATAAGCAAGCCAGAACTACTTGTGGACCATATTTAGCAGAAGTGAAAACACTGTTCTGAATCATGATAACCAAGATTGGGATCTCTTCATTACCAAAAGTCCCCATTCTTGCACTTGCATCGCTATCCAGTAGCTTTTGCCACAATTTCCCTGCTTAAGTAAGCAGTAACAATCAAGGCCCTGCCTGCTGTGCCCACTATAAGGCAGCTGTGCCTCATTACCAATCAGAAGAAAAAGCAAGAAGGGGCCCCTGGGATACACTATTCTTGACTGTGGTGTTGTGTGTAGATAAACCACAGAGGATGCTTATCCTCTCTCCTGTTTGTCTCATGTTATCTGTGTCTACATGCCATTCACACCTTGCTTCTTTCGCTGCTTTGTTGCTAGGTAGCTTTGTTTCCTCTCGTTCTTAGCGTTCTTTGTTTCTAGCTTTCTTTCTACAGACTTAACAATAAATTGTGGGTGAAAAACA
Source organism: Neolamprologus brichardi (assembly GCF_056152115.1). Taxonomy (NCBI): domain Eukaryota; kingdom Metazoa; phylum Chordata; class Actinopteri; order Cichliformes; family Cichlidae; genus Neolamprologus; species Neolamprologus brichardi. The sequence continues at coordinate 19,729,445 of NC_142109.1, forward strand.
CCCACAATTGTAATTTTCTTTAACCCTTAGCGCTGTGAAATGTGTAAACTGAAAAATAAGTTTGCCTCTCGTGAAAAAAGAAAGTCACTTGTGTCTGCTCTATTGCAGATATGCCTACAACCCAATTATTGTTATGTCTCAGAATTATGCTGCTACTTATGCTTAATGTAATGCATCTTAGTGAATGTGAAAGGAACAGAGCCTTGGGTACTCATGCAGTGTGCAGGTTTGTGGTGGTTATTTTGAAAACGACTTACTCAGACTGTATGACACATCTGGTTTTCTGCATCTGGTTTTTAATTGCATCAGAAATCTTTTGATTGTACACATTTAATTACTTCTGTTATATGCTTGTAACATCCTTTTACTTTCTTCGTGTCTTGCTTAATTATGTATATATATTTTTAGTTTGGAAAAATGCTTTTAGGAGGCTTTTAGAGACAGAATTGCTTGGTGTAAACAATGGTTGACTACCATAAATGTGAATGTGTGCTGCAAAGCTGTATAGTTACATTTTTCCTGTTAATGACTTAAACTTTGTTTAAAGGTTGGTGTTAGGCAAGTACTCTGGGAGTTATAACTGGAGTAAGTTTTCAGGAAATCTGTTTAAATTGTGGTCATGAAGAAACTCAAACAACAAATAATAATATAGGTTATAAGTTAGAGGTGAAGTTCTGTACAAAAATACTCTGGTTGTCAAACAATGAATACAAAGAAGTACAATTTTAAGAAATTCCAAATTATATTAAACATGAAAGCTCGGGTTATCAGTGTAACTTTGCTTTGTGTGCTGTATCTCTGCGCTGCAAAATTACACAATACAGTCTAGAAGCAAAGCACATATTTCCTTTACTGATTCTTTTTGCAAGATCAACAACCTTTCATAATTGCTTATTTGTGCACAGATAGCTCAATTATCCTTTCATAGTAAAACCAGAGCCACTTTTCTGTCCGGTGGAGAATTTCATTACAGCTTTAATGACTAATCTGTAGACAAGATCTAACGCTTGTAACTTAGTAACACATGCAATTACTGAGGATTGGGGTTCAAATGATACATATTATCTGTAATTTAATTTGATCATATGACGGATATTATTAGTGATTAGGACCAAGGTGAAAGCAGCACCTTGTGCCAGGCCACTGATTCCATTTAGCATCCAGAGGAAATTATGAATTATTTTACTTTATTTTATATAGACAAGACACTGTATTTACACATTTTTCTTTGCATTACAACCTGCTTCTCACAGCCTTCTGTGATAACTCCCACGAGCAGCACCCCCCCCCCCCCCCCCCCCCTTTAATTTAACCTATAACTAAGAAGCTACAAATATGCAGTTAAACATACAGATAATCTTTGCTAATGCAGGTTTACCAAGTCAGATCTTACTTTGGTAGGACTGTACGTTATTACAAGAAGTCCACACTTTAGCTTTAAAATGCACTACAGTGCAAGAACATATTCATGGCTGTCATAAGGTTTAAAGGTACATCTTTGCACGGTTTTCTTCCTGTGGAAACGTGGAATTATTAATTGAATGTGATTCCTTTTTCAAACTGCTTTTTTTAAAATTTACAATTAGGTGTGATTTTTCCACGTTTGGGGCAATCAGATCAGTTCTTTTCTTAGTGAATTGCGATTAGTTTGAAGAAGTAAATGAATCTTTTTTTTAGAAAGTAACTTGACATGAGTCTGGCCTACTGTACTAGCTCTCCACAAAAACACACTGGCAGTAATCCAGTGTCTGTCATATACACTGGTGACTAGCCTTCTCGCTTTCTCCGCCATCCCAGAGACTGTCTAAATGTCAGTGTTTTCTGTGCTCCTAATGTATTCCTAAAATAGTGTCTCCATTGCTGAGCCTCTGTGAAAAGGCACGCTGCAGAAAAGGCATAGTGAGTCTGACTCACAGCAGAGACAGCAGAAACACCATGCCATCCCAAAGCCAATTAAACATGCATGGGGGTGTACGTGACCTCAAAAAAGCCTGTGGATGGCCATTCTCTCCCCCATTCATTCCACTTTGTAGCTCACCCTCTGTCACTCTTCAGCTGAGGCTTGTCGTCTTCCCTTTTTACCAATTAAAGTGAATTATTCAGGGCAGCCTATGTGTACCTGTTAAGTGTTTTTCTTCCAATGAGCACTCTCACAGAAAATTGAGGTGAGGAGAAGATGATCAAGAGCATGTATGCTGCCGCACACAGGCTGGGAAACTGAAGCAGATGAGTTGGCATAGGCATGCCCGCACCAGCATAGGTCAGTGGACGGACCCCTTTGCATTTTGATGTATTTCCAGAGGTCAGTGAGAGGCTAGTGATTCAGAAGTTAATATGATGTGACTTGGAGAAAGACTAATTAGCCTTCTATCACAGCTAGCCTCTAATAAACTAAAGAATGGCTACATAATGACAAATGAATCTGCGGATGACACAATTAAAAATGTGTAATTTAAGACCGTAAATTCCAGTGACATCTGAAATTCTGGAATGTGAGGTGATGTGCTTTATCTCATCAGAACCTCAACTAGATTCTAGTGTGGCTGGAAAATGTCCTGCTTGTGCTTAACAATGCAGAAGAAGGAAATGGGATGGAAACATTAAAATGTCATACCGTATATGGATGGGCTAAATTTCCATCTTTAATCAAATTCATATTCAGCTTTAAATGTCATAGTTGCTTTAATTAACAGACACCACAATGTAACACCAGTTTCACAGTGGACGCTGCTTGTTGCCATGCCATTCATTCACATTTATTGATAACTGACTAAATTTCACTGAAATACTTGCTTCTACATAAATAAAATTAAAGATGATGATGGGCTAAATTAGTATTATCTAATTTTGTCAGTAACCAGAAAAGAAGCACTCATAAAACTTTACAGCTGTTTAGCCAACATGAAACAATACATTATCAAGGCTAGCTTACACCATGGAGTCCTACTCTAAAATACTGTCATAGATTTAACACTGTCTGTGAACCTGGATTCATGAAATACATGTTTAAAGTTTCTAGAGCTTGTGTAAAGACGTCTTGTACCAATATAGAATATGACTACTGGTTTTATTGGTTGGTGGCTGCTAATAGATTACACAATATGTTTATGTTAGCTAACTAGTGATAGTGATAACTCATAGTGATGGGATTTCCGGCTCTTTTTAGAGATCCGGCTCTTTCGGTTCGGCTCACTAAAACGAGCCGGCTCTTTCGGCTCCGAACCGGCTCGTCAGGTTGTTATTATTTATTATTATTAACAATAATATTAAATTATGCACAAAAGGAATTACTAACGTAAAAAAAGTGGTTTTATTTATATATGTTTATATATAAATATATGCGGTGGCCCCTAGAGACAAAACACGTACAAACTCCAAAACACATTTCTAGCATGAACTGAACTTCCAAAGTAGAGCTACTAGATCACTTAAATTACACAACTGAAAGCATGTTTGTGTATTTATACACAGGCACTCATATATATTCAAATAATTTAAAAACAATGTTCATTTACCTGTTACTACCACACACCAAATCCGGTCGTTGGTACTTGCTGGCTTGTGTAGCCATAGGTAACAAAAGCTCAACACTGCACCTAGCATTCTGGAGCACTTCTGTTGACTTTTGTACGTGTTTTGAGTTTTTATATGCTTCTGAGTTTGTAGGTGTTTTTACATGTTTTGGAGTTTTTACGTGTTTTGGAGTTTGTACGTGCTTCAGGGTTTGTACGTGCTTCAGAGTTCGTACGTGATTTGAAGTTTGTATGTGCTTTGTCTCTAGGGGCCACCGTAAATATACTTTTATTTATTCACTCCACATAAAATGTAATAAATAAATCATATAATACAAAAATCAACTATTCACATTTCAACTTTTAACTATTTAAATTTTCAGCTTTTTCCTTTTATAAATTTAAAGTGAAACAACACAAAACCCTGCAAACCACAACACAATTAAATATAAATTAAAATATGAAAACAAAAATAATATGCATATTCTCTGTCATATGGGCCCGCATGAATAAACTTTCTGAATCCTTTATCATCTGCAACTGAAAATAGTTGTGGATAATTACTATAGGGGAGACCGGGGATAGTTGTAACATTTTTGACATTTCTGTCTGTAAATTAGAGCTCTTTTAAGGTAGTGGATTCAAAATGTAATGCAAAGTATTTACATGTCTCTGCTATTAAATAGTGCAGCTATTTTCTCTGCAGCACAATTACCCATTGCATGGTATGGTCTCAAACACGAAGAGTGAAATGTTACAATTAACCCCATAGTCTGGGTTAGTTGTAACATATCCTGGGGTGAAATGTAACACAATGAAATAAGGGTACTAACAAAACATTAACATGTAATCTTTGTTTATTCAACACATGAATGCACTTAGAGCCATTTATGTAGCTATGTGTGTGTGTGACAGAATGCAGAAATCTAGCTTTTGAACATATGCCAACCCCCCAAAAAAGACAAATTATGGAATTTTCTGCAACTGAATATTTCATTAATTTTGGTTGGTCTTCCTTGAGTTTGGCCTCATTGGCTCAGTGGGCATTATAACCCACAACTCTTGCACCAATTTTGAACATAAGAATGAAGCTGAAAAAATGTAGTTGTTCACCAGCATTGCAATTCCATTACTTTTTATCATGGCTTACCTTGGTGTGGTTTGCAAAGTGCTTCAGAAAGATGAGGACATCTGTTTCTTGCACCCATCCTGATTTATTTCCACTACCAGTACTCCCTACTGGTCCATCTCTGACACAGTGGTCTGCATAATGTATGTGTGGGAACACAAACAGTGGAGGAATTGTGTTGCCAATGGCATTAACCGCATATACAAAGGCGACCAGTGAACCTCTCTCTGCTGATGTCGTTGCCCCAACTTGTTTAATATAAGTTAAAGTAATAGTGTGGTAAGTTGTAACATCTGCATTATTGTTACAACTAACCCAGACTGTTGCTGTTACAACTGACCCAGACTCCTATAGCCATGAACTAGCTAACATTACAGCCAACAGCTAAAACATTAGCACTAAAGACCTACACAGAATATATCCCCGTAGACATACAAATAACATAATTTAAGTTTGATGAGTTTAACTGCAAAGCAGATAATGCTATTGGAAATTGAAATAAAGTAGAAAAACTTACTTTTTGGTATAGAAATTACTTTTTTTCATGTTAAATTGTCTGTGTTTGACCAAATGTGCTGATTTTTCACATGTGATAGCAGAACTGAATTGGGCATGCAGAGGATGAGTCACATCATTTGAAACTTAGCCCTGATTGGAGATAATGGAAGTGTTACAACTGACCCACGTTACAACTGTCCCCGGTCTCCCCTACCTTTCTAATGTGACGTTGTTGTCCCTGGCTTTCTTTCTCTCCCTCTGGCTCTGTTCCTGTGCTACTGAGTGTAACTACCGCCCCTCCCCCCTCTGCCCAGCGTAAAGCACAAGGCTCGCGTGCTGAGTGAAGCAGAAAAAAAGTGCGAGAGAGAGGCTGAGAGAAAGAAAAAAAAAAAAAAACCCCACGTGACGGCTCGCGATAAGGAGCCGGCTCGCGTCGTTCACGTCAAAGAGCCGGCTCTAAGAGCCATTTCGTTCGCGAACGACCCATCACTAATAACTCAGTGGAAAACAAGGTAACAAAAACTCTTAAAAGCAGTCTAAGGGAGTCACTTTTGTAAGGCGGCTGGTTTAAACAATAGAAAGTGGTTCCTTGTTGTTGGTTAGCTGAACTGAAATGGGAATATCCACGTGTTAGCATTACAGCTAACAGGTAGATTTTCCCATTTCTCAAGCACTTTATGCATGAGGACAGTGGAGAGAGAGAGCTTGTTTGTGTCAGGTCCACTGATGGAGTCAGATCAGGTCAGGTTGGGTGTACCGAGAGGCACATTCATAATCTTCTCTACAAACCCAAACATTACCGCTAACAGGTGGAATTTCCTGTTTCAGTTTAGCTAGCCAACAAGGAAGAGCCAGTTACTGCTAAAGAAACAGAGAGTGAAAGTGAGCAGTACAATTAGTTTTCTCATTGTTGCAGAAAGCGGTAATACAAAAATGTCTCCCTTAGACTGATTTTAAGTTTTTCTTGTTTTCCACTGAGTTATTAGTTCAGTCACTGGTTAGCTAACATAAACTAGTCTACTAGCACTAACCAACCAACCAAACAAGTGATAACACTTACACAAAAGATGACACTTAACCTGCTCTAAAACATCTAGACATTTATTTCTTAAATTAAGCTTCACAGACAGAGTTAAACCTATGGCAGTTTTATAGAGTAGGGCTTCATTGTCTATGTTAGCCTTGATAAATGTAATGTTTCATGTTTCCACAGCTGTAAAGTTTTGAGTGCTTCTTTTGTGGTTATTGACAAAATTAGATGATAATGGTTAAGATGAAGCCATATTTCTTTTTTTTTAAATGTAGAAGTAACTTTGACTATCTTACTTTTATTTGCCTTTATTTATATATTTTATTTCAGTGGAAAGTCAGTTATGAATGAATGTGAATTTAAAGGTAGAGCTCAAAGATGGATATGACCTGTGTGTACTGAATAAAAAGTGACAGAAATGGATTGCTCTTCCTCTTATACGTCACTGTCCTATGGTCTTTTTGTTCTGTATGTATATGTAATGACAAAATTATTTATCTTGTGTACAAAACCTCCCCAAAACCCCTTTGATGATTTGTGTGGTGTGAGAATCCATTTGCTATGCAACTGGTGTGATCACATTACAGGATGGTTACACTTTATCCAGAATTATGTGGCACAGTGGCACAACCTTTGAGCATCGCTTCTAATTCTTTTTCTTTCTTTCTTTTGCCTTCCTACCTTATGTAATTTGAATTTTCATATTGCTGCATCTACAAATAGTCACAAAGAACTGAAAGAACATTTCTGAACATTTTTTCAAAAAACTCTATTTCAGCAACTATTTTAGGCTATAAGTATCTTTCCAGAAAGCATTAGTTATTCCACACTTTTCCCTCTCCTTTATTTATTTATTTATTTATTTATTTTGGTAGTCTGTGCACTGCAGTTGCCACATTTAGATTCCCTCAGCTTGCCAAAGACATTAATTAATCATAAACAAATACAATAAACAGAATGATTCCCTTTAATTTATATTCCTGCTCATCCTTGCTGTCTTATGCCTTTGGTGTGTGAGCTGAGTCTGAGAGACATGTCACCTTGTAAGACATACTGAATGCCTTCCCTTGAAGGAGGGAAACAGAGAGAGCAGGAAGATAACACAGCCAGGCAGCACTAACCGATCAGAGCACTCCAGCAGAGATATGACCCACATAGCCCAATACTCGTTTAATCAGCCTGCTACTGGCAGAGGAAAGAGGGAATCGGAGGGAGGAACAGGGAAAATTTGAGTGTTAGGTGGCTTTAGTTAGTTTTAAGGAATCTAAAATACATTTATTAAAAAAATGTATTTTTTTTCCATTCTACTTGTTCACACTTTCCTTTATTTTTGCTCCTTCCTTTATTGTTGGTCTCCCTACTTTTCTTATTTTTCAACTCCTGTTGCTGTATTATTTTCTTTTATTTCCTGCTCATGAACTGAATCTATGATCAAACTAGATAAAAGATGGCAAAGGTCTTAAATAATATAAAGATGCTGTGCAGAGATTGCACCCAACTGAGTAACAAGAAACATTTGTGGGGGCAGTGCCACAAATAAAAGGGCATGTAACCATTTCATTAAGCTTTTCATATCGTGGCCCAAGTGCAGTTTTTTTTAAATTAAATAACTATTTTTTTTTATTATTATTACAAAAATAAGGGGACTCTATTGTAGGCCAATGCAGATTATTAACTGTTTGACATGTGACAAACAATTATTTTGTTATTTTAAATTCCATATATTCGTAAAATGGTCTGTTTAGCTACACACCAAAGAACAAAGCTGATGTCAGTGTGAGCGAGATATTGTTTGTAGGCTGGAATCTTTTTACATTAATTGCTGTTAGTTTTTCTTCACCATTGTAAATATACCCACATCATGGTGGTAGTTTGTTGTGGCTTCACAGGATTTGTTTAGTAAGACTGAACCAAGAACACCCACCCTAACCAATTAGTAACCAACCGTTCTGCAATCTGAGTTGCAGCCATTTAGAAAATACCAATTTATTGCTGGCGAAGCACCTCCAGTGGTTTGAGTTTTTATCATCTTAAGTATACACAAGTGAAGAATAACAGTTTCAGATCTGTTTATGCAGTAAATTTTGCTCCAAAATGTTTCCTCTCATTGGAATAAATAAACTGTACAGCTATGGTTATAAATTTGACTCAATATATGCAATAGACAGCTGTGATGTCTTTTTGCCAGGATGCATAAGGATGCCAAGATGCATAGCCTGTACAGTGACTATGGGTGTGTTACATGATGTGACACTAGGAGACACCATCAGTATGTGTTGAAATAATACGTATACATAGTCTGCTGAGTTTGCAAGTTTGATCAGTTACAAAGAAACACATTACATAAAAATTATAAATTGATTTGCATGTCCTTGAGTGAAAATAGCATTTGATCCACAAGTAAAACATGATGTTTCTTGTAGGTGGTCACCAGGTTTGCACACATCTCATCAGATGCTTGGCAGCTCCAATGTTTCCATCTCCGTGCTTGACTGTGGGGATGGTGGTCATTGGGTCATACTCAGTATTGCGCTTCCTCAAGATATGGCAGGCTGCACGAATGCCAAAGAACTATGCTTTCATCTGATCACAGCAATTTTTGCCATGCCCTCTCTAAATAATTTATATGTTCACTGGCAAACTTTAAATTGGCCTCTGCATGTGGCTTCTTAAGGGGAGGACTTTACAGATGATGCAGGATTTCAGTCCATTACAGTGTAGTGTGTTACCAACTGTGTACTGTGGCTGGTTTTCCAACTGCCTTCAGATAACTATCAAGCTCTTCCCATGTATGTATGGGTTAATTTAACACCTTTCCCATAATCACCTAAACTCCATGAAGCAAGAACCTGCATTGAGCTCCAGATTCTTGCTAACACCCTTGTATCCCATTCAAGCAGATCTACCATGTTTTCCTTGATGTCCTTTGACAGCTCTTTGGTCTTGCTTATGGTGGTGGAGAGTTTGGAAGAAAAGAAATTGATTCTGTGGACAGGCGTGCTTTATACACATAATAAAGTTGATTGACTGATACATTTTAATTTGAGAGCCAGAATTCTAAGAGATCAAATACTTATTTCACTCAATACAAATCAGTTTATAACTTGTGTGTAAAAAAAAAAAAAAAAAGTAAAGAGAGAAACAATCAAAAGGACTGTAAGTGTGTGTGTGTGGAATGGCAGAACATAGCCAACAGGTTGTTTACAAATTAACTTCATACACACTCTTAGGCCTGTTGCCAAATTAGAGGATGTTGAATCTTCTTACTCCTGCCCTCTAGAGACCACACTAGCTGGAGAAGGTAACTAGCCATTCCTCAGTGGGGTTTACCAAAGTCCACCCAGGGAATCATTAAGAATTTCTATTGCTGGGCAACACTAAGCACATCAGCCCCTAAGGACAAGTTAGCAACTTCACCACATTAAGCGGGTGGAACTGTGTAAACATAGAGGGAACAGACTACATGGAAAAAACTAAATATACAAGTAGACCAACACAATTCTGGCTATGACACAGCTACTGGGAAGGACCTTGACAATTGAGCAAAATCCAAAATGTAATGTGAAGACCTGAACTTTTACAAAGACAGGACTACGAACTTTAGTTTGCAAAAGACAAACAAGTAGTCTGTTTTTTAAAATTGGAATCTTTGAATCCAGTGCCATTGCCACAGGTTTATAAAATTGAGCACTTAGCCATGCAGCCTGCCTTTAAAAACATTTGTCTAGGCATAGATTGATCTAAAGAGCACAATGAATTTGAGCGTGATATAATAAAAGGATGTCAACAACTCAATAAGGGAAATTTTCCTTAAATATTAGATTTATTTTTTTTATATTAGATATTTTTCTAGAAATTCTAAGATCAACTTTACTGGTATTTATACAAAGTGAAAGCTTTCAGAAACCATAGCTACTCAAACCCAAACTGGGTTTACTGAACAAATTATATTTTTTAGGTTTACTTGAGTCATTTGTGCTATTTTAAGAAAACATAAAAAAACCCCTTTTTTTTTTAAGATTTACTTTAAAAAGTTGTTGCACTCAAGTGTGTAAAGTAACTCTGAAGAAATTGGCTGTTTTGTACTCTAAAATGTTTGATTCAATGACAAGCCACTGAATTAACCTGAAAGAATAGAGAATTTTACTGAAATAACATCAAAGAAACTACAGAGGACTCTTTAAAACTGACAATGTAGAGAAATATGTTTTATGTGATTTGACAGGTTAATTCAATGACCTTGAGTGACAAAACAAAACAAACATTTTTTTTCCAGTGTAAATGTACGTTCCAAACCTACTGATTAACATCAGTACAAAAGTTGTGTGCTGGGAGCTTTAAGGCATCCAAGGCCAGGAAGCAACTGCAAGTGTATTGTGTATGTGATCCAGTAATTTTGTTTATATTGTGTATGGACCAAATAAACTTGGAAGAAAGCTGGACCAATTTAAAATATTAACTGATTCATACTTTGATAGACAGGGAGAGAAAAATGTGCAGCAGTGAGTTTCTGCTGGTAGCGTGATCACCATGGGTTACTTGCAGAGGTTCATATCACACTTATTTTTTGTGAAAGTAATTATTCATCAATCACATTACCCTTGAGGTTCAGTCCTTTATATGTATAGAATATGTAAATATATGTTAATCTCCAAACAATGGAGAACTAATGTATTCACTGACAGAAAGAAGTCTTCAAAAATAAATTGCCTAATATGATTCGGTAAACTTCCCACACACTCAGCTATGGCACGCAAAAGCTTTAACTGGCAGAAGCTGTTCTGACAGATCGAAAAAGCAGAATTTAACCTGAGAACCAGACCCAAATGCATGCAGCGAGATGCTTGCATACTCATAGTCTCACCAAATGGTCAGAAACACACATCTGAAGTGAAAACAGTGATGGGTTTAACTCTGTGTTTGTGTTTAATTTCAGCATAATCACTGAAAACACTCAAGAGGCAGAAACCCGCAAAGCTATGTCAGTAATTTATTTGTTGGCAAACAACTTTCACTGTTACAACAAATATTAGTTATGAGATCATTCAACGTGGAACCCATACAAAAAGAATAAATAATTAGCAGTAATATTGTAATAATAATCAAGATCATAATAATTTAAAAAAAGAAATGAAAAACCCAAAAAATTAAAAAAATTAAAAAAACAAACAAACCCAGTGCCACTTTATTTACTCCTGCCAGCTTTCTTTCCTCTGAGCTTGTTTTGCTGTATTTAAACCAATAAACAGATAAATAAATAATTTCTCTCTTGGGGACATGGCGGGGTTTGTGGAATACATGTGCAAGCTACACTTCATACACTTATTCATTTTCCTGCTAAATAAGTAAACATTGGCTTTCCACATTGGACAGTGCTCTTGTGTGCAGATTTTTCACATTTTCAGTACACAAATATGGTGTAGCCATGATATTTCATTGGTAAGACTGACCCCTTTGTAAAATTGTAGATTCTCTGAGCATTTACAATAAGATCGCAACTGATAATACCTGATAAGGTATTATCAGTTGCTAGAATATTTGGCAGAGGATATGTTTTTAAAAACTGTTCTTGTGCAACGTCTTAAATCTGGCGTCTTTGTAATTTTTCACACCGAGGCCCCTCGTGCAGGGTCAAAATGAGATGAGATCCTCTTCCATCAAAAGTCTAAAATGTAGCATTTCCATAGTAATCACTTCCTTCGTCTCTTAACTACTTCAGTTTCCTGCTTGGTTTAAATCTACACAAGTGGCAAAGTATATAGTAACAACTAATTTGCAAAATGTACGTGACAGTGGTGTTGCTATAAAAAGGACCAGGATGAAGTGTGTGTAGGGTATATGCGTATTAATTAAAGAGTGCTTGACCGCCTCTGCATTACGAAAGAGTGACATGAAAGATTGTTTCTTGCTCGTTCTGCAGTCCTCTCGTGAACCGAACATATCATTGCATTTCAGAACGTTTTCACACATAAAAGGTTTGCAACTTAGGATTATAAAATAAAAGACTTGGTCATATGCAACATTTGTATCTGTATCTGGATTCTGTACAATACATAGAAACAGTTTGTGATTTCTTCATAATCCTTTGATAACGGAAAACTTTTACAGAAGAAAGGAGAAGAAACAGAACTTTTTTTTTTCACTTCAGTCTGTTGTAATATGATCTTCCTTCTTTGTTTTCAGTGAAATACACAGTAGCCGCTGTCACTACGACTTGCAGGAATGTTACACCAGCCCAGACACAACTCCAGTTTAGCAGATACGAACAGGAAGAGAACTTCGAACATCAGTTTGATATGGTTACAGTTCAGCCGCCCAAATAATATCAGTGGTTCTTTTTCTTTTCTTTTCTTTTTTTTTTTTTTTTTTTACTTTTTTTTGGGTGATTGTTAGTGAGGGCATATATCATACATCCTTCACTTGATTGGCAGGTAGCGGTGCTTCTTTGGGGCCAGTTTATGCTGTGAACACCAGAGTCTGACGTCCTGCTCTACCCTTTATTGTCGTGGAAACGTCATCCAACGTATGCGTCTTTAAGAGTTAGACAGATAGACAGACATACAGACAAACAGACAGGCAGCTCTTTTCACCCAGGGCTGGGGGCCTTGGCCCTGTTGTGGTGGTAGTGGAGACTATATGCTATAATCTGCTAGAGGTCCATATTGGTAAACTTGTAGGGCTACGGTCAATTCGAAGATTCCAAATAAAAGTAACAGGTACGGTAAAATTACAGAATCCCTCCCCGTTCCTTTTCTGTTCTGAGTTCAAACATTCCATTCTGGCTTGATGTTCACAAAAAGTCTTTTAGAGCTGCCCTCTCAGTCTGCACCTTTTATGACAGTACATTCAATCCCTGCTTTTAACTGGCCAGTGATGTCTCAATCATATTGTCATGGGCCGCCGTTAATGTTACACACAGTACCTCAATCCAGGGTCGGGCCAGCTCAGTCTGTCAGTCAACAACACAGAATGTTTTCACTGAAAGGTTGAAAGTGTAAAGGTGGGCTGGGGAGGGACAGAAGTCTCGACTGCCTCTATAGACTGGTAACCAGGTGAGAAGGGTCTACAGGCGGCTCCTCGGGTGATGAATCGGACTCATCCTTGCTCCCAGAGACCATATATCCATCACTGCCACCACGGCCCATGTGGTAGTAGCTCTGCAGCTCGTGAAGGTGATTCCTGGAGCCCAAGTTTGGCATGCTCTTATAATAGACATCATCCAGTTCAGGAGCAGTAGCACTCTTACAGGGCTGTAGCTCCCCGGAGCTGTCTTCCTCTCCGTCTGTTAAACCATTCATCTGCCCATCTGGGAGGTCCGTCAGCACTGGCATGCTGGTGTAGAGTGAGTCTCTGTGGTTTGGTGAGTGCGTGTGCTCATCAGTGTGCTCGTTTGTCAGCAGGGGAAAAAAGCTCTCGCTGGTCTCTTGAGGAATGCGCCGTGGCCGGGAGAAACTGTGAGGAGGCGGCGGCGGCGGGGGGTGGCTGTCTGGCGGAGGAGGCCGTGGCGGCAGGAGAGGTGCATTGGACTCCTCTCTGATAATCTCCAAACCCAGGTTCTCCTCATGGGGGAAGGCTACAGAGTTGTCTAGTACCATGGGGCCATTGTCCTCTTTACTGCCTCCCACACATCCACCAACTCCACTGCTGCTGCTGCTGCTGCTGCCCCCTGCCAGGCTCCCTGGAAGAACCAGGCAAGAATCATATTACACCACACATCTATGTTAGCACACCGACGTTAAATCATTTTGAACAAAAAGCACTGCCACTGCTACCCAAGGCAGAAACTTTAGCATTACTAGTAAAACATGTATTTAATTTTTAAAATTGTATACTTTATTGACCCTCGTGGGGAAATTCCTCTCTGCATTTAACCCATTCACTCTGTGAAGTTTAAAGTCCCCAGTCTAATTTTCAGAAATTAACAACAGATTAAATTAGTCCTGCTATGTGACACCTGACCCAAAGAGAGCGATTTAAAGGATGTCAGCTCCTTTGATGTCATTGTCCAGGTTGTCTTGCTTTCGAAATTACAGTTTTACTCGAGCTCACCACTTTCAACAGTGCCATTTTCGCCAGCATCATATGTCTGTTATCCAGTAAAAAAAAAAAAAACAAAAACCCAAAAAACTACTGTTTGCTAGATCTGCCCACTACCAAATGTCAGACAGGCAAAGCAAAAAAAGGAAAAAGGATCAACTTCAGGTAAATCTACGCTTCACAATAGCTGCCAAAATTGTAAAAGTTTAGTATTAACATATCAGCTGTGATAATATGTCGCAGTTGTCTAAGCTGTCTGCGAACGGTTAGAAATAATAATTATTGTAGATTTTAATATGGTGCTCACCACTTCTATTGTGCTGTTTTGTTGAGTTCACCTGAACCCTCAAAAGGAAGGGTTACTGCAAATCATTATAAATGACAGGCTTTTACTTAATTCAGTTTAATAATCACCTGTCTGCATAAATCATTGTAACCAGATAAAAACCCAGATTCTACTCATTCGCCCACAGAAACAAATAAAAAGTGTTTACACACATTTATAATTACACTAAGACTATTTTTGTTGTAGTGAGTTAACAAGCAGTGCCACTTAATAAATCAAAATATTTACATCTGTTTATCAAAACCTTCAATTATATAAATGAAACCACATTCACCTCCATTGGCCATGCTGCTGTTCACCAGTTTGTTCATGAGGTTGTGATTGCGCTCCGTGGTTGCTCTCTCATGATTGTTGAGGTAAGATGGGATATAGTTGGACGTCAGCTCCTTGAGGATCTTCTTCTCTAGAGTTGTCTCCTTGTGGTTGCCGTGGGTGCCGTAGCCGGCGCTACGGTCGAGGATCTGGACACAGTCGCTCAAGTACTCACTGCTCGCCATGCTGTAGTTGTTGGCATGGTTACCATTAAGAGGGAGTGTATCCATAACACTGGAGTCTCTTGCGTTGTTCAGGATGCCCTCTGAGAAACAATTTTAAAAAGTGCTAATTATTAAGATGTAAGAAAAAAACAACTCCCAAGTGGTTTATTTTACAAATGAAAGATTTTAATTATTGTTTCACATCGTAGTGGGTGCTGTGAATTGAGGATTAAAAATTAGCAATGATAAATTTCTTGGAAAGAAAAATGCTTCAAGCGTCCATAATTCATTAAGGAGAATCTTCATAAGTACTCTTCTTTTTCAATTGCTGCTAGCGCTACAACAATACAAAAAGAAAAGTTAAAATTTCACTGAAAAATGTTCTAAGTAGAACTTCTAGTAATTATACAGGAGTTATTATCACATCTCATCTCCCTGCTGGTCGACTAATACTATAGATACTGTATATCGACTGGAAAACCTTTTGGGGAAAAAAGGTTTTTGCATAGGTTGGATTTAAAACATTAAATTGCTTTAAAGTCAAGAAAATAATTATGTAGCTGAAGTAGTTTGAGTAATAATGTAGTCCATACTTGTGTCTCGGTATGGTGCTAATGGACAGCATGAGGGAGAGAGAGAGAGAGGAGAAACACAGATGTGAATTTCAACATTGACAGAAACACATTTCAGCCACCATTACATCAACAATTGCTCAACAACTAAAGGCAAGTTGACAAATTTTAAACACAAAAATCTTACATAATGATTACAGAACAAAATATCTGTGCTTTGTTATAAAGACAGAGAAAGAAACAGCATAAGAATCATATTTAAAATGCTATATATGTAGATATTAAGCATACGCAGACACATGCTGTTGCACAAGCAACACAAGGCCAGAATGACACATGCATATAAAAATAAAAGTAAATCTAACATTCATATAAAATGTAATATATAAGAAATATTTCATGGTTCCCAAGTATCTTATTTAAGATATAGCAAATCTGCAAATAGTAATTTAAATAGAGTTTTATGCATATATGTACATTTCAGTGTCATTGATCATCTCACTTGGGAACCATAACATGCATGCATCAAAATAGAAAGCACCTTTTAAACTGAAAGAACCATGCAAACTAAACCAATAAATAGATAAAATAAAGCAACTCTATGCTACATTTAAAAATGTTGTATGTTCATAAATGGAACATCAGCCACACCTTGGGTGTTGTACATGCCCACAGCTGGGTTGTTATAGACTGCCGAGTCCCCCAGGAGCGTGTTATAAGGATTGTTAGTACCATGGGGACGAAGGAGAGCATTAGTTATAAGATGATTAGCCATGGCTCCTGGTACAGGCAGATAGAGAAAGAGAGAGGAAAAGCAATAGCCAAGTCGAGAGAGGAGGAGAGAGGAAAAGCAACAGCCAAGTCAAGAGAGAAAAAGAGAGAAGCACTCAGGAGGAAAAAAAAAACAGTGGAGATAGAGGTTAAAGGAGAGAACATGTAGCCATTGCAGAGTGGAAGTAAGCAAGAAGGAAAAAAGAAGAAGGGAGAGCGAGATGGAGAGTGAGTGTGTGGAAGAAAGAGGGAGAGAAGAGGACAAGTAAATCAAACAGGCTAACAGTTCAGGGAGAAAGGCAAGAAAAAGCTTGACAAGTCATTCTTGCAGCCATTGCATACAGGCTGAGGGAGGGAAAGGGAGAAGGAGACAGAGAGACAGAGAGAGACAAAGAGAGAGTGCCATAGCTTGGAGCAGACTGTGCTGCAGTTCAATACGCTTGAGCAGAGAAGCATGACTACAGGACAGTTAATGGACAAAGGGGCCACAGAAAGTGTTTTCAGTGCATTTTCTGAGAGACTGCTCATATACACATTAAGACAATGCAAAAAATACAGGCAACAAATGGGCACGACAGCTCTTATGCATTCATCCTCATGATGCTATCGACACTGTATGAAGCAGGCTGTGCTACTGCTGTCTGTGCATGTCATATAGCTTTAAAACAGAGAGGGGAAAAACAGGTTCAAATATCTCTGTGGTTTCAGCATAAACTCAAAGCAAAACATGATAAGAAATAATTATCTTTATCATAGTTTCCTTTTCCTTTTAGTACGTTAGCAGCACCACTAATGAGGTGCAGAGATGTTATTATACATGACCAACCACTGTGTATGTGACGACCTAGTGGAGAGTCTGCATCATGCAGTTTTTGCTTTTCTTTTCTGCTCTTTCTAGCGGCTTCAGATGCAATCTTGCTAATATTATACAGTTGTCACTGACTGTGTGGGATCTGAACTTATGGTTATGTAAACTAGCTACATCTACCATTATATGGATGCATCCCGTACCCAGTAAAATCATGTCTAAAGGCTAGTAAATCAATAAAAAATATAGGGGCACAGCAATTTTTCACTTCCCTAAGGCATTTTTTTCTCATTTCTACACAATGTATACTATAAACTTATAAACTACCCAGCATTTAAGAACTACATAAGTCAAATATTGTCATAATATTCAAAAAAAGGGAATATATGCATTCTAGATCCTTACAAATGTATGACACTGAAATGAAAATCACGTTAAGGATCTGTTATCTTTAATTACTTGAACTGATCCCTCCTTTTCTCGGTGCTGCCAAAAGTCAGCCACCATTACGTACATGCATGAGTTATTTACTGGTTGATTATGTGATGTGACTACTGGAACTATTATTGATCTTAGTTTTGCGGATGTTGTCTGTAGATTTCCAGCACGTGTGTATATATATATATATACATACAGTGGGGCAAAAAAGTATTTAGTCAGCCACCGATTGTGCAAGTTCCCCCACTTAAAATGATGACAGAGGTCAGTAATTTGCACCAGAGGTACACTTCAACTGTGAGAGACAGAATGTGAAAAAAAAATCCATGAATTCACATGGTAGGATTTGTAAAGAATTTATTCGTAAATCAGGGTGGAAAATAAGTATTTGGTCAATAACAAAAATACAACTCAATAGTTTGTAACATAACCTTTGTTGGCAATAACAGAGGTCAAACGTTTACTATAGGTCTTTACCAGGTTTGCACACACAGTAGCTGGTATTTTGGCCCATTCCTCCATGCAGATCTTCTCAAGAGCAGTGATGTTTTGGGGCTGTCGCCGAGCAACACGGACTTTCAACTCCCGCCACAGATTTTCTATGGGGTTGAGGTCTGGAGACTGGCTAGGCCACTCCAGGACTTTCAAATGCTTCTTATGGAGCCACTCCTTTGTTGCCCGGGCGGTGTGTTTTGGATCATTGTCATGTTGGAAGACCCAGCCTCGTTTCATCTTCAAAGTTCTCACTGATGGAAGGAGGTTTTGGCTCAAAATCTCACGATACTTGGCCCCATTCATTCTGTCCTTAACACGGATCAGTCGTCCTGTCCCCTTGGCAGAAAAACAGCCCCATAGCATGATGTTTCCACCCCCATGCTTCACAGTAGGTATGGTGTTCTTGGGATGCAACTCAGTATTCTTCTTCCTCCAAACACGACGAGTTGAGTTTATACCAAAAAGTTCTACTTTGGTTTCATCTGACCACATGACATTCTCCCAATCCTCTGCTGTATCATCCATGTGCTCTCTGGCAAACTTCAGACGGGCCTGGACATGCACTGGCTTCAGCAGCGGAACACGTCTGGCACTGTGGGATTTGATTCCCTGCCGTTGTAGTGTGTTACTGATGGTGACCTTTGTTACTTTGGTCCCAGCTCTCTGCAGGTCATTCACCAGGTCCCCCCGTGTGGTTCTGGGATCTTTGCTCACCGTTCTCATGATCATTTTGACCCCACGGGATGAGATCTTGCGTGGAGCCCCAGATCGAGGGAGATTATCAGTGGTCTTGTATGTCTTCCATTTTCTGATGATTGCTCCCACAGTTGATTTTTTCACACCAAGCTGCTTGCCTATTGTAGATTCACTCTTCCCAGTCTGGTGCAGGTCTACAATTCTTTTCCTGGTGTCCTTCGAAAGCTCTTTGGTCTTGGCCATGGCGGAGTTTGGAGTCTGACTGGTTGAGGCTGTGGACAGGTGTCTTTTATACAGATGATGAGGTCAAACAGGTGCCATTCATACAGGTAACGAGTGGGGGACAGAAAAGCTTCTTACAGAAGACTTTACAGGTCTGTGAGAGCCAGGGATTTTCCTTATTTGAGGTGACCAAATACTTATTTTCCACCCTGATTTACGAATAAATTCTTTACAAATCCTACCATGTGAATTCATGGATTTTTTTTTCACATTCTGTCTCTCACAGTTGAAGTGTACCTCTGGTGCAAATTACTGACCTCTGTCATCATTTTAAGTGGGGGAACTTGCACAATCGGTGGCTGACTAAATACTTTTTTGCCCCACTGTATATATATATATGTATATATTAGGGGTGCAACGATACTCGTATCGATATTGAACCGTTCGATACAGTGCTTTCGGTTCGATACGCATATGTATCGAACAATACAAAATTTTTAATTTATTTTATCAACTTTCCTTCTGACAATGCTGTCTGTGGCAAATTGAACCTCCCCCACCCTCATTCAGATCTGGCGTTTGGAACTATTTTGGTTTTCATGTGAAGTATGACCCTGAAGGTAAGCACATCATGGACCAAAGTAAAACAGTATGTTGGATGTGCCAGCAATGCTCAATTACATTGGTGGGAACTAGTGTGTTAGCGCAGTTAGCTCGTTAACGTGTTGGCCGTCCAGCCCCACGCACGGGGCGATCCGCGGTAGCTCGTTAATGGAGATTTGCCGTGTTGTGGCGTTAACGTCATTTCAACAAGATTAACGCTGACAGCACTAGTGGGAACACAACTAATATGACTGCACATTTACACCGAAGTGGAAGCAGACAAAAACAACAAGCACGCATGCTACAAACTTTACCTGAGTCATTTAGACAGCCGTTAGCACATGATTCTCCTTATGGGGACCTGATATGTTTAATATGCTGCTGAGAGTATAGCCCAGAAGAAGCGTATAGTATAGCTTTTATTTTGGAAAGAACCATTTCTCTGTAATAAACTCTCTTTTCCAAAGATGAGTTATTCCTCAATCAGATACAGGGCTCGCAAAATCGCTAGCCCGACGTCCCGGGGCTAGCGTTCCAGTCGGGCTACCAAAATCTATCTCTGCCCTGCCCGTCGGGCTATCGTAGGAAGGAAAAATATATGTCAATGCTTTTGCATTCTTTCGGAAATGTAGCTGGGTAATTATGTCATTGGCATCGGTGAGCCACTGTGCCTGTGTAAAAGCAGCAGGATATATATTTTAGTTCTGCTGAGCCAAATAAGACAGGTCAGGGTGAAGAAGTGACAGCCAAAGAAAAGCTTACCACAAAACGGAAAAGTTATGACAAATCAGACTATAAGGCAAAAAGAAAGTGCAGCTTTATGGTTTCATGGACAAAAGAATTTCTGTGGCTGCAATATGACAAGCTAAATAACCAGGGCTGCACATAAGTGGTCCGCAGGTGCGCATTCGCTGTCAAAATAAAAAATGCACACAAGATAAGAAGTTGCAACGCGTGTTTGCATACATAAGATTTTCTGGAGGAGGACAGACATTTGTTTAGAACTCTTAAAGATGTCGAGGAAGCTCCTTTAAGCAATTACTTTGGTGTTCCTCCACCTCCAAAGAAATGTCAGGAGTCCGAACCACAAAATAAGCACGTATTCTCGGAAAAGTGGTTGCAGGAGGTGAGCAGGCTTCAAACAAATGATGAACGCACAGAGATGTGGTGCGGAATGTGCCGTGAAAATCCCACTCTAGCGGACAAAAACAGTGCCTTTTATATGGACGCAAACGCGCATTGCAACTTCTTATCTGGTGTGCGTCTTTTATTTTGACAGCGAATGCGCACATGCGGACCACTTATGTGCACCCGTGTAAATAACATAATGTTCTGCCGGGTGTGTTGTTGTTTCCCTCGATTTCTGAGTCAACAAGTGCCTTTGTTACTAGGACCAATAATTTTAAGAAAGGCCCCCATTAGAACCCATGAGAAATGCAAGAAATGCATTATTGCTCAGTCTGCAATATCTTTCCTAGAACAAACACCAATTGCAAATAACATACTAAAAATAAACCTGAGAATCAGTTTAAAACAGCGTATTATGTTGCAAAGAGTGAACTACCACTGGCAAAATTTAGCAGTCTTTGCAAACTTCAAAAAGCAAATGGCCTCGATCTTGGTTCCACTTGCCTCTTACCCGTGACTTCAGTGGAAATTTCAAATTCAGGATCTGACACAGACTGATTCATGTTTGATGTTTTGTTTCCAAAAGAGGAAACAAAACATCAATCAAAAAATTGCTCTCTTTTTTATTCGGGCTACTTAAATTTATTTTCGGCTACCAAAAACTGAAGAGTCCCTGCCCTGAAGGGCTACCAGGGATTTTGAAATTTTGCGAGCCCTGAGATATATTTATTTATTTTTATTACTTTTTGGTTTCAGCAACATTAAATTTAAAAACTGTACTTTTGAGTTAAAATATATATTTATAATTTTAATAAATGACAAATTAAAAAGGCATGAAACTTTTCTTTGTATCGAAAAAATATCGAATCGTGACACCAAAGTATCGAACCGAACCGTGAATTTTGTGTATCGTTGCACCCCTAATATATATATATATATATATATATATATATATATATATATTGCCTCACTTTAACCTTACTAGTTTCTGGCTTACGTAAGGTGTTTAGTTGGCCATGACAGGAAATTTACTCTGTGAAAGCGTTGCCACATACACTAAGTAATATAACTACACTGAAAAAAAGGCCATGTTGGATTTACTTCATAAATATATAATTCAATAGTGGACACTGGTTGCACACAAATGTTTTGCTTTGGCAGAAACTTAAACAACTGAGTTAAATCAACACAACTTATTCATATTCAATAAACCTGTGCATTTTGTGTTGATAAAACGCGATTGAAACATGTTTAGATGAAGTAAGTTGAGCTCTTGGAATATTTTAATCCTTCACAATTTTGTCATTTTATTTCAACACTATTCAATAACTTTTACCCCAGTACTACTTGGTCACCTAAATACTACATGTTGTCTTCATATTACATAATGTTCAATCAAGTCTAGAGTCTGGTTACCATAAAAATTGAATGGATCTACAACAACTACCATGTTCCTATCTTTATCCTGGTTGCAGGGGGCTGGGGCATGAAATCCTGTGCAGTGTCACAAGATTTAACATTGCTATATTATTGACTTACTTCACTCAAACATGATATGAAGAATTTAATCCAGCCTCACTGCATATAATGTAGTTTCTACACTATATAGTTACACTTCACTTTAAAGCATGAGGCAATTGTGTTAAACACACAAGATGCTTACATAAATCAAAGAGATGGCCAATCACTTTTTTTCAGTGTACAGCTTCTTTAGTCTGACTCTGTTATTGTAAGCTGGTGCTGTCAGTGTTTATTAAATACACATGTGAAAACAGTATTAGGTGATAGACAATTATCTTTTACTGCTAGGGTTCCAGATGAAGTGCATACCTTGGATTTGCAACCCCCCCCACCCCCTTTTTTTAAAATCTTTTTTCACATTAAGTAACAGCTACATTTTGCATTAATTGAGAATATCATAGTGTTTGAGTTTCACTAAAATGAAAAACAGCCCCATACTAACAACTGACTCCTATGTTCCTGAGCATACCACAGAACCTTTTTTTGGTCATTGCTGTGTAGGTCTCTCTTCTTCATTATAGCTGAAATGACCTGGGCATAACAAGAAGTCGGTCTCTTATCTGACAATCCAATTTATTCCATTCCACCGTTATCCAATAAGTCAAAGTATGTAGTTATTTCAACATCTACTGGCTAAGTAGCTCCGTGTGGCATTCTTTAAAGTGTGAGGGAAGGAGGAGGTGCGGGAGTCTTAAGCCCTGCCTCACTAAGTGTGTGATAATTCAAGCGCTGACACGCACCATGTCTGCTTTAGTATCAATCTGTCATGCTAACAGCTTATTAGTGGCCTGAAGAAAGTGAGGGCCACACCTCAGCTTAGAGTCTAACAAATGGCAGCATGTGTTCTCTTGTGTGTGTGTGTGTATGTGTGCACGTATTTCAAACTGTGTGGCCATTTGGGTATCTATGCCCTCATTACCCTAGCCCTCGGATAGCCATACCCATTGAGTTCATTCCTACAGTCCATTACACTGTCCTACTCTGAAGGGACTGCAATACACAGCTCTAAATAAAGTAGGGATACACTGAACTGGGCTTATTCGTTTAAAAGGTTTGAGACTACAATAGCGTACAAATTCTCAGGTGCAAATCCTGCAAAGTTTCACTCTACTTAAAATGAAATGGGATGCTATGTGATGTGTGATGCTGTGAATTTATCTAAAATATAACATTAATCTGCATAGCACACTGTATTATAACAAAGGTGTTATGGTGTTTAGTTTAAGTCCTTAACACATACTAACTTAAAGGATTCAAACCTACAGCAGTTAAACAAACATCTGTCCTTGCAAAAAGAAGATTGGTGCTACAGCACAGTTAGCGCTTCACTCTGTAGATTTAATATTGTGACAATAAAGTAGTTTCAGTTTTGACGGGAGCCTGCCCCGACCTCTCCTTCCTGTGAAAAAGCAGCTTTTGAAGCAGCAAAAATAAGTAAGCGATATTTACACTATCCTGCTAATCTTCCGATCTTCAAGAACAAAATACCATTATCGGTAGTCTGGACCGCAGCTACTTTGCTAAATGACAGCGTATGCTGCCTGTGCCTCCTGCTATTAATAAAGCAGATAGGGTGACAGTGATGAGGATGCAAATTGTAGGTATCCCGTGGTTACCTCTGTTGAGCGTAGCAGAGCTGTTGATGTCTCCAGTGATGAAGGAGGACTCCTGTTTCCTCACAGTGTCATTCCACATCCGCCTGATACGACTCTATACACATGAAAAAAGAAGCGAGAAAGAAAGAAAAGGGTAGAGACGGTATGGGCAAATTCGTAGAGGGGAAACAATAAAATGCAAGGGAAAAGAAATCAAAGGAAGAGCCAGCAACAGATCAAGGGAGAAAGGACACGACAACAAAGAAGGGAGAGAAATATAGTGAGAAAGGCGAGGCGATTGGCAAAAAAAAAGGATCAAATTAGTGCAGGAGAGGCAGTAAATGGAGAAAAAAAAACCAAAGCAACATCCGACAAAAGAGAAACAGGCAGGGAAAAATAATCATACATCAGTGTCTTTTCTACTCCATATACATTTTTTAAGCAACATTGTCTGTCACAGTCAGGGTTTTGGATCTCACACTTTCAACAAAACATCCATATTTTAAGTAGAGATGCACTGAATGTAATTTTACTGGACTATTGCATTTTTCTTTATTTGCTATGTTTTCTAACCTTTTTTTCGTGGAGAATTTCCATTTTTGCTCATAATAAAACATAGAAAAGTTTTTGAAACAGTCAATGTTTTCCAGTACGACATCAGGTTACTGAACCTACTATCACTCCCACTCCAACAAACGCATAATCAAGTGCTCCAGGTTACTGGACACAATATTGACCTTCTTCATTTACTGGCAAAGAGTGCCAACAACAGTATATGATGCCAACTGAGCTGGGCAGATCGTGTCAGAGTTGGAGCTAAACAAAAGTTATTCTGACTTTGCTCTTATTGCAGAAAAGAGAGTTCTGAAATTACTAATGGATTGGCAGAACTATGAAAAAGAGTACATGGCAGATGGCTACACTGGTAGATTACTGGCAACTGAGTTAGCAGTATGAGGAAGCCAGATACATTTACAGCTTATAAGATATTACATTTTGCTTCACAGAAGTAATATATCTGCACAGCAATTACAGTTGTTTTTGTTGTCTAAGGTGCACTATCGGCTGTGGTGGATGGCAACGAAATCGGTTATACCCTTGATCGGATATACTAGCCGACTGATCGGTGCATCTCTAATTTAAAGCCCCAAAATAAACCGAATGGCATTCCAACTTAAAGTCGCATTTAATGTGTTTGCCTAAAATATGAGACGAGTTGAAAGTGAACAGCGATGACCCAAAACCCTCATGGCGTTATCTGGCCTCACCTGAGAATCTGCTGTGCTGTAGCGTCCAGGTGTGCAGGCAGGTAAGCTCACCTGTGAGCCTGTGGAGTAGCGGCCCGGGGTCCGCGAGGTGGTGGTTTTACTGGAGGAGGATATAGAAGTCTCCACGCTCTTGCCGCTGCAGCAGTGGGTGCGCAGACATTTGCCGTACTCTTTACGCACCTGGGCCCCAGATGGTGGGAGGAGGAAAAAAGCGGCAGAAACTGTAAATGCACTCTCAGCCAGCGCGTACAAAAGAGGGGGAATTGATTGATGTTTTTACTTTGACGTTGCACATAATGATGCATATTTTCACGATGACAGGCCGAGAAAGAAGAGACAAACTCTTCTTCTACTCAACTTCCTTGTGCAAACACTAAACCCATAAATTTAGACATTAGAAGATTAGCTCCATAAACTTTCCCCCATCAACATCCTCCCCAAGCTGCCACATATTCATCTAAAATGGACATATTCCTTAGGGGGACATGTGATGCACTTGTACACACAGAACATCTGCATTTAGATCCCAATCAAGTTAGAACAAATACGACTGTAATTGCTTTTTAACAAGCTCGTTGGACTGGCAGGCATATATTGCCACATGCTCTGTTTGAACAGCTGTGTGGTGAGTTGCTCCATGCATCTTGGGAGAAACCAAGTTGGGTCGCAGCCAAAGAAAACCTCATCATTGTTCTGAGGACATCTCTCTGGATACCTGATCCCGTGACCTAGCACATACCTAAGTATACTGTGCACACACACCACACTTGTTTACTGGTCATGCACTTGAAACTAAAAATTGTCTGTGGGATGGCAGCCAGATGAGAGTATTAAGCATTTGATGAATCTTCTTTCCATATCCTACTCCTCTTCTGGAGTCCCAGGCACTGACAGTGTGTGGGAGACTGTAAAAGTATCCCGGTGTGTGTAGGCTCTTCCTGGAAGCCACACATAACTCAAGTATAAAAAAAAAGTACACACATGTGCTCACAAATGCCAGTAATCCTTTAGGC
The DNA here is from genome assembly GCF_056152115.1 of Neolamprologus brichardi. Lineage (NCBI taxonomy): Eukaryota > Metazoa > Chordata > Actinopteri > Cichliformes > Cichlidae > Neolamprologus > Neolamprologus brichardi. The sequence goes on from NC_142109.1 coordinate 19,755,603, forward strand.
CAAGTAACCCCCCCCCCCCCAAACAAAAAAAAAACTTGAAGAGCTTGTTTTGTTTTGATTTTTAAATTATAGAGGACTTGAAAGGCGAACCGTGTGTTAATGTGAGTCATAAAATCATAAAACTCACTTGAGGAAATTACTTAAAGTTTCAGCCAATTAGACTTTAAAACACTCGTGCATGTCCTCTTCCTGGGTCCAATATTTAAAACAATTAGAGCTGAATATTATCAAAGTGTATAACATGCTATTTCAGGTGCGATGACCCTGCCTGATGATGGAAAACTTTCTTTGCTGCTGCGAGAAGAAGTAAGACAAGCAACTCAGTTTGTTACCTGCTGCCTCATGGCAAGACAGACAGTGACAGTGAAAGAGAGTGTTAGGTAGCAAGAATGAAAAGGTGAGAGAATTGAGCAGTAGGGATACTGCATGACCAATCAAACCTCTGTGACAGCTCTGCAGATATTTTTGGTGTCCCTGTTGATCATTTCTGGCTCGCATGTGTGCCTCTGTGTGTGTTTGTATGTCTGTCTGTCACACTGGCAGCTTCTGTCTAGCTTTGTGCCTCACCTTTTTCTGCAGTATGCAGTGGAAGATGAAGATAAACATGCCCTGCAGAGAGTTGAAGATGGTGAAAAGGTAGGCCATGATCACGGTGCTCTCGTTGATGTACATTAGCCCGAACGCCCAGGTCAGACCGAGCAGACACAGCAGAGCTATGGCCCCGATCACCCAGGACCTACATGAGAAGAGAAACAGTGAAAAATGAGAAATGCTCGTCTTGTTACTGTGTGTCATTATCAAATGAAATTCAAACATGAGAAGTTTGTCTTTTCCCCCCGTGGTGAAAAAACTAATCAGTCAAGGCTGACGCATGAGGGACCATGAGATGGTAGAGGGGTTAGAAAGGGTTCATTATGAGCCCCAACACTGTAGGAGTAGACTGGAGAAAACAGCGGGAGTTTTGCTTAAAAGAATTAAAGCCTTATAAAAGGGTTTAGAGGAGGCAGTGCGAGTGGATCTTTTCATTTAGATCCAATCTCCAGAGAGCGAGGAGAGGTTATAAGCGAGCTGACGTCAGCCACGGGTATCACGAAGAAAAGCATTCTTCACCGAGCACACTTTTCCCAAGCTGCAGCCAAACTTTCTCAAAGTATATGACAGGAGGTAAAAAATCATTTTCAGGCAGAAGTAGGTCCTGAAGTCTGTTAGCGCACTTGTGACTATAACAGTTTAATGGGAGTAGATTTGATAAAAGTTTTTAAGGCTGCAAACCTTCATTTCAAATAAAGGCTATGAAAAAGTGAGTCATAAAGGCCAAATGTCAGAGAAACTTGGTCATGTGGAGGCATGTGGAGGCATGTGTATGCATCGTAAGTCCTTGTCTGAGAATGTGTGTGTGCGCGCACGTGTGTGTGTGTGTGCGCGTGTCCACGTGAGTGTCTTCATCGGGCAGTAAGCAGAGGGACATTACGGCCATTATAAATGACATTTCCCACTAAAGGTCATAGATTTGGGTCTGCCAGAGCCGAGATGATAGCTGTTAATTTGATTGGCTGACTGGGCAGTGATCACCCCTAACGCAAGTGATAGAGACAAAGAAAACCGGCAAGGAAAGAAAGAGCAGGAATGGAGATAGAGAGAGCGAAAAAACGCAGCGGGAGAGATATTAGGAGAGTCATGAGGAAGGAAGACAGACAGAGGAGGAGAGTAAGTGAGTGAGACTAAGGTGATTGATTCGATGTTTCCCTCTGTGGCACCATTCAGGCGAGACAGAACCTCCAATAAAGCTCGTCTGACGACCCTCTTCAATAAAGGGTATACCCATCTCTCTTTTCCATCCCACCATTTCACCTCTTCCTCCAGTGTTCCCTTGAGTCATGGTTTCTCTCTCAGCTCTGTTTCCATGAATTCACATCTCTTTATAATATTTCAATAGCACATTAGGTCTATAGGTCACAGGACTTCACAAATCACACATGAACAAGAAATCCATTTTACAAGACAGGTTCACGGTTAATTTAGGTGTGTGCATAGACTACAGGAAGACACATGAATAACAAGCAAACCAAACAAAATGTCTCTAGGAAGACAACACTGATTGGAGAGTGGCCTTACCAGAGCCAATCCACAACAAAGATAACTTATGATGGCTTGGAGTTAGAGAGACAAAGAAAACAAAAGGAAGAAAAAAATAAGACAAAAAGAGCATGATGGTGATTAACGAATAAATGAACCACAATAAGACATGACTAATGAAGTGAAATAGATTAAAATCTAGACAGCCTTCAGTGTTCTCAGAAAGACTAAGGAAAGTCATTAAGAAGACGGGGGAAAGATCCAAAGCATCGTGTTTTAAACGATTCTTTGATTTCCATCTTTCATCAGGTTTTTTCTTATTAGAGTACTTTTTCCTGAACTGCAGCAAAGATCAGCTGGCTTCGCCTTTGCTTCTGAAACACTTCCTGCTTGAAGTCCTACTTAAAAACTGCCTCCATTGGCAGTAATATTTAAATGATATGAGAACCGAGTCATTTTTGGGATTTACATTATAAATTCTGAGCTCGGATACGCGTTGAACTCTCAGCCAAGGCATATTGTTTGAATTAGACTGAGCCTTTTTTGTCTTGAGCTGAACTCGAACAAGAAATGACACAATCCCGATTAGTTAGCTTGGTAGAAAGAGTTTCAGTATTTAATGGAAGTGAAGTCATATTTCAGTGGCACTCTCTAAGGGTCTCTTGAATAATAGGGACATGCCTGAGAATAATGATTTGAAGAATGTAGAGGGTAGCATCTCAAAATTATGTAAGATAAAAGGTGAAAGGCACTCCATGCGACAGGGTAGCATAAAAATGTAGAATTAATTGAATAGTTCGACTTTTTGGGAAATGTGCTCACTTTCTTGCAGAGATGAATGTGAAGATTGATGCCACTCTTGTGTTTGTGCAGCCATGATGAAGTCGGAGCCAGCAGCTAATGAGCTTAGTGTAAAAACAATACTCCTGGTTCTGTCCAAAGGTAACATTATAATGCTCACTAATTACTATGTTATAGCCTTTTGCTGACTCCATAAACAAAACAAACTGAAACCAACAATGCGAGAGGATAAATTCGGAGATTGTGTCTCTCTTGGCTGAGAAATAGTATTGCACCTTACCTCCATAATTTGTGTTTATGCTTCCACTTATATATAAATTATACAAGCAACAGAACATAAAGGCTTTAACTGAACTAAAGGTATCAACTTGTAGCTTTTGTTACCATTGGGCAGCGCCAGGCTTAGTGTTTCAACCCTATTTGAGTCTTATGCTAAGCTAAGCTAACCATCTGCAGCAACAGTACTGCGCAAAAATTTAGAGTTATGCCTCATTTCTTTGTATTTTGCTAGGAAATAGGAAGAAGTTGAATAGTTGAAGTGATTTAATGAAACGTGTGTAAACACACACACAGTATAAAAGGCGAAAACAAAGTTTGTACAAAGTGAAGTGAATATCCATTACGCCGACCTTTATTCTTTAACATAGCCTGAACTCTCTTATGCAAGTTTTAATTCTTTAATTAGTCTTCAGGAATAGTTCTCCAGACTTCTTGAATGACATTGAAAGCTCTTTGGATTTTGGCTCTTTTCTGTTCTCTGTCAAGATGATCACACACGGCTTCAATAATGTTGATGTCTGGGCTCTGGGGAGGCCAATCCATCACTGACAGCATTTATTATGTTTTTCTCTATCCAGGTATACTTTTAATGCACTGCCAGTATCTTTGGGATCATTGTCATGGTGTAAACTGAAGCTGTTTCCTATCAGGAGTTTTCCAGATGGTGGATCAAAATCAGGTCATACTGTAGAAACACTGTTGTACTTTTCTGCAAACATCCTCAGAAAATATTGATAAAGATTAGAACAAAAAATGTGAAATTTTGATTCACCACACCTTAAGACCTGTTGCCACTGATTTTGAGTCCAGTTATTGTTTAATGTTTCGAATTTCTGCCTTTTCTCTGTTTCCTTTCCTTATGACTTGCTTCTTGAAAACTATCCTTGCACCGAATAATGCTTTAAATAATAATAGACGGATCAAATGAACAGCCAGGTGTATTTTTGACTTGACTTTACTATTTATTTGCTGTAGATAGTTTTTCTAGGCGTGCTACTTCTTTTGTTCTGCCCTTGTCCAGTTTCCTGTTTCATGACACACTGCACACCATTGGGAGTCTTTGGGAATCATCTTGAGAATGCCAGTTCATTCCTTGAATTAGTCTGTTTATGCTCAAATGACTCATAAGTCAATGTTAAAAAAAACTAAACATTTAACTGAAAATAGTCAGGTACAAGGACTGGATTGAAAATGAGTGCAAAAGCATTGGAACACCTTTGGAAAGCCTGGAGAACTATTGCTCAAGACCCCTTAAAAGTGGCAAGAAGATATAGATCTTCGCAATACTGTTGTGTCTTTTTCACAATACTGCTTATAGATTGTACTGTACAGACATCTGTCTTCTATTAGTTCTCCCTTTTGCAAAAAAAAAAAAAAGCACAGTTCCCAAATGTCAAACTATTCCTTCTGCTTTATTCACACAAGCATGCATAATCACAAATCAGATGCACAAGTGTAGTAGCAGGATTGAAGAACTTACTTGATGTTGTCCAGACACCCAGAGTCTGGTTTGAGAATGGCCGTATGATGGAACATCTTATAAAGAGCGATGCCGAGGAAGATTACATTCAGCTGAAACACACAGACATAAAATCACACAAGGTAATTTTCTGCAGCAAGTAGCCTAATTAAAGACACAATGTCACCACAGCCATTCACTCACACAAAGAGGGATTCTTTATTTGCCTCTTCAACAGTAATTGGCTTAGGGACACCATATCGGGCCCTCAATCAACAAGCCTTTATGTTCTCAAAATACAGCAGCTTGAACATCAGGGAAAATTTCAGCAGTTCGGGATCATTGTAACAATGGTAACCCAATTCTCATAGATGTGTTCTGTTCTATTGGAGTACTAACGCATAAAGAGGGTGGTTTAATAATGACTGTCTGAAGCGATACACTGGGTCTCAGAGGCTGTATACATTACCACTAGGTGTGGTGTCATAACAGTGCAGTCCCACCTGAACTGCTCCCCACATGCACGTCCTGCAAGATCTGTGATAGCCTGCCTGACATTTCAAAAATGAGTACAGTGGATTGGTTCACAGGCTACTGGGAATACGTCTCATTGCTTTAAATGTCTTTGTATGTGTGTCTGCTTAATCATCAAACTCTATTCCTGTTGTAGTTTACTTGTTCAAGATAGGATGCCTGTTCCTGCTCCTCTGAACATTTTGATGACTGATGAAACATCAATCATTGGCATTGCTCAAACTTCCCAGGAGACTCTGTTCTCCAGTTTAATGTTCAATTTGGTGGCAAAGCAATAAAACAGCTAGATCAGGAGGAAAAACAGCACACAAATGAGTGCCTAATAGCAACATAACCTTGCTGAGTTTTTATCATAATCTGTGTGACGCACGGCGGCTTGCGCTCCATATCCCCTTCGAAGATTTCCAGGTTGCAGGAATACGTGCCCGCCTGAGAGTTAATCCATGAATGGGAGTTATTAAGTTGACATATAGAGTTGCTTCCACTTTTACTTGCACTTCTGAGGAGCTCAGGCAAGCCTTGTAGGAGATTAACAAATACCTTAATGTGAGCCATCACTGCTGCACGAACATCTATAGATCTACCTACTCATAGATGAAGTGCTATGTCAAGGGTGTGTGAGCATGCACGTGTGTCCATCTCACCATAATGATGAGTGTAGCAGGGCCTATGAAGCTCCAGATAAAGTAAGTATCCAATCGCAGCCAGCACCTAGAGACAGGGAGAGATGGAGACAGAGAGAGACGTCACGCACGAGGGACGCTGGGAAGAATAAAAGGGTTAAAAAAACATGTTCTTTAGATGGATGTAGGGTAGCAATCAGAGGATAGGACATGCATCGCGGTTTCACACATATAATCACTGACAGGGCGCAAGCTGGAGAAAAAAAAAAAGGAGCACATTATGACACGCAGTATATCAAATGCATCACGACAGAGTGAGGACAAAACAGAACTGGGGTGGATGTAAAAAGTGAAAGAGATGAAGAACAGGAAGAAAGGTGTTGCAGGATGGAGGAAAATAGCCTATACACACACCTCGAACATACATCACACACAGAGGGGGGAGACAGCGAGGGATAAGCACCTGTGATAAATAAAGCTTTACTTCTCCCTAAGGGCACAGATATATGACATGGCCACATCCTGCAGTCGCAAAAATATGACATGACTGTGTTCATTTGAATACTGAGTTATGGATGCAGACCTCATACGAGGCTATTTATGGAGTCTGCGGATGGCTGTGTTGAGGTTAAAGGAGAAAGGAGGGACACAAGTGCATGCACATTCAGTGTGTATATGCACACAAGCACACTTTCAGAAGACACGCGTGAACATATAACCACAAACACACACACACACACACACGTACGCACAGGCAATCATTTTGGACCACAAGGTTAGGATTGGTTGTAAAAGATATACTGCTGTATGCAAAATTATATAACCCCAAAACACCTTGACTCATCAACTGCAGCAAGCAGGGGAAGAAGAAGAAGAAAAAAAAGAGTGCCCTCCACTGAGGTCATACCCAACTAGTTGCCGAAAAAGGTGCCAGAGAAAAACGGCTGGAGCAAAATGGCCAACTGATTCATGACCAGCTGCTTTTGAATTATTAATCTTTCAATTTCCACCACATTAGAGAACCCTCCATTATGGGTCCCTGACTGTGTCACAGTATCCTCCATTAGGGCTCCTTTGCTATGTTGTAGCCACCTTCATTACGGTACATGAATGAGACTCAGTGCCACTGGCTACTGTGAAGAAGAACAGTCTGTGTTATGTGACAAGGTGACACAGCAGGAATGGCAGATGATATTTTCAAAGGTTTTGTCTTAATGTGTTATGTCAAAAATGATACACAGTGTCATTTTCAAGCCTGGGCTGATAAATGGATCGTGTAAGTTCGTTTCTGCTTTTTAAAAATTTCCAATTTCATTTACTTTTCAGATCCGCAAGGCCCATGGGGCACGAGGACATGACGAGCAAGAGCATTAATGGCCTGGATGCAACATTACAAAAGAAAATTTTGATATATTCATGCATTTATTTTTGGTTATGTGCACCTTTTACATATAAGCTCTGCTTCATTGTCCCAAAATATTTCACATCATTTTGCATTTAAACTCACAGCAGTTGTCTCAGGTCCTTTACGACACTCTGTTTGTGATTATTCACCCAAAGCTTGGCACTGAGACTCTCATGTTTTAATGATCATCAGGCAATGAAATATTGATCTAAGTGGCATGAGGACTGGTGTGGCTTGATGGTTAAACACTGCTAAATTCAACCCTTCCCTCGTCTTTCAGAGCTGGTCGAGTAGAGTGTAGCTTGTGGAAAGCTGCAATGTCAGAACGCCGAAAGGTCTCCAAATGACCAGCATTTTAGAAGGTGAATCATTTATATCTATAACCACACGTCATTTTTCACCCTCAACACGGAGCAACTCATTTATAAGCAGCTGAGGGATGAAACACCTCTAAAGCTGTAGCCTTTCAGTGCAAAGTCCACATTGTTAGTGTTTAGTCTTATGATTTGAATGGAGAACAGGTTATGAACATGACTGTGCCTTATATATATTATATATGCAATATACATTTCATATGCATATGTACTTAATAATTAGAATGTTGGCCTCTTTTCAGAGTCAAAGCATGGATGAAGTGTGTAGGTGAAACTCTTACGTTCACTCTCTTTGAATCTGTAGTTTGTCTATTATGCCTGTAATGAGATGCCGGCTGTCCTTTCTTGGATTCATCCTTTTTCTAGGGTTATACAAGTCAAGCATGCACAAATACGTTACCTTGTGCTTTTAATGTATGTGCTTATCTTCCACTACTCTTCTCCAGAGAAGCTGGTTTTATTTTAATGCACAAGCGCAAGCCAGTGTGGATGTGTGAACATCCTGACACACATCTCCGTCTTTTCCTATCCCATCCCTCCATTCTCACACTTAAAGCAGTTTTTTTTTCTCCCTCGGCACACTCCACTGTACACCCCCTCCTTCTGTCCCGCCTGTTAAATCCTTCCATATTCACACATTGTTGCTGCCGTGCTCATGCAGGCACTCTGTGGTGCATCCTCCCCCTGCGTGTCCCCAATACTTCTCTACCACTCTCCATCCTTCTCTGCCTCTCTCTCTCCACTCGTTCTCTCTGTATTGACTCTTCAGAAGTGCCACAGCTTGTTGAGTCCACTGTGGCAAACGCAGCCAAAATGACAGCAGGCACTCCAGCCTCCCTCCCTTTCCCTCCCTTGCCCCGTCATCCATCCTTCCTTCACGCATTCTTCAGCAGCATCCTTACACTCGGTCGGTGCCGTAGCTCCTATAGTCCACGGCAGCGGAGACGGCCACTATGACAGCAGGTACTCCATATCCTGCCAGGTAGAAGTACTTAGTCCTGGAGTGTTCGCTCTCAAACACCTCTACCAGCATGATGTAGAGCTGTACCCCTTCCAGGAACATCCAGGTGAACGCTGCCAAGAAGAAGAAATGGAGCAGGGCCGCAAAGACTGCACAGACAATCTGGTGAGGCAAATAAAGGATTGGGAGGGTTTAAAAATACAGTAACATTAAACTCAGGAAATATTTATTCTGCTGGACACTTGCACTGATGAGGCAGAAAAAAAAGATGCAAACAGTACAGGCAGTAAGGGTAGCAATAATGTATCATATTCAGTTAAGGAAGAAAATGTAAGTGATTAAATATTGGACAGCCACTGCTTGAACAGGCAAGACAGGGGATAGAATTAAGGTAACGTGAAATAGAAGTCACAATCATAGTGTACTATGACAGAAATTTCAGGTGGCAGAATGACAAAAAAAAGTAAAAAATCACTTCAAAATAGCAATATTATTGGAGACCCCCCTCACACTTCACTCACAGTCTACAATCTACAAGTCGTCCAGGAAGATAAATGAGAAAATATAAGTGACATGTTAGCGCCGCAGCCCACGCTGATTGACCACATTTCAAAGAGATGTAGCGAAGCACTTTCAAAGGGGGCTGACAATGAGTTGTTGAGGAGGGCGAATTACTTGCCAGCGCTGTTGAAAATACAGTATGATTTTTGTCAATGCCAAGGATGAACAAAATAAGTGGAACCGCTGCAAAAATGACTCAGCATCTTGGTTTGAAAGAGACAAATGAAAAATCACATAAAATTTGACAGATTTCGGAGCTCGGAAAAGAAAAAAAGCCCATACATAACTTCGGTTTGGATGCTAAATATTTGTAAAAACATACGGCATTTTTACGCTTTTACTAATGCAGAACTAAATGTTTTACATACGATAAACACTGTGCTTGTTAATGTACTTCCTAGAGAATTGCAATTATCAAACACAAAACACAAATTAGAACATTTTGCACCTACCAGAACTAACTCTGCATTTTATACACTGAAAGTGAGTAAATCTATTTTAAATGACGTGCCAGTGAACAGTGACGGATGAAAGACATGTAAAAGTCTTAGAGTGATAGATGATAACATACTTAGAAAACCCTGTGAGAGACTCTGCTCATTCCAAAGAAGAGAAGAAAAAACCAGAGGCGCAAAGAATGTGAATAAAAAAACAAAAGCCAGGGATCAAACCTAAAAAGACATTAATAATTTTGGCAATTCGATGGCAAAGAAAGAGTGTTGATTAAGAAAAAGAAAGGTGAAAAACGAATGAGCGCTGAAACTTGGTCAATCATGCCAATGTTCTAATCTAAAGAGTCACTCCTAAATCACTCAGTGGAAGCGCTAACAGACAGACTTTTATAATAGAGGAGTTTGCAACGAGAGACAATTACCTAATGTCTGAGAGACAATGAGTTTAGGGGGTGAGGGAGTCACTCATTTCCATTTCTGATGATCGCAGAGTGTAGCTTTCACAGGCAAAGGCGCACACATGCAAGCACACACAGGTTGAAAAAAAAAAGTGGCTGCTTATGCAAAGTCATTTAGTTTTCCTGCTGGAATTACTGGATTAACCGGCTTCGAGCTAAGTGACGCTGAAGATGTTAATGGAGGTCACGAATAGTCACCGGTAATTAACGGGAGAACAACACGCAAATACAGCAGCACACATACATGCAAAAAAACCCCCCCACAAAAACAAAACAACATGATCCCTCCCACGCAAACACACAGACAAAGAGAGACGCACAAGCGCCACGATCAAAACGCGCTCTCCATCCAATTTGCTTTGTCTCTTCATTTACAGTGAGAAGATTTTCTCACTGAAAGCTCAGCAGGATGCAAATGCTTCAAGGTGTTCTGAGGCTTCTTGTATACTATGGGGGAGGTAAAGGATACAGCCTTGAGCCCTAACTTACAGAGAGAAGTGGTGAAAAAGCTCATCCTTTCCTGTGTGTTGATTATTATTTAGGTGTCCTTGAGCAGAGATAATAAAGGCGAGAATCTCCTCTCAGAATCTGTCCCATAAGATTTGTGTGCAAAACGCTTGTACCCAAGTGAGGTTTAAAGTTCTAATCCATGACTGGCGTACTGAATGCGGACCATATGGATTATACATCTTGGGCTATGATTGGAATGCACACCATGTGGATCCACCACTGTTGAGCCAAAAAACTGCACTGCACTGAATTCCTTCAGGGATAGAGTTTGATTGGTTGCTTAAGTGATACGTAAAGAAAATGCTTCGCAAATTGTGTCTCATGATTTTAAAAAGCCTCCACGCTCTCGAGGGAAGGGCTATTTGTTCTGAGTGTCACAAGGACTTGTGCAGTTAATGATGCATTTGTTGTTCTGAAAATGCACATTTCTATTCAACATGTAGAAAAACACAGTGATGTTGCAAATGACACTACATTTGACAAACGTACCACTGCGACCAATTAGGCTAGAGCTACCATTACGCCTGCGGAGAGTAGAACCATTCTTAAAATAGTATATAGAGCATATTCAATAAGTTAGCACTTTTGCCCACAAAGATGTGACTTCATGAAAAGCTTCTGTATAAATGTTTACCTGGATCGCAGGAATCTGTTTAAAATAATTCCCAGCTTTGCTCTAGATGTTTCACTTGGACTAGTCTGTCTCTGATCCTGGTCGAGAGCAGATAACTGCTAAATAGTCAGTAATGCTTAGGTTTAATCTTACTAAACACGTCAAAAATAATGAGATAATTAGTAATAACTACAATTATAATATATTCTATCTTATATCGTACATAAATTCTGCTTCACTCAGTCTGAGGGGTATTTGACAAATACAAATTGCCTACTTATAAGGAGGGAAAATAAAGAAAATACATAACACCACTTGACCAGAACTTTCAGTGTCAAGAGTAAATTTTTCAAAATAGTCATCTTTAATGGTCTTTATTTACCTTGCTTTTGTACAAGGGAACTCTACTGTTGGGTACTGATGCAGACAGACTGAGGTCACAGCTGGAATCCAACCACACTGAGGTGTTAATCAAAAGCAGTCTGAACTTATATTCACAAATCGGCCTCATATGAGCTGCATGAGGTTTAACGCATTATATGGCAGATCTTTGTGGGCGCTCTTTGTATTGTAAATCATGGCTGACTATGAATGGATTGCAAAGCAGGCAAATTAGGTTCTTTTTACAAACGCACAAGTACGTACATGATTTTGATGATGGGATTACTTAACATGTTGAAGAAAAAATAAATACATTTAATTATGCAAAAACATTACATAGAATAGTAAGAATATTGTTTTGTTTCACAATCGCTATGAGAAATGACAGCTTTGATTTATTCCAAAGATCACTGTTACTGTACAACATCTCCTGTTTTATTCAGTAGTAGCATGAGTGTGGTAAACCACTGACACAAAGTTAATAAACAGTCTGATGATTTGTGGTATTGGTCAGTGGATAGTTATGCCAACATGTGCCGTGGACTGAATTTATGGTGAAAGTAATATTCTTCCATACGCCGCGTATACTGCACACACTCGCATAAGCTCACACAGGGGAACTGGACCCTTACCGGCTGGTCGGCCTTGTTGATCCCATACAGAAACAGAGACTCAGCGATGAAGAGGCTGATGCAGAGATTCTTGTGAATGGTGTTGCGATCGCTCTGAAGCCCTCTGAAGAAGCAGAAGGTGAAGATGCAGATAAGCAGGCAAACCAGTGACAACAGGATGCCCACCCACGTGATGACATCCAGGAGTACGTCGTGCATGCTGTCTGTTTTCTGTGAAATGAGAGACAAGTTTAAGTTGGTAATTCAATAATAACAATGTAATTTACAGCTACTATAGCTATGCATAGCCTTGGTATGCTAACATCATACATGAGTCATACTGTTGTAAGGTGAAACAAACTGTAGGAGCAGACAGTTAAACCCCTCCCCCCCCCTCCCCCCCTCCCCGGCTTATGTGAGTCTGGCTGTGTGTCGTTGAGCGTTCAGGGCCACAGCGTTACGCTGTGTTGCACAGGTGTGCTGGCTCTATCCATCAGTGTCCTGCAAGCTGGCAGGTAGAGCAATGTTCAACCTAGCGCTGTTGTGATGGATCTACTGCTCAGACCCTCACACTGCGTTCACACAGAGCAGCCGAGCTGGCTCTGACCATGACCCCTTTGGAAGTAACACACATCCTAGCCCACGGGGAGGGAATAGGTGTCGTGCAATATCCAGAGTTACAAGGGCTGATTTGTGTAAAGAAACTTGGTCTTAACATAACAAAAGAGAGAGAGACAAAAAGTACTTATCCCACACATGGCGGGAGAATAATGCTTTTATTAACCACCCACTAAGGCTCATGGATATCTAAAAAAAACCAAAACAAAACCAAAATCTGAAAACAAAAACATGTTTTCACTGTCTGATCAGTCAAGCATCACTTTTAGAATGAAAATAAGACCTAAAGCTTATTTTTGTATCTGCTTTAGTAATCCAGAACTCTGAGATGTTTGAGGTACATTTCCCCCCTCAAATCAATGTCATCATGCAGCTTGACAAATCAATTGTAAAGATTTTCCCTGCCAACGTGGTTATTCAGACTCCAAAGATTCATAATTTACTTTTCAGATGTTGTGGTCTTTCTCTCTTCTTTTCTTCCTCTCCTTCTATTTTCAGAATATGTTGACCAACCACTGCTAATCAAATAATAAATAACTGACCCCTAGATATCGCCCACCCCCTTCTGGCATGCACAAGCAGAGAAAAATGCCTACCTTGACCTCCACGTGGGCCATGAGCACTGCAAAGCTGGTAAGGTGGGTGCAGGAGCAGCTGGTGTGTGTACGATTGGTGGCCAGCAGACGACAGTCCTGCGTAGACCAGAATCCCGTCATGGTGCGCTTGGAGTAGCTCCAGAATGAACAGTTGGGATTGAAATTCTTTTCTGAATGCTGGAAGATGAGAGAGAGAGAGAGAAAGAGAGGCAGAGTGTGATTGAGAGAAACCCAGACAGACAGGAAGGAACTGAGAGACAAAAAAGCAGGAGGGTTGGGAGAACACACAGAATAGATACTCGGTCATGGGGAGGTGGGAGGCAGAAAGCATGGAGTGGTCGGTGAGCCAAAAAAAGTGAGAAACTGGTGGGAGGAATTGGTGGAAAAAGGATGTAGAGGAAGAAACACAGAGACAGAGTCAAATACACACAGCAACAAAACAACAAACAGAAGGGACAGAATGTGAGATTGCAGCAACAAATAAACATAGAGGCATGAGAGGAGGTGACAGAGCTGCGTCCATGCTTGTTGTGTGAGATTCTGGAGTGTAGGAGCTGTTTGTGTTGTGTAAACTGATGAAGCTGTGTGCGTTGGGTTGGTACAGCTACTCTCAAAAAGAGCAAGAGAAACAGTGAGGATTTTTGTTTTTTACTGCCAACTAGCTGGATCACCAACTGGATAAGTATTTGCTTTTTGGATGCGAAACACAAAATAAAACCGTGTTACTGACCACCCTAATTCATACTTATGAAATTCTTAGAAAGTTATGTGGAATTCAGTCTGCAGTAATTGCTAATGTTATGATTTGGTCATTTGGGGCAAGTCAACGCGAGTCGAGCCAAGTTAGTACACAAGTGATCAAAAACGGCTGCAAGACATTTCGATGTTTGAACATCATCCCGCAGTGACACAGAAACAACATTTTAATATTTGAGCCTTTCCAGGGATTCTATACGCCATGTTTTTGTCTGAATCAGGCCCGAGTTTCATGCCTTATGTCTTTTGCTCTGGTTACTACTACTATTACTGCTACTATATACTGTCATTAAATGTAGGACGTTTGGACCCAAATGCATACTGCAGAGGTGAACTAGAGGTTAATAAAAAAATAGCCTTTATTCAAACTATTTTAGTCATATAGTCAGGGCTGGATCAGCTAACCCTGAGTCACAGACCCAGGAACATGCAATATGCAATGATTTAATACGGAAGTCTGAAAATAACAAGTTTTCTTCAGTTCTTTTTAGACTTCTCTCACTTTCTGTGGAATTATGCACGAAACTAAAGTACCGAACTAGATCTCTTTTTGGCTTCATAACTGCCATAATTCTTTGTTTTGTCTACAGATTCAACAAGGAGCTGGTACATTACTCTGAGATTTTGGTCCATGCGGACATCACAGCATCATCCAGTCGCTGCGGATTTGTCATCTGCACATCCATTATTCAAAGCTCTGAAAGGCACTGGAGTAAAATCTGGTGATGGATTGTCGTTTTCAAGAAATGAGTTTGAGGTGATTTGAGTTTTGTAACAAAGCGTGTTATCCTGCTGGAAGCAGTGATCAGAAGATGGGTACACTGTGGTCATGAAGGGATGGCTGTAGTCAGCAACAATACTCAGTTAGGCTGTGGCATTTAAAATGATGCTCAACTGGAGCTAAGGGGGCCTAAAGTGTGCAAGAAATGATCCCCCACACAATTACATCACCGCTAGCCTGAACCGCTGATACAAGGCAGGATGCATTTTATGTTGCTTACACCAACCCATACCATCTAAATGTACTGGCAGAAATTGACATTTGGCAATATTTTCACAGTGTTCACTTATCCAATTTTGCCTGAGCCTGTGTTTTTGTGTTCTCAGCTGACAGGTGTGGTGTTCGTCTGTTGCTGTAGCAGCAGGACATTTTCACCCAGAGAATTGCTGCTTACTGGATATTTTCTCCTTTTTGGACCTTTGTCTGTGAACTCTAGTGATGGTTATGTGGAGAAATCCCAGTAGATCAGCAGTTTCTGAAATTCTCAGACCAGCCCACCTGGCACCAACAGCCATGCCACGTTCAATGTCTAAGTCACTTTTCTTCTGCTCCATTCTGATGTTCAGTTTGAACCGCAGCAGACCGGCTTGATCAAACCATGTAACTGGCTCATTAGATATTTGTGTTAATGAGCAGCTAAACAAGTGGTCCTGATAAAGCATCCAGGGAATATTTTTGATTCCTCTTTTAAAGTCTAACCTGCACTTCTCCATTTTATACTCTTGTTACCTGTACCTTTCAGCAAGTATGTTGTTGACCTCACCTACTTGCTGAGTGGTTGTTGTTCTTCATTGCTCATCTTTTCACTCTTCACTTTCCTCTTACCCCAACTGATAAAGGCAGACAGCCGCCCACCCTAAGTCTGGTTCTGTCGCAGGTTTCTTCCTGCTAAAAATATTTCTTTTTTTCCTCCCATATTGGAGAACTGCAGGGTCTCGCTGCAAATATTGTCAGTCTCGACCTTAAAATGACCTTTAAATGACCTTTAAATGACGTATGATTTGGCATTACATGAATAAAGTAGAATTGACTGGAAATAAATCTTTTCTTTTCTTTTAATTGCTTAAGTCTGTAGGTTGAAGCAAACATTACTCAAATCGGAGTAAGTAGTCAATTTTCCAGTAAGTGTTTCCAGCTGTGGTCAGTCAGAATTTACAGCACCAGAACACTATACATGCGAAGCTTTGATGGTGTAAACTACATTTCTCATATTGTTTCCTGTAAAGCAACACTTTTTGGCACAACAGTGGATTTCTATGAAACAGAGGAATTAACATTTTAAACTTCTGGCTACAAACCTTCAATTTCTAGCTGCTTTTGGTCTTTTGTGAAATATTTTTTTTACTCACCTGTAGATGTTTGACAGTGAAGACCACAGGCTCTGACAGGTAAACCTTATTGCTCTCCTTATTAATGGATGCGGTGATGACCGGGGAGTTGACGATAACAGAGTAATTAGGATAGATGGCATCGCTGCTCAGTCTGACGCTGGCGTTCTCCGTGGACAGGTAGGAGCCCAAGTTCTTGTACATGACAAACACCATCCTGATCTCACCTGTACGAAAGGGACACAAATAGTGCACTCGATAATTGTTGCAAAGCAATGATGACAGAAATTTGACACTTCAAGTGGGTGAGAAAAGAAGATTGAGAGGCACAGAGAGACAGAGATCACAGTGAGAGTAAGTGCAAGGAGGAAAACATGCGATTTCTCTGCTACCATTTCTGCCATGCTGTTTCAGAGTGCTGGCTGACAGCTGGATGGAGTTTCCGTGTTGTTCCGACTGAGGGAATGTCAGGTCTGCGAGGTTCCCATCCGTGCTCAGCCTGGCTACTTCCAGCACTGAAATACATACACACAAACACACATGCACACAAAACACGCACGCCCTAATGGTAAGTTATAGCATAGCACATTACATCAGATTTGTTTTGCAGACTCTTGTAATAACCATGTTTTCTCACTAAGTGCTTCACAGCACAGCACTGGCATGAGTCCCGAAACAGTTTCAAGCTTCTCCTAAACAAAGAAAATGAAAAAGCTGACAGATATCAAAGTGAAATAATGTACATTTTTTTCCCTGCTAAAATAGGTAACAATGTCTCCAGGCAACTGCTCCAGCACTTTGAGGTAGATTATCCGGCCTCCTCTGTATTGTAGGAATTATTTCAGCGTCCAGGTTCGTTAGCACATTCCTGATTACAGCTGTGTAATGTATTAGATAAAGTTTCTAATTAAGAACTAATTATACCTTTGGTGTGTTGCTATCTTGTGTTTCTGAGCAAATTGGTGATTTAGACTGATGCTTTCATGGTAAAAGAAAAAAAAAAGTCCTACCTCTCTAATCAAATAAACAACACAAGGACATCTCTGATGGAGATGAAGGTAAAAATCGGAGGCAGAGTGGGATAAAAGGTGGAAAAGGCAGACAGACGAAGAGGTCGTGGAGGAGTGGTTTAGAGAGGTAAAAAAAGAGGGTAATCAGAGGAGCCGAATGGATGAGATAAGCAGATACACTTAAAGGAGAGGACTGGAGTAGAGATAGAAAGAAGACTATGTTCTCTCTCAGGCATACGATAGATAAGGCTTTACAAGCAAGAGATACTAACGTATAGAAACGAGCAAATGGAGGATGAGTGAGGAAGATGGACATGAGCATAGACGTGGGTATGCATAAAGAAAGAGAAACATTGGCTGAGACACCCCCCACCCCCACCACCACTTCCACATGAGCTACGTCGACCCACCCACACGCATGCGTACACATGTACACACGCATCCACACCCACACACATCAGCGGGGTATCAAAACACGCTGAGTCTAATCTAATTAAAGCATCCTTGTCAAGACAATCCTCCTCCTAAGAAACACACTTGTTCATTATCGTTATCACACGCGCACGCTGTTACCGCTGCGTTATCCTTTCAAATCACTGTTTTGGTTCTAATAATAACACTATTTATTCATCTGCTTAATACTGTGGCTCATAGTCGCACGCACACAATCTAACACAATAATATCACTTACAGTAGCTGCTGTGGCTCCTTTAAAATGCGTCAAATAATTTATTCTTGTCACTCACTCTCATCTCAAAGACTTGAGAAAAGAAAAAAAAAAAAGGAGGAGGGAGCTTAAAAAGTGCACGGGAGAGAGCGGAGGAGAAAAGACTCAGAGAGAGCAGTGAGGATGAAGGGAGAGAACGAGAGAAATGACAGGCTGGTTATGAATAAAGGGGAGAGATAATCATGGTGGATCTGCCCACTGGATTAGCTGCGAGGGAAGATTAACAACACAAAAAAAGCAGAAATTTCGCAGGAAAAAGATCACTTCCTGTTTTTTAAGTTCCTCGGAGAGGCAGTAGCCTACATCTCCACGACTGTTTACGTAATCACATTTATTTAGTGTGATCAGGAGAGAAAGGAAACACTGGAGGAGATGCAAGTTTGAAATTATGCAAGGTGAAACTGTGTAGGATGTCAGGTGTTGAAATGGACTGTTGTACTTAAACTTAAGGGAGAACATAAAGTCATGTTGTGAGGAGTGACTTTGAGGAATCTTAACGGTCTTTGATTGGAAATGCAGTGATTTTATCATCATTATCTGTGACTGAAATAGCTGTAATTTCATTGCCTACTGATGTGAAAGTGAGCAAAAAGACCCCTCAGAGCATCATTTGACATTCCACCACCGCCGCCGCCCTCAAGCACGCGCTCATCCAGTCTTCCTTCTTATTTCGTTATCATCTTTATTTCTTCCTCCTCCATGGCTTTTTATCTCTGACTGAGTAACATACAGACTTGGTGAATGGTGGTAATGGGGGAATGGTGCGGAGGAAATGTTAAAAAAAATGAAATTGGGTGGAGGGGCGGGGGAATGTAAACAAGAGGATAACCAAGGGAAACATAACAGATTGCAACTCGCTGATCTGAGCAAAGATGAAACGATGCCTCTAAGTACATACTCCATGTAAAGAAATTAAAATCAAATACATTTTTTACTCTCCATTAAAACGCGCTTATTCCAAAGTTTGATAATGAGATAAGTGAAAAGAATATGACAGAAAAGGAGAAGAGAAAGGGGGAAAGTGATGGATACAATGCTATAATAACTGTCTGTGTTCTGTTTTTGTCAATTCTGTCTGCAAGTTCAGCAAAGAAAAATATATGGAAACCAATTCATCTCTGCACTGAAGTCAATATTTTTCAATGAGATTTTCACATTGATGTCTTCACCATGACCTAAAGCTAGCATGCAAAGCTGTATGTATTGTGTTGTACATGTTGCTCTGTATCAAAATATTTAGACATTCAAAAATATATTTAATCTCTTGCAAAGGAAATGCATACTAGGAGCTTCAGCAGCCCAACAGGTATAAGATTGTAGTGCCCTTTTGTGCACAGAATTGTAATTGCTTTGCTGGAATTAATAATATATGTGTACACAGTCTACTTACAGTATTAAGAGGATTAAGTACTATAACAGTGGGATCAGTGTAACAGGTTGTTATGCTTAGTCCAGTCACATAGTCACATATCAGTGATACCATTTTGAGTCTTCAAGGAGTCCCTCAACACTCAGTGTCCCAAAATTCTGACACAAAATTCAGTGTTGTTTCAGCACTTTTTTTTTTAGCATAATGGCTACTATCCTAGAAAAAGAAAGTGTGCACTGTTGTTTCCCCTTTTTATCACTGCAGAAAGCAGTACTTCAGAATTCATATACTATGTGATATGTTTATGTTTAGCACATTTATCGACTGTAAAGCCTGCCATGGTTTTTTATTACGTGGTTTTTTGTTTGTTTTCTGTGATCGGACATTTACAGAATAGAAACCTAATGTTATTAGATTAATATTTTTTTCCTTTGACTGTAATAATTCACATCAACATTCACTTGTGCAAGTATTCATGCAATCTTTTGTCAAAACTCTAAGAAATAACACACGTTTTGTTAACATCAGTCAGCCAAAGCATCAAAACCTGGCTGCAAACAGACAGGTGAAGTGAATAATCTGTCACCTTGTTAAAATACTACTCTGGCTATTCTCCTCTGGTATTAGCAAGGCGTTTTTGCTCTTTATTTTCATATGTACAACTACTGTTACAAAGGATATGTTCTGCAGTGGCCATGATACTCCATGATACACAGAAGGACAGTGCAACACAACAAATCACAAAAACTGCTCAGCAACAGAGCTGCAGTCATTGTCAAACTTCCCAAATCACAATGCAACAGCATCACAGCAATCCGCAGGACCCAACGGATCTGCTGCGAACATCCCAGCAGATCCGGGGCTGTATCCATGCCCCGAAGGGGCCGAACTGTTTTGGCAGTATAAGAGCAAACAAGGATGTGGTTTTAATGTCGTAGCTGAACAGCATACGTTCATTAAGTGAAGAAAGATGCCATCTTTTGACATAATGTGAAGCTAGATACTAAGCCTTGCCTCTAATCTGTATTATGAAACATAGATCTCAGACATTGGGTTTGATAATGCGTGCTGTCAATGTTGCCTCTTACTATGATATTACATCATGTTCTTAGATCTTCAGCAGACTGAGCTCTTTCATGTTATTATAAGTTCTGTAAGAGGAAAAAACAAAAAAGAAGAAAAAACAGTGAAATCTAACAATTTCTTTCAAAAAAAAAAAAAGTTATTTCTTCTCTTACTTTGTATTTAGGTAAAGACGATGAACAAATACTTTTGTTCCAGTCAAATCCTGCTTTGACCTTGTCCAAGCACCAAAACCTAAGACTTGACTGGCTCCCTCAACTCTTATGATCCACTGTAAGAGTTGGAGGTCTGACTACAGGCTATCTCAATCGTCAGCGCTCACAAGGCCCAACTGAGTTTAGAGGACAGGAAGGATCCTAACAATGTACTCACGGATGTAGTCAGTAGTCTCCTGCACAGTGTCAGTCTTCAGGAGGTTGTCAGCCAACATAAAAGCCCCGGTCTCCACGGTGTCGAGGAGCAGGGTAGCCGAGTGAAGCTGCTCACTGGTGGGCAGTTCTCGCCACGCTTTCTCAGCTCGTGGATGCAACAAATTATTCACGGTCTCCACCATGGCCTGGGGCAGCAGCAGAGACACAGAGGTCACAAAGAGGAAACGAACATATTTACCACTTATTTATTAAAGGAATGCAAATCCACTCGTGGTGCAAATAACAGTGCTACACACCAACTACTGAAGTCAGCTGAATGCATCAGCGAGAATGCAGTTGATTTTCATTTATCATGTTAATAAATCATGATAATCAAGACCAAAAAACTGTTAGCAATGCAAATGTGGCATTCCCATGCAGACACAACAGAGACAAAAATGGTTATTAAATCTAAAGTACATCTTCAAAGTTGAACTCTACACTTTTTAATGTTTATTACACCCTTTTCTTCTCTTTGTGTGAGGATGCTGTGATAGAAAAACCATCACAGATGTTATGAAAATCAAGCTAAGCTAATTAGCTGATTGCAATCACCATGTGTCGACACCCCCAAACCGGGTTCAGTTTCTTTCTCCCTTTCTGTATTTTCTTTTTTTCAGCCAAAGTCTTATCTTCAAGTTTGAAAACTTGTGCTTGAGGGTCTGAGAAGAAATTAGAGTTTTATCAGATAATGCCTGCTGGGTCATATCCAGCCGTGCAGAACGGGTTTGAATCCAAAAATATGACCAAATTAAACGGAAAAGTGTTGGCTCACATAGATGAAATGTTCCCCATAAAACAATGCTTATTTTGTCTCCAGCTCATACTTTTTTTTGTTATGCTTTTAAGAGTTCACCTCCTTATTTTCAGACATGAATGCCACACATACAGCGCAGACACGCACACACATCTTAGAAGACTCTGGGAGAGATAAAGAAACAAAAGAGAAAAGAGAGCTAGAGGTGGACAGGAAGGGGAGGGCCATGTGAGAGTGATAAAACAGTCCAGTGAGTCCATGGTGACAGGCCTCCACTGGGAACAAGAGAGGTGGAAAAGCGACTACGGGTACTATCAAACACACACACCTCACACTCCGGTCTGTCTCTTTATTTTCTCTTTCGCTCGCTCTGTAAACCAGCCTTTCTGCAAAGAAACCCCTCGCTCTGCCTTCACTCTTTCAATGCTCCTCTCTCTTGAGAAGCGTGGATGGCAAAGTGGGAAAAGTAACACAGGTGCGATTATACAAGCTAAGGGGACTTCAGCGGGGAATTGCAAGGGCAGGGAGGAAGAGTGAAAGACATCAGTTTATTGGCATTCACACATCCACCGTTTGACTTCCTTTTTGTCCCTTTCACTCAGGGTTAAGGAGAAGTGAGGGACCAGGAAGGAGGAGAGGAGACAGAAGCAGTAAACGATGTGTTTTGTGTGCGCGGTGGATAAGTAAAGCCTAAAGAAACAGTGGAGATGATGACTCATGCGAGTGTTGATGGCATGCGCTACAAAACACTTGCCTTTTTGAATTCAAACTAATCCTACCTGTTGTTTCTTTATCCACGTGTAGTTACAGTATATCTCACGCAAGAAAAACTGGTGCTTAGCCAACAAACTAATATGATAATATTATGTCCTCTTTTAGCACTAGCAGTTAATTAGCTGGGATGCATATTGAATGAGTTTGGGAGGGCTACATGTAAACAAGAACTAATTAATCCACTGCTTCGGCAAACAACCAGAATAAGCAGGAGAGGATATGCAGCACACACGCAAAACATACAAACCAGTATCCAAAAGAAAAAAAGTTGGTTCACTGTGTAAAACGCAAATAAAAACAGAATGTAATAATTTGCAGATCACTTCAAATCTGTATTTAATTTAAAGTAACACAAAGAGAGCATGTTAAATATTGAAGCTGAAAATTCATGATGTTCTTTTTAAAAAAAATAAATACTCATTTTGAATGTCAACAACTAGTAAAAAAAAATGGATGAGAGCAAAAGAAGACAGGAAATGTGAAACATCTTGCAGCTGATCAGGTTTATGAGTAACATGATTAGGCAAAAAAAAGTGCCCTAGAGAAAAAGACATGATGTATTAAGACTTTTTTTTAAGGAAGGTCAATTCAGCAAAACAAAAACTTGAAAAATACAACAAAGGAGGATCTGAATTGTGAGGTAGCAGAAATTATTTATCAAGCAAGACAGGGAAACGTTTTATTTTCAAAGCAGGTACTGCTTTTGTCATTTCCCAAATGTATACAGTGTTAAGAACAAGCGATTTAACAATGGTAAATTGGTGACATCAAATAAAAATTGAACCTATATATAACAAAAACTAAATACATTTTTTAGACTCAACCAATGTTACGCTGTCTTGTGCTGTGTTTGATTTACATTGTGCACGTCATCTGTGTAAACCAGCGAATGTATTTCTATATCCACTCATTGATACTTTGACAAGAAACTACAAGCTTCAGTTCCTTTCAAAGAGAAATTTCTTAGTTATTTTGGCCATTAATTCCCATTAGTTATGAAATCCACATTTAAGACATTAAAGTATTAAAATCTGGTACCAACCAGATGGGGAAAAACACCAGCAGTCAACTAAATAATTATGATGCTGATTATAATCAATGAATCATTCGAGCCATTTTTTGAAGCAAAACATTCTTTGGTTTCAGCTTTTCAGTTTTTCACACTTGTACACTTTTCTAACATTTTAAAATGTTATTAGTTTGTTAATTAAATGATTAATCGTAAAATTGTTGGATACTTGCAAATATCGACAGATAGACCCTTCAAACATCTCTCAGTGATTAGACTCTTCCTTTTTGGAGAGCATATCTAAAACAGCAGTGACAAAATTTTAAAAATGCATGTGCATTGTGCAAACAAAAATCAGATGCACTTCTATCTGACACTAAGCATTGTGGTCATAGCTAAAGCAGGAAGTTTTCTCTCCCAAGTGTAATCTTCCCGCTCCATCTGACTTCTTTTTAGGGATACTGCCGTGATCTGCAACAAAGTACCTTAGCATATCCACAGAAACGATATTTGAAATTTCATGCATCAATCCATCCATTTTCTTATTTAACCTCCTGAGACCCGAACTCTTTCATGGCATGCATTTTCAATTTCTCTTTGCTATTTGGGTTGATCGGGACCTGATGAATGTAAAAACAAAGAATTACCAGATTTTTTTTTTTTTTACCTGATTTTGTCTCTGAGAAAAATGAGATCCACATATGAGGACATTCGTTTTAAATTTTGATAGAACAGTGCCAGCATAATGTCCTCGTAAGTGGACATCAGGCCCTTGTAGAGCAAAATGTAGCATTTTGGTCTAGACAACCCAAAATGTGATGTCTACATATGTGGATGCCAGGTCCTAGGAGGTTAATAACTTTGTTAGTTATTTCTGTGATTGATTTTATACTTTGCTATTTACTTTTGCCTATTTGTATTATTTTCTATCGCATCTGTTGTTGTGTAAGAGGCGGGGTACACCCGGAACAGGCAGGGCGAGCACAGAGGAGTCAGTCACACTCACATTCACACATTCACACCGATTTAGAATCACAGATTAACCTTAGGATATCATTGGACTGTGGACGAAAGCCAGAATAGCTGGAGAGAACCCATGGAGGCACAGGTGAAAACATACCGTCCCCACAGAAAGGCCCCAGCTTGGATTTAAACCCATTACATTCTTGCTGTGAGGCGACAGTGCTAACCACCACACTGCTGTGCTGCCCCGACAGCAAAACCATGCAATGAAGTTTGTTTACAATCAGAATTTCATTTGATCTGTGCTTTATGAGAAAAGGATTTTTAACTTCTTCAGCTGCCTTAATGTCGCATCGAGTGTGGGAACGTGTATGTGCATATCTCATAAATATATGGTGTAGAAACACATTAAAAGGGACTGAGATACATGCTGCATGTAACGTATGTGTTCTCATGGCTGTGTGTTCAGTTGAGTGTGTGCACAAGTAGCTAAGAGAAGACTTGTAGTGCATCATTCTGCTCCACTTGCTGTACAGTAGCCGAACAGGCAAAGAGAGATGCTCAGTGGAGAGGATGTCCTGTAGACATGGCAGATATGAATGCAATGGCGCAGCTTTTCATTCATTCACGCGACTGGTGCTTCTCCCAAGCGCTCACTTTGATGTGTTTCAGATAACCCCATTTTTCTGCTCTCATTAAACTTTCCATTGCTTTTTATTGAACTTTTGATTATCGTGCATTTTCAATTTCATATAATTTTTTTTTCAATGAAATTTAATTTAATTCGCTGGCACCGAGATTATATCTGAAGAGGAGAAAGATAGGTAAGGAGAAGAAGGGGTATGATTTCCTTGAGGTCCAGACATCTCAGCATCAGAAAGTCAGAGATGGAATATATGTTTGGGTGCGCGCGTGTGCGTGTGTGTGTGTGTGTGTGTGCGTGTGTGTGCATGCCTGTAAGCTCTGGTGACATTTCTATCCACACAAGTATAAGGACTTGAGGGCTAAAATAGAGACAGGTTTTTTTTTAGGGGTCTTCAAAGGGGGGAGAGACTCTGCAGAGACAGATAAGAGTGTCATTCGTTTGTGTGTGTATGAGTGAATGTGTGCGTGTGTGAGGCCACGTATTTGCAGGGTAGGCGAGTGCATGTGCGCACACATATACACAGCACGCATGCACGTACTCACATGCACACACCAGTAAATGGGGCAGAAGCGAAATGCTTTGAAGCGTTGGGGTAATCCAGCGTAAACAGCAGCAGCAAGACAGACTAGAGCTGGGTTGGTCTCCTACTTCGAGCTACACAAGGGGATCGCGAGCACACGCTCGAGCGCGTGCGCGTGGATGTACAGTATGTGCACACTCATGCAACATGGTAACATGTAACCTGAAAGAGTTAGGACGTCTTGAAGCACGGAAAGATGTGAGACTAGAGAAAAGAATGGATTTTTTTTTTTTTCCCTTTTACTCGCTTGGATGAGCTCTGAGAAGGTGCATGTTTTGAAAATGTTTTCATCAGAGAAGCAGGCTTATCTGTCAGTTGTTGTTTGAGTTTGTCTTCCCTGACAGGATGAGTTTGCAGCTAAATCAGGCTTTAAATTCACAGCATGCCATGTTCTGACCTGCCATCCATAAATGGAGGGCAAATTAGACATTGTCATTGAGCATCGCTGTCTTCTCACTGCCCCCTTCATTGTTTGGGGTTTGGTTTTTTTTTCTCTTTTCCTCACATTGCTGTTTCTGTAACTCTCTTCTCTTTTTCTGTTTAATTTCTGGTCCCTCCTTCCCTGTTTCTCATTTCCCTTCTACCTTACAGACTCTACCCCCCTCCATCAATCCACCCTAAAGCATCAAAGCCTCTCCACACCACCAACTTCATCATGAATAAATTGCCAATTTAGTATACATGAAACGAGTCCCCAGTTCCCCAAACGAAGTGAGAGAGGAGGAGAGATGGAGTGTGAGAGTGAGAGCGAAGGAGAGAGAGCGACAGAGAGAGAAAGAAAAGGAGAGAGAGAATTCAATTATTTTTTGTCTCTATTAAGAACCCAAACCTCCTGCCCACTCTCCTCACTTGGCAATTAGTGCTGTAGATAATTAACGAGAAGAGGGCAGCACCACACCACATCCCTAATCACGCGCATTTCTATCTGGCAGAGTAAGGGACTGTTGGTATAATTTTGTTTCACATTACTAAGGCTAATTATATAATCGATCACTCCCAGCCCCCTGCAGAACCCAAAGTGTGTGGTGGTTTTGATTTTAACCTGTAACAAGTTGTCTAAATGGTGCCGCTCTCTGAAACATGGCACTTGTATTGGATTAAGGAGACACATCAAAAAGTCTGATGGTTGTGATGTGACAGCACGAGATCATTGTTGAAAATATATTTATATATTGCGTGTGCGTGCATGTGTGAGTTGTGTGTGTCAGCTTGCATATAGTCCTAAACCATGTTCTGTGATGTGACATTGCTGACTGGTGCTGACGTTAAGACTTTTCAGGGGGAGAGTGGGAAAAAAAGCCTGCATCAGGAGAAAAAGAGCTACCCCATCACTAGTGTGTGTGTGTGTGTGTGTGTGTGTGTGTGTGTGTGTGTGTTTGTCAGGGGTGCCGACAGAGAAAACGAGAGACTGCAGTCTATCTAGTCTACAGCTCATTGATGAGGAAGGTGGGGTCCTTTTGATGTTCTGAAAAGTGATTTTAGCTGACCAGAAACATGCCTAAATGATGGTAGATTGTTTTGTTAGCGGTGTCGGCCCATGGCGTCAACACGTACAAACATCAATACAAGCAGACCAGCAATGAAACATGAAATGAATACTGAGTCACAAACATAAAGCCTCTATTATTTCTAAGGCAGCGAGGCCGTGATCAACAAATACGCAACAGCATATCCATCATACTCAGTTCTTTCTTTCTGATGCACCAACACAGAGGGCATTTCATTGAATGGAGATGGATAGCGAGTCGTTTGGTTTCAGGCGGGCCTGTTTACAATTCTGCAGACAGAACTGCAAAATAGATGAGCTATTATTGATATTGATCATGGCCTCTTATCAGTACTATCGATTCTGACTGCAAGAAAAAAAAATTAAAGCTGAAAACAAAAGAATGTCAGCAAACCCTTTGAGGAGACTAAAACTTTACCGGGAGACACAAGTGGGTAGTCTCCCCTGTTAAAATGACCGCCCTCTTCAAAGGGTTGGGTTGCAAACCATAGGACAAATGCTGCAGCGTAGAATTCGAATTCTACGCTGCAGCATTGTCATGTGTGATCACACGTACACACGCAAACACAAAAGCTTGCTTGCTAGATTACATGCTGAGTGTTAAAAAGAAAAGAAAAAACACGTGGGACTGTGGTGTGGCAAAGTAATCAACCATACCGGGAAACGGAAATACCTGTGCGAAAAACCTGCAGGACCTTTCTCTCTTCTGAAGCTGCAAATTCAAACAATTCAGCTGTTAGCGATATAACACCTCTCAATCATACACACGCGCAGACACACAAAGACAGTTACACCCACTTCATTACCACTGCACGAAAAAGGCTTTGATGGTTAAAATATATTGTTATTCTCCTCATTCGTCTCCTTTTGTCATTCCTTATAATCTAATTGTCTTTCATGCTTTTTCCCCTCTATTCTTCTTCTCCTCTTTTCTTCCAGATTGTCTTAATAATTTCCTCTGTTCCTCCAATTCTTCCCCCCCACCCTACTCATTCTGTGCATCTACTGTCAAGTGAATTGATGGCATTAATTACTGTGCCACTCGTGCGTCATTGGTCATATTTGATTTCCAAACAAATATTTGCATATTATGCTAGCGTATTACTCAGTTAGATTTATATGTAATTGGTCCATTATTGAAATCAGGAGGAACACTTTTCCTTTTCAATGGAGGGCTTTTTTCCTCTCTACATATCTAACAGTTAACAGGCCATTTGGTCAACAGCAAAACACAGATTAATTGATTCCACTTACACTTGCTCGAGTATGTATCGACTTCCCACATGTTAATGAATTACTTAGAGGAAGGAGAAGAGATTTAAAGTGTGTGATAGTGAGACAATAAGAGGTAAACGGGGAAAAGTGGAAGACAACACCGACAGAGGGACTCGGATGCTAAAGCTAAATAAAAAAGGCAGTGGCTGCCAAAGCGGTGGCAGCAGCTGTCAGTCCGGTGGCTAAACCCCGCCTATCACCGTTGACCTCAGCAGAGATAATCAAGAAACAGTCCAGCATCCACTCAGTCAGTCAATTAGCCAGCCAAGCCAGCCAGTCAACCATTCCCCCGTGATTTAACACACTTTAATTGAATGCCTACATGCCTGCATGGCGCAGAACTAAATTTATCTACAGCCATAACAAAACAGATCCTTTGCATACTTGGAATCAAGTTTCCATTAACGTAATCCCAAAGTGAGCGCTCGAGCCTAATTGTCAACAACGTCTTCGGAGTTGTAGCTCAAAGCCTGAAGTTCATTAGAACAACGTCCGTATGTTTTAATGAGAATAACTCCTTGTGGCCTGAGACGGACTTTTATTAAATTTGGGTCCTGCTCTGAAAAGAGTTCAGGAACTATGCCAAAGACTAAAAGCAGTTATCTATCAGCCATAATGTCGAGCAAAACTTGTTACAAAGAGCCACACACAGAAGAAGATAAAATACTGTCTAAAAGCAGCTATTTATCATTTTGAAATCTACAGCTTTATGTATGGCTCTTCATCAAACTCTGCACGGAGAGACTTTCCTAACCCCTGAGAATGAGCGTGAGGCAAAAATACTAACAACTGTTGCTTTTCATCTTACTGTTAACGTCAAAGAGTCCCTCTATCTGCTCCCCTCTCTCCCTCGCTCTCAATTCTCTTTCTCTTAATTTACTTGCATTTAAACTGCAAAACCCCTCTATCCCAACACTTGCAAGAAAACGTTGATTTTACTCACTCACTTGCCCTACATTTACCTCTTATTTCTCAAGACAGTACCTTGGTGAGGCTGCGGGCAGCACTGTCCTTGCCCCCAGGCGTGAGATTTCTGAGTTGGACGTCCAGCAGTTCGACTAGTTGGACCATGGCCCGCACTGTAGATGGCACATCGCCAGGATGCAGAAGTCCTTTGGTCTGCTCTGCCAGTTCCCTGGCTACAATTGCTGCCGTCTCGCCCGACCGAAGCTGCATGTCAGAGTGGATGACAGGGTATGGGAAAGTCACAATGTGCAAGAAGAGATGGATGGCAGTAAAGAAAGAAAAAAAAACAAATAAAACAAAAAGGTGAGAAGTGAAGGGAAAGTTTGAGAAAGTAGAAAAAGTTTGTGAGGGCATTACAAGTACACAGTGAGACAGAGGAAAAGGCAACAACGGATGGAGAAATAACAGGAGGGGAGAGGACGGATCAGCAGGGAAGAGATGTATATGCAAAAGAGTGGAAGTGGAAAAGAAAAAATAATACATTCGCAATATACTAAGCATATACTAATCTAAGCATTATGTTATAGAGAGAACTCCTTTTTTAGCACCTCAGATTGTCTCTGTTTTATCATAAAAAATGGGGCAGCAAAAGTATAAGTAAGTACCAAACGCATTTTCCATAAAAAAATGATGCACTGTATGTAAATAAGCCTATCATGAGGTCTGCTACCCTTTTAAGATAAGAGCCCACTGTGAATTAGGGATGCTATTGAACATTTCCTCTTTCCTACAGCTATGGCATATCCCTCAAATCTCTAACACGAGTTAGGGTTAACAAATGAGGATGGATACATGGCCTAAATCTTTCCCTGTGACCAGTGCCCCTTCATGCGTGAGAAAAATTGCTCCAGAACTATGTTCATCATGCGCTAAGCTTAAACTGGGGCTTGATAGGAGCCACGAGGTCTGGGGTAGCTTTCAGACTTACTTTCTGCATGATGTGGTTGACCCAAGGTGACGTGCAATTGCTGAGGTCAGGGCCTTGGGTATCCCAGTGGCCCAAATGAGCTACGCACACGTATGTAGCCACGCCTGCAAGATAAGCAAAGGGAAGATAATATGACAGCACTGACATTCACAAGGAGAAAGGAAGACTCTTGAGCTCCTTAGGGTTCGCTAAGCATTTTGTGTTTGCCTGTGTGTGTGTGTAATTGGTGGATTATTACTGATGTGTGTATTAACTGACCCAAACACGAATATTTGTCCTGACAAAGTGTTGTGTATGTGTGTGTGTGTTATATCATTTTTCCAATAATTACTTGGTAGGAGAAAAAACAGAAAAAGTAATATATAGATTATTCACACCATGTATAACTGTTTATGCGATAGAAACTATTTGGCCTCCTTACCCAGTGTCCCTACAGGGCACGGCTGTTTGGCCGTCTGGCCCTGCTGTGTGCGAGGCCACGATATGTCGGCTGTCACTACTGGATTACAGAAGTCTTGAGGAGGGAGGATTGGGGGCTGTGGGGGTGCTGGAGGCACTTGCACTGGAGGGGATCGACCCCCAACTTTCTGATTGGTGTCAGGAATCTGATTGCTGTCAGACGATGAACCTCCAGGAGGAACCAGAATGGGCTGGCGGACAGTGGTAGTTGTTCGATACCGCTGACCAGGGGATGTTGTCAGTAGAGGCCTTGGAGTGGTGTAGGAGGGGGGAGACCGTGTGGTGGTGGCTGCACGGCTGGTAGATGAAGAGGAACCTCCCCCACCAATTGGTCCTCCTCCTCGGTTTGGGGGGATTATGGGAGGTGGGCGAAAGTCTAGGAGAGAGGAGACTCTGGTTAAATTCACAAAAACACACAAAGCCTGAGTTCTTCAACGAAAAGCCAGAAGGAAAAATATGTGCTGTGCACATTTGTGGATCCCCACAGTATTAGATTACAGGTGGTTTTATGAGCCCTGGACGCTAGGGCTAACGCCTTCAAGGTTCATCCTTGGGATAAAAAACGTAAGATGTACAGTGTTAAAAGACCCATCCACATTAGCAGCAAATGATTCGAGCAATCAAATAAGCATAAATAATGTAGCAACGGACACAAACACATTGCAGGGATTTGTTTACACGACGCCAAATAGCTTTGACAGGGAGTAGCTCATGTTTCTGATGACTTCCCAATGTTAGTGTTTCATCCTTGTCAGTGCGGTCATGCGCCAGATCTTTGTGGGGTCGTTTCCTACTATCGAGTCCTATTTATTACCATCAATTGCAGGACATGTTTCTAAACAGTTCAGCCAACAACACTTATAACAGAACAAACTTGAACGTGAGTGGCAAAGTTGGGTTTGTGAAAAAGTTTCAGTGTATAAACTGTAACTCTCCAGCTCAAAGCAAGACCAGTGATTGGTTTTCCCTGCATCTGTGTTTCCTTTGGGGAAACTAATGGTTCTTGCTGCTTAACCTGGCAGAAAAAACATTCTTTCAGTGGCATGCATGATTCATAGCACTATGACATCACAAGAGGTAGGAAGGCCACTTAAATGCATACGGCACACTCTTCTATTGTCAATATTTAATTGTAAAGAGGTTCAATTATTCACATTGACCCTGTTTAGGGGACAGAAATAAAGAATGAATGGATGAGATGATGGGAAGCATACAGTATGTTGGTGTCTGTGCCATCGTGGATGCAGAGGCTGTACCAGTCTGTCTCACTCTCTTTGCAAGATCAGTCTTGCACGATTAAAAAAACGATATAAAGAAATGAACAATTTTTACATTTGATTTACAGTTAAATACCGTACACTGGAGGAGACTAGTCTCTAAAGCTTAATTGTTACTTGCCTTTTATAAAAGCACAGATTAGTCTCATCTGCCGCACATTTACTATACAGCTGAGCATATTTATATATGTAAAATATACACAAGAGCACTTTTTAGAAGATTGTAATTACAGACATCTGTCTATTAAGTTGACATATTCCACATTATGTGAGTTGCCTTGTCTCCAAACTACACTGTAATAATTTAATAATATTGCACTTTTGCACCTGGTATTTTTAGATTCAGCTACAACTTAGTTACTAAACAAAAATCAATAGAAGATTCTAAAAATGTGTTCTGGCTTCACCCTGCTATTCAAATCCCACAGTGTGTGACACGCAAACACACACAGCACAGATCACAAGGCAACTCAAATATGAACTCTTCAATTTCACGTTATGCTACTTTCTTCAACACAAATATGTATTTTCTAATCTTTCTCTTCTGAGTCAGCTTGTAGACTTTTTTTTTTTAACACACAAAGCAATGATAACCAGAAACCTGTTTAGAGAATGAGCTGCACGTGCCTTCAAACATTTCGTATTTCTGATTTCTGGTTAACAGGGTCCTTTTAAAAATTTTCAGTTTAAAAAATAATAACAATAAGCTTGAAAACTGCCTTCGTGCTCAAATGACTGATTTTACAATTTTCAGGAGACTTGTGTTTCTCATTGGTTTGCCTTAGGTCATAATACGTATTACACAGTGGTCACTGACACTGTAGGGTTGCAGATGTTTCACTGAAGACGTGCAAGTCTGACATGAGCCTAAACATATCTCCACACGTTTGTGTGTGTGGCAGGTGTTTAGCTATTACTGATTTTAATTTCACATTAATTTTCCACTGATTTGAATTAGACAGTGAACCTACGCGATAGACGTAATAACAAGTGAAACAACCCATTAAGTTATAAATGGACTGTGCAAAAAATTAGCTTTACTTTTTGCATTGTTTTAATAAATGTTGTCTATTTTAATTTGTTCCTTGTTTTTGGGCAGGGGGGTTGTTGGGTAGATGTGAGTGGAGAATAAAGTGCGAGTGTGTGGGTTGTTGTTGAATGGAGTGGGTGTTTATATTGTTTCCTGTGAACTAAAGTTGTCCCTTCCTGTGGATTATTTTTCTTTCTCACTTTAATTAAAAGACACCGGGCTGTGCTTCTCTCCATCATTCCGTCTTCCTCCTTTTCTGTCTGTCTGCTTGACTGACAGCCATCTTACATCCCGCTCCTCCTGTACGTTCTGTTCTGTTCCTTCACAACTCAATGGAGTGTTTCCGTACCTAAACTGCGCTGCTCCCCGTTCCTGAATCACTGCCGCCCTGCCTCATGCATTCTCCACGGAACATTGCCATCAATCATGCGTGGCGACAGTGGCCTAGGGACTAGCTGTCAATCTGCGTGTGTTTGTATGAGTGTGTGTACTTATGAAGCAGAGACAGAGTATGTGTGTGTGCCTATCTGGACTCAAACGGGAAGCTCCATTAGGGCCTCTGCCACAACAATAGAAGAGTAATGGTGTGTGTGCATGTGTGTGTGTGCGTGACTGAGGTTGATGTCTGCTGTCATTCCAGTACAGGGCAGCAAACACACTGGCTGGCAGCTCCGGGTGAGGTAACACAAAAGTCTGCAAGCATCATAGGCAAGGGGCCACAGCACATTGCTCTCTATCTCTCTTGCTTCCTTCCTTCTTTCCTCAGCTCTTCTTTTAACATTTTTCACCCGATCTTATCTCTCACTCACTTTCTTCCACTTTCTGAGACATCTTGTAGCCTTTCTCAGCACTACTTTAAATGTGCACTGCACTATGTTTTCTTATTTTTTTTTATTTTTTTTCTCCTCCTTTTCCTTGTTGTTTTGCAGCATTTTGGCTAAAAACGACATTCTAATGCTATGAATTCATCACCGCCATCACTCAGGAGCATGACATAACAGGTCCATGAAACATTTATGAAGAAAGAAGGCTAGAGGTTGCAGTTGTGGGGACTGACATATCTCCCCGCATTGAAACCGAGGGAACCTTGACGAAATGTGCCGTGACAACTTCATGATGTCAGCTAACCTAAACACTATGCTCTTTGCCAAAACTGGTGCGACAAAAACACGCCGACAAATTTAGTACAAGTCACTTAAGGATTTTGCATGTATCTAAGCCTTGCACATGCTTGTGGGTGATATATTTTAACACATATATATTTTTAGGGCAAACCTGAGTCACTACCTTTCCTGCCTTTGCATACCAGGAGATGAAAAATGGTCATATTGTGCAAAAGAAACAAGATTTTCTTTCGCGTCTTAAACTGACCAATTTGCTGAAGCCTGGTCTGCAATCGCTCCTTTTTTTGAATTGAATTAACTTTCTTTAAATCATTCATTCAAATAATACATATTTGTGCAACAATGCGATTACAGTTGCACTGATGAATAAGATCAAATAATTGCCGAGCTCTAATCTCATTCAATTCTACTGTGCAAACTCCATCTGATGAGGAAGCTCGCGTAATATAACTGAAAGCAACAGATCAGTTACTAATGGACCCAGTGGGCTCGTAGTTGTGCTCTCTGTTGCTTCCTCGGACAAGAATAAACACTTAATCTCAGAAGTGCCTGAAGTGCATCTACACTTTCATGTCAATTGCCAAACTCCATCTGAAGAACATTTGGTATTCTATTCTATTTTATTCTACTCTATTTGTTTTTCTGACCTGTAGCAAGCCCAGGGGAAGGTGAGACAGAGACAATGGCAGGGTGGCAGTAAACTTGTTCCTGAAGTTGTCATCTGTCACCACACTGGAGGGGCCACAGAGATGCTGTCAGTCAGCCTGGGATGCTAGCACATGATCATCTGACATGCAGACAGGCACTGTGTTTGTGTGTGCGAGTGTGTTTGTGTGTGCCGTGATGTTTTTCTGTGTGGGTAAGACTGCCTGTCGCTGCCTCTGCTCTGTTGCAGAGAATGCTCTTGTTGACTTCTCACTTGGTAAACAGAGGGATCGTAAATCCACAACACAAAAGGTAGAAGGCAGGGAGGAGAGAGGAGAGGGAAAACGAACTTCCCCTGGCAAGTTTCCCACACTGTCAGAAAAAAAATGGCAGACAGGCGGCAAGAAGGAGAGGCAGAGTGAAACGGAAGCAAAGAAGGACTTGAATTAAGGGAGAAGTTTTGCACAACTTGAATGAAGTGTCTATTACATTATCGAGAATGTGAGACGATTTAGCGAAAATCTACTGCATCCGTGCCCTCACACATGCAAACACTATTCTGAGCAGTGGGGAAAGATGAATCTAGAGGGGTAAAGGCAAAATGATAGTCTGACTGGGGCCCCAAACGCTTTCTAGGCTTGATGGTAGCACACGCACTAAATGGAACTGCATACAGCGATAACATGCCACCCCTATGGCTGAAGAGCACACACACACATAAAACCAGAGCTTGTGGCGAGTGGCTCAAGTCTGCTGATAAGACAGAATGGAGCACTTCAAAGTAGCGATACTTTCAAGATTAAAAACAAAAAAAAACACACACACACACAAAAACAACCCCCACTAATAGAGCCTCACTCAAAATGGCTGCCAGGGACCCGCACCACGATCTACAGCTAATGCTTCACATGCAGACACATCCCTGCTCAGCCCTGTTGGCTTTCCAGTTGCATAATCATGCCATCCCTCTGCTGAGCTCTAAGGCACCTGCAGCAAGTTTTCCAATTACATGCTTCTTTCTTAATCAGAGGAAGCTCCCTTGTTCAAAGCAAAAAGCTAATGGGACAGACCAAATTGTCTTTTTTAAACCCCTTTTTTTTTAGGTTTTAAAATATAAAGAATCATCAGCACATTCCTTTAGAGCCTCGATTGCTCCTTTTCCAGGCAGGCTATAAACTTATGTCAGTTATATGAGAACTGCGATGAAATTTTATCTATAAGGCATCTAGTAAAATACAATGAATATATTTGAATGGGAGTTGTTTGCTTTGCCCCATATCTTTCAAAATTAAGGGCAACCCTGGCTGGCTTGCAAAGGTGAACCCAGGCACAGTTCAACTGGGCATGTTGGGTATGATATGCATGTAGCGTGATCGCTATCCAAGCCCAAACATGGATCTACAATGCTTCCTCGATATGGCTGTATTGTTGTTAACTACAAATATGAGCACAAAAAGCACATAAGGTCGTAAAACTTGTACTCTAAAAGCATATTTTTTTCAGCCCTGCACTTGTGTTTGTCAAAGAGAGAGAAAACAAGCACAAGACAGGAATCCATACGCTGAGCCAAGCTGATGGAGATTTGGGCCTAGATCTTCGAGGCCAGTGTGAAAGCAGGCCAGCAGTGGGGTCGGGAGGGGGACCAGTCTTTCTCAAGGATGGTACACGGCAACCAGTCTCAGTACCCCGTTTTTTGACCTGCACATTTAATGTCAAAATGTCAAAAGTAAAATCCTAATGCACATATGGGGACATGCTCCGATAACTGCTATTGTTTCTGTTTACTTTCTGCTGGGCTGTGGATTTCCCTTCCACTCTATTGTCCAAGCTAGGCCTGCTTAATTTGGCATCTGCTCTTTGGCAGGAGGAAAGCAGTGCTGAGGCCAAATGCACGCAGAGGGCCTGGCAGAGGCTATCCAATCGATAAGGACACACTCCAGGCAAGGAACAGGTGCAGCAGACTCTGAAGCAGAGCTCAGTCTCTGCTGAGATGGCTGTGCTGTAATGTTTTTGGGAGTGAGCGAGATAGGCAGCGATTGAGGAGCCGCTGAAAGATGCAGGTGTAGAAGACAAGAGTGGACAAATTCCTGAAAGTTACTATCTAATAAAGCATTTGATATTGGTGTACAAGAACGGTGTTATGAAGAGAGCATAGAAATGATCGGTTTACAATGTACTATCTAAAACTACATAGACATAAGTAACAGTTATATTCAGTAAAAATGACATATACCTGAAAATGCTTAGATGCTAGGACTTTTCACTTGAAAGCTGCGTTGTAAATTACTTTTACAAATCTTTCTACAAAGATGGGCTCAAAAGATATTAAATTATAAAGTTGTCCCTTTCTAAACAATCATAAAACAAACTAAGTAACCTCCCTTCACTTTTGCAGAGCTGTGTTATCGTGTGATGTGAATAACTAAAGGACCTAACACAAAGAGAGTTTGCACTCAGACCCTCTCTCTCTCACACACACACACACACACACACACACACAAGCAGCTTGCTTTGACGGGCCAAAAATGTTCTGAGGGTTAGTCTAATCAGTGACCTGGTGGAAGATGGTCTCCACTTCAACCGCTAAGTATTTTTCTTTCTCCCCTTAAGCTGGCTTCCAACATTTCCTGCACTGCTAAGCACTGCTGCTTGATTGCAATCTGGTGTCAAGGAGAAAAGGAGAGGAGGGAAGAGGAAGAAGGAAGTAGAGGAGAGGAGAGGGAATGAGAGAAAAGGAAAGGAAACGAGAGAAAAGGAAAGGAAACGAGAGGAAAGAGGTGGACTTCCTTAGGAAATGTAACTATGCAATTTCAGCCATTAAGAGTTCAAAGGTGAACCTTTACATTTTGTTAACCTGACAGTATTGAAAGCAAGGTCATCTTTATATAACAGAAGTAGTCCAGTGTTTAATTACTGTCAAGGACAGATCATTTTGACTCTCTGGTGTATATTGTGTTGCTTAATGGTTAAACCACACATTTTCAGAGTTTTATTTTATTTTCTACTTAGCTATTGCTTAAAATCAAAGTGCCAATGTGAGAATTGTATTTTTATTAGTAAAACACTTGGAAGTAACTGTCAAACAATATGCTGTCTTTTTGTCTTCTAATTAACTTTTTTTTCTGGAGCACTGCTCTCCAGTTGCCAGAACAAAAAACAATTCACCAGGATTACTCCAGAAAGTTTCGCGCAATCTTTCTTTTTTTAAAACCGATTTCAGTGTGTTGCATCTATCCCATAGAATATGCAATCAGACTGTCAGACATGAAATTAGGACCTCGGGTAGATCACAATCCTAAAGAGCTGCGAGTTAGCACTAGAAAGAGTATATATTGCACTTGTGAGAGTGCAGTAAGGTGAAAAAAAAACCCTGCACAAGACAAAATGAGAAGAGAGTGAAGACAAGTAATACAAAGACAGAGAAGGCAGTGCTTCTTAGTTTTAGCCATGTTTTTCCCTCCTACCCCGTAGATACAGATAACATGAATAATTTTGTGACTTTGTTGGGAAAACTTTTTAAAGTGTGGCAAGGCAGACTGGAGGTGATAAATTATTCAAATGTTTCATCGGAGCCATGCCGCTTGCGTAGGGCAAGTCTCTATAATATGCATGTAAGAAGACGTGATGAAACAACTCCATAAACAGTAGAGAATGAGAGAACGTTTGGGGATTGTGAGGGAGGAGAAAAGGGTGATGCAGAGAATAGTGACTTTGACTTTACATAGGCATTCAGTAGGACTCTATAATATATAGATCTAAAGGACTCTCAATGAAATAGTGCTGTGTGATGTGGGAACCGGTTGGGAGCAGAAAAGGAGGACAGATTAGGCGCTAGATAGGGAAGACAGAGTGAAAAACAGAGGAAAAAAACACTGAGTGAAAGAGAAAGATGTATGAGCAGGATGGAGGAAATGTTAAGATTCCTGTCATTGTGAGGGCATGTGTTTGTGTAAGAGGCAGGGAGAGGAAGAATGTCGACTTAACAGAGAGAAGTCCAAACATTAACAATAAATGCAGAGGGCACAGTTTACCTTCTCGTTAGGTACCAAGGGAGAAATAAAATATGCATTTCAAAAAGAAAAATTCCAGCTCCGTGTTACATCAATGACGCGACAGAGAAAACCTGCACATCATACGTTAGCCCAAGCTGAACTAAACCTGCTTTATTTCTTTCTCCCCTGCGATCCCCTTTAAATCCGTCAATGCGATATATGAAACTAGGCCTGACATTTTCAGCACCGGGGTAAATAAACATGACTTTTAAATACCTTAAACATTTCAGACTTCTGCATATTGTGATAATTTTCTAACATATGACTCGAATTAAGACATGGTATGTATATATGATAGAGAAAATATTAATTTAGGTACTCAAAAATGTTTAGGTCTGATATCCATTGTGTCATTGTTCACGTGTTCAGTGTGGACATTACTGGTGATGGAGGCTGTGTTGAACGGCAATCTTTCCAAATGCAAATAAATAGATAAATAAAATCAAACATGGTTATATATGGGGATTATATTTTGCATAATATAAATCTTTCTCTTGTACCGCCCTGTGATCCTTCCCAGTGAATCAAATCAAACACACTCAAACTGCTGCATAGCTAACAAAAGCTAGCATCTAACTAGCATACGTGGCTAGCATCTAACTAGCATACGTGGAGGTTAAGTGTTGACTTCAACACTTAACCTCCTCACTACCTTTCTGTGGCTTTTGACCAAATATATTTGTCAGAGTTCATGCTTCGTTTGTCTTTAGGGTGTAGTGAAATGGCGAGGCTGAAAGAAAAATAGGCTAAAGACGTGTCTTTGCTGTTGCTTTGTCCAAACAGGTGAATATAACAGCTATCAACAACCGCTCCATCGTCTGAAAACGCAGCTGTCTTTTTCTTATTCGTGACTGACGTCATTAATACGTCATCAGTGTTTCTGCAATTGTTCTCCCTGCCAGTGGAGGGAGCAAAAAAAATCCACACTGCATGTTTAGCTGCTAGGATGTTTTACTAGTGTACAATGACCTCTGACTGCACAGTAGCCTAATTCAGCATGCTAAAATAATATGATTGTAATATATTATTATTTTTTTAACCACGGCCTAATACAAGTCTGTTTATCTTTTCCATTTTTGCTTTAAATAAGAGTACTTTTACATGAGTTCAGTCTTTCAGCATACCGTCCCTGCCCTGTTGTTCACATTGAAATGTGTGTTCCAAAAGCAAACAGTGCAAGCGCTTCAGACTGAATTCTTTTAAACCATTTGCCTTTTGTCATCCGGACACAACAAAGTAATTGGTTCTCTCTGCGTTGTACCCCAATTACACTCAGCTCTCAGTGGCCTACCTCATCCTTCTCTCCGAGCATGGCCCATTTCCTGCCTCATTTTATATCTTAAGAAGTCCATATGAGCCGAAACAAAAACAAGGCGCGCATTAAGCCACATCAGTAATGAGTGGAAACCCTCAGAATGGCTCTTTTTCTTTGGTCTGTTTCCTGGACTGACTAAGAGACATGTGATCATACTCACAGCAGTATATGCTGAATGCATTTAGTTAGTGAATAAAATGGTCGAATACCTTCTCTAGTTTTAGAAGGCACGAAGGGCAAAACACTGTGCCAAAATGCAACAAAATAAAAATTTAATGAGCTATTGGCTCACTTTAAGAAGAATGAGAGACTCGTGCAGTTAAGCCAGTTAAATTATTTCTTGTCTTCACTGAGTGACGGAGTGAAGCGAGGAGGAAAGTAAAAGTGCGGAGCAGCATTGATTGTATGTATTTATCCCCCGCTGGTCAGCAGTCTGGATTGTTGCTGTGCACTGGAGGTCATTCTTCACATTGAATCCCCATTGATCTCCTCTTTAGAGCCTCCTGAGACACGCCGAGCTCTATTATGAGAGTGTTCACACTCACCAATAAACACGAATGCACGCTCATGAATAGAGAAATAAACCCATACTGTAAGTACATTAGCACATGGGTATGGATATTATTATGCATGTCTAAACACACACATAAGCATATTTTTACACCATGAGCCCCTTCCACATACAGCACACTGATCGGTAGAAACCAAGTTTAATGCTGCCTCTCTCTATAATTTCTTGTACTGTGCCTCCTAACTGCTTGTAAGAGCATGCGTTAATTCAGACATCATTTAATAAGACACGCAGCCAGACTGCCTTGACCACTCCATAGAAAGGTGCTGAAAGGCAATTACGCTGGGCAAATAGCCCTTCAGGCTCCAGGGGCCTAAGCCCTTCCATCCAGAGGGAAGGAAGAGGGGAGGGTGTACTCTAACCTCACACCAGAGTTATATGAGTCACCCTCGGTTAGATAGACAGAATTCCTAGTGCTTTTAAACAGATACAGCAATTCTATTTAATACACGTGCTGCTTGTTAACCCTAATGAGTCACCTTATCAGCTGGATTTATGACCCTGTATCGAAATACTTTGACCTTTATTTGACCTGATCCATGTATGACCCCACCCCCTACGCTTAATCATGTAAAGAATTTTGATTGCATCTGTATTTCTGACACAAAAACGAACCAGGTTTGCGGTGCTCAAAGAATTGAAAAGCTGCACTGGCTGGAAAAAGTGTCCTTTTGTGTACTCCAGTGTCAGGCTGTAATCATCTGCTGCTGTAATACAAACAACCTGTCTCTCAAAACATATATCTATTAAAATTTAAACTGCTTTTGTCTTTTAAAAGTAATAGTTAGCTTTGCGCTTTAGCACTGACACAGGGAAATTGCAGATTTTAGTCAGTTTGCATGGTGAGAACATTTGGGAGCAGATACATATGAATGGATAAAAAGCAAACAAAAAAGTGCATGTAATGGCTTAAAGTGTGTTCAGATTGTCATCTTATATGGATGTGAAAGCACCATCAGTTCCCCTGTCTTCCAGATACTCCTGGCTCCAGTCGAGAGGAATGCATTATGATTTGTTAAGCAGCTGGGGAAACTAAAGAAAAAGCTGGCAAGTGGTACATTAAGAGCCACAAGGCATTTACGGCATTACATCATTGGAGATAGTATTCTTCTGTAGGTAGAGATCAAGGTAGCCTTTATGGTATCTTTCTCATTTACGCGTAGAGGAATCTACTGCCATCTGACATCCACAACTTCAGTGGCAGTGGTATATGTAGGACCAGCTGTAAACGTTTTTCTTTTTTGACTTCTGAAAACATGCAGATATCACGAGTGGGGTGGTGGGGGAACAGTTGTAATTGAGAATCATGACAGCACAGATGGCGCTTTCGTTTTTCTTCCTCTTCAAGTTATTTTGAACAATTAATTATTGGAGGCAGATTACTGCCTATAAGTATTCCTTATGTCACAAGAAAAATGTTTTTTTCTTTAATGTTAACATTAAAAATGCCAAGGTAGTTCACTCAAAGATTTAAAAGAAATCACATCACGGGCTAGCCATCACTTTCAGTACCAAAGACATTTTCTAATTTTCTTCTGGCTCTCACATATAGTAACGTGAAATTGGAAATCATTAAGAGAAGATGAAAAAACGAGGTGGAGTGATGAGAAAGAGGTAGAGAAGGGAATCTTAGACTTTGGCTTGGACCTACCATTGTTGCCGAAGTCGAGCGAGTACTTGACCACGTGGTAGTTATTCCACACATACAGCAGGTTGTCTCTAGGGTTGTAATCCACTGCAGCTATGTACTGGTAGGAATT
The DNA here is from genome assembly GCF_056152115.1 of Neolamprologus brichardi. Lineage (NCBI taxonomy): Eukaryota > Metazoa > Chordata > Actinopteri > Cichliformes > Cichlidae > Neolamprologus > Neolamprologus brichardi. Next base: position 19,798,017 of record NC_142109.1, read on the forward strand.
AGGGAAGGGTATGTTAACCGTCATTTCTTTCCCCTTATCAGTGTTGTACATGTAGTCAATCTTGTTCCCCGTGCCTTCGTTGTCATCATCTTCATAGACGGTTTTGACAACATAAAGGACTCCGCAGATCATGAACGCATTGGAGGCAGAGCGCTTGTCGTAGCTCGTGTCCCAGGAGCCTTCGATGCGCAGGGTGTAGGGATTGAGCTGGCTCACCACGATGCGCCCATTGTTCTGCTCCGTTGCGTAGATCACCCACAGACCGTTCTCATCCACCGCCAGGTCAATGTCCGACTTGCCCCCCCAGCGGTAGGGCGACGTGTCGTGGTAGTTGGCGTTGGCAATAATCGCCTCACCGCTCTTGATGCGCGTGCGCAGGTCAAACTTTACGATGTTGCGGGTCCGCTCCTTGTTGAAGAACAGCGCACCGTCATAGACGACAAAGCCAGTGCCGTCCACCCGATGCGGCAGTTTGTATGTGGTGGTGGGACGGCCTGCGATGAAGTCCTCCTTCGATGAATACTCAGTCAGCGTGTCCGTGCGGTATGGTGTCCAGGGCATGTAGTAGATCTTGTCAGAGGCCTGCAGCGGGTCTTTGCACCAAGCACCAGACTGATGGTCCGATTCAAAGAGATGTTCGCTTTGGTAAACTCCCCGAAGAATGCCGGGGCACAGAAACACTGAGGAACAAAAGAAAACATTTTCACATTAGATAAGTTTAAATTACACGGCTGATGTAAAATGTCAACTGTTCTCAGTAGAGTTCCTGACGGAGCTTTTGAAATGTTTGCCTCCATTCATACGTGTTTCTAAAAAAACACATAACAGAGTATTTTAACTTAACCACCGGTGAGTGATGATGACATGATAGGCTTACTGTGTTGTGATTTGGATGTTGTATAGTCACTGTCATTGTTAAGCACAGCAACAGTATGCCTTCTATTCAACAGATAATATGATGCTCTCACAGCAAAAAGATGAAGAGAAAATGGCACATTTTGTTCTACTTCCACCCTTTCCCTCTATTCCCATTTCTCCCTCCCTCCTCAGCTCCTCATTAGTCTCACAGCTCTTTCTTCCCTTCTCTCCCTTTCTATTTCTGTCAGGAACAACCAACTGTAGAACCAAACACATCTTTTATCGTTTGCTGTTTTTGCAGTTGTTACAATAATTCTTTTCCCACTCCACGCTCACTATTCTCCTCTTGGAATACTGGGGTCATGTTTTATGAGGGATGTGGGAGAAGTAGTAAATTCTGGGAAGCCAGTGCGACAAGAGTCATTGGAACCTTTGTAATTCAACTGGAATGTTGTCACATAAGCATATGTATATATATATGTGTGTGTGTGTGTGTGTGTGTGTACAGAGCAGATCCACATAGAATTGCCAGATGTGCACTGTGACTTTCCCATTTTCTCAAATAATATAATTCCAGATCCCAGGCATGAGGCTCTGACTATTGATTGAATTTTCACTGGCTATCTGTTTTCATTTCATCAGGGAAGCATTTTAAATATTAAACATCCACGTAACTCTCTGATCATTGGCTCGTCACAAAAACGTGCTCGGCCCATCAGAGAGTTCGTTAAGAAGCATTCTACACATACCGTGGAATAACGTGAGCGGAGTGTGTCTAATGAGAACCAGTAGTTCTAAATTGCTTCTATATGCTGAGATCAAGCTGTCTTAATATAGCAGCAGCGACAATGAAAGAGATGTCATGCTGCCACGAGGTACAAAACGCTTCAAGCGCTGGCATCAAAAAGTGACGCCCAATCCTGGATTTTGAGCATGTGCGAATGTGGGCGTGCTTGCTTCACAGACTTACCTTTTTGTTCTACTTCTGCACCAGCCATAGGCAAAAGATTTGAAGAAAAAAAAGAAAGCACAAGAGCGAGAAAGAAAGAGATAGAGACAAGAGACAAAAATAGATTAATGATGCAATAATAAGGAAATCATGATAATACAATCTCAGATCTCCATAATCGGCCTCATATTTCATTCTAACCTTGTGAGAGTGCCAGGATGCTCTCCATGTGTGATTGGTAATAACATTACATAAGCGTCTGAGGAGACTGCACTGCAATGGGGAAGCTATTTGACAGTATTCAACTCACATATGTTGCACACGCGCATGTGGGCAGACAGAGATGCACATGTCAAGCAGACACAGAACGAGGGAGGGAAGACAAAATGAGAGCAAACACACAGGAGCATGGCACAACACGCTCAAGCACACATGTTCACGCTGTCCGTGGTGGTTCTCAACCCGGTGCAGGACAAAACAGAGCATTGCAAAATGACCTGAGATAATGAGCTCTTTAATGTATGCTAATAGTGGCGGCGCAATGAAAACCAGAAAATTTATTTGATTACTGGGATTGCTTTTCAGTGGACCAGCCAAAACTGCCACATTAAAATGCTTTCTGGTGCACGGTGGGTGAGCTAATGCTTGGTGTATGTCATGTCATCTTGTGTGCCTCTGAAAATGAGAGTGAAGGCATCTCTTGGGCAAGCAGGAGCATACTAAAAGAGCTGGCTTGCTTCAATCCCAACACCGGTTCCCAGTCTATTACATTCAAACCATTATCCTTAAAAATCTGCGAGGATTGTTCATGTTGCCCGGCAATGAAATGTGCACAATTGCCTGGAACCTCTTAAACATATGAATTCTATTCCACCTTGGTCCCAGAGGGACTGAGTGGAATGTGAACACGGCAGAAACTTAATCCTGCAGGCAGTGCCCTTGTGTCTTTCAAGACTTAGAGACCTGCTGAATGGAACTAGTCCCATGAGAAAGGTGTGTGTGTGGGTGTAAGTGTGGGTGTGGGTAGGGGAGAGGAGAGGAAGGCAGAGTCTTCAAAGGAAAAAACATTTGGAAGAACTTCCAGGGCCTCACATGTTTACATATATCACAGATGCACTACATACTGCACGCTGCATGTCTTAATTCTTTACTACATTAAACCCCAAACTTATCCCCAACCACAAGGCATACACAAACACGTGTGGCACACAGAACACACACACACACCTTCATACACAGGCAACCATTAAATCCTAAGCTCATGAAAAATGCATGGTAACTGGCGCGGCTTAGCACAACTCCCGATAAATAAGCAATCTCCGAAAGAAGATCATGTTAAACCTAAAACAAGTGTGTACATCCGCGTGTGCGCGTGTGTGTGTGTGTCCCTGCGAGGTAAGATATAAAAAGGTTCGTCACAAGAAAACAGTTCCCTTGTGAGAAAATCTTGGAAAGAAAGCAGATAGTCTGTCTAGGCAGAGGGGTGTGCACGACGGATATTACACACACACACTCACACCGGCATCCGTACATATAAATAACACAAAGAAAGGCATCGCGGTGGAGAAGACGAGGATTAATGACACCAAACAATGAGGCCTTCACATTACCTCAGGCTCTTACGGAGCCTCGCAGACACAGAGGAAAACACACAGAGTTCAAGGTTGCCAGCAACTAATAGATTTCAAATGAAAAAGTGTGGCAGCAACAAGTAAACCAAATGGCACACAAAATGTCAGACAAATGTCATTCAATTTGTACTGCTGCTCGTTGTTTCACCAGATTAATGGATATCTCTGTTGGTGAGCTCATTGCGGGGTTGTTCTGCTGTATCTCTCTTTTAATCTTGAGGACAAGGGTAAGAAATGAAAGTTTGTCATAACAGTCATTGATTTTTTTTTTCCCTCTCCAGTGCAGACGGTCTGACAGAGCGAATATAGGGTGGTCGGATATTTATTGAAACCTCAAGGTTTTCTCAAGGGCAGCTCGAGCATGCAAGATGATGCAAGAGATGAAAAGTCTTTTGTGCTACTGCTAATTAAACTGCTGAGTGTAGCTAAAAGAGAAAGAGGAGGGAAAAATATGGACTTATGACAACTTGCCAGAAACGCGTCCTTGTTTCCAAGAGAACGTCAACAAGAAAGCATCTTCTCTCACGCTGTGTTATTCATAATTGAATTCTGCAGAGGTAGCGGCGTATTTTTATCTATCCAGTATCTTTGACTGATCATTTGCAAAAACCACTAGGACCGCACTATTGAATATTTAGCTATGCAGCTACTGTGAAAAAACAACAACTAATTTATTCCTAGCATGGCTTTGAATGAATATTAGCAATAACGCAAACTGCAACGGTGTGTTGTGAGGATGTGTCGCCTGACTAGTTTGATTTAGTAAAAATCATGTAATTATTCATTAATATCTTCAGTAAAATGGTCTGAAAAAATCTGTAATTATACAAACAACTTTACACCCATACCTTGCATGCCTTTCGTTTTAGTTCATTTCTCTGTTTTCTGTTTTTATTTCTCATACACCCACCGCACACACACACACACACACACTGCACACACACACAGAAGCTGTGTTAACCTAACTGTGCTGCTGTGTAAAGATAATTAGCATTTTTATTGAAAATGTATGGTTTATTAAGTAGGTATTCGTCTAGGAGGAAAGACAGTGTGTGCTCACAAGCGTGTGTAATGTGTGTGTATGCGTGGGGGGGGGGTGCCGACATGCCCGTGTGCGTGTTTCTACAGACAACGAGTGGCGACAGCAGCCTTACGACTATCATCTCTGATCTCCAATCAGCTCAGCCGGCTAAAGCCCAAGGTCGTTTATGGGCGCAGACGTTTTCTACTTTCTTTCTCTTTTTCATTATTCTATTCTTTTTCTCCTGTCCTCTCATCCTCACCCGCTATTCTATTGCATTATTTCATCCTGTTCTTCCACCCCTCCCACTCGCCTCGTTCATTCTCTCCCACTACCTCCTCTGTATCTCTTCTACTTCCCCCAAACCAAACCCTGTCCACCTCTCACCCTGTGTCTTTTATCAGTTAATTCATTCTTTCTGTTCCCTGTCTGCTGGCCTCGTCTAACCTATTTCCCTCTCTATCTCTGTTTCAGCTGTCGCTCTGCCGTCTCTCCTTCTGTCTCATTGGTTCCTTTCCCATCTTCCCTTGCTCTCTCTGGGAAACAAAAAAAATACCTGCATATGTGCCCACATAAACACACACACACACACATATACTGTACATGCATGTACAGAGAGAGACACAAACACACAAACATCCCCCCCCCCCCCCCCAAAAAAAAAAAACAAAACAAAACATGCACATATACACACACACCCACACAAGGAAGCACACACAGACGCACACAAACAGGGCTTCTCATGTCACTGTGATGAAGTTATTCCAAGGGTCCAATCTGACAGAAGTCTTTAATTGGACAGACAAGAAGGTGATTTTATCTTTTAATTAGCTTTCCTATTGAGCCAAGTTCTATTGTCTAAAATAGACTGCATGGGTATTGCATAACATATCACTGGCTTTTCTGATTAATACACTAAATGTGGGAGTAGGCTAATTGCTTCATAACAGCAGCCAGGAGAGCCAGGGTATACCACATAAAGATGAGGAAACGGATAGACATAATCCTAAGTGTTCCTGGCTTTTTTAACGGACGAACATGAATGAAACAATACGTATCATGTGTCTGCTCTTCAGCAGCACACATTTGCTGAGATTGAATCTGTCCACGCACCAGAGTTTCCTTGGAGAAGTACTTTGTACAGCAGTGTGCTAATGTATGGATATTTATAGTCTGCCTGCAGTGCGATGAGCAAGTATACACAGGTGGCTAATTACTGCCAAAGCTAGCTGGCTAGTTTGGCACACGACTGCCACACACTCGTACCACAGAGAGTCGGAGAGAGAAAGAGACAGCACTTGATTGTAGCTTTGGACAACAGCCAAAAACCTACAGTGCAGTGGAGAGAGATGAGGTGTTTTGAGGGGTAGCGCAAGCCAAAAAAAATCCTTGGGAAAAAAAATAAATTAAATAAAAGGAGGCGAGATGGAGGAGCAAAATTTCCCTGAAAACTGAACCGCACATAATTAAATTACCTGTTTTACAACCCACTTTGAGAATTGTTTACTATATCTATGTAGAGGGAAACGCACCTACTCTACTTGATTGGCAGCGCTCAGGAAAAGTATGCCTGCGCTTTAAAGTCGATCGGCTCATTTCCCTTCCGTGCGGCTGGCCTGTGATAAGCAACACCTGGCCTTACAGGTGACTGCAAGGGTTCAGGTGGTTACACTCAACAGACAGCACCGCCACCAGCGCGCTCGGCATCAGGGGAGATCTGCTCGAGTGGATCCCTTGACGTTATAGTTATCTGAGTGCATAAAAGCCAAGCCTGCTTATAAATGATGACATATTAAAAATGCAGCTGGTATTCATTTCAGGACAAATTTCATTACACTATCATATAGTGTATCTATCATAAAAGCCCCTCCTCTGTTGAGCCATCTTGATTTACAACACTTTGCAGATATTTCATCGCTTATTGTCTAACAAAATGCATCTTTCACGACAATGCCGCTGGCAGCATTGATTTGCGGTGTCAAACGCGCCAGTGTGAATGTTGACGACTGAAACTCCAGCCCAAATGTCAGGAGTGCCTTCTTCTAAGTTACAAGCAATATTATGACTTTTAAAAAAGAATTGATTTTATAAATATTTGATCCATTCCGTGTGAAGGTTATGTGAAAGGTTTCACTTTTTTTATACATCACATTTTTCCCCTGTTGGACTTTTCCCATGGCTAAGCACACACGCGAGCAAGGTAGTGTATCACACAGCTACCTGATCCAGCCTGAACTCTTCAGTCAGTACACAGCAGATGCTAATGTACTGTCAAAAGCTCTCTCTCTCTCTCTCCCCTTCGCTGTCTTTTTCTCCAGTGCATCACCTCCCTCTCTCCATCCCTCCCTCTGTTAGCTGAGCTCGCTAATGACTTTGATTTCAGATACTGTGTATTTTCGCGGGGACACTGTTACCCTGACTGACCCATTGTTTATCAGATCCAAAAACACAACTCATCTCCTTTTGCACTCGGTCGTTTTTGAAATCACTATTCTTTACGCTGACAAATCCATTAAATAAGGAGAGCTGTATTTTCAAGCAGGTGTGCGGTTATATCAAATAAAAACACGGAACATGCGGACAAGTCTTGAATGAATGAGAGACGAGTGAAAACACACACTGCTACAGAGTCTTTTTTGATGCCTGCGTGTATGTGCTGTGCGTGCGTGGTGGGGCATTAAGCAGGTATCAGGTTGTGTTTCCATCTGCTCCAGAGAGGGCTCTGATAGTCCTATTATTTAATCTGCTGGTCATTCTAGACGCCAGGCAAGAGCCGTTTAGCCAGACATAATTGAATGCTTCAGTGTGGGAGATCACCTTGGCCGTCTGTATGGACTGCGGTGCCAAGGCCGTAGACAAATCTAAAGTGCATCTGTTATTTCTTACTTTAGGAGGGCTTTTGCGTAAAGCATGTGTGGGTTATGAGGGCAAAATTAAACTTCTTTACATCTCTTTGATACAAAGAATGCAGAAATAAGCTTTTCAGTTCCAACTCTGCATGTCCTCTTGACTGTATTGCTTAGAACTGTTCTACCACAGTCATGTTTATAGCTTTACAAGCCAGACATGTATCACAGTCAGGTAATATGAAGAAGAAAAAAATTAAAATTAATCTCCAATCCAAGTCATCACGCTGATCCCTTATGCATTTGTTCTGAAGCGAGCTGTAACCCACATTCTAGTGGAAAAGATTTTTAAAAAGCCACACGACTGTTTCACTCTAGTGAATTTCCCCTCTCAGTCTCTTACCACCTGGTCAAAGGTCACATCACCATCTGTAATCATCTGAGACTGCCCTTGTTTCTCATCCGTGCTACCTTTGACTTTCCCGGAGGGGGGGAGAGGCATAATATTATAACTTCCATGTAAAGTTACTGTGGGATCAAGCTGCTGAAGTTTTTGCTGTGAATGCTGCTGCCTGGCATAACAAAAACTGCAATTTATTCATATACTGAAGAGTAGTGAACTATTTAAAAAAAAGAGAGAGCGAGAGGGTACTTACTGTAAGGAACACACTCATACTGGACTTCGAGGTATTTGTATGTGCCAGGGCAGGGATCGGGAAAGACGTCGGGGCCGGCCACCACAGCGCACTGCGTACGGTTGTTGCATCTACATAGATAGATAGGATAGATGGATAGCGTCAGTTGAAAACATCCACAAATCAATTGAAAGACCTGTAACATGATACAATTCAGCGGCACCACAAACTACATTTTCCAAAATGATCGCGCAGCTGAATCAGCCTTCTCTAAAAGGTTTAAAACAAAAACAGAACACCACAGCCATCGAGGAGCTGGGATTTATTGGAGGGCTGTTGTACTGGAGTTGCATCATTTTTTTTTTTTCAGCTGGAACCCAAGCACGCTACGCCGCAAAACGCATATCCTGATATCATGTGATATAATGTAGAGCGAGATCTATTTTATCCGCCGAGTCATCCTGACACTCGAGAGTCTTCTGTGCTTAAGGACCCTTCATGTTGACACTAGAGCAGATGATACGGCCTTACCCGGTACCTGAAGTGAACATAACAGTAATGGATTCACCGAGTTCACTTGTACACAAAGGTGGCCCACAATGGATACAGAAGAGCTGTGGCACAAGGACACTTCTGAGTTGAATGTATGTGGGTGTCTGTGTGTACCTGCACGAGTGTGTGAAGCACTGACGGCAATAACCTATACCTTTAAGATTATTTTGCCCCAGACTTTAGATAATTAATTCTAATTACCAGGGGGCCCTCTCCTCTGACACACAAAAAGTAAGTATTACTCACTCTTATTAACACAGGTTATGCAAGGCAGCACGCGATGTAGTATATACCCTGTGTGTCTTTTAGGGTTTCTGCTTACAGGCGTGTATACGAGCACCTGTGAAAATACATACATGACATTTACGTGTCACTGAACATTTCAAAGCTGCTCGTCACAACCACAAAAGATTTGCTGGTGCGTGACTGAAGCGCATATGTTATGATGATGCATGCATGTAATAACATAAAACGCACACTTGATCTGAGTTGTACTTCCAAGTTTATATGAGCTACAAAAGCACACGACTGAAACATATTTCTTATACAAGAATAGCAACAACAGACAAATGAGAAAAAGCTATTTTTAAAATGCTTTCATATTAATTAGCACAACTTCTCTTTCCCTCTGTGCACACCTGTCATACAGAAGACATTTACATTCAAAACATTCAGATTCTCCCATTGAGATATTTTTAATGAGCATACAGAACCCCTCAAGCCACTTTTCCTACAATACCATTCAACAATTTGCATAATGAAATATTCATAGGAGCTAATTTAATTATTAGTTCAATATTCACATGTAACACAGAGAACTAATGTAGCCTAGAAAGAACTAACTCCCTTAATTTTTTTTAGCTCGACGTCTCTCGCTGACCAGCATGTCTCAGATCACGTGAGGGTTTATTGGAATTTGTAATGGTTTCAAACTCCTTGTGTTGTGACGTCTGTCATATTCTAACAATACCCACCCATCTTCTCTCCCTCCTCTCTTTTTTCTCGCCTCTGTGCTTTTTAATTTCTTGCCCTGGTACCTTCATCATCGGTCACCTGTCATCAGTGCGAGCTGTGGGCTGAGGGGGGGGGCGGGGGACACAAAACTGACACAGTGCCACAACTTTGCTCACAGCACCCACCAAAGGTCACGAATGGCTGGCACTCACTGGTGAATCAGAGCACAAAACTCCCTTTAACGACCTCGCATAACTTTCTAAAGTTAAAAAAAAACACAACAACTAGCCGCTAGTTATGATGTCTTCACACTGAAGAGACACAGTGGCTGAGAAAGCTCAATATAAGAAAAGAAATGGAGCCAGCCAGGAATTGCTGTGAATTTAAGCTTATTTGCTAAAAGCACAAATGAATAGTCAACTTTAATAGCTTCAAAAAGTCACAAAACACATCTATCTTCTTATCACGTGGGCAACTTAGAGCTCGTGTCTGGAAATATTTGCAGTGCTAGAGATGTCAACTTGATGAATGTTTTCTTAGTTATGTTATGTTTCGAGTGTTTGCATGTGTTGTCGTGGGCTGCGGCGCTTTGAACTCTCCGATTCACTGAAGTGACAACCCGTCTGAAAAAAAAAGGAGTAAAATATTCCCGTAAATGTTTATGTTTCATGTCTAAGTCCTGTAAGATTTCCATATCTCACACGATGATTTACACATGGAAGTGACATCACCTTTGATCACCTGTAGAATTATTTTGTGCCAGAAAGTGCAAAAAAGGTGCCACTTTCATGAGTAAACCATAATATGAGACACAAATATTATAGAAAACACATAATAGTGAAAACATTAAAATCGAACAAGTCTTTTTTTCTGTTTCTTGTACATATTATTAAAACTAACAACTGAAATCAATATATATATATGTATTTTATTACACTATATAGTGTAATAAATTACATTAAATCATGTATGCCTGATCCAGGGAACACGGGCTGAAGAAAACAACAGATAAAAATGAGTTTGAGGAAAAACTGAGAGAAATGTTAGGCTTTGCAGTAGCCATGGGTATATGTAATTGTCAATATATTTCCGCTTCAGGTAAAAAAAAATGGCTCAGGGCTCTCATGGCTGAATCATGAGCACTGAAGGTTATTGACTATTATTTTAAATGAAAGCTATCGGGCAAAGATTTGGCATAATCTTCTCTTGCGAGCTATATCTCTCTGCTATCACTCCTTCTTTCTCTCTCTATTTTTGTCTGCACTACCTTTTTTCTTCCTCCCCACACTCTCTAAGCCAAGATAATAAACCAATTTCTTTTTTCAGCCTTTGTCCTCATCCTTCCCGCCTAGGAATTATTCCTCACTGTTCCTCCTTCTTTGTCTCTCATTCCAACTCGCTGTTTTTTCCGTCTGTTTATCTGTCTTAAACCCACTTAGCTGCAGTTTCCTAAGTCACACCCAGATATATGTGGTAGGCCGCTTATTGCTGCTGCTGTTCTCTCTTTTTCTCTCCTCTCTCCCTGCTTAATACCTTTCTCATCCCCGCCTCCCTCAGGGCGTCATCTCCAGCCTCCCCCTGTTTCTCCCTCGATCCCTCCATCCTTAGTAAAGCCTCTGCTGACGTCACCGTTCTGTCTGAGCCAGTAGTCTGAGTCAGGTCCAAAAAAGACTCCCTTATGTTCCCAGTACCTCCATCTCATTCTTTATTTGTCAACGTTACTCTCATTTCCTCACTGCCAACATGTTTATCCAGAAGCCTAACAAAACACGAGAACATCAGCAAAAATTTACAATTCCTGTCCTCTCTGCATTGTGACCCATGATTAATGGAGGAGATGCAGAACATGCGCGCACACACACACACACACGCGCGCACCTTTAGAATTTTTTTTTTTTTCCCAAACACCAAAATGGCTCTATATATTCTTTTTCTCTGTGTTTTTCTTAGAGTTGGCAGAAAAGCTCCTTTTTTTAATTAGCATGACCACATCAAAACAAGGCAGTGGCCTGGATACCGCCTGGCCCGCTGGCTTTCTTCCTTGCAACGTGCAACACACACATGCACACGAACAAACTATTCACAAACAAAGCCGAGCTGTGGCAGGCAGGGAAAGAGAAAGCTGCTATGCTGCAGTGGGTGCTGCTGTTGTTCTTGTCTCTGATGTTTTTCACTTTGTTTGGCAGACCTCCCTTCACTCCATCTCCGTCTCTATCCCTCATATAACTGACTGATGATTTGATGAGGCCGACGCTGCCTGTTGGAGCGTGTGTGGGGTATGTTTATGCATATGTGCAAGAGCATGTATGTCTGTGAGCAGATGCAAAATGGAATAAATATTTGAGTGTTTGTCTGCGAGTGTGCGCGCGTTTGTGCATGTGTGAGTGTGTGCGTGTGCTAGAATGCAGATGTGTTGAAGAGCTATATAATTACAGAACAAGAGAGAGCTGGGAACTAATCCTCGTGAGTTGAAAGAAGTGTCTGAGAGTGAGTGACGCATAAAGCTTCTCCAAAGTCCTCTGGAATCAGTGTTCGAATACAGTGAAACCACTCCAGAGCACTCTGTGAGTCATCTACAACTGTTTGTGAACATGCTTAACACACACAAACGTCCATTAATCTAAAAAAAAACAAAACATCAACTGTGTTCACTGAGCTTAAAAAAACAATTAAATGAACTTGAAGATACTTGAACTGGACTAATATAGACATACATGTATAGAAACTACTCATTTCTTTATGTTTTGCTAGGAAAATGGGAAATAGAAACTGACTTTCTACTATTCCAACAGTCTTGAAAGTTAATACTTTGTACAACCGCCTTTATTATTCAACACAGCCTGAAATTTCTTTGACAAGCGTTCTTGTAATTTCTTTAGCATTCGTTTTCCAGGTTCCTTGAAGGACCTTCCGAGCTCATATTTGGATGTTGGCTGCCTTTCGTTTCATTCTCTGTCAAGATGATTCTTCGCTGCTTCAGTAATGTTTTGGGAAAGCCAATCCGACTGTTCCACTGTGTGTTTTTCTATCCAGGTATGCTTTTACTGCATTGGAAGTGTGTTTGGGATCATTGTGATGCTGAAAAATGAACTTGTTGCCAATCGGTTGCTTTCCAGATTGTATTTCATATCTGCATTCATGATTCAATCAGCTTTGACAAGATCCCCAACACCAATGGCTGAAATACAACTCCAAACCACAACAAAGACTCCATCTTCTTTTACAGATGGGTGTAGACACTACTTGATCTCCTCCATACATATTGATGATATGAACCAGAAATTTCATATTTAGATTCTGCTCTCCACAAAACCTGTTGCCACTCATTTTCGTCCATTTCTTGTTTAAGCGTCTTTTCTTTTTGACCCCGTCACTTCCACTAAGACTATTTCTGAAGACCCTTCGGTGAACAGTCATTTTTTTCCCTGTGTCTAAAGGATGTTTTCTATATTTTTTTTTTAGGGATGGCACGTCTTCTTTTGTTCTCCACTTGTTCAAATTCCTCATTTATTTTAAGGCTGCACATCATGCTGAGATATGCCAGTTTTTTGGGAATCACCTTGTTGGTTTAAAAATGCTATTTTATGCCCTTTTCTTAGACTCAGTTAAAGAAATGCAAATAAGTTTCTGGTCATAGATTATTAGTGACGAAGTGACAATATATACCATTTAAAGCTGCTTCTTTGCTAACTTGTTTGTTATGTGTCGACACAACCCTGGTTAATCGTTTGAGTTAGGTGCCTTTTTTATGCTTGAATAATTCATAGGTCATTGTTATGTAGCTTAACCAGTAAAGCACCCATTCCTCTGAAAATGGTCAGGTACAAGGATTAGGATTATTACAAGGAAGAGAATATTGGAAAGAGCCAAACATTCGCAAATAATGACGACATGTCACAGGTACCTTGTGTTTCTGAGGGGCCATTTCAGGTTTAAGAGATCAGTATGATGATAAGACTCATGTATCCCTTCAAGCCTCTGGCTAAGGCACACATAATGCCCAAAAGCTGGAGCTCTCACAGTGGATGTCTAAGTGTTAATGTAACATTTGTTTGCAGCTGTGTTGCCATCGTGGAAAAGTGCTCATTTGCAGCCACTTCAAAGCCATACAATTTTCTCAAAGAAAAGAATACAGTAAGGTGGTGTATCTTAAGCTCTCAAAAGGACAATTATGTGCCAAGAATAAAACATATTTATGTGAGTTAGCAAAATATGACATAAACTCTTCTTTCTATCATCACATATTTGAAAATGAATACCACTCAAAAGTGGTGGCTCAGGGAGGTTGGACATAGATAAGTCTCAAATGGATGATTCTGTGTCAGCATTGGCCTTGCAAGGCTCAGGGATTTAAAACAGGAGATGGTGTGTTAATGTAATTTCGACCCATTAAATGCCAAATTTAATAAAATTGGTAAAAGAAATATCACAGTTACCACCAGTACTGTGTTTCATCACAGTTGTTTACAGCATAGGGTGTGACTGGGTGCAGTACCTTTTTAAGGAGCAGGCTCTATTTCAGAAACTTTAATACGGCCTTTTTGTAGCATCCATTTGTCCCTAATGCAACTATAGACACAACTCTCAGTGATGACACTAAAACTATTACACAATACAGAAAAAACTATTAAATAATGAGAACTATAAAGTTATGTTAATTTCTAATTGTTTATATTTACATGCTTGCAAATAATTCTTGGAGGATTATGCAACATGTTTCATAACTGCATTATTGAGCATCTTTCCTTCTTTCTTTTCACACCTGCAGAGGCACTGATGGTTTAGAATACTGAGACATCTCATGGTAGATCTGCCTAGGAGTGCTGTGCAAAGCTTGAAGCATGCAACACGGACTCGTGGTCTGCATAATGTCACCATTTTATTTTTGTCAGCTTGTTCACCCACACTGTGACGTAACTTGCAGAAAGACTGGATTTATTTATTTTTTCCCTTTTTTGACAGCTGGACAGCTACACAAACCCAGAATCAGACAGTTAGGGGATACAATGATAGAAGAGTTTGATATGGCTCAACACAAAAATACAGAAAAAAATATAGAAATCTACCAAGAATGGTCCAGTTCCTGTTGCAAAGGAAGCCACATTTTGTTCTTAAGTACCCCATCAAATTTTTCTATTGCTATGATTTGTAACACTGGTTACTGTTGCAATAAATCAGATACATTTTGTGAGCTTTTAAAATATAAAGAAATTCAACTGAAATCACAAAGTAGCAAAAATTAACCAGTGTGAGTTGAGCAGTCTTGTGTTTGTGAAAGTAAGGGGGGGAAAAAAGCCCAGAAGATGATTTCAGAGTGCTCTTCATCTCCTGTGCGAGTTCAGGAAAACCCATTTGACAGCAGATAGAGCCCATTCACTATATCTCACAACAGGATAAAAACCTGTTAGGCTGACCACTCACTCTGCCCCCCTCACACATCACATATGAGATTCCTCTTCTACTGGCCTCATTTCTACTTTATTAGCTCCCTGATGTGGTTATACACACATACACAGGCCTGTTTGGAGATGGACAAATGGAGTGATGGGAAAGGATGCCTAAAAGGACAAACACAAAAGGCAGGAAGTGTGGAGGGGTGCACAGGAAATGTGATTTAATATATAATTGAAAAATGATGCTAGTGTTGTGAGTGACAGAGGTAAGGGAGCAAAAGAAGGCGCCTATATATGTGTTAGTGCAAGCCTGAGCACATGTGCACCATGGGGTATCGTGAAGCAGATGCAGCACATCCTCTGCCAGCCCCACCACACCACACTTATGAAGAAATGACAGATCTGCCTCTCTCTTTGTCTCTCTCCCACACACATAGACACAAACATTCCTCGGCAGTCCCCGAATGTGTTTCTGTCAGCTCTCGAACAGTCTGTCAAACAAGCCACAGGTAAAATTACGTTGTTTTCCCTACTGGGAAAAAACTTTGAAATGTGCTACATTATTAATATTTGGTTGGAGGATGCCACGCTCTCCTGTTTTCTCCTATATCTGTGTGTCATGTGACATTTTTAACTTTACAATATTCCATGCACAGCATAATATGGGATGTTGTTATTACTGTATGCTGTATGTGTGTAGCTCCTGTAAATGAAAAGCACCGGCTCGTTTACCTGTCATTCTCATCCATGCACAATAGGATATAATATGAAATGACAAAAAATGATAATCTAATTTTAATTACTTAAATATTATAGACTTTATTTACACATAATATTATATACTTCCACCAGATAAACCTCTTCTTATCTTAGAAACAGGTTTTGTTCCTAAAAATTAAACCTAATTTAAATTTCAGCTCACTTAGTAGCGTTTTAATTTACGCCCCTTGAGCAGTTATGATCTTAGGAAGATTAGATGTTAACTCTGCCATTTAAAAACAGCATGCACTTGGATTTGCAAATTTGAGTTTTTTGTACCACTTAAGGAGAATGAAAGCAGATAACTGTGTTGTTTGCATAAAAAATAAATGCAGCATTTGATAAGTATCACAAAGATCAAAAAGAGCAGTGGTCCTAACGTCGACCCCTGGGGCATACCTCTTTGATACGGGAAGAAAAGAGGAAGAAGATCCAGCAAAGTGGGCCCACTGTGTTCTATCTGACAAGTAATTTTAAAAACAACTGACAGCATTCCCAGAAAAGTCATTATTATGTAGTTTATCCACCAAAGTGGCATAGTCAACTGTGTCAAAAGCCTTCAGCAAATAAAGAAAAGCAGAAATGTTGTATGTTCCACAGTCCATTGCCTCAATAATGTAATTTACCTCTTAAATAGCTGTGGTTATTGTGCTGTGCTGTTTTCTAAAACTTAGTAGTTAATATTTTCTGTATTTCTGCTATAGGCCTGCAATACCCTGGCAACCTGCCTAGGGTGTACCCCTGTTCTAGCTGCACAGGCTCTAATACACAAAACCCTGAACTAAATGGATGCATGGATGGATAATAGTTCTGCTATAATATCCGTAGCTAACTTGAGGAAATGTAGATCCAGGTTTTCAGGACTTGCAGTCTTATTAGCATTCAATTGCTTTAAAGCTCTACAGATCTGTTACATCGAAAGGAGAAAAGCTGAAAGACTGAGCCACAGATTCAATAAAAAGTTCTGGAGAGTGAGCCTTTTGTTCAACATCCTGTTTTAATTCTGGATGTAAAGTGTGCTTGAACATTAAATACAATTTAGATTATAAGTGCAATCCAACAACCTGCATTCAAGTCAGCAAAATCAACCACTGACACACTTCTGTGAACAGATAAAACATTCTTTAAAAATTAGCTACAGTAGTTATAAGCTTGCTCTCATACAGAGAGCCATTTGTATGCAAATGACAAATGGCACACACATTTCTAAGTCTGCATAATGCCTGTGACGTTGTTAAGATAATATATGATTTAATAAACGATGACAACACTATCAGATTTCAGTATGGCAGGTAGAGATGTCATATATTAGTTTTTTCCATTTCTTATATGTCAGGAAAAAAAGAGTATGAGTATAATTCCAAGTGGAACGAGACTGAATGTGTAATGCATGTTAATTCATTCTTTAGAAGTGGCCTAGTTTGGGAGTGTATGATATATGTTATGTGTGTGGATAACTAATGATTATTACAACTAAAAGACTGTTAATAAAAATAGCAATGATGATAATGTATGTCTTATCATAAACAGAGGCAAACAAACCCTTTTACCCTTCTAGCTTCTGAGCAGGCTGACTGCCAAGTATAGTTTTTGAGCTCCACCGTCTCTCCTTTCCTCTTCCACCGGTAGCCATGGCAACTTCCACGTCGTCCGATTCCAGGACACACTCGGAGAGTCTTTCTCCTGATTCCACCTAGTAACATTCCTTAGCTGATATCCCTATGTCTCTCCCAACCTTGCATCTCTCTAAATTTAAATGTGACACCTCCAACTTCACATTTTAATCCAAACCACGTGCTTACACGAACCCCAAATCCTCCTAAAAGCTAAAAGATGAGTGTGCTTCAGACAGATGTGCTGTCTTCTTGATTGGTGAGACGCAGAGGAGCGTGCAAGACACCATCACCATCAAGACGACAGAGCAATGCTACATCAAGTAACTGACTAGTAGAATTTAGTCAGCCTCACCTCATAAAAAAATATGGGATGCTGTGCTTGTGCAGGGGAGACGAGGGCTGTTCCTTGTGTCCTGGTTTGGATTTGTGCTTCACTGTCAGCGTCAAAGTATCGAGTCAGTCAGGTAGTCAGTCAATGTCTACAGCACGCCAGCATGTCTGAGGCACTGATTCACGTGCCCTGCTACTCTCTGGATGTGTCAGACTTTGTGTGCATGTGTGGAAGAGAGAAAAAGAGAAAGCGTGTGGTGTCTCAGGCCGTTCTCAGGCAGCCATGCAGCTTTGGTGCTCAGTGAAGCATGATAACGAAGGTTAGCAGAGCTATGGTGAAAGGAGAACAGGGTCAGATGGTGGAGACTTTGACATGTGGAAATACAGAGGTTTTGGGAAAAGAGAACAGTTGTCAGTTTGGGTGAAAGTATATTTGCGTGGGTAGACGGAGAGGAATATATAAAGAACAATAGAAAGAACAAGATCATTGTTAAGATTATAAAAGACCCCGTGTGTTCATTCCTGTCACATATCTGAGGGAAAGTTTCTGTCAGTGTTTCAGTGTGCCAGAATCAGTCAGTCTTTAAGTACGACTTTTCCTATTCGTCTATCTGTGTTTGCGTGT
Organism: Neolamprologus brichardi; assembly: GCF_056152115.1. Taxonomy (NCBI): domain Eukaryota; kingdom Metazoa; phylum Chordata; class Actinopteri; order Cichliformes; family Cichlidae; genus Neolamprologus; species Neolamprologus brichardi. The sequence goes on from NC_142109.1 coordinate 19,816,186, forward strand.
GCGTACGTATGTGTGTGGGTCCTAATTACCACACTGAGCAAGGGTGACAGTTGGGCCCCCAGGGTGCCGCAGGGCATCTCCTGTAGCCGTGGTGACTATGTTAGGGTGGTAGCACAAGCACAGACACTTCCATACACCAACGTGCACACACACACATACACATTAAGTAGGACATTTCCAGATATGACCTCATTCAGTGGGAAGCAGGGTACAGTTAATGGAGGGAGGAGAGAAGAAGAGTGAACAGATTGAGACAGAGTAAGTCAGAGATAGATATAATAACAAGATATAATTGTTAATATCCTGGTGAGTCCACCTCTGCAAGAAATCTCACACCCAGAGAAGAAACACAGTCACAGTCTCAGTTTCTGTGGTGAAAAACTTCAATTTAGCATATTGTTTTTGGACTTGGAATCACTGGGCTTTAGATTAATGTAATGTTTGGAGCATTTATTTATCTGCCCCTCTGTCACTATCTCTTCCACCTCTCTCTTCTTATCCTTCAGCTTTTACAGAGATGGATTATATTCAAATGGAGAAGTAACATGAAGTGCAGGTATGCCTGGAAAAAAGTGCCAGACTGCAGGCATAGTTTGCTGGTTAGAGAGTCTGAGACTGCAGCACACAGCTAACACTAGACTGCAGTCTGCGATTCAAGTGGTTTTCTATAATTCAGAGAGTCAAAGGAAAAGAACTTCAGAGGATGCTTTAGAGTCTCCCACGTGTGTAGTTCAAGCTTGCTAGTGCATGCTCAATAACACATACGGACTCGTATGCAAATGCATACAGCTAAAGATGAACACACTCAGACATGTTCACACACAACCACATATTCAGTACAGATGCACACAAATACATTCACATGCTACACTACTAGCCTGGAGCTTTGAAGGCTTAGATGCAGTTCTAAAGAGAAGGAGAAGTTGAGCAGGCTTAAGAACTAAGAAGAAACTCTCTATTTCTTTCTGAGCGCAGTATGTGTGTGGGCAAGAGAGAGTGTGAGTATGCATTTAACAGCTGCCACATGCATTCACATATGCATGTGAGTGCCTTCATCTGCATGTTAGTACGCAGTGGTGGTGTTAATATGTGTTTTTACAGCCATAGTGCACCTAGAATCTTTGGGGACACACTGAAGGATTCATCTGGAGACCTGGGTTGTCACTCTGGCCGTCAACCCTAGCATCCCGGTTCAAAACAGGGACAAAATATAGAATTCACTATAAAAGACAGGAAACATGCAACCTATAAGGCTTTGCATTTTAGCCTCAACCTCATCTCTCCCCAGAGTTGAGGAAAGAAAAAAGCAAATGGAAAAACAGGAAAGCCAATGAAAGCTAAAACAGATGGTAAGTGAGAAAGGAAGAGTGACAGTGAGGGTGGGAAACAGGGGGTGAGAAGCAATTTGAGGAATGAGGAGAGGGTAGAAAAAAAAATACTAAGAATGGAGTGACAAAAATTGAGATATCAAGAGGGTGACAGATGGGAGAATAATAAATGAAGCATGTTGTTATTTAACACATCCAAAAGAGACGGGGAACAGAGGAGAAGGGAGAACAACTCCCCACCCTTGTCTCTCTTGTCAAAGTGCCTTCCCTTTGTGTGGAGAGGCGTCTTCAATAGGCATGGAAAGGGAGAGAAAACGAGAGCAATCGAGAAAAAGAGAGGTGAGAGCGGAAAAAAAAGGCTGAAGGGCCAACAAGGTGACAAGGTGGGAAAGGTGGTATGGAGGCATCGAGGGAAAGTCTGTTTGAAGTCCAGAAGTAATTTTCTATCACGATAGCTGTGGCAGAGGCAACAAAACAGAGTTTGTGTGGCCGTGTGTAACGTCCACACATTCTTCACACTATCGACACTTGCAGCCTCAAGTGCGCGAATGCATGTGTGTGAGATTAAGAGGGAAAATCTGAGAGAATGTGCTGAAAGGTACTTGGTCCAATTCTGTAGCATCTCCAGAGAACTCATCAAGTCATTTTTATGTGAATAAATCACTATCCCCGAAGGCACTTCGGCATTTTGGCTCGCAGCTCTCTCCCGGTGTAGAACTGCACACTCAACCATCAAATGTCTCCTCATATAAGTCACTTGTGACACATATGCATGCAACCCAGCCACACCCTAGCACTAACCAGTACTGTGAAATTCATCCTGACATTTAGGAAAATAAGTTTGAAGTGCAGTGCCAGTGGGGTGAGTCTAACAAAGAATGAAAAATTGAATTATACTCACAATGCCTTAATTTAATATCAAAGGTAAAACCTAAAAAAAGAAATAATTAAGCTGCAGAGACCTTAAAACAAAGGATTTTCAGTAGTCGTTTTCAAATAAAGGTGCCTCTGTTCAAACCCTGATAAAACAGAGTGAGTCACTGAACTGAGGCCACTGTATCACTAAAACAGATTAAGCGTAACTTTCATGGCCACGGCTTCGTTTCCCCTTCAACCCAGTGTATCCCAATGGGGAGATAATCTGGGAAATGCAGCGGTATCAGGTCCTTTCTAGGTTGCCTGAGAAGCCTTGTGAGACCCTCTGGAGATATGAGGCTTTGATATCAAGACCAATTATGTGGTATAGGCGCACACATCCACGCACACAAACATTAGCACACACACACACACATGCGCACATTCACAAACACATACACACACTCATACATACACACTCATTGGCCTTGGAGAGTGGTGGAGAGGAAAACAAAGAGAGAATGTGATACTGAGGAAACACTGGGCAGGCGGAACATGCTCTGATTTTATCAGCCAGTTGAGCGGAGCTTGAAAGCCAGAGACGATACAGACATAGAGGCAATGAGAGAGTGGAAACAAGACAGGCTGAAACAGACTGAAGAAAATGGATGTGAGAGTATGGGGAAGAGTTGAAAGTATATACATACACACATCCCCGGTCAAACTCGAAATTGAAGCCTTCAATACCCGTTAACATGCAAAAACACATACAACGAACATGTGCATGAGCACACACTAAAAGATTCACTGTCAGCATTTATGCCAAACATGGACACACATACTGTATGCAAGAGCATATCCGAGCTTTGCAGAGTATTGTGCAAGTGGACACAAAGGCTCACTCGCGGCATCTTGGAACTCGCAAACCGTTCACCACAAATATATGTGATAAACAGTTGTTTCCGGTCTGAGTCACCTCCACAGAGGATCCCTCAAGATTAAGTATGGCCTCTGGCTCTGCTAATTGGAGCTTAAAGTCTGGTGTAGCCCCTGGGCAGTGTATGCTGTGTGTGGTAGAAGCCATGTGTGTGTGAGCGCGCTTCCGTATAAATTATGGATGGAAAGGGCTGTAGGAAAGTGGCCACACAAGCTTCAGCTGCCAGAGCGAGAAGAGAGACCAAGCTAGGCCAAAGCAGTCGCAATCAGAGCACCACCACATGACACAGACAGGTGGTTTGATAGAGAAACAGAGTAGGGAGACGGATGGGGAAAGATGATAGCAATATTGAGATGGAAAAAAGATGAGAGAAAATAATAGGACAGCAAGAGAACTGAAAGTGAGATTAACGCAGGACCTGGAAAATCCGGATACTAATGGTGACATTAATGAATTATTTATAGCCAGACATTCTCATTACAGAGCACGGTGCTTTCCCTTTATTGCTATTTTTGTCATGCTATCATTTGCCAACTAGCTTTAACTAACTACCTGCCAAATACAAAATATATGTAAAGTGCAGAGACCACGACAGCATTAAAAACCATTTCCGGTAACCCTAAATCACAAGCTGGGTTCTCTTTTCTATTCTGCTACTCACCAAATAAATGTTAGGATAATCAGAGCAAAGTACCTGAACATGTTAGATGTTAGCTAAAACAGCACTCACTCGTGTTAATAAAAGTATAGTCTCAAGTGAGGAAAGGAGACATGAAAATCTATTATTATTATTTTGCAGCCCAAATATTAAATATTGTATTTTTCACAAACACAGAAAAAGTGGAAAAATCTGTTGTTAAAATTTACAAAGTAAAGAAAATTTGCTGAAGCCTTAATTTGTGAGCTCCATGTATTATGGCATAAAATGCTGTATGACATAATATATCATTATAATGTTTTTTTAAACTATCCATATATTACAGCCTGTTGTTCAATGATAATTTTCCATGGAGCAGACGCTGAGATTGCTGTGTTCCTTTCAGCACCCTCAGAGGAGGAGGCAGGCACACCGGAGAGATGTGCAGGAGAAGTGTCACCTGAGTCGCTTCCATTGTCTGATAAGACTACACTGGTTTCTATAAATAATCCGTCACAATTGTCCTTTTCTCCCATTACAGTTTAGCAGTTCTGTCATTTTATGCCTCTGTTGTTTGGTGTAAACTTCTTGAAAGTGGGTAAATTCATAGTTAATTCAGAACTTGATGTATAGTGTGGTGTGGGAAAAAACACATGGGGGGATTTCGAGCATCTCAATTGGATTAAGGTCAGGCCTTTGACTAGGCCACTCCAAAGTCTTTATTTTGTTTTATCTTCATCCATTCAGGTGGACTTGCTGGTGTGGTTTGGATCATTTTCCTGCTGCAGAACCCAAGTGCGCTTAAGCTTGAGGTCAACAGCAGATTGCCGGACATTCTCCTTCAGGATGTTTTGGTAGACAGCAGAATTCATGGTTCCATTAACTGCAACAAATCTTCCAGGTCCTGAGACAGCAAAGCAGCCCCAGACCATCACACTACCATCACCATATTTTACTGTTGGTGCGAACTTCCTTTTCTGACATGCTGTGTTAGTTTTATGCCACATGTAACGGGACTCAAACCTCCCAAAAAAGTTCCGCGTTTCTCTCTTCAGTCCACAGAGTATTTTCAAAGATGTCTTGGGGATCATTAAGATTTTTTCTGGCAAATGTGAGGCGAGTCTTTGTGTAACTGTTTTCTCCTTGAACTCTCCAGTGGGTGGTATTTTTTTCCAGTAACTTTCTTATTGTTGAATAATAAACTCTGACCTTTTGTGACCTCTTGGATGAGTCGTCGCTACGCTTTGGGGGTCTTTTTGGTTGACCAGCGACTCCTGGGAACCACTGTTCCATATTTTCGCCATTTGTCGATAATGGCTCTCACGGTGGTTTGCTGGAGTCCCAAAGCCTTCAAAATTGCTTGGTAACCGTTTCCAGACTGATAGATGTCAGTGACTTTGTTTCTCATCTCTTTCAATTGTGACATGTTGTGTTGCATTTCTCAGTCTGCTTCAGTTTGTCAGACAGGTTCTGTTTAAGTGATTACAGGCAGTAATCAGGCCTTAGAGTGGGAGGGAAACTTAGCGTTGTAAAAGACGTGGTTAATCACAGTTTATTCATGATTTAACAAGGTGGGGGCAATCAAGTTTTCACACATGGCCATACCCTTAATGATAAAGCCCTTGATTTAAAAACTGTATTTTGTGTTTACTTTTGTTATCTTTGTGTAATATTTACATTTGTTGATCTGATGATCTGAAACATTTAAGTGTGACAAACATACAAAAAATCAGAGTAAGTAAAGCAATTCAGACTGTTCCTGTCTTGGCTCTGTCTTTGTGCCATGAGTCAGCCTTCAACACGCACCAAAAGGATACCATGGGACAAACTTAATTAACAAAGCAACACAAAGAATTAATTATTTTCACTGTGGTTGTCAGTTTTGGTTTTACAGTTCTTAGAAAATGTTCCGCTCAGACACATCACACATTCACTCAAACACGTACATACAAACTGACCTGAGTGACATGATCTTGTATGCATCAGGCAGGTAGCACCGCGTGTTTTCCATCTGGACGGGGTCCGAGTCGCAGATCTTGTCATCGGTGCGGCCGTAGTTGGCACTTTCAATCATGATGACATCTGTGCCTGGGCAGCGTAACTCAATGGGGTAGGACTCACAGGACAGCTCCCTGCGGACTACTGCCATGGGGATGGGGGCACGGCCATAAACTGCACAGAAAGACATATGTATTGATATTAAGTCTTTGTTTGGTGAAATACTCTAGACGTTTTGGTAGAGCCATCTTTAATTTACTTGGACTGCAAGGCCTGAATTATTCAAGAATAGACTGTGTTCAACTGAAATTGCATTTGTACCCTTGTCATATAGACGTAATTATTCAGACTATATAAAAACAATAGCATAACAAAAGACTTCTTATAAGGGCACGTCCACTGTCGCGAGTGAACTGACTTGGTAATTAGTGCTTTGCAGTTAGCAGTATTGGACATTATTCTAGATAGAGAGTAATTGCCTGGCAATTTCAACAGATATTTAGTGCTGCAGATAATATTCAAAGATGGCAATGCCTAATTATTCTCACAAGTTGCAAATGTGATGCAAACATCCACTAGGACTGTACTGTAATGGGGAACATGTCATTAATTTCAATGAGTCTGAAGTTACCGAACATTCCCGATATTTTTTTACTTCACTTGCGGACGCTTTTGTGCCACACAACTCCCTTTCATCTAAAAACAAAATGAGCAAAAATCAGAAGAAAGGCAAACTCTTCACATCAAAAGTATTCTTAACAGTGTCATGATTTTGGATTCTTCTTGTTATCGCGATTCCATCACTTCTTTTATTTTAATTCTTGCTTCCTGTGGATTCCAGTTAATCCCCGCCAGCCAGCCCCCCAATGCCTGACGCACACGAATAGTTTTAAAAAAGTTTTCTCCTTGCTCTTAAGCATTTGGACTTTTCTCCCCTTTCTCTCATTCTTTATTTTCATGTTCTGCTAAAACACCTTATACATACCTCCATGTGACTGAAGCTATTACATAGGAGTGCAGTGACAATAATGGTGTGGTTCTGGGTGTTAGTGTCGCATGGATTATTCTTCTGAGGTGCTCAATTGTATTGCCCATGTCTGCATCCACCTAACCTTTCCATAATAATAATGCAGATTTTATTACACACACACACACACACACACACACACACACACACACACACATATATATATATATATATATATATATATATATATATCACTGCCCATCTAGACCATCTGAGAATTTTTGCTATACAGGGTGCAATATACATATTATGTATTTCCCACTTGAATAAACTAATAACATTTATTAAATCTACACAAAACTAATGTGGAAGGTTGCCAGACCCAGCGCTCTTTTTGGAAGAACATATCCTGTCAAATCATTTCTTAAAAGCAGAGAAACAAGCACATGTATACACACATGAATGTACAGACACAAAAGCAATTAAAAAGACACAGACATACAACATCTGTGTAAAGCGAGGCAACGCTCCCTGTCATGGTAACCATAGTAACCCCGTCCACCCTCCCTTGGCTCTCTCATTGGTTAGAGAAGCGTCATGGTTACACAAATGCAGCAAAGAATCTGAATGAGCTCAATGACACTGTGCCCGGGCTCAACTTAATACTGCCCTTCACCACATCACAGACGCACAAGCACGGAAGCACATGCACACACACACACACACACACACACACACACACACGCACGCACACACACACGCACACACTCATGCATACAAATGCTCGGAGTGATGGAATGTAGAGGTGGAAATTCACAGCCAGCCAATATCAGTGTGGTGTTGGTACCTGAGGGAAAAACATTGATAATGGCAGGAGGTAGCTTAGAGATAAGACTGATATATAAGTGGCATTTACTGAAAATGTCTTCTCTAATGAACAGACACATGCACACACACACGTATGTATACCACTGCAGGCTATGATTAGACCTTAAGCACACATTCAGACAGGATGTGTGTCTCCAAAGTAGCTGAGGATTTAACAGGGCATCATGCAGTTTTGTCTGTGTAAGCAGGGGGTCTTAGTGCACTGGGTCATTACTGTGTGAAAGTAAGTGTCAGTTTATTAGTTTTTCAATGGCTGCATCATGACTCTGTGAGCATGAATATAAATTCTGAAGTGAGGGTTAATTGGAGCATGCGGGGATCAATAAACAGCATCGTAAGGCAGCTGTCTAGACTAGCTTTGGATCAGATGTCTTACAGTGTTGCCTTACAGGGTCCCCTTTGGGTATGAAGCAAGCATTATGACACAAACTCACACACACACTATTCAAATGAGGGGTCTATCTGTATTCCCATTAAAAGCCACTCTGCCTTTGTAAGCAGGAGTAAATGAACTGACTCGTACATGCCATCCTGTCTCGTCTGTCACATTTTAATTTATCTTATTATATCAGCTGGCTCACCTATAAAGCTGCTGTGCTTAACCTGTCTCCAAAGGAGACCCTCTACACATATTTCTGCCACCTGATACACATGCATTCACTCGCACACACACACTATGCGCACATATTTAGCTGTCTGTCTTTAACTACATGTAATAATGTGTGAGCTGGCAAGTCCATGTTAATGTGTCTGTCATTAGTTGTGTAAGTGGTGACAGAAGCTTGGCAGCAACAGACAGTACGGACAGTCTTATTCAGACACTCTTATTGCCTCGGGGGGCTGAAACAAAAGGATATTGATTTTTACATTTGGGCCAAGAACAAGAGAGTGGCGAAAGAGGTGGATAGATGGAAAGAAGGAATGGGTGAAAGGAAAGAGGAGAGAGATTTAAAAGGTGATCTCTCACTTGAACTGCCAAAGCTTTTGGCCAATGCTGATGTCTTAAATGTGGGGTGCTTTGAGTTACAGGGAAAACAACTTATTTTAAGTGCATAAGATATTCTAAAGGTTAAGGCTAGCAGTACCTTCATTGTTTTATCAATATATATAGATAGATATATTTATATATCTATCTATATATATCTATATCTTAGCTTGATCATTGTCAACCACCAGGGGGTGTATCCCATTTTGACCTCAGTAACCTCCAGCCATATTTGGCACAGATGTTCCTGTATACTATGTCAGCCGCTTGGTTATGTCGTCCCATGTATGTCCTGCCTGCTAGCATCTCACACCCTGTTATGTGCTGGATTATCTCGGGGCATCTTTGCACCTGCACCTGGGATCTTGCCTGGTGTGGTAGACCCCAGCCTCCATCAATCTTGCGCTTAGAGCTTGTGTCTGTGCTGCCACAATTAGTGCCTCCATGCACTTTTTTAATATCACACCCTTCTTCTACCTGCCAGTGAGACCATGGCATGCAGTAGCGTGTCCATCCATGATGCTTCCTCTTCTTACGCCTCTTCTTTCTTGGGTTTCTGCTGCCTGAGGTATTTACTAAGCACATGATCAGTTGTGGCCATCTGTCTGTGTGCTAATGGATCTTTGTTCTTTCTTTCCTGGATAGTGTTTCTGACACACACTAGTCCTCAGCCTCCTTCTTTCCGCTTAGTGTACTCTTCTGGAGTTCCATGGCGATCAGGCCTTTTCAGCCTCCGGTTAGCTATTCCGGGTACACCTCATTCATTAGCAACTGGTTAATTTGTGCTTCCAGGGGCTCACAAAATGAAGTAAATCCTTGAGCCAGTAGGTGTGGATCATGCCAGAGTCTGTTGCTGTCCGACTCTTTATATTTCTTGGATGGTGACTAGTGAACCCAGAAGACAGACAGATACAGATTGGTTACCTAAATGGAGATGACATAAATGATGACACTGCCGCGGACTGCCAATAATTCATACTCAGCTAATCCCAACCAGCCACACCTTTACCTGTGAAGCACAAGAGTATAACTTGGATGGTTCAGTGGAGAACACTTGGCTTATTCTCCCAGCTTCTGGTATAACTGTTCAAGCTAATTGCTTTAAAATGTATACCACAAGCCATCACACTTCATCACTCCTTTCTGCAGATAGTTGGCTAACGTCCCTTTGTTCTGCCTTGATCTTGGCCACAAGTCTTTTTCTCCATGGAAGATACTGCTCCTTGTTGCTGTTGTTAATCTTATAGAGTTATATGTCTCATATGTTGCTGTGGTATAGATCAGCTGGTTGGTTTCATTGATTGTTGCAGTAGGGGTTGTGCGTAATGTCGCATTCACATCTTCTAGTAGACTTTCAGAAGGTACTTCATTTAATCAGCTATAGAGGGTCCAGGTTCCCAGCTTAGCCATGGTCTTCTGTTTCAGGTCAGCTGCCCTTGCATTTAATCTACCAGTTGTTTTCAGGACTTGGTGCCCAGTCTTGGAGAGTGGGGATGATGACATTCCCCCTCAGACCGGACGTCTTTGTGTTGTAGGTCACTCAATGTGTTGTACCTCAGTCTCTAGTTGCAACAGCAGTTGCTTTTTGCAGATGTTGATGATGTTGCAGCTAATGATTCGAAGCATACCGCGTCATCTGTCAAATATGGTGGAGGCAGTGTTATGGCATGAGCATGTATGACTGCCAGTGGAATTGGGTCACTACTGTTTACTGCTAATGTGATAGCTTATAGAAGTAGCAGGGTGAATTCTGAAGTGTACAGGCCTAGACTCTCTGCTCAGAATAAGCCAAATTCTGCAAAACTGATTAGACAGAGCTTCACAGTGCAAATGCTTCACACAAGTTCCTTAAAGGAAAGAAACTGGATGTTCTTCAGTCAGTCACCTCCACCCAATAGAGCATATAAAAAACCCCGTAAAACCCTGCCAAAAAAAAAATCCCAAAAACAAACAAACAAAAAAAAAACCAAAATAATTCCCAGATTCACATTTACATTTATTTTTGTTTGAACAATCCTAAAATAATATAGGTCTTTGGAGAAGACTGAGTGGTTGCTGTTGTGTGTCCTCAAGCTGGTGTCCTTGTTTCAGCTGTACAGGTTTCCTCACAAAGCAAAAGGAACATACTTTGCATACGTCAGCTCATTCTTTAGACATCGATGCAAATATATTTAACTGAAACTCATCTCTTCCTGTAAAACCAAGCCCTTGGTGTTTATATGCCTGACTATAAGCACTCCCTGTGTGCCTTTTAATTGCATCCATTAGTTTTTAGGTGGGATTTCTGGCAACGTTGGTGCAAGTACATGCTAGATGGTGTGTTTGTGTGTGTGGTCCAGGAATCACTTGCTGTAGAGACCTACATCTATTTAAAATGTGGATACATATGAGTGTTTGTGCGTGAGTGCATGTTACAAAGTTACACAATGTGAGTGACAGGAGCTATTAATAGGGCCGAGTTCAAATGGGCCAGAGCTCCCTCTCAGAGTCTTTTAAGCCTATAGTCATGTAGGAAAGGAGGAAATATAAAGTTGACCTACTGGACTGCATCTGCACTGAACATTTTGTATGTGTGAAACATTTCTGTGTGTGCAATAAAATGGTGCCCTGAGTTTTGATTCTTATTTTTGGTTTTATTGTTATTCTTTCTTATGCTCTTATTTTGGTAATTGCTTTTTCTTGTGTGTCTCCTGTGCCTTTGCCTCTTCGCTCCTTTATGATTGTCTGCGCTATCCTGATTAGTTTCACTCTTGTTTTATATATCTTCACTTGTCTATTTTTCATGCATTCATTATTTCAAGTCTGGACAATCTTAATTCATTATTATCAGGTGTCAGGGAATAGACAGAGAGACCACGTTTCCTCTGTATTAGCATCTCTTCATTTGCTCCCTGTTAAATCCAGAACTGAATTTAAAATCTTTCTCCTCACACACAAACTCTCGAATAATCAGACCCCATCATATGTTAAAGACTCATACTATACTGCAAGGTCTTTACCTTATAATATAAAATGCCTTGAGGCATCTGTTGCTGTCATGTGGTGCTTTATAAGTAAACTTGAATTGAACAGTTGCCACCTTGCTTTGTAATCAGCCCATGCTGTATGTAGTCTTGTGCATCCCTTTGTTAGTTTGTCTGTTTATCCGCTGTGTGTCGGCCTCCTTTATCCCATCTGTGTTGTTTCAAGACTCATTTGTATCCTTGCTTTTTTGTGCCTGCTGAGTAACAGCTCTTTGCAACAAATGCTATTTCTTTTTTGAAAGAAGTCCAGCAAAAAGCTTTTATTTTAGCAGACAATTGTGACTGTAATAAAATTAACTAACATTACCTATTGCTCTTATCAATACAGTTATTAAAAACACAGACTATAGCTTAAAATAATCAACAGCTGTTTTATTTTACGTTTTCCAGTGAGCCCAGTAAGCCACGGTAGGGCCTTATCAAGTCAGTAATCAGGTGTTTTTCCTTCTGTAATATGACCAAAACTAGTCCCCAATTTTTTTTCTTGCTTTTGCCAATTGGACTTTAGTCACATAGATATTTGACTGAAAATTCTTTAATGTAGCAATAGTAATAATTGAGCAATACAACACATTTCAATTAACAAATTAAAAGGTTTTTTTTTTCTCCTTTTTTGGTTAGGGCAGTGCAATGAGTAGTGTGTCCCTTACCAATGGCTATGGGGGAAAAGAAGGTTGAGATCAAGAGCAGGCATCTGGTCCACATGACGTCTGAGGATGACCTGGAAGTAGATATGGAGGTACTTCCTGCTGAGCCCAGACGGTCTTGTGGCGAGCTGTTTATATGTCACAGCTCAGTCTTCCTGTCACCATACAGACCTGAGAATTGACACACAGAGAGAATCTGCTCACTTAGTTTGCCATACGTATACACATTAGGATGCTTTATGTAGGCCGCAATACACAGATTTACTAACTATTCCAAAATATGATCTTTTTGAACAATATGAACAACTGACAAAGTTTATCCAGCAAAACATTTAACTGATTTATAGTGGATGGACATTTTAACAAACTTCAAAATAACAAAAATCATTTCCTTAAACAATAATGAGAGAAAGAAAGAGAGGACTAAATGACAAACACTTGTACCTCAATCATATTTTCAGAAAATTAAAATGAAAATTAAATTGCTAGATAAGTAAATGATATTCTGCAGACACACAGAGAGAAATTGATCATTTAATCATGAATGTATAAAAACACTTTGATAACATTTATTGTATAGTTGTTTAATATTAATCTCTGTCTCTCTTCCACAGCATGTCTTTGTTCTGTCATCCTCCCCTCACCCCCAACTGGTCACAGAGATGGCCGCCCCTCCCTGAGCCTTGTTCTGCAAACCAATTTCTTCCTTATAAAATGGAGTTTTTCCTTCCCACTGTCTCCAAAGCGTTTTCTCATACAGGGTCATATGATTGTTGGGATTTTCTCTTTATTATTTTATTACAATGGAAAGCGGCTTGCGGCAACTGTTGTTGTGATTTGGTGCTGTATAATTAAACTGAATTGAATTCAATTAAATTAAATAGCTTAGGGAGTTAAAAACTTCTGTCCAATATGTGATTATTTTTAAGATCTACAAATTAATATATTCTTCATTAGGTCATACTAAACATCTCATCTGCTTTAAAAGATTCTAAAGGAATTAAAATCACATTTTTAAGCTAAAAAAAAAGCCATGATAGTGTGTTAAACACAACAAGAACAGGATATTTTGTGCAAATCTATATTTCACATGGCAACAAACCATATCCCGAATAATCCACACACAATAACACAAATCTGCCTGGAAAATGCAAGACTACTGTTATATGCAGACCTTGTCTAAAAGAAATAGTAAAATAATACAATGGTGCTTAATGTTTGCATAATGATGCTTTTATTAGGATTCACTTCACTTGGTATTACACATCAGCATCAAAGTGTGAAATGTATTGATGTCCCAACCTAATTGTTCATTTCATGGTCCATCAGCAACAAACAATTAATACAGGGATGGTCTGTGAGATAAGTTATAGCAGTGACAGACTGGTAAGCATCGTTTCTCCGTCTTTTTTCTGAGCAGATTAAAAAGACCAGCACTGTTCAAATCACTTGCTCACCCGCCCACTCACTCTTATCTCAACTCAGTGGCTCTCTTTGTTTTTTTGCACCACAAAATTCACGTTTTAAATAGGAAAAGCTGCAACATTTACATTTAATTTGCAGAATTATGTGTGTATGTCAAGTTTAAAGTGTGCATGACATAAAGGATAATAAAATCTTCACACAATCATCCTTTTCAAACAAACATCAATTTCATCAGGGGAGTAGTTCTAAGGTAGCAAAAGCCATCTTTGTGCCTAAATGTTCACCGTTCTCAAGGGAACTCATACTCAGCTCTGGAAAAACAAGCACATTAAGTTTGTAAGTGGGAGCGAGAGGGGCTGGAGAAATATGCAACAGCCGGGGACAGATGGAGCAAAGCAGACAGCCACAGCCATGGGAGATACATCATGTGTAACAGAGACTATTGATCAGTGTGACCATATCATTTTTGTCCAGCAGAGACTGAGACAATAGCCAGCTATTTCCATCATGTCATGCTGTGAAGGCAATATCTGCTTTGGCACAATCCTCTGCCTTTGATATTTCTTATAACTGATGTTATCAAAAGTCTTTTAATTTATAGAAAATGCCAGAATCACACAGGCCCTTTTTTTTACCAGAATCACACAACACATGTATAACGTATCTTCAGAGCATCTGAAATGACAAAAAGCCTCATTGCAGACCTGCAAATGGGACAGACAGCCACCCAGAGGCACATGCACACTGCAGAAACCCACAGACGATGAGGCCTGTATAGTCATCTGGCATTTTATTGGTTCTGTTCTTTTTTGTATGTCAAAATAAATCCTTTAAATTGAAAATTCACTAAAACTAATGATAAAAACACAAGCCAAACCTAATTTAGTGAAGTCTGAAAAGTTGTAGAAAATTCAATTTGCATTCCAGCATAAAGTAGTCAAGCATTTTATCCAATCAGATTACTTTTATGGAGCATAATTCTTTAGCTCTGGACAATGGCAGAGACTTTAAGTTTCCCTTTTATAAGTCTGTAAAAACTTAACCGACGCACTTAACTACAAACTGGGGGGGGGGGGGGGGGGTTGCATTCAGAAGAAACTAATTGTTAACTGTAAGAAACTGTTGTTGTTTTTTTTGTGATTTCTAGTTTGCGATACAAAAAAATCATTTTAAAAGTAAATAAAATGTATTGGTCAGCTGACAATAGGTGGCAAAACAACTAATTTAAGTAAGAAAAGTCAAAGTTTGAATAATTTTGATTTCTCAAAACTGTCTGTTCTAATCGACTTAATCCTTCTACTTAAAAAAATCCTTCAATTTTTATTTTTAATCTACAAACCTATTCAGCTTTCTAAATACCAAGCGGTGCAACTGATTTCATTGGAGTGTGATTGCATATCTGTTAACAGTTCTTGACAAATCCCTAATGGCACTAAAGTGATAGACTCACAATAGACTCCTCTGTGTTATTCTTTCCTCCACTAACAAACTGCCCCATTTTGATTGATTGGCCCCTAACTCAGTTGAACATGAGCAATCTGACCAGCTGTCCCCAGCTAGACAGAGAAGGCATACACTGACATATGGCTGGACGCCACCAGCCACAGCATTCTGCTGTTTCATAATTCAAAAGCTATTCCATCACCCCGTATGCTCCACCAGCATCTCACCCATCAGTTAATTAACCCTCTCATTTCCTCCATGCACACGGTGGCTACACAGACAATGGCTGCGTGTCAGTCAAGTTATGTTCATAATTCAACAGGGCTGCATGCGCCCATATGTTCAGATAATGACAAAAAAACTGTTCCCTCTACAAAGTCTGACAAGAGCATAGACAATAATGATTGCCCAAAGCATTGCCCTGTTTTCCTAACCTGCTTCCTTTAATTATCCTAATGTGTTGATTGGTTAATATATAATGAGTAAACAGACAGTAATGATGCTAATTATCAGGACATATGTGAAGCGTTTACACTCTGTATTCATCAGAGCACATAAGGTTTTGCAAACATCACAGGCCCCACCTGAACCTGCTCACTGCTAAAATTATGAAAATAATCAAATCTTTTTTTTTTTTAATGAGCTCAATATTTCCAATCCTGAACTAGTTCTATCTCACTGGAGATGCTCTCTAGAAGATAAACAGCATCTGCATAAAACTGAGCAAAACATCAACAAAGAAACAAGATCAGACTGGATCCAAGTCTTTGGATGTACCTGCCGTTTCTATCCATCTCTGCTTAGTCATATCCGCTTAGCAGACACCTGCTAATTATGCTACAAATATAAACACACACTACATTTTTCAACCTTGGCTATTTTGCCATCGCAGTTTTCCCAACGTCTTGAAGAAAAAAATTAATGTATAATGTATGTTATAACTGCACCGTTAATGCAGTTAACAGTCTCAACAACACTGTATTATTTACTGTATCGATAAGACAATCTTCTCCACATTAGTTTTACATGTATGTGTGGCATGGCCTCGATG
Source organism: Neolamprologus brichardi (assembly GCF_056152115.1). Lineage (NCBI taxonomy): Eukaryota > Metazoa > Chordata > Actinopteri > Cichliformes > Cichlidae > Neolamprologus > Neolamprologus brichardi. The sequence goes on from NC_142109.1 coordinate 19,832,370, forward strand.
TCCCATATTTTTCTGCCCTGAATCTTCATTTCCTACAGGGTCGGCATTAACATAGCTGTCGCCAAAGCCGCCACACTCACACAGTCTATAATGCATGCATCCATGAACTAATTGATGTTGGGCTGATTCTGTGCACAAGGCAGCCTGACCCTACTGAGTGTGTGTGTGCGTGTGTGTGTGTGTGTGCTAAGTTCCCTAACGAGAGTCCTGCCTGTCACAGCACTCCTCATTCGGGGATTCTCTCTCTCACTAATGAATGCTGACCGGACTGGGCTACCTTGTCAACACGCGTCACACGCACATGCACGCGCCTTCATACACACATTTTCACACACACACATGCTTATCACTAGGAGACCAGATGCCCTACTCCCTCAGCCTCCAGGCAGAGTCTCAAATGTGTCCGTGTTGCACTTATCCTGTGAGCATGCCTTAAAGAATACCGTGTTGAAGTATGAGTATATGTGCATCATATTAGGCTAGCAGATAACAGATGGATTGCAGTAGTTATAAAAAACGAACCATAGAGAGCAAATGAATACCCGTTTAGATACTGTACTAAAATCAGTATTTTGTAATCTATCTTTACCTGTAGTTTTGCATTCACCATAATTAGAATAAAAGAAAATGGTTCAAAAATAAAGAAAGAAAGAATAGGAGAAAATGTAAATGCATGCATAACCTGCTGAGTTTTTCTTCTTGTACTATCTATCTATCTATCTATCTATCTATCTATCTATAGATACATATATTTGGTGTGCTATAACGGCAGAGGAAGAGGACATCTTGTGTTTTTTTTCTCCTTTTTTCTTCACTTAGTTTTTCTTCACCTGTTCTTTTCTTCCCTCTTTTTAGTTTCTTCATTTGTTCATTCTTTGCTCTGTTGGAGAGAAGTCTGAGCGGAACAAAGCTCAGGGGGCTATGCACCATGTTCAGTAAAATGGCATGTGTCCGCCAAGCTACGGTAAATTACCTCCAGTTGGCTTGCTAGGGTAACCACCATGGACCATTTCTACGTGTGTGTGTCTGTGCGTGTGATGGAAAGGGTTGGAATAAGGTTGTGTGGGTGATAGAGTGTGAGTCGGTATAGGTAGTGTTTCAAATTATCATCAGCACAGGTAGACAGGCTGGGAGAATTTTGATTAGAGTGACCATGCACACACACACACACAGACACACACACACATTTAGGTAGCTAATTTGGCAGTGTGGAGCTGAAGAGATGACTAATCAGGATAGAACCTGGTGGGAGTCTGGCCTGTGGCCTATAATGAGAGACATAAGAAACAAGCACACACATTCAAGCAACAGGCGTGTGTATACACACTCATAGCAATTATGCACTGTGCAAACAGACAAAAGACATTCACATGCAGCAGGCACGCACGCATTCAAACACAGACCAGCATGAGTGATTGTGAATAGAAGGTCCTCCCTCATAATTGCTTGGTGCTGATGAAGCCTAAGATACTGATTAGCAGCGAGTGGCCCCTCAGTGTGACCAGAGGCTCAGGAAAAACATACTGTCAACTCCCAATAATGTGAATGTCTTGATGTCTCAAACACAACATGTATTCCTACTGTTGCATGTGTATGCATGTTTAGAGAAAGGGGGAGTTCACATACAAGCCCCCTCGCACCACATTAAAATCACAATTAATATTAAGTCAGTGTCTCGTTGAGTTTAGATCTGGCCACTACTAACATGTGACAAACAGTCATGTCAGCTCATGTCTCTTTTTTTTTTAATCTATACATTTGGCCACTGCAGCTAGATGCAGTATGGTTACTACCACTGGACATTTGTTTTTAGCATGCACAGTACATACATGCAGTCGAGCGCACACATGTCAGTACTCAGATGAAGGGCAGCTTCACTGTAGGAATGTGCACAATTGTCACCAGTGCCCCGAAGACAAGTGGCCTAGCTAGCAATTTATACAGTGCCAGTTGTAAATCCTTTGTATGTCAGTAGCAAAGAGCTGCAGAGTGCTTCAGCGTCGCCTTAAAGGTATAGGTCACCCCTACATCAGTATGGATCACTGTGGTCTCAATTTGACATCCTCAGTGAAATTGAACAACAGCTGTTTAGAATGTTTTTGTTTTCAATTTCTTTTTTTATAGCAGCAGGGAAGTCTGTTACTTTAACTGCAACATTTACTCTGTTTTAACATGTCATGATCAGGGATAATGGCCTGTGGCAGAGCAGATCATAGCTAATTCAAGCCACCTTTATATTTTGCATAAGAAAAAAACATGCAAAGAAGGCTGGACCGCCCTGACAGACTAGTTTCCTCTGTTGCTGTTCAAAGAAGATTCAAGATTTTTCCCACAAGTACATTTTTATTTTTTAAAAGCTACATTTTCTTTTCAAATTATTTTCACTCATAAGGGTTCAAAGCTTTGGGCTAAGCACCTCATCCTCTCCATCCATGTTAGACATGCTATGCCCGTCAGAAAATTGCGTCTAGGGAATCTCTGGCTTTGACCGGACCACTGCAGTTTCCGCATGGCTGCCTCTGGCTGCTCTGAGAATGCTCACAGAAATCTGATGCACCAAAAACAGCCTGAAAATCCACCACCAATGACCTCGTCTGTAAGGCACAGGCGTTTTGATTCTGTCTGCCTGGCAGCTAGATACCACACTCTGTTCTGCTCTGCTTTGCTCTGAACTTTCTAATGCTCCAATCTAATCAACTCTATATGCCCTCCCTCCCTCATGAGACAAGACGGGCTAAGGTGGAGACGTGCAAGCAAGAATTGAGATAGGAGGAGAAGTGGAGAAGCGGGGAGGGGTGGAGAGAGGAAAAAGACGAAGGATTAAAGAGGAGGGAAGAAGATGGAGGAGGAGATTCGTGAAGAAGGTCGGAAAGGAAAACGGCTAAGAGAAATAGAGATAGAAAGATGGGATAAAGCGGGAGTGACACAGGGATGGAGACAGAGAGGATGGCAGGAGGCAGTGAGAGAGAGGGAGTGCCAAAAGCGATCATAGCGATTTGAAAAGAATCTTAAAGCAAGTTAATAACATAAGGCATTTATCTTTTTTCTCCTTGTTAGACTCTGCCCTAAAAGATTCGGGTTTCATAAAACACAGCTCTCTGACACTAGATAGTGATATAAAAAGTTCAACTGTCAAATGTGAAAAGAGACATAAAATTCAAACAGCACCAGTTCTGAAAGAAAAAACACAATAACTATGGGTGAAAACTAAATATAACACAATAACATCACTTTTTTAAGACCAGCTTTTCAAAGAATTTCAAAGAAACACAATATCATGCCATGGAAAAATAAGCAGGCTAAATCAAATCAATTGCAGTAGCAAATTAAGGCTAGCTAAGACAAAGTAGACTATTTTGGACATGCTTAATCATTTAAAATATTTAATTTCAAGACAGTAATCATTATGAGACGGATACTGATGCTATTACTATCTATAATGTTACAGAGGGGAAAGGTAACTAGCTAGCCTAGCTACAACAAAGTCTTTTTGTAAAGACTCTCGAGAACAGGAATGTCAAACTCATCTTACATCGGGGGTCAAATACAAGCTATTTGGATGTTAAGTGGGCCGAACCGAAGAAACTTGCTTTTACATCAGTCTAACAGTGTTTAACTACACATTAACTACCCATTGTACAAAACAGACATTTCTATTGAATATAGTGAAAGGAACTTTTCTGTCATCTAATCATTTATTTATTACTTAATTACTTTGGTGTAATAAGAATAGCTAATGGGGGAGGTCTTTATGAGCAGGAAAAGTTATAAAACTTATGAAAATACATTTAAAAGTACTAAATTTATCCTCTATCCTTCACATTTTCCAATGCCACCCATTGGCCAGATTTTAGTCTTTGCCAAAACCCTCGAGGCGATTCTGGTTTCAGAGTTTCACACCCAGGCTGTATAAGATTTGTTTATAATGTCTCTGGGAGATATGCGCTTTACAGATTTTTTCTTACTGTAAAAGCTATTTAAAGTTTCATAATTGAGTAACAACTGCTATTTAGCTAAATAGCTATTTAGCTATTTACTCAATTACTCATAATTGAGTAAATAGCTAATCATGATATGTTCCAATGACATAAAATCTACCCGTATACTGTCTGCAGATGGATGGTGTTTATAGACAAGTCCATCACTTCCTTTCAAACCACGATTTCAGCAGTCACAAGGAGGATTTCGTCTTACCGTAGAGGGGAATACACATTTTTCTTTAGCAATAGGTGGTTGCCAGAGGGCCACTGATCAATCTGTAGGCCTGTATGACTGGAGGGCTTTAGCAATTGTTTTCCCAGTGACTCCCATCAACCTCTTGCCACCACTCTCAGCCATTCGGGGAAAACTCATTTTTCCCGAACGACTGGTGGTTGTCAGTTGGATGCTCACCACTCTCTAGGCCTAAATGACTGGAGTCTTATTCACTTGACCCTACATTGTTACCATGACTGTCACACATCTAAAATAGCAGACAAGTTAAAGTCACATGGTTAGTGTTCATATGTCCACATAACCTTAAAAAAGGGACGTCAGAGCACCATGAAGCACTTTCCTTGTAAGAAAAACATAGGGTAGACCAGATCGGGGGTTTAGGTTGGGATAAGTTGGACACATAGCATCCTGGGCTTCCCAGTCAGATCCAGATGTGGTTTAAAAAACAACATCGCAATGGCAAAAAATGCTCCGCTTGAGGCTCCAGAAAAGGATTTCACAAACCAATGGGTTAAATCACAATGGCGATATCCATCATTTACAGGCAATCTGTGGGCTTGCCATCACTGTAAGTGATCACTCTATTATGACCGCTGAGTATGGAAACTGCTAACCCCTTCAAACTAGTATATTCTCACATATGTGGAACTGCAGCTCGTATGCTGAAAAGTATTAAACAGCCCACTTGGCGGTGTCGAGATTCACCAAATTAGTCATGAAGAGCCAGTTTACTCAGTTCTCGACAGCTTTTAGCGCCTGTTAGTTTTGATTTACAAAAAAAAAAATTAATAGCTTTTATGCATTTACACTTTTTTCACTCATTATTTACGCTCTTGACGCAATATTTTAGCTTGCAGATGAGTTAGAGTTTTGCTCATTCAATGCTAAGAATACGCACAATCAACACAATTATCAGTGAAAATTGATTTCATAACTTATCTGCTTTATACAACCCACAGATTAATGTGGAATAATGAGGAATACTATTTTGACTCCCACCTCATACCAGCAAATTAGGTTAGTTCAATGAAATACTCAAAACACTCAAAATATATCAAAGTACTCAATGCATAGAGCAGAAGTCCAGTTTATGGTTGGCCTACTTTTAGGCTTAGCTAATGAAAAAAACAAACAAAAAATGAATCCATACCCCAAAAATGGCTGTGCCCCATGCTAATATCCAGATAACAAGCACACAGTCCTGTGCACACACGCGCATGTAGCCATTCAATTCTGCATGGCATTACAGCTGAGTTCCCCCATAAGAGCGGAGTTAATAGTGTACAAAACTTCCTCTGATACAATCAATTATGTCAACTACAGACACAGTGATGCTGATTCCAGCGCCCCTGATGTTGTTTTCCTCCCTTTGATTCATCTGTCTTCTCCTTCATACTACCTTTTTTTGCTCCCCCATTGCCGTCTCCCTCTCCTACTCCCTGTCACTGCTCTAAACCCAGTACTGTCACAACGGATCCATCAAAGGCCTCCCTTAAAGCCAGATGCAGCGCGCGGCAGAGTTTGTGTATGCGTGTGATTGTGTTCGCGGGTGAAGAAGAGAGAGCGGGGAAGGGAGAAAGTTGTCCTGTACAGTACAGAGAACAGCCACCTCAGCAGTGAGTGATGCTGCATTAAAGCGGAGGCAGACAAACAGGGAGCAAACGACTCTCGTGACCTAGATTTAAACCCCCATGAACGAGCTGGGCTTGGTTAGCAAGAGAAAATGCTCAAAACCTCATCTTACATTTGAGCTTTATTATCCATTTGTCAATTACTTTTCTTCAATTCTGTTCTCTCCATCCATTTATTTTCATGGCCGACTGCTATTCTCCATCCAGCCTTGTTTACTTCTTTGCTTGCACTCTGTCTCTATGCTTTTTTTCTTCCTTCGTACATGCTTGCATGTCCTTTCTGTCCTCTGCCATCCACTTCGCCGTGTTGCTCTATGAACATTTAATATTCTCATCATGCTCAGGTGCTCTACACCCACTGTTTTCCATTTTAAACTACCGTAAGCTCACATGAAAGAGACTGGTAGGACCAAAATAATGAGACTCCTGCTACTCTAATTTTAGATCCCAATACTCTTTCAGAAACACGTGCATTCAAGTATTTCAAAGATTTGTTCAGAATCAGCAAACTTCAAAACTCTGTGGTTTCCACTGATTCAGTTAGGAGGGGGGAAAAAAGTGATTTTTGCATAAGACATTAGGACCAAACCTTTGCTCTTGCATTATAGAGCAGATATGAACTGTGTATATCAGAGTCTTGAAATATTTATTCAAAAAGGCCTTTCTGGGGTGCTTACAGTGCTGTTCATAAATTAAAAATGCATAAGCACCAACACTGGTGTATAAATATAAAAGGAGGCACTTAATGTTGGATTGTCTGACTGCTGAGAAAATGGCATCGGAAGCACAGAAAGATCTACCTAAGAGAAAAAGTACATCCGTTTGCAGACTGTCACCTTGACTTATGTGTAGGAAAATGCGCTGGTGGACACAGATAGAAATTTCTCCCTTCACATATCACGGAACACATTAAACATTACAGTCTTTTTGAGTCACTATGACTGCAATGCTGCTCAGAGCCGTGATGCGTATAAAATGTCTCATGACAGATGTCCACACTGATATGGGAGTATTTGTCAGCAAACACTTTTGTTAGATATTACATTTTCACTTCTCCCTGGAAACAAAAAAAATCTAAACTGAGGAAGAGATTCTCTTCAAAGTTTACTGGGATTGAGGAAGCACAGTGGTGGTTATTCAGTGCTAGAACATTACCTGGAACATTATTACATAAAAATCAAGACTTATTACTGTTCTCTGCAGGACTGAGGCTGAGCTTTAGTTTTCAGTTTGCAGGGCAAAATGGTTTGAATCCTAACCCTCATCAGTTTCACTATAATAATCCTTCATGTTATCAACATATGTTAAAGACTTATTCTGGAGTAAATCTGCACCCACGTGAATTGCATCTGCCATTTTTACAATGAGATTCGATTCAATGAAATGCAACCAGTGTTTCGTGATTGCAGGGCGACGTGGATATTTTTTGCACTGACTCAAACCACAGCTGTTGCATTTTTGATAAGCTGCATCCATCACTTCTCCAAAATAGCATAAAACTGATGATACAATGAGCTCCAGCAGGATGTATGGGTGGTGATTTTGAAGCAATCAATGGGGACAGCAAAGGTAAACACAGTGCTAAATGTCAGCTATGGTGATTGCGCTGCCACAATATCACCTCGGGCGGGAGACCCAAATAACCAAAATCAATAATCTAATCATTTCATATTCAAATCACGCAGGGTAGAGGTCTGGATCTTATTGCAGTTTCATATCCCTGGTGTGCTGATATATTCCAATCAACAAACCAGAGCAAGCAGATGCATTTAAAATAGAATGATTCAATGAGGCTGGTGGGTGGTTCGCAATGTCTGAAATAAATGTCTATTATTTTCACTCTGCATTGTTGAAACACATGCAATATGCAAATCTACATGTACATATACTTTATTTGTTATCGCTGCAATATAATCGACACATTTGAGTATGTGTAATAACAATGTAATGCCCATTTATGTTAAAAAAAATTACACATTAGTAAGTACAAAGTGACAGAAAAAGTTATTTCTATAGAGTTACAAAGTTCAAATAAAAGAAACCCAGGGTCTGCAAAACTATTCTCACTTGTTTCATCAATGCTTTATTGTGCTAGTAAGAAATATATGATCAAAAATTAATCTTATGCTGCTCAGATCTTATATTCCGGTTGTAGCTAGAAGTCTTCAGCATCGATTCCCTTTCATAACTGTAGTCATTCTGGATAGATCCACGTTCCTAAAACATGAACTGAATGTGAGGATTACATTTGGATCCTTGTGAGGTCTGCGTCTTTCTTTACAATAACTGAATACACACACGCACAGAGCACATTCCCTCACAGCATTTAATCCTCTATGATAATGGTTATATATATGTAGATTTGAAATGTGAAACACTGGCACGCAGCAACAGGTCTGCTTTTAAACTATTAACAAGAACAGTAAGATTTTAATCTCTGACCAATGCGTCTTTTCCAGCTGTTGCTTTCAAAACGCATTAGAGTGAAATAAAGCGTATTTCATGGTTTAGATGTCTGTGTGTGTGTGTGTTTAACCGTTGTCGCGCTCCCAAAGGTATCAAACAAGTCTGCTTGCACGAACAGAGTTACGATAACTCGTGGTTTTTGTTGGAATCCATGTTGATGCATCCAAATAGAACGACAAATCTCTACAGTATACGATAGGGATAATTGAACTGGTAAACACACACATGGAAGGAAAACATCTGCGAGTGCATCTGCTCATCATCATACCAAGCCCTTTGGAAATCTGCATTCTCAATATAGTCTACTTTATACAATTAGCACTGACTCATAAGCAAAACATCCCAAATAGGAGAAGACACAGTGATAGTAACTGCCATAACTTGTTTTGTTTCTTCGCACAAATAAGACGGCTTATCCTTCCTGGAATACAGTGGCCTTAAATAGCTGCCTTTTTTTTTCCAAGTTGTTGACTGAGAGCATCTCTGTGGGCTATTCCCTGTTGTCAAGTGTGTGTGTGTGTGTGCACGTACTTCTGTGTTGCACGGGGTGTGCTGGGGGTTGTACCAATCCACTCAGGTGTCAATGTATTTGTGCTTGTGAGGGGTATACATGTGGGTCTTTGTGCATTTACGTCAAAACCGCATGTGTATTTGATTATTCTGTAGGTGTGTGTGTGTTAGCTCCCCAGGTGCACTCGCTTGATCTTAGGAGGGATGGAAGAGTGCATAAAGGAAAGAATGATACTTTAAGCACAGTAAACAGGATGCAGAGCCACCAGACAGCGACAAATATCAGACAGCAAACACTAAGTCCAACAGAATTTCTCCAGACTGTCAGATGTGAATACACCAAATCAGCAAAGAAGCTGTAAACAATCAAAGCTGAAATAATGGCCGAAAATGTACCACGTTTGTAAGCTATCAAGTCATGCGCTTCATTTAGCCCGGCTCGTTGACTGGGAAAGAACTCGTTCATGTTTGCCTCAATGGCTGAGCAGGAAAGAAGGGTGGACCACATTCACACATTAACTCAGTCACACCTGGGAGCTCGTTCAGCACAGCCACACAGTCTCACACTACCGGAGTCGGAGCTGCTCCACCGAAACAGTTAAAGGTTAATGCCCACAGGTCGCAGCCCTGATGGTAGTTGTTGAGGGATTTAAACTGCCGGGATTTTTCCAGCTACTGTACCCATACAAATTTTAAACCGTGACCTTTCAGTCACAAGCTCATTTCCTCTGAGCCTATCTGTCACTGCGGGTCAATACGTGGCTGGTGAGGATAAATGCAGAGATGGTGTAGACATGGTCACGCAGTCTTTTATCATGTTTTTGTAACATTTTATTCTTTGTTAATGGATGAATGGAACTGCAACTAATGATGATTCATTATCAATTATTTACAATACGTTTTCTGTTAAAGAAAAGCAGATTTGTAATTTCTCACAGTATGACAATATATGCTGAATAATGCTGAGTAATTCGTTGCATTCAACGAAAACACTTCATACGTGCAAAACGAAACAAAAAATATGCCTAATTATTTGATGATTTGCTCATTTGATCCATTTACAAATAATAATTAGATTTAATTTTGCTTGTTTTAGCATTTTTAGTAATTCAACGAAGAAAACAAAAATGTGTTTATCTAATCTTACTTAATCTTGATGAAATTCAATAATATATATTACCCCGTAGCCCCATTAGAGAGAAAGAACTCCATCCTCATCTCCCAGGTCTGGAGCTTCAGAGACATCTGTGTCACACCCAGCCCTGTGCATATTTTCCCGAGTATGCATTGGATGCGTGGGTTTTCGTGTGTCTGTTTGTGTGCAATGTGTACACAGAACAAGGCTGAGTCTAATTGCGCAAGTCCATCTGCTGATTTTGGAAACATGGCCTCTATCTAACAGACACAAATGGTACAGACAAAAACACACAAGCAAAGACAACACACATGCGCGCGTGCCGCAAGTGCCTGTCTCAAAGCCTCAACTTGGACCCTGGATAATTTGCACCCATTTTATGGCAGCTGTGTGGACCGCATTGACTGGCATGGTTTACAATATGGACCCTATTGTCTTCGAATAAAGGCCTCTCAACACAAGGCAAAGGTCACATTATAAGACAATGAGCCTGCACTCACTGGGTGGCAGCAAGGGAGAGGAGAGAGAGAGAGAGAGTGTGTGTGTGTGTGTGTGTGTGTGTGTGTGTGTGTGTGTGTGTGTGTGTGTGTGTGTGCATATGGATCTGTGTAAGAGAGATTGACAGAAAAAGAGAGAACAGAGACTAATTTGTGTAAGTGGTGTTACAGCTGGAATTTGAATTATCTTTGTATTTTTCTCAAATTAGTTTTTTTCTTCAGTCATAAACTTTCCACAATATATTTTCTGTGTCAGGTTTACAGGTGCAAAGCTTGTCAAGACTGTCACTTTTCTTAAATTCAGTTTCACACTTGATATTTAATTTTTGTTAACTTTGTAATGAGTGACTATATTGTGCATGACTGCACCATATCTCACATTCATCTGCTTGTTTATCCAAGCATTCGTTTTGTGTACTGCTTTGATGTGTTACTCAGTATACATGTAATGACTGTTTAACCAACTCACCAATTCACGGATTTCATTTCAGTCTGCGCTCTCATTAGAAATGTGGTGATTGAAGGTTGTGTGTTTGTTCGTGTGGACCAGGAAACACCTGTTTGACGCAGAGAAAAAAAAGCACATCCCCCATACGAAGAATGATGTATCCCATTTCCTGTTGTTCTTTCTTTTTTACTTATTGTCTCAGTGAAATAAAGACAAAATGTGGCCTTGCTATCACAGAATTAGATTTCAAAGCAAGCATTCAGAGCCATGTGAGAGTCAAGGAAGGCAAGCATGCAGAGTCACAAAGACCAGACAGGAAGGGCATTGAGGTGGTCACACTCACATATGCTGCCTACACAATCAAAACTCAAACGGGCGTGCACACAATAACATTCTTAATTACACAAATGTTATCTTGGCTTGTCTTTTATTTCATATGAATGCAGTCGGAAACGTCAGTGAAATGACAGATTAAACTTAACAATGTGACACAGAGACCCTAAAATGAGGGAAGCAGAAGGAGTTTGAGAGAATAGCCTCATTCTCATTATCAATTCAATCAATAACAAATAGGATCCCACATGTAAACATGACCTCAGGGCTTTTTTACAGCAAGGATGTAATTTTTTTTTTTCCCTGAGTAAAAAAAAAGAAAATGTAAAAACTGATGGCAACCAGGATACTCTGATAAGCTGTCAGTACCCAGGAACTGCACCCTCCTCGATTACCAATAAACTGAATGTGCAATTCATCAGCCCAACTCTAGGAGACAGTATTTCTAATTAAAAGGAAGCTCGTAAATTCGACATTTTACAGGTCCTGCTCAGCTTGTAAATACACTGTAAGTAACCCATGCTGAGTGGCTTAATGGGCAGATGAAGGTCTGGATTTGTGGCAAACTCCAGCTGATGCCTTCAATGAACACCAGGCTGATTGCAATTTTTCAAATTCACTTTTATTCCCAATGGGCTAACGGAACCCACCATCTTTACATATCTAATTCTATTCCTGTTACATTCACTGCATATTGCCTGTTTTTCCTGTATTCTTTTTAAAGCTTAGTTAAATCTGATTGGATTAGCAGTTTCAGAGGACGCATTTGTTGGGCCAATTAGAGAACTTCCTGGCACAGATGGAACCATGAGACCTCCGGGGAGAACACTGGGTCATATTTGGATTTTAAAAAAGCCTAATGTATACTGTAGAGTCGGCAAAAACAACGCACCAGGTGTGTGTATATATGCGTGACTATACCCGTGGCTTAAAAAAGCCTGCTGTAAACAAGAACGAGTTCTGAGTCAACATCCCTGGTTAACCACTGTTTAAAAATTGTTACAGTGTGAAATAGGGTGCATTCAATCTTGATGCACAAATACAGACACACGAGCCATTTTCTTACCTGTTACTGGTGTACTTTGCTTTGTCAAAGTGAAATGAAACTGGTGAGAATCACATCTCAGTGCCAGCCGGATGTTCCAGTTCTGCAGACACGGGGGAGAGAAGAGGGAGGGACACAAAGGGAGAAAGGAGGAGAGAGGAAGAGAGAGAGAAAACGGTGGGGGTTATTCGAGCTCAGTGAACTGAAATCCCTGTCATTTTTTACAATAGAGACAGATAGCTATAATATGTGGTGAATGTGGGGTGCAATGTGAATAATGCCCCCCCCCCCCCCCCCCCCCCTCCAGATTGTGTGAATAGCCATAACCCACTCTACACAAGAACCAGACAGTTCACAAGCCACTTTTACTTCTGATTGCTTGTTTAGTATTCGTGTGTCCTTGTATGTGCACACACGTGCACACGTGTGTGCGCGTGTGTGCTCTGTCTCATAATGACCTCTTAAGTGTCAGGGTATCAAAGTCTATAATGGTCTGTCTATGCGCTCGCTGGCAGTTTACAGCTAAAAAGCTCTCTCATGCCATGATAACTGGTTTATATGGGTGGCATTTCACAGCCAAATGCCAGAGACACTTTTCAGAAAGGGAAATTGTTAGCTCTGTTTCCAGAATTCAGAGAGGCAGTTATGCATGGTTAGTGTTACATATCTTTTTTTTTAATTTGTTTTTTGTTCTTTTTTGTATTTGTCACTGCATCTTTGTTTGTATTTTTGTTTTCACATCTTTCTCTCCCACACTCTTTCTTTTGTTATTATTATTGTTAGGATTAGAATAACCTTTTTCTTTTTTCCTTTTCTCACTCTCTTTCTCTTGCTCTCCACCTTCATTTCCACCTATAATCCCAACTTCTTTCGAGATAAACTTTGTACCAATATAACCAACCTCAGTGTGTGTGTGTGTTATTACTCTGTGTACAGTGTCTGAAATCGCACATGGTTTATGCATGGGGAGGCTGATAAAAGGAAAAGCAACAGTGTATATACTGTTTTGACTTGAATTTTCTTTTAGACAGTCTTTATCTGTGTGCATTTTCACTGTCATGCAAGACATTTGTCAGCCGCATTAACACACACCCATGCAACGTGTGAAACCTCTGTGGAGCGCTCGGGCAGGGTTGTGGAACTGGGTCTATCAGCCAGTAAAGCAGGCCATGAGCAATGTCTCTATGGTTGGGTGGGCAAAGACAACAAAAGATGGATTCACTGTTCTCTGTTAATGTAGTTGCATGTGTCTCTATGTATTCATGTGACTAAAGTGCAGAAATAGTGCTACAGACAGCAGAGACCTAGTGAAATTACGTTTGGTTTTAAGCTCCTTCGACTGTCCAGCACCCTCATTCGTATCTCCCTTAACATGGTTAGTCACACAGAGATGATCAAGAATGGTGGAATCAGCAAGTAAGGAGTGGTGGAAGAAGGATCGAAAAGAAATGGGATTGAATGTAAATGTGAAGTGGTGAAAGACCATGTTTGTGTAAGCAGCAAAACAGGGGAAGGGATTTTTTTCATTACAACTCATAAACAGTAGCAAGTGCAAAAGAGGAAAAAGAAACAAAGACATAACCAGCGCAATAGTGAGAGCACACAACACTGGTACACCACCAGTTTGTTGCATCCCTACAGAGGAAGTCTTAAATAAAGTCTAATTTAAGTTTCCATGAAACACACAGGGAAAACTACAACTAGATAAAGTATATTTTTGGTATATTTTTTCCTTGCAATCACACTAACTCTGTAAACACTGGAATTACATTCACACTGAATGTAATTTACTTCCTATTTCCAGTGCCATTATAAGAAGTAATGTTCCCTTATTTAATTTGGAAAGTAGGTATGTTTAGTATGTGTTTGCTGATGGGCCCGTAGTAGAGCTGGTACCTGAATCAACACGTAGGATAACTATACCAAAATTCAAAAAATGCAACAGTTGCTTTCTGTAGCAGTTACCTTAGGCAGCGTAAGTACAGAGGCTGTATTGTTACCAAACTAATGGTGGCAGCATATGGCTACAAACATTGTATTCTATCGTTGTATGCTGAATAAGAAGGGCTACCACAAGGACAAGAAAAACTGCAGATAGCAGAGGAAAAACGACATGGAAGACTGAGACTAATGCAGCTGTTGTGATAGCAGCATCAAGAATTGAGTATGGAAGTGCTTTGCGTTCAAGCAAATGACCAAGGTGTGATAAGCTAATTCATTCACAAAAAGAACTGTACAAACAATACTATTGTGCTTTTCAAACCAAGGGAAGAAATGATTCCACTTTAGGGAAGCACGTAAATTGAAAATTGGGGAAACAACCAGAGAATTGAATCAGACTAGGAAACAGTTCATCTTTCTTACATGATCCTGAAATAGCTCTTTTATTTCATCTTTTTTTTGAGAGAGAGAGAAGGAGAGAAAGTTGGCATCACCCTAAAGTCAAACATGTTCCAAAGGCTAAGTGTTAGCTAAGCTCAAATGTTTAAGCTAATGTAACGATGCTAACTTTATACCTCAGAGTAACCTAGACAAATATAGGGCAGTTGAAAAATTTCTAGTTTCTCTCTTTAGTTGCTGGTGAGTGTTTCAAGAAAAGAGTGAAAGGGAAAATATTTAAAATAGTCTGAGTACACTTAAGGTCTTAAATGCAGGACTTTGATCAAATGAATGTAAGAGGGGCCTCAGATAGAGAACAGTTGTAGCTATAGCTTCAGGCTAAGCAGGGGAACTGATCAAGAGGACTCTGGGGAGGGGGTGAATGAACAATGGTTGGATGAGGGTTTTTTTAAGGTCTCAAGGCTCAATGTCTTTCTAAAAAAAAAAAAAACCCAGAGTAGATTCTACATGATAGATGACCCCCATTTTCCCACAGTAAAACAATTGTGTTTTCTATTATGAGAGGTAGTGGCTGTATTGATGTCCAGTGTCATCCCCATTATTCATCAGCTCTCCGTATGTAATTAGGATGATGCTACAGTATGCTTTCATGATGGTTTTTTCATGTATTACGCTCTGTAATTATGCTTTAAGCGACCAATTGCATCATAACACAATGGAAATTGTGCTGATGCCTGTTGACGGAGATTTATGGCAAATCCAAGCCATCCAAGGCCTTTCTTTAAAGGGTGGAGTCCCCTATATATTCATTTTAAAACCGCAATTCTCTTCCTGTCCTTCAGCAGACTCTCTATAAGCACGGGGAATGTGGAGCAATAGTGTATATGGTTTACCCAGGCGTAAAATTAAAGACTCTTCTCTATGTGGCCCACATAAATCTTTGAAAGAGGGAGGGAAAGAAAGAAAGGGAATCAGGAACGTAGGTGTACATGATAAATAAAACTGGTTGATTTGTCCAGATACTGTGAACCGCTGAACTGTAATCAACTTTGCTTAAGTCTGGACAATGAGATATTTCAATACATGATTGCACAGACACATTCAGACATTTCAGGACTTGCATGCACCACATACATCATTTTAACCATTATACATAGCTTAAAGTAATTCCCAGACATATGTTTTCACGCAGAGATTGGTTTTAAAAGACCAAATATAATTTATCAAACACTTCCTTTACTCTAAATATCCTCTTACACTTTTCTAGGTCCATGTACTGAATGTCATCTCATTTATCACACATACAGTCTGAATGAGAACCAATCAGAGGGTTCAAAATGCATGTAAGCACACTTAAAGAGACTAAGAGTACAATGTCTCACATGGTTAGAAAATAGACATGCGGTGCATGGAAGTTATTGCTCCAGGCCAGTAAGTCGTAGTGGTAGTCATCTGTCTTTAGTGACACTACCATGTATCATGTAAAACTGAGACACGGCAAAAAAGTGTGGTGGTTATATGTCAGATGAGTAGCACTGAACTGGATAGATTATTTTGGGCTCATATATGATGTGTGATAGTAACCTAGTAGGTTTAAGCTCAGTTCTTGATTATTTTCTTCTTATTATTTTCTTTTTCTTCTTCAACCTTGGACAGAGTAAAAGGCTATATTCACATTCCGCCCGCTCAATAACACTGGGACTGAGACAAAATGCCGCAAATAATGTAAACATATATTATCAAGGCATTGATCATTGCTACATCTGCTAATATCTTTGTTCCATCAAGAATGACTATCTAGTCATCCTTGCCCTTCTTCAGCCTATCATACTACACCAGCAGCTAAGCTCCAGATCAATACTCCCTTTCATTCACACTCCCAAAGACTTGGCATGAATATGCTATTCGATATCAATCATGATCACAACTGTGCCAATGAACAAGCACGAGAAACGACAGTTTCGTCTTTCCTTTTCCCTTTTTCTTATTTACCATCAGATGACCAGTCCCATCAAAGTGCTTCAAGTCAGATCTTTCAGCCTGGTTTATGCTGAAAGGAACCAGATGAACAGGGAGTGGAAGATCTATGTAATGCAGTTAAAGTAAAAGCTCAGTAAGCAGGAAATTTAAGAGGGGCCTGGGGATGATGGTATTACAGCAGACGCTGATTGTGGACAATCTGCTGAAGAAGGAAAAGATATGGAAAATATCACTGCATGCAGTATTGTAGATATAAGAGACTGGCACCTCTCGAAAAGGATGAACTGCAACTATTTAACAATATGAAATCATTTAAATGTGTAATAAAGTGTAAATGTTACTTGTAACAGTAAACAGTGCTCAAAAAACAATGAAAGCAGAATTCCCCTTCTATTGTCTTAGCACCTGAGTCAATGAAGGGAACCAACCAGTCCTTTATTTACACCAATGAATAAGCCTTTAAACAATCCTACTTGCTGTAGTTTCCTCCATTGATAAGAAATGCTGTGTTATACGATGGCGCTGAGAGATTTAGGCCCCCAGCATTGTGATGACCTCATTGTTCATTGCCCCATAATTCAAATCTATCCGCTGTGTTGCATCACATTGTGTATGACTCATTTCCATGCAACCTATTCTCTAAACAACCACGGCCTCCTCAGCACGCTATAGTCAACCACTCAAACAACAAAGCAGCGAAGTTCCCATCAATACTGTGGCGACTGGCTTAACACTTAACGCACACAACAGCGCAATGTTTAAATGAACTGATGGGTGATGGGTGCTATTGTAAATGATTTCCTGCAGAGACCAAAATAATCGGCAGACCTTTGAGTGGGCTTCTTACAATCACTCTGGCCTTGTACACTGATTCTCCGCTCGGCTCCCTAATGGCACTGTGTGTGTCACTAAATATACAGCTGCAGGCAATGTCTATGGACGTCTCTGTGTGAGTGTGTGAGCTTATGCATGCGTGTGTTTGCATACAAATGTAAATGTACGTGTGTTTAAGAGAACCAGAGAAAGTGGTCGGAGCTGATGTGTACATTATTAATGTGTGTTCAGAGTATCTGCAGGAAGAAATTCATGTGTATGTGTGCATTTCTGTTGAATGGTGACAGCTCTGAGTGGTGCACAGGGAGGTGAAACACACAGAGGAAATGTGTGAAGATACGTAGACTGGAAGGAGAAACTCTCGCTTTGTAGAATAATAATAACAACAACTTCATAGTGAATGCAAGCTTTTAAAAATTGGTGGGCTGTGGACACATTTAAAAAGCAACAGCTTAGTCATAGACATTTATTGCAAGCTATTGACTTGTTTGACATGACCAAAGGTTTCAGCATCTTTCACTCAGTTCTTCCAGATAATGTCGATACTGTTTTTTTCAATATTTTACCACACAACAGATATCATTACATGGAAAAAGTAACTATATCCATGTCTTCAGATCCTACTATTGTCCCCTTCAGTTGAAAGATGTTTAAGGGTTTGATTACACCATAAATATCCTATAAAACTCAATTTCATCTTTGCAAGCCATGATGATTTCTCTATTGTCCTGTTCAACTTCAACTTTCAGACATATCTTCAGTCCTTGATATAATGCAGAATTCATAGTTATAGGTAAATTACTTACTGCAATCTAATAACGCCAAACAATTCTATCTGTCCAGAGAACATAGTTGTAAACTGCCTTTCCAGTTTGGGAAAACCATAAAATATGATTAGCAACACACCCTCTTTGACATCAATAGTTACTTGTGGAGCCTATAAGATGAATGTTTGGCTTTCTTGGAAGCTTCTTTCTGCATGAACACTCCACTGCTGGGATCTGTTTGTTAGGGCTGCGGTATACAGGACAAACTCTAACAACTCTGAGCCAGCTATAGATGAGTTTCCTGACAGAAAAAGTGAGTGATGACACTATAACAAAGACTCTACATGCTAGAGGTCGGTCAACTTGGGATCTAAGCTGAAATCTTGATTCTCATCCTGAACCTTGTGTGATGAATCTAGATGTCAAGTTTATGTTTAATTTGTCTGAAAGCATCATCTTCATAATATTTTATGCATTAATACTGTTTCAAGTGTTTGCTTGTCTAAATACGTTCAAAAGGTCAACAACTTTCAAGGGCTGTGCTCATCTTTTCAAAGAACTGTAGTTTGCCGGCTTATATCAAATTTGGAGAGTAAAGCAGAAAAAGCCCAAAGACATAAACACAAACATTAATTCTCTTTATTCTTCTTTGAGTTACTAAATTTCCAGTCATTGTAAACACACTTTTCAGACTGTTACCCATAATAACGGTGCACAAACTGAATAAATGTACCATGAACAGCCTCCTCTCTCCTCTTCAAGACAGCACTATAGTGTGCAACCAATAAAACCATGTTAAATAAAACTCAATTGTGACAACATAAAAGTTGGATCTCAAATAGATTTTACACTGACTCAACAAACAAGACAAAAAAAGTCAACTGGTCAGAAAAACGTATACACATCTGGCTTTGAAAAAACATAACTGTAAAACCTGACATTGATTTTGCCCACTTAAGCACCTGAAATTGATTGCTTAAAAGGAAAGATGGTGCAGTGCGAGCCATCAGCCTGTTTAGATTATTATAACGATGATGGAAAGTGTAGGCTATTTTATGTCATATTCAATCTCTTTAGGAGTTTTTATGTTTGGAAGGTAGGGAAGAGCCAGAAAACATCACCACAACACATATTTATATTATCATAATAAATGGCTGAGAGGTGATCATTCTTAAAATTGATTTACACTGATTGATTTCTCAATTATTTTTATCCCACTTGAGCCTTTTCACAACCCAAGGTCTTTGGGCTTGTTTGTCTGTTATAAAATTGTTGATTAAAAACAAAATGCAATTAAACCTTAAGGCTGGTTCAGGGGTGCATCAAAGAACATATCACTTTTTATCCATATGTCGACGAGGGAACCTGCTGTGTCTCTGAACGCTATCAACTTAATAAAAGTTGAAAATTAAAAGAAAAGCAGCAACATCGTGGTTCTTGAACATCATACTGGATGTTTTTCAACATATTCTAGTCTCATTTTAAATGGAAACACCCATAAAGCTTCCTAACTTACGATTCTACCATAATGCATATTTAATGTACAAAAATAGTTTGAAACTGCCAGAAAATAGTCAAAATATCAATGTTTGGCATTTTTCTTGAAAAATATCTTAGATAATATGTTAATTTTCCTTTACTGAGGGGCAGCCTTTCCCAAAACTGATTTACACTAATTGATTTCTCAGTAATTTATCCCGTGTGAGACATTTCATAGTCTATGGTCCTTGGGCTTGTTTGTCTGTTAAAAAGAAACTTTGATTAAAAACAAAATGCAATCAAACCTTTAAATTGGTTCAGAGGTGCATCAGAGAACATCCATTTTTTTTATCCACGTGTCTACTGACCCTCCTCTGTCTCTGAAAGTTGCTAACTCAATAAAAATTTAAATAATAAAAGCAATAATATCAGGTGATGTTTTTTTACCCTGGAACATAAATCAAACTGGCTCTTTTGCAACACGCTGGGGTCTCATTTTATATGCAGCTTAAAGCTTCCTCACTAATGATTCCACCAAAGTTACATATTTTATGTATGAAAATAGAGATTGGAAACTGCAAGAAAACACTGATTCTGGTTTCCTGATATTCACTGACCTGATTTTAAGTGACCGCCACATACTGGAAACCCACATTTATTAATTCACTATCATATTAGCAAAGACATTCAGAGGGAAACTGAATTTTAAAAACTAGAACTCTGTAATTTGGGGCATTTTTCTCGATAAATCTCTCACATAATAAGTCAATCAAAACAATCAAAATAATGCTTATTAATTTTCATTTACTGAGGGGTAATCATTCTCAAAACTGATTTACACTGACTCAATTACTTTTAACCCATGTGAGGCATTTCACAACCTAAGGTCCTTGGGCTTGTTTGTCTGTTATCAAAAAAATAAATAAAGCTGTTGATTAAAATTAAAAATGTAATCAAAGCTTTAAGAGATGCTTCGAAGAATCGTGCCTGAATCCCTGAAGAATATCCGGGTGTCTACTACTGATGGTCCTGTGAAAGCCCTCAATAAAAAAATATTTTTTTTGCTTTGTTGTTTTATTTAAAAAAGGAAAACAAAAGAATTAACATTGGGTGAAAATTGTCTCCTGAACATAGATCACACTTTCTCCCTGTCAATATGTTCTGGTCTCACTTTCTCTGCAACATCCATAAAACGTATTGCCAAATGATTCCATCAATATTTCTTCTTTCATGTATTATTTCCAAGTATTCACTGACGTTATTTCAACTGACTGGAACTTAATAAAAATCTGAATTTATTTTTTACAGCTAGATCTAAATAATGTTTGGCATTTTATTTTCATAATAAGTCAATCAAAATATTGCTTAATAATTTTTCCTGTACGGAGGTGTAATCATTCTCAAACCGGATTTGCACCGACTGATTTCTCAACTACTTTCATTCCACGTATGACGTTTCACAACCTAAGTCCCTTGATCTTGTTTGATTTGTCTGTTTGAAAAATCTTTGATTGAAAACTAAGTAATCAAGCCTTTAAAATAGTTCAGGGGTGCTTCAAAGAACATGTTGTCTATTCTGCTACAGACCCTCCTTTGTCTTTCAAAGCTCCTAATTAAATCAAAAATATAGTTCTTTTGAAAAGTAAAAAAAACTTTTCAAAAGTAAACAAAGGTGACAACATAAGGTGAATTTTTCTCATGACCATGGATCACACTTGTTTATTGTACATGTTTTAGTCTCATTTTATACTTAGATAACTTGGATAAAGATTCCTATCTAGTGAGACCACTGATATTATTTATTTCATGTATTATTTCCAAGTATTCATTCACTCACCTTATTTCAACTGATCAAACATTACAAAAAGCCCAAATTCATTATTTCACTACAAATCAGCAAAAAGAAAACAAAATGTGCAGCTATTTTTTTAATTATTTTTGTTCAATAAATCTAAACCAAAAATAATACATATTAATTCTAATTTAATTCTGGTTTTCTTCACAAACTTTACAAATATATCCTCTATATCTGAATGATCAATATATCCTCATCCTAGTGAGTTACAGTGAACCATGTGCATCATCTGTTTTAAGCCTGCGCTTTACAATCACTAGATGATTCTGTATCATAGTGCTGATGCGGTTTAATGGTATGATTATAATAGAGTGCTCAACAATGCAAAAACCACTGAGCAGAATGACAAAATGTATCACTTTCAGCACCATACTAACAGCCCCATAGCATATTGTATAAGCAAGCAGGCCAACAGTGTGCCTTTTTTCAGCCTGAAGGTACAGGCAGATAATAAGCTGTGGTGGTTCAAACAGAACATATTTCAAGAGGTTTTTTTTAGGTAAAATAAGACATCTACATCTGCGGGACTATTCTAGGAGATCATAGCAGCAACGAGTCTGTGAATGCTCTGAGATCTGACTGTCGACTGCTATGTCTGCTATTAGCTTTCCCGTTTTCCGAGCACATATCTAATCAGAGCTCAAAGTAACTGTGGGCCCGTCTCATGGTGAAACTCTGTTAGGGTTCGATGTTATGTGAGGTGTGTTTCACATATTAAGAGAGCTGGTAGTCTGGTGCAAGATGCAGAAAACTAGGGTTATTGTTTGAGGGAAGGAAAGGGTAGGAGGAAGGATGTGTTAACACATGGCCAGAGGTTTAGATGGCAGAGGAAGGCAAGCAAGGACCTAGTCTCATTGTTTTAAAATGGGAGATGTCGTATAGTGCAGGAAAGGGCTTTTGAATTAGGTTAAGCTCAGCACACAAAGTGGGGCTGAAACCAGGAATGTGAATCATCATCACGTTATGAAACAGAGCACTGAAAGTCTATGGTGCTGTTATCATTGAAAATAATGTTTTATTATTACAGCGTTAGGATTTGTTGTTATTTTTTACAGCTCAAGCCAGGAAAGCGACAGTTTATTTCTGCAGGAAGGCTGGCTGTCAACCTCGCTGAGCATAATAAACATCACCTTCTATCTACAAGGCTCTCTAACACAAACCTTTACTTTGCCATGCATAAATTAACTAAATAGAGAGCCGAATCCAAGAACCTGATTCTTTTTTTGCAGAATCACTTGTTAAAATGCTTCTGGGGAAATCAGTATTTTATTCTGCATGCCTACTAAATAGAATTAATTGCACAAGTGCTTAAGTTAGACTCTCTATTAACCCTTGACAATATAAATAGAGACTTTAGTAAGCAAGCATGCTAACACTTATTACAAAACTGATTATATGCCTGCTTGTCTTAATAATCCCATGTGTATTTGTGTGTCTTGTTGTCTGTCTGCAACAGATTATATTCTCTGCCAAGTTGTGTTTTCATTTCTCGAGGTTTCCATGTGAGCAGAGGATGCTTAACATACGATCCCTTATTTAAATTACAGGCTGCTTCCATTGCAGGGTGAGACACTGTTATTGGAGCCTTCCAAATCTAAATCAAATATTGTGTTACGGTAACAGTGCCAAACAAAGAAAGTGAGGCCCTGGTCATTCAAGCAGAGCAAACCAAATTAGCACAACCCTCCTAATTCGTTCCATGTTTTCCCAGCAAGGAGCTTAGTATGTCTTGTGCATCTAAACAGAAAGGAATCTGTGACCTAATTAAAAGAAGACAGATAGACCCACAGTCAGCAGAATGCTTGATTGCTGCAGTTGCACATTAAACAGCTTCAGGTGCTTCACAACATCAGTGCTGCGTGAGTGCCATTACTGAACATGACCTAAGATGCTCTTTGACACATCTCGCATTCACAGTGTGATGTGGCTCTCTCTCCAGAGAGGCAGACTGAGACCGTCAGAAAAGTAAACCAAAGACATCCCCCGCAGCAGGTGTGATTTTGGACAGGTAAACACTACTGAGTCCCCATCTTTCTTCACTGTTTTACAACTAATCTGAAAACAAACAACGAAAGCTTAGCAGACACCGACAATAAACTGCAATATTTGAAGAGAAAGCTATATTCTTACAACAGTTTGATGAATATTTACTGTAAAACAAATAATCATTTTAGTCTGTAAAAGCAAAGCAAAGAACTATGGTAACACTTTGATATAAGCAGAAATATTAATGATGTCCACAACATTCACAGTCCTTGAGCGTCCTGGAGACAGAGCTGTCCTTTAACAGATAGAATGGCAAAAATGTCTTCACTGTAGACAGATGCACATCATCCAACGCTGACTATTGCTCACCTGCTTGGTGGATTCTGTTGAGACACCTATCTCAGCCGCAGCACTGACTCAACACAATGTCAACCAGCAACCTACACTTTATCCACCCTTTGTTTAAACACTGAGATCCACACAAAGAGTTTACACTGAATCTCTTTGCTGATGGCCATTTGGGTGCTGAAAGTCAAAAGGGCGAGCCTACAGCTACCCAAGCAGAAACAGAACGCAAATGACTATTAAGGCTGTTTTAACTGTCAGACACCTGCAAGTATTTGGGAGGCAGACAACTTACAATGAACCACGTTGTTTATTATCAGTGTGTTACTACTTCATTTTTCTTAGGGAGAATACACGTCTGCGGTCACACGAATCTGACACAAGTTCATATTTATATATATTTTTTAAATTTATTTTTTCAGCGTGAGGTCAACATCGATGGATTCTGCCGCCTTCACAGTTTCACATCAAGGTCATCTGCAACCCCGGACGCCTCTTCTGTAAATAAGAGCCAAAGCTTTCACTCATATATCCGCATGATTGACGTATCCTGAGGTGCACTGGCCTGCTGGATATTCCTTCTCTTACAAAGCCGTTGGATTTACTCTGGATTTCAGACTGCGGTTGATCAAACCAGCACAGCCCCCAAATAAGCTCTAGCTGTACTCAAATGACAACCACATAAAATAGGAGAGGAAATACTGATGAGGTGAACACTTGGTCTGTCTGTCATCTATCATGCCAGAGCATGTGATTTGTCATTACGCCCTGCAGTGAGGCAGGTACTTGCGGCTACAGAATAATAATTATGTGTACACCCTGGCCGAGAAGATGTCATGGGATAATGTGATTGCATTGATTATATTCCGGAGCGGTTATGGGTATCACTGCTTATTACTTCGCCTTAGCGACGTCTCACATCCTAGCGACGCCCATGCAGCCACAAGCCTCTGGACCATCATCTGTACAAATGCTGGCACTATATTACATTTTACCCAATCGTCCATTAAGGCCAGTTTCCGCTCCCCGTAAGTACAATAATGGCAGGCCACATTCCCATGGGCACCAGTAACATCCAAAGTCAGCGCTTTCGGAGCAATTCAGTGACACGGGTTGACATAAAGCCAAGACGTTTACCAGTAATGTCTGGAAAAAATTCCCATCATTTGTGTCGGTACACAGAGCGGGTTCTTACCTTATCGCCAGTCGCAGCAGTATGGGCGCATGTATAGCTTACACATCCAGCGCAGAGAAGAGTCGGGAATAACCTTTCTCCTTCTTCTCCTTCTTTGCTCTACACAGTCACCAGAACGCAATTCTTGTGTACAAATGTATCTTCCTAGTCGATAAATTTCAGTGGCTGGTTTGTGCCTCGACTCTGGCTCTAGTTAATTCTCGCGGCTGCGGAACGACATTGGCAAGTGTTCCTGAAAGAGGGTATCGAAATAAAGAAGCCGAGGGTGTAACAAACCAATAGCTGCGTGCTTAGTATCCCGATCAGCGCTCGCACAGTAGGAGGTATCACGTCCGTCAGTCCGTCCAAACGCACTGAGTCCAGCGGAGCGCCGGAGGAGGACAGAGGCGTATCTCTGTCTCTCCCTCTCTCTATCCGTCTGTCTGTATCCCTTCCTCCCTCCCTCCCTCTCTCTTTTTATCTTTCTCGGCTGCCTTTATGTTCTTAGTGACTTCTGCTGAAGTCCACGGGCGCAGAGCGCAGTGGAGCAGAGGACCGTGGTCGGCGCAGAGAGAGAGAGGGGTCAGAAATGACAAACCAATTTGGAGGCGCGGTGAATGCTCGGCTGATCAGAGCGCAGCCCGGCGCGAGGAGCGTTGCGTTGCAGGCGGGCGGGGAGCAGGGTGGATGGAGGGCTGGGGAGAGGGTGATGATTCTTGCCTTGGGGATGCAGGGAGAGAAATGGGGAGACGAGAACTAGGGTGTGCAGTGGAAAACAAGGAACTGGATCTGGCTCCTAAATCTCTGGACCTAGAGCTCCACCTGCCGTGTGAGAACGCGTAAGCGTTCCCACAAATTCCACATTGTTAGCTAATCAAGAGGGACAAGGGGGGAAACCACAGGGCTGGTTTTGGTTAATCGCACCATGGAACCCATTAAATGATTTTGCTACGGTGACCTGCAGAAGTTATCCATATGCCTACAGAAAGTCAGGCTATGAGTTGGGGGGCTGTTTTACAGATCAATCCGAACGGGTTTTCCCTGTAGCGGAAAAACTGACATTTTTTGGCACAGCAAAAATTAAAACTTATTAAACTCCAAATAAATTTGTAAATTTATTTACTTTTTAAAAACATTTCTTAATTGAATTAAATATGGTTAATGTCCACGGCCTACTTCACCACAAGGCGTATAGGCCCACATAAACGTAAAATGGTTTACAACAACGTCAACCATCATTTTCTCAAAAGGATTTACTCTAAAAAGCATGTGTCCTACTGAAATGTGCTGAAAGCAACAACAGAAGATTATTTGCAAAAGGAAAAGTAGTAGCATAATAATGTAAATCCATTAATAAATTAAGGTAACATTAAATTAAAATAACGCATTATCGTAACATTTCTATATGAATGAAAAGCGCGACAGAACAGCTACGAGATGAAAGCGTGGTTAAAGTATTAAAGTAGATACTAGGTTTGGGGGGAAAGCCTGTGGTTTGATTCTTCTAACAAATGTACTGTATGTAACATCATGATGTTATTAATAAGCGTGTGATAACGATTTCAAGTTCCCCATAAACAGTTTCACGTAGCCTACAGGGACAGCAGACAGATAGAGGGTCTTGATATGATGACAGGAAGTCAAAAGGAGGAAAACGCCGTTTCCGGTCATTTTTGGCGAGATCTCCAATTGGATCTGTTAAAAATTGAAATAATGTAAAGGCTTTTTAAAAACAGCCTCACATACATCCAAAATGTAACCTAGGCCACACACCGCTTTGTTTCTGCGATGCCAAAAAAGTTGGAAACCACAGTGTTGTATTTGAAAATTCTGTTATGTCATATAATGTCAATCATGACCTTATAATTAAACAAAAAATTAAAACGTGTTAGCTTGTGTAAAATCTTCATCTTAGGGGTAACTAGAAGCTAAATCTGTCAAAGAAAGTCTAATAAAGCTAATAGTGTAGAAAGTAGCAGAAAACATAAATTGACATAAAACTCACATTTATACTGAGTGGCTAACTTAATTACTTCCCACCTGTGGCTACGGGATTACTGATGGCTAGCTCTTTATCAGTAGGGATGAGCCCTCAGCGCCTGAAGATCAGAGGGTGTGACATGCGCACTGCACGGAGCGCTCACAAGCTGCGGACACAATGCAGGAAAATAAAGCCCAGAGCTCGCTTCTTGACATTTTCCCGTCTCTCAATAAGCTGTTATGACTTATTCCATTAGGACAGACTAATTTTTTCCTACTCGGCAAAGGCAAATCTGCTCCGTGTACTCTCGAAAGTGGTGTGTGTGCTGTGCTTGGAGCTCAGTGGGGACCTGTTGATCGTCCACAGGCGCTGCAATGGAGGTGAGATAAACCTTTCTGCACATGGCGTTTCAGTGCTATGGATAAGAAATTAAAAAAATAAATACATAGAAATTACCAGTGTGCTCGATTAAACATCAGGTGAACTGCTAATAGGGACGTGTAATTCTACTGTAAACCATTAATCTCTAATATATTTTAGTAATATTTGGAAGCTGTCAGCATTGCTTTAATATCAGCAGGGACAAGCTAAAGATTTAATTACCCTGCCGTGAAGGGTATGTATTACTGCGCATACCCCTCTTGCCTATCAATGGCTTCTAATTAGATTTAAGATGAGTCGTTGTCATTTCTAGTCGATCGTTTTGCAAATCAAATCATGCCACTGGTATCATGCTTCGAAGCCATACAGACTGCCCCCCTCCTCCCCTCCTCAAGTCAGAATGATGGAGGCTATGTGTCGCTGTTAATTAGCATCATTGGTTGATAAAGCCTTTTGGAAAAGATTTAAATCCCGCTAAAGAGCATTAGGTGACAAGCAAGGCGCTTGCAAGCAAGCATGGCACGGGCCTACAAGACGTAGAAAATGATACATGGTGCTAAACAGGTGTAAAAATACACAATGGAGTAATATTACATTGTTACAGGATTCATAATTTTCTAAACTTTATTGAAATCATCTTATGTTTTCATCCATTTCAGTTTCATTAAAAATGTGAAAAGGAACACATTAAAGAAATCTGCACAATCACCTTTGTTTTTATTCATCTTGCAGTTTTCAAACAGACAAGTATGACATTTAACTGAGGGAAGAAGCAGGAGGAAGTTTTCACTCATACCGATCTGTGAGGCAACGATGGAAATCATAGGTAAGTGAATTCAAACAGCTGAAGATGTAGAGCACTCTCAGTTACCGCTGTCAGACTGCACACCACTGCCGTCATTAAGCTCTTACAATTAAGGTGTCAGGCATGTCTGCCTCAGCCAGACAGTAAGGGAACAGTTACACGTGCAGGTGGCGAAAGAACTCACAATCTGGTCAGTAGTCAAAACTTTGCGGTGAAGAGTTACGGGGTTTTAACCTTGTGCCAAGTACAATTACTGCAGTTGTGGCTTGTGGTCATCAGCTGCTACTCAGCTAAATAAACAAGGGCAGTATGACCTGATGAAACGCTTCATCGTTCGCTCTGCGGTGAAGTCGAACGCCTCCTTTAGTATGATGAAGTATAGGTTTTTGTGTGTGCGTGTGTAACCACTTTAATTCAGTTTCTGCCTCCATATCAAGCCACAGATTTTAAATCAAAATAACTCACACAGGCAGCCTTGGTTCATGGATTTTTCTTTTCAGACAAGCACTTGAACCTCGAAAGCACAGTTGTTTTTATTGTTTACTCTTTTACTTTCCCACCGGTACTAGTAAGTGTTGACATTTAATAGCTTAATATCAAATACCTGGCTTTGTGTCACTGTCTCAGCAGCTGCCACAGCATGCGAAAACTAATGCAAAGCCAAATGGGATAAATCCTGTTTCTGAATGACACAAATAATCTAAAATTTCTTCGCAGATACCCAGTGTGCCTTGGCGGCGGTGGAGAGACTGCAAGCCAAATTGAAGGAAAGAGGAGAGGCCCCCACTCAGGAGAAGCTATCCCTGCTGAAGACTGTCCTGCAGAGCCCACTGTTCCTTCATATACTGAGCTTACAGCAAGCTCAACAGAAGCCTGCGGCGAAGGTATAGCGAAAAGCCAGAATGTGTGGGCGTTTGGTACATTTGAATGGTGAGGAAGGAGCCCGGAATCATTCCCAAAATACTGAATGCAGGAACCAGACTGGATGAGTAATCAGCTTACCTAAGCTTACCACTAAAGCCCTGAGAAAGAGGGAGAGAGGGGAGGAGGAGGGAAGAAGTGGATATTTCAGGTTGAAGAGTTTACAGAAGTCGTCTGTAACATTGTCATAAGTTTTGAGCTGATGTGTGTGTCTGTTTGTGTGTGTGTGTGTTTGAGTTGTGAGGTATACAGCTCTGGATGCCACTCATCCAAGAGTTTTTATGCATACAATCCTGCACTTCCACGGCGCATGTATCTGCGTACTCATTTGGTGTCTACCAGTTGTGACATCCTCTAATAGGCAAAGTTTAAACACACAGGGAATATTAGATTGCCATGTGGTTTGGGCTTGTAGCGTTCTGGCATCGTTGCATTCTGGGAAGCGCGGCACTGGAGTGTGTCATATATCTCTAGATATTTTTAACAGGACAGACGCTGACATGGTTTTTATTAGTTGAGATTCTTTGCATATTTCTTTTTTTATGCATAGCATTTGGAATGTGAGGGTAAAGTTTCCTGTTGGTATGTTTTTTTATAGCGTTCTCTCTTTAACGCTCTTTCTGCCATTTCAACAGGTGTCAAAATTGTTAGGATAGAATACAAATCACAAATAGGCACCCACTGAAACTTGCTTTTAAACTCTGAAACAGAAAATGTTGCAGACAAAAGAGAACACTTTTGTGGTTATGTGGTATTGAAAAGAAGCCTTTATCTCAGATCCTTAAGTTTCCACTCTGCAATCTTTTCCCTCTCTGCTCCATTTTACATCTTTCTGTATTTTTTCCCTTTCAGTTAACACACATTAACCTCACCCCCACCCAACCCATTCTTCTCTCTCCCTCTTCTCCTTCTCACATCCTTCTCCATTGTCTCACATTGGCCTCCTTTCTCAATTGCTCTATGCTTTTTAATTTGCCTCCATCGCTCTCTTACCATCATCCTGTTCCTCTCTGACTGCACGTCTCCATTCTTCAATTTGTGTCGACCCCGTTACCCATCTTCCTGTCACCCATCGTTTTTTCCTTCTTTCCCTTGTATCCTTCTCTTATATATCCTCTCTCCATGCACTCCACCCAATCCATCTCTTCTGCATGCATTCTCTTCTGTTGCTTCATGCATTCAATTTAAACTCTTCCTTCCTGTTCTGTAAATCTAACCAGGGGAAGGGCATTTCCAAGTCCGTGTCCATGAACTGTGGCCCAT
The DNA here is from genome assembly GCF_056152115.1 of Neolamprologus brichardi. Classification (NCBI taxonomy): domain Eukaryota; kingdom Metazoa; phylum Chordata; class Actinopteri; order Cichliformes; family Cichlidae; genus Neolamprologus; species Neolamprologus brichardi. The sequence goes on from NC_142109.1 coordinate 19,862,761, forward strand.
GCCAGGGTGAAGCACTGGGCACAAAGACGCTGAGCCACAGCGACTCGTACACATGGGCCGTGGAGAACAGAAGGCCCAGCTCTGCCAGGGACGGCAGCATCTCCTCTCATGGCTCACAGGAGCTGTCCTTCTCAGACATCTACCCAGATAACTATGTTCCAAGTGAATCTCAGGTATATAAAAATAGCCACGATAAAAGAGAGATCATTCAGTCAGGAGTAGTTTAGTATTAGGGAGTCTTTTATTTTCAACATGCACAGACTACGAATCAATCAAATGATTTCTTTTATTCTGTTGTAAAAAGGAGCACATTACTATTTGAAATGTCACATTTCACATTAGAGAATATCTCTTTGCATTTTGTAAGTCAGGCCCAGTTGGCTATCATCAAATGAGAGTCTTATCTGATCATAAGAAGACTTCTCAGTTCACTTAATATAATTTCAGTTTGCTTTTATTTAACACACGGCATTTCTTTTAGTACTGCACTCCACCTCGGCTCTCCCGTACCATGTCCATGGGGAGAAACCTTTCTGCTTTTGCACACGAGGTACAGAAAGTCTTGTATATAATATTTGTGTATCTCTTATGTATGTAAAAAATAACTGAATGAAACACCTAATACTCTTCTCCTTTTTCAAGCATTTAATGAGAAATTATTTATTCACTCCCCCTTTTCTGCCTCCCTCCCACTTATTGTAACCTTTGCCCTGTTAGAGGCGTCATGTGGAGATGATAGAGCTGACCAATGATGGGAAAGGACTTGGTTTTGGCATCATAGGAGGACGGAGCACAGGGGTCATGGTCAAGACCATTCTCCCTGGAGGAGCTGCTGGAAGGGTAAGTGTGCCTGCGACTGAATCACATAGTTAAAGTTTACATAGCCATTTACACAAAAAAAAATTCCTTTTTCTTTCCTGTCTTGTTTTTATTTTCGCCATTACTTAGATGAAAAGACTAATCAAATGGAGAGTCAAGCTTTGGTTAGCCTACTCATAATTCAAGTCACTGAACTGGAAAGAAGCACAGAAGGAACCATAAATACCACCTTGCAGTTGTATGCAAACACATACAACTGCAAGGTATAAAAAGATTAGAAAGACGAGAAGCAGAGGGGAATGCTAGCTTGTTCGATAATACAATGAATCCTCTTATGATCAATTAATGAATTATTAGTCCTTTATGTCTCGTTTATCTAATTTGTACACAAATAAAATGGTTCAATCAGCACAGTGTTGGAATAATGTTTTTTTAGCCAAGCATTGTTATCAAAACAAGTTTCTTTTGCTCATCAGGATAAGCGCCTGCACAGCGGAGATCAGATCCTGCGCATTGGCGATACGGATTTGGCGGGCATGAACAGCGAGCAGGTGGCACAGGTGAGGCGTGATTTCAAATTATAATAACGCTTTGTGAAATTGGTGATTAAATCATTGCTTAATCTGTTTTTGCGGTTTCACTGTTTTCCCTGTTTGAGAATAGGTGGCTTTTAACTGTTCATCTTATTCATTTATGCTCGCCTGGCCTAGGTGCTGCGAAATGCTGGTACCAGGGTGAAATTGCTCATTGCCCGGGATGGTCCTAAGGACAACCACTGTTCCTCCCCTGTCTTCAACCAGGAGAACCTGGGTGGCGTGGTGGGTGTATGTGTGTGTGTATGTGTGCCTGTGGAAGAGAAGGGGAGGGGTATCAAAATCAAATATAAGAATCAAATATTCTTTAAGCCCAAATATCTTTATGCATCTGTGCCAGCGAAGCTGATGTTTTTGGATATTCTGTCCCTTCTTCCTTTAGTACGTGGACTCAAGGACGACCTGAATAGGCATATAATAGATGTAATGGTCAAAAGGCAGTTTCTCCGTGTCTTCTTATGTCCATCCCAAATTGATGATTGTAATGTGTTTGTAAAATCTGTAATTTCTTTACGTCATGCACACATTTTCATTATTCAATTATGAACTAATTTAAAAAAGGTCATTTGGCTATAGCTCAAAAATTCATATGCTAATTATGACAAAATATCACTCACATGTGCAATAGGGTAAAATGATGATGAGATTAGAATTTATTACCAAAGGGCCACAAGTGAACGTCACTTTGATATAAAAATGTTCTTTGAAAACACTTTTCCTTTCATCAGTGCTGTAACTTAGGAACAGAAGATGAGGTTGTGACCGTATCGTGACACTAATCTTTGGTGCCCACCTATTAAACTCCTTTAAATATCACGCTATATATTAGGCTGTATAAGTCTGGACAGGCGTGGTTGCAAATGTCATCTTGACTGGTTGGTGAAGGCATACAACTGCAAGGTGGTAATTATGTTTTTTTTTTCTTCTGGACTTCTTTCCAGGTCAGTGACTTGAATGATGACTATGAGTTCAGTGTGCAGTTCACTAAGAACAATCGGGGCCTGGGATTCAGCATCTCTAGCTATGTAGGTGACCTAAACTCAGGTAAGTTTCATCTTTATCCAATAAAAAATAAAATACAGTTCCACATTTATGCAATCAGTTCTCAGTTTCATTTCAGATTTTATATATTTCATATATTGTTCTTTCCTCAGTATACAGTGCTGGCGTGATGGTGAAGAGCATAGTAAAAGGCAGCACTGCTGATCAAGATGGACGCATACACATTGGAGACATCATCTTGTCTGTGAGTTTCTCTTTCTCTCTCTCTCTCTTCTAACCTACACTGACATTAAATCTACTTGTAGTTGTGTACATCGTCTACTCCATCCACATCTTTTGTCACCTGACTCAGGTCGATGGGGTGAGCCTGCAGGGCTGCAGTGAACAGCGTGCCATGGAAGTGCTGAGGAGGACAGGTCCATTGGTCAGACTTAGGTTGCTGAGAAAAGCCGTCCGTCTTAGTAACATCCTGCCTCCAGTTCCTCCTCTGCAGCGCCTCCGACACTCCCACAGCTTCCATGAAGGGAATCCCTACAAATGGGGCCTCAACAAGATCCAAGAGTCAGGTGATTTGTGAAGGGGAAACACATTGGCTCAGTGGTGTCACGGTCGAACCATTTTTGTTGTACCCGAGAAACTCAAGAACGTGTTGATTATTAATCTATAATTCAAAGGATCATTGATTCACTGGTTCTACCTTCATAGTTGAGTTAAACTGTGACCTAATTAACTTTGTAATATTGGATCGGAATATGATATTGAATCTCTGTATTGATGTTGAGCTTGCTTGCTTGATTTCTGGGGAAAAACAGACCTTTTCTTTTGTGTGTTTGTGTGTTATGTCTGTTTGGATCCCTGCACGTGTGCTCAAACGTCTCCCAGGCATTTGCTCTCTGCGTGAAATCTCCAGGAGAGCAGCGTACGCCAGCAGACGACCCAGACATGATTCCAAAAACGGTAAGCTCCGCTTCCCATACTGCACTGCAGTCTGGAACTAGATCATGGGACTTGGTGTGATATGCTGATTGGACTCAGGGAACAGCAATGTGCCAGTGAAGCGTGCTCTTTGATGGGAGTCTATTTATAGTATTGTGCAATCATGTGTTTATCCAACTCATTCAGCTAATTCCAGATGATTTGTCTCTCACCCCGCCTGTATATATGGCTTTATTTAGACAAGAATTTTTGGGCTTGATTAGAGAGCACAGTTAAATAAGCCCTGATTGCTGTGAGGCTTTATTAGATGAATGAGAAAACATTGGTTTGCCAAGAAATCACAAGATGGTGGATGTGAATATGCACATCCTATGTGCCTGAGCTGTGGGTGTATGTTGACATCCTGCCTTGCCACAAGTAGAAGGATGCTGTCATCTCTCTATAATACAGCCAAGTGGATTCTTTCATATAGAATCCCATTATTTATTGATTGGGTCATCTGAGGGCTTGAGGTGATTTGAATTGGTGTGTATGTGCCTGGGTTCATATATCTCTACATATGTGGGGTGAGGCAGATTTTCTGTGTGTGCACATTTTACAGATGTGAAACTGACTCCAGCTGAGGAGGAAAACCTGAGAAAGAGGTGGCAGCAAGCAGTGGGACTGCGATATGAAGTGGTTGTAAGTGTCACTGTAATGCTGACTAACTGTCACGTGACTAAATTTAATATATAAACGTGTGTTTTTACATTTGTGAATATTTGTGCATCGGTACACAGAAAAAACAACCATTGAAAAATCACAGTTTTTCGACGTAACAATGCTCAAACGTCTTCTCCGTCAGACTTACCCACTAAACGTAGCTTTCTTTGTTTTTTGTTTTCTTGCCATTTATTTTCCACAATCTCCACCAGGTTTGCCAGCTGGAGCGATTCAGTGAGACAAGCGGTCTTGGCATCAGTCTGGAGGCTCGGGCAGGGCATCACTATCTGTGTTCCGTCTTACCCGAGGGGCCCGTCGGCCAAAGTGGCAAGATCTTCATAGGAGACCAGATATTAGAGGTAACTCTGATACTTCAGGCCCTTTCAGCCTCCGTATGTGGAACTCATCATTTTCTCATTTGATAACAATATGAGATTATGCAAACCAGGTTATAGTACGATCTGTGTGGAACTGATTGATTTCTCACGGCTGTGAGTTATTTCTGGATTACTTATTATATAAGGTTCCATCATTGATATGTTTTCATATCTTATGGTTTCATACCACAGATAGTCTTCCATTTTTAAATATAGTATGACCAGGTGATTGATCTTGACAACCATTTTCCCACTGACTTCTGTTGGTCAGGAAGTATCTTGAAACCATATCTATCACCACTTAGTGACCCTCATATAGAATGCAGGCTTTAGGCCCTTCTCCAATGGTTTAATTTTTCAAACCTGTAAGCTACGTCCATGTTTTTTCTGGCTTTTCTTCTGGCTTGTGATTGTCTCTAAGCTCTGCATAGCTTTAGCCAGTTATTTCTTTAAAATGTCCACGTTCGGCTGGGTGAAGGTGATTCAAGAGTCTGATTAGGTCGTTTGCCACTTTGCAAAGACACAAAGTTGGCAAGTTTTTTGTGAAGAGCTGCTACATTAATGACATGTTGGAGTGTATCTGTGAGTGTGCACACTCATTTACATGTGCTACTGTTGACATAGTGCACATAAAATGGATGGGCTTGTAATTAAACATACATGAGGCTGACCAGCCAATCGCCAGTCAGAACAGAGAGCACAGTAAATGTAGTGTTTTTAGCTTTAGTTATGCACATGCACTATTGGACTTTATACCTGGAGTGAGAGGTGTATGTCATTGTCTGTGGAGTTTGAATGTTTTCCACTTGTTTGCACAGATTTTCTCCTGCCATGCAAACACATGCTAGGTTAGTGTTGCTCGTTTGGGCCCAAGCACTAACAAAAGAAATTCTTCATCTTTAGAGTTTGACTTCCCTTTTAAAGATTAATAAAGTGCTAATGATAACATACACTCACCAGCTGTTTCATAAGGTCACGGTGTGTAGTGCGGGTGTAGTGAATTGCATTACTTTTAAAAGTGTTTTCTGAAAATTGTGGGCGAGACATTAGGAATACCACCACCTTCTTATATGGTCACTATGGCTCAGCTTGATTGGAGAGAAGCGACACAGAACCAGATGTTGTCAGTTTCACTAAGGATATTTATTGCTCAACCACAAGATATAAGAATCAAAAACTGACTTGGAAACAAACTACAGGGACAACATGGCCTGTAGGTGTTTCCAGATCAGCAAAAGAAAATAGAAAGTAAACACAATCAACTCTCTGCCCAAAACCACATCTTTTTCTCTAATGTCTCTAAACAAAAGGACAACTAGTGTGTGTGTGTGTGTGTGTGTGCGTGTGTGTATGTGTGAGAAACCTGTCTCAGCCTCAGGCAGTAACAAGCACCTTGAACATTAACTGTACCTAGTATCTGCATCCAACCTTAAACTGTATCATTCGAGTTTCTGCTTGTAGCATACATAAACCAAATCAAAAGGCATTGAAGGCCACCTGCTCACATTATACTGCTCTTCAAATCTAAAACAAATACTTCAGCAGCCACGTGGATCCCCTTATTGCTGGGTTGGACTGGCAGGCTCCTGTCCAATCAGCAGCGTGTGCAGCCAGGCACTAGACTAACACTAGTATCAGTGCCACAGTGTTTTTCACTGTCAGCTGCTGCCACTTGCATTTTATCCTCATCAGGTTACTGCAAAATACATCAATTAAAAAAAGCATGTATTAAATGTAATCTACAGTAGTCAAGAAGGATTTCAGCAATGCCATCCATTAAGAAAAGTGAAGAAATGTGTAAACGACGGGCCCATACTGGCTAGAATCTAATAAATATAACTTATTAACTCCTTTCTCCTTAAGATAAATTTCACAGTCTAAATTTACTACTCTTTCTTTGCATGTTGCCATGGTAAAACATGCCATAAGACCTTCACTGATGAGGGTTTTTTGTTTTTGTCTTTCATTACTCACACACCCACATAAATCTGGATCAACATAGTCAGAGTTGATTGATCAGCTGCCTGAAAATTTTGAGTTTCCCATCTCAGGGTTAATTAACTCAGACTTCGACTTGGGGAAACCTGCAATCTGGAACAAATTGGGGGGGAAAGGCAAACGCATAAAAAAAAAAGAAAAAAGGAATGAATCTAGGAATTAAAACGAAAATGTAAACCCAAACACGGCATATCCACTTCTCAGGGGACAGGTTCACTCACATGTATCACTATGATGAGGAGTCGGATGAACTCTTGGATGAATTATAGCTGCTTTACTCGCTTTATAGTCACACTCCAGATTGTCTTTCATATCTTTGTGGGGACAAACCGACATCTGTGACGCAGCTCGACCCTTTGATCTCCTTCCCATGGCTTAAGTGATGCCAAAGCCATTGTTCATCTCTGTTTTTAAATGAGCTTCACCCGGTTGGGTTATTGCTTCCAGCTTTAATTGTTTCTGCTGTGACTCGATGTACTGCAGCCAGCGATTTCTCCTTGATTCACAAAACAGAAATTTGAGCCAAGTATGCTCACACACATGCACAGAGAAACGCAGTTAGGGATATACACAAACGTCAGATGATTTGCAGCCAGCGCTTTATGGGAAAACATTTTCTCACACAGCATCTTTAACCTTGGGTACACAGCACAGTAAAGAGCACATTTTTTTAAACGCTACAAACACGACTCAACCGATCCCTGACTTCGAGAACGTGTATTTTTGAAATAATGTGTAATTTTTATGTATCTTGCTGGCAGGTGAATGGAATTCCTCTTATCGGAGAGACGCACAAGGAGGTGGTCAGTATTTTGAAGGAGCTGCCAGTGCACGTATACCTTGTGTGCGCTCACATTATACCCCCTTCAGTTCCCAACAGTGATGAGGAAGACGATGATGATGTCTGTCTCAGCCTGAAAGAGCTGCTGGCTGGGTTCAATGATAAGGTAGGGACAGCCTGAAGAGGCGGTAAACTGAGAGGAGTAGATTTAATATTGAAATCCTTTAGCTTGAAAACAGCATGAATAACAGTAGATCAACATGTGAAAAGAAACTCTGAAATACCACTGATGTGCTCTACAGCTGTAAATCATTCCACATTTTCTGCTCTCTCTCTCTCTTCTTTCTGTTTGTTCCAGTTGGACCAGGGTTGTGTCATTCCCTGTCCTACAGCTGAGGACATCACCAAGCGTGGCGTGCCCCCCATGTCACCTCCTTTGGCCATGTGGGAGAGAGAGGCTCAGGTGGTCGAGCTGGAGAAAGGAGAGGCGGGCCTGGGCTTCAGTATCCTGGACTATCAGGTCAGAGACATGCCTCTGAGCCTTTCTACAAATAGAACCGGCTGTAATAGGCTGCAGTCTAAGAATATCAGTGTTGGAGTTTCTCAGTGAATACTAAGAAAATGGAGGAGTTGACTTCTGTATTCTGTAGGGAAGATTTTTGTATTTTGTGTTTTTGTGCTCTAAATCACCAACACGTTGATGTGCCCTGACGGTTTCTATTTAAATGTTAAATAATGAAATCTTTTTACACAACAAAAAATCAATCCTTTCAAAAGCTTTCAAGCTATAAAGAAAAAGCAACTGTAGCTGGTTTCCCTTCTGTGAAGCTAACCGATGCTTTTGCTTTTCATGTGTTAATTAAGCCCTCGTCACTTTGTTTACCTGCATTCACGCCTCATCTTCTCATTCTCATTTTTCTAGTTTAACTTTAATTTTCTATGCATATTTGAGCAAATCTTTCTTCTTTCGATTTAACTCTAGGATCCAGAAGATGCTTCTAAAACAGTTCTGGTAATCCGGTCTTTGGTGCCTGGAGGTGTAGCCGATCGGGACGGTCGCCTCCTTCCTGGGGACCGGCTCATGTTTGTCAATGAAGCTGACCTAGAAGGCTCCAGCCTGGATTATGCTGTGCATGTCCTAAAGTCCACAGGCTATGGCCCCGTCCACATTGGTGTTGCCAAACCTCTGCCGGTATGTGCAGATAAATCATGAGGATTTATGATTTTTATTACTGTATAGTATACATAAAAATTCAAGTACACCGCTTTGACCTGTAAAACAGTAAATGATTAATGAAATATAGGCTATTTAATCTTAAGTATATTTAAAAGCAAACCAATTGAAAAGACTACAAACTGCAAACTTAGTGAAAGAAAAGTGTGATCATTTTGAGCAAGCTGATTATATATATGATTTAAACATAAAGCTAAAAGCAGGAGCAAGGTTAAATACTACCTGCCAAAACTAAAGCTTTTTGAGTTTAATCCTGGGTTATAATGTCCAGTTCAACATGACACTGCATGAAAAGAAATAGTCTGTTCTCAGGATTGCCACATATTTGCGCACAAGTGTGTGTTGTGTTTGTGCCCAGGATGATATACCATAATAATAATAAAATAAATAATAACATAATAAAAATATGTAAAATAAGTAAAACGCCTAACTAAGGTTTTACTGTTGGGCCTCTCAAAGTAGTCAGCCTGTTTTTAAATATACTGTGCATAATGTTTGATACCCTATCATTTGATATAAAAATGACAGCAATATTGGAAGATTTTAAAATTTTGATTGCTAAAAATGTTTAGTAATATTGCATTGGAGCTAACTTGTATGCTGTGATAAAGTAAAAAGTAAACTGTGTATGAATAAACGGCTTATTAGATCGTCACCTACAGCTAATCCTGCAAATACTAACAGTACTTTATTATACATTATTTATCATAATGGTCCAAATATATGGAAGTTTACCAGACAGTGTGCCATGTAAGATGTTGCCTTCCATAATAAATGGTATGGTACATCTTACATGGCATATACACTATATAGATAAAAAGTATTGGGCCACCTACACATTATGGCTAATTTATATTCAGAGTCTTTAGTGTAGCCTACACAGGTGGCTCTATGTTTGTGTATGATGGTCCATTATATGTTAAGTGAAGGTACCAATCATAATTGTTGCATGCTGCATCCACGCATGTTGTATTTACATTTTTAGAGAGGATTTTAGGAGGTTTGTGGTTGTGATGTACCTACATAGATTAAACACAGAAGCATCACACCTACAGGAGCCACTTGACCATGGAAACCCATGCCATGAAGCTTCCAGCACGTAGTTTTTGTGCTGATGTTAAAGGTGGTTTGGAAGTCTGACATTTCTAAAACAGCTGAACCTTGGCGACTTTTACACAATATGAGTCTCAGTACCTGGCAAAGCAACTCTGTAACTGTATATAGTGTTCCACTTTGCAGTAATACCACTTCCAGTTGATCGTGGAACAGCTAGGAGAGCACAAAATTCACAAACTCCCTTGTTGCAATGGTGGCATCTCATTACAGTTCCACACTCAAATTCATTGAGCTCTTTACGTTCTCAAATGTTTGTGAGGCTGCTGCATGGTTAGGTGCTTGTATTCTGAGTCGTATTCATTATCACACATTGCACGTTCAAAACATACTTTCAGTTCAAAAGATATTTTATTTTACTGCTATGACTTCATTAAATCTTTATCAGTTTGGCAATGTATAATAAAATGTATTATAATTTACAGAGATATGCAAGATCATTACTTGCATGTATGTTTTCTCTTAATAAGCACTTTATGTCTTCTCCTTTTTGTTGTGGACTGTGGCTTAGTAACAAGGAACAGAGAATCTAGTTACAGGCCTTCTGAATTTTTAATGCTGCTGAGAGATAAACACAATGCTCGACCACTCTACAGATGGAGAGAAGGGGAGGGGAGTACAGGGTGTCTAATTTATAGTCACCCCCTTTAGCCTGTTTGCTTCGATGCAAATTTACTTTCAAAGCAACACAGCTACTTTTGCCTTTATTTTTTCAAAGTCCTAAATTTCAACTTTTGAATATTGTATTCTCAGCTGGAACTGTGCGGTGGCTTAACTCCCATCTCAGAGAGGAGCACACGGGCTTCCTGCGACGACAATGACAGCCACACTCAGGTCAGCCTGGTAGCTGAAGCAGCCGAGGCTAACGTCAACGCCACCGCTTCAAACTCAGAGGACAACAGCACCAGTCAGCTGTGTTACACGGTATGTTCAGCTAAACAAAATTAGCACCAGTCATAAAATGATATTTCTGCCATTGGACACTACTTGATAAATGCTTTTTGCACACTTTATGGGGTAGAAAAATAATAGAGAGGTAGAGTTTGTCTATATTTGGGGTATTTGTTTATTTGTCAGCAGAAAGCAGAACAGGTTGTCTGGGTATTCTGTGTCTGGATTAAATACAATTTTAAATAAAGTTTAAAAGGAGTTATTTGGTCCTTGATCTTAATAATATTTCGTATAATCATAAGCAAAATCCTTTCAGGATGCTCGTCAATAAGTATTTGCATACTTGCAGTATTTGCATAGTATTTGCATATTTGCAGTGACACATACAGTGAAACTGCGGTGGTCTGGATCTGTAATCTGTCACAGAGGAAACATTGCTCATTACCATGCAAACCTGAGATTCTGTGGGTAGCCATTTTAGTTGCTCTGAAGGAGATTACCATGTCAGTGTGTGTTCGCTTCATTCACATTCTATAGTGGGGAGATTAGACCTGGCTGTATCAGTATTACTGGGTTGGGGATAGAGAAAAGTACTCGGTGTCACAGAGTTGTTCCCGCATTGTGGCCTCAGCTCAGTCCTATTGAGCTGGCCTTTTGTACTCTACTTTGCTTAATTACCAACAATTGCCTCTCAATGAAAAGTGCTTACTGCTTGCACAGCTTTGGCACATGGTCGAACACAAGGACATAGAGTTTTGTCTCAGGCTCACGCACACACACACAGGAGACTTGGAGCAAGTGTCAGTGTTTTCATCAAAGATGGGCTTGTTGCAAAAGGTAGCCTCAGAACTTCAGTGCTGCTTTTACTTTATGTAAAGATTCAAAGAAGATGTCTTTGTTGCCGTTTTTCTTTGTGAAGTGCCCGAGGGGACATTAAAACTCGAACTTTCTGCGTGTTTTACATTTAAGAGTAACTCCAAAGGCCTCAACCACAGAGAGTTACAGTAATAGCTCTTTGAAATAATTACTGTGTCATACAAGAATCCTTGTAGTGGTAATGATAATTTCACATTTCAGTGCCAGGTTATCTTTGCAACACAATTCCTTGTTGAAGTGTTGATGGTGTTGGCTGTGAAGGGTCCATTTCATTTCTTCTCTGGCACCACTGTCAGGTTGACATCGGTTCTTAGTGATATTAAGTGTCTTTACTGAACAGAGTCCTATTAAAGGTGCTGCATATACTCACGGACACTATATTAGGTCAACCTTTCCAGCACCAGGTTGGATTGGTGATTACCCTGTGATCATCAAGGGATGGACATGATTAGTAATAATACTCAAGGAATGATATGAGTTTTAAATGATGCCCCTACCCAACCCTGTGGCTTGTCACGTGCTCCAATGTTGTACTGTGGACATTTATGTGCTCTCTGTGCAGAGGAGTTTTTTTTTTGTTTCCTGTTCTCATGCTGTCCTCCCATAGGTGCCCAGCATGAGTAGAGGTCTCTTTTTTCCTCTTGTACTTTCCCATTGTTGTGTACTTTTTCAGTGTTTTCTCTGTAACAATCTCCGACTTGTATTCCCATGTGATGTCTATGTTGTGTGTGTAAGTCGGGGGAGGTTCTATTCCTCTGCGGGGCAACCTGCATATGGCCATGTGGCGGAGGTGTGGTCCCGGGCGCGGCTGCAGGGGAGGGGTGGTGCAGTGAGCTCAACGGGGCGGTGCTGGAAACGCAGGTGAAAACAGCTGATGGCGTTTTGGACTGAGGATGCTTTCCTTACCCTTTATAGTGAGACGGGAGAGGAGCGGAAGGGGGCCGAGAGATCAGCTGTGTCTGACAGCTGTCAGACTGTGGTCGGTCATCACGTACAACACGAAATAAAGCTGGTGTCTGAAAACAAAGTCCTGTGCCTGTGTGTAGTGCATTCCACAGGCCAATAAAGCATTCATTCATTCAATTGGTACTAAAAAATACCCCATACGGTTAGATCTCAATTAATCAAGGCAGGGTGGACCTTTCATGATTTTTACGCCAAATTCTGACCCTGCCATCTGAATGTCAAAGCAAAAATCGAGACTCATTAAACCAGGAAACATGTTTCCAGTCTTCTGTTGGTGAACCTATGTGAACTGAAGTCTCAGTTTCCTGTTCTTGGCTGACAGGAGGGGTACTCAGAAGGCCATCTTCTCCAAGGTTTAAAATGTTCTCCATTCTTGTCTTTTGCATACTTTGGTTGTAATGGGTGGTTATTTGAGTTGCTGTGGCCTTCCTATGAGCTTGGCCATTCTCCTATGACCTCGGGTATTGAAAAGGCATTTTCACACAGAGAACTGCCACTCCTCCTATATCTCCTTATATTTTATATATAATATATATGTATGTTTTCTCATTGTCTGACCATTATCTATAAACCCCAGAGATGCTATGTGGGAAAACCCCAGTAGTAGCAGTTTCCTAAAAACCTGTCTGACACCAACAATCATGACAGATTCAGATGATTTGATGATTGTGTGACTATGTCATTAACACCACCAGCAGGTCAGTTTTCACCCATTTACTGGATGAATCATCCAAGCAATTTGGTGTCTAGGACAAAACATTCACCAAACACCTGCAAAATTATTGACCTTTCGATCAGCCTCCACTTCACTTTGTGTTTAGTTGTTTTAAAAGATGTCAGACTGCTAGTGTGCCAAACTTGAACACTGAAAAGTTGGTGAATATAAATATGTTAACACTGTCATTGTTAGCGTGGAACTCAAAGTGGAGCTGTGCTGCATAATTGTTCACTAGCATGAAAACACACTTTTATGCTCTCACTCACCCATGCCCCCTTGTCACTCTCTCTCTCTCTCTCTGGAACACCAGCTGCATCATCGCTTCACCAACATGGACGATGACGACATGCAGCAACTGCCACCTCTGCCCCCCCGCACCAGCTTTGAGAGGACAATCACTGTTGTGCGGGGCAATCGTAGCCTTGGTATGTTCTCCGTCTTTCTCATGGTGCTGCTGTCTTGGTGTGTGTACATCGCAGGCATGGCGATAATGACACTAATAGGAGGCGGTGATGACGACTGCCCTGAAGAGGAATGATGAAGCAATGTGTTCCTCATTCCTGAGAAAAATATGATCCGTGTGTGTACTGCATGTGTGTGTGTGTGTGTTTGAGGTACGAAGCAATGAAGTGACATAAAAGAGAATGAAAACTTAGCATTCATTTAAAAAATGACATATTAATTTGAATGTTGATCCTAATATATGATTATATTTTTTATACTCCAGTATTGAGACTGCAATGTCTTAACTGCTCCAAGAGAAAGTCTGATGTTTGGCTCTTCAAACACAGGAGGCGAACAAAGAGTGCAAGGCAGTTCTGCTCTATGCAAAGTATAAGGAAACAAAGTCATTTGTATTCTCCAAACGTGCTAATAAGGCACCACACTATGTGTGTGTGTGTGTGTGTGTGTGTGTGTGAAAGTTTGAAATTATGCAAATGTTCACAGGTAGAGAATATCAAGGTCATAACCTACAGTCTGTGTCTGTGTGTTGCACCACTGTATTCTTTGGTTTTTACCTGTTTAAAAATAGGGTAGATCCTCTTACTGAGATATTTATTGAAGTTCTGTCTTCTGGATATCCAAGTATGGAGGGTTTGCATATTTAGTTTGTTTCTGGTTTTGTGAATTTACATATGTTTGATCTGAGGCAAAAGCCTCAGCATAGACAGGGTTACAGTGTTTATCCATAAGGCTTGAATATGGACTTATTTTTATGAGCAATGGTAATGTAGTGCAACATTTTTTTGTGCTACTTTACCAACTTTTCCAATGGGTGCCATGTGCAATGCGATCCATGACTATGACTTTTTACCCAAGTGAGACATGCACATACCATATATGGCTGCTTCGTGCTAGAGTTTGGATATTCTTTAGAGCAGGTTGTCAAAGAAAAAGGTTTGATGGTGTGAAAAGGGTTTTTTTCTTGCCTTGCTCATCTAAAACATGACTATAAACAGCTAATTTAGTAGTTGCTTATTCCTGGCGTGAACCAGTTGGTGTGAATTTGTTTGACTTACTTTTTGAAGAGGTTTAGATTTCCATGTAGAATATTTCATTTGGATTTAACCGTAACATATTTTAAGCATTGTTTTGGCAGAGTTTGTAATGTTTAAATCTGTCTGGTTACAGTGTCATAGTATTGAGAACATTTAAAACATTCACCATAATTTCTTTGAATGTCTTTAAAACATGAGTCTTCTGTTTGTCCTGTCAAAATCGGTAGCTATGTCTTCTGTTGACTGTATTCCATGCACTATGATTGTATTGTAATTTGAATGTAATAAGAAAAAGACAATAAACTATTTATATGATGAAAAATAAGCACAAAGTCATTTCTTTGACGAATTTCAAATTATGTACGACCATAGTGTTGTGGATTGTAGTTAGATAGCAACATAGTACGCCAGCAGCTATAGACCAGACTGCCTAATTCGTTGCAGGCTGGCTGGCTTCCCTTTCTGTGGTTTGTGTATGTGCGTGCATGAGGCGTGCGTGTGTGTGTGGACGCCTGATTTACCTGCTTCTGTCTGTTTGCATTAATGAAGTGTTTGTGTAATCCTCCTAGTGTCCAAACTGATAATGCCAAAGTCGGGTGTTTATGTGACAGGCATGTGTTACTCGTCAGTCACCTGTGCCCTCTGCCCTCTGTGGATGTGAGTGCGCATGATGCTCTTTGTGCACCTTTTGTGGGTGTGACTGTGAGGGATGATGCTGTGTAAATGTCAAGCATTTGTAGCCATGTTTGTGTGCTAATCTGCCTAGTGTCTGTCTTGATTATGCTGATTATACCACTGTCAGGTGTTTGTTTGGGCGACTGTCTCTCTGTTTGGCATGCATTCAAAGCAGCCTTAGCCAGCCCTCCGTTCACCTGTGCTTTTGTGTGCTTGTGTGTGTGTGTGTGTTAATGTGCGTGTTGGCAGGGATGACAGTGAGTGCTATCAAGGACGGTTCAGGCATGCTGGTGCGCAGTGTGGTCCAGGGGGGGGCTGTTAGCCAGGATGGCAGGCTCGGGGTGGGGGACGCCATCTTGGCCATCAATGGAGAATCTACCTCCAACCTGACCAGCGCCAAGGCCAGGGCCATGCTCCGCAGGCACTCCGTCATAGGTCCAGAAATTAGGTAAGGAGACAGTCACATCCCCGCAGCCCCCCAGAAAACATGGTCAAGCTCAACAAAAGGGCTAAAGCACTCTTGGGCTTTTTTTTTTTTTACTGTACATAACAGAGCCCCTTTTTTCTCAATAATCCTTAATCCCTAAACAAACACACTGTTTGATTGGCTGTGCAGTACTGTTTACATCCTTTACAGTGTTTCAAGTGCTGCTTGAACCTTTGGATTTCTTATACTTAGTGCACATATTTAGTAATTGTGCTTGCAAAATTATTTTGATGATTGTGGCTCGAGGAGAGTAAGTATATTAAGAAACTAATTACATTTCTGAAGGTCTCTTGACAAAAAAAGCAGAAATATCCCAGGTGCAAATGAAAAAATGAACTACTTGTATCAAGCTGTCTCAGTTTCTTGCTCCAGGTGGGGTGTTAGGTATTTTGTGGTACAGTGACCTACTGGGACATTTTAATAAAAACAAAGAGCCATTGTT
Source organism: Neolamprologus brichardi (assembly GCF_056152115.1). Lineage (NCBI taxonomy): Eukaryota > Metazoa > Chordata > Actinopteri > Cichliformes > Cichlidae > Neolamprologus > Neolamprologus brichardi. The sequence continues at coordinate 19,878,870 of NC_142109.1, forward strand.
CTTGTGAAATGCCAATTTATCTCGTTTTAAAGAGCACTCTCAAAAAGATATTCAATATGGCTAATTAAACCTCTATTCAAGTTAAAACTGGGCTAAGTCACCGCAAAAGAACCTCTGAAATTGAGGAAGATGTAGCTTCTCAACCTTAATGTAGCAAAATTGTCAGAACATTACGATAGTCAAGCACATGCTCTAGTACACATGCCCACACAGTCCCCAGTGCAGGTCATCCATGAGAACTAAAAACACCTGAGTGGACAGTGCTACTCTTTTTTTACCCCTAAAAACCACTCACCTAAAGTATACACAAAACCTAAGAAATACAGACATTGCTGTTCTGCTTATTTCTTTCACTAACAGAAATGAGCTTCTACACTTTTCCTGCAGACTTTAATAAGACTGAAAGTGTGTTGCAACTACAGCTGATGTCATCTTGTAGACTTCAGGTAGCAGGTTTAACACACTTTCACAGAGGCTTCATTTGTCAGGTTTGGAAGCTACATCGTTGTTTTATAACGTCTATAAATAATAAAAAAAAACAGGAAAAAAATCAATAACTACATGTTTAGTTTTTCACACCTTTTTACACTTTATTTTAAAGCCTAAAGCTAACCATGGCAGCTAGCTTTACTTGATTTAGCTGTCTTATTATTATTATTTTTTTACATTACATTCAGTACAGCTTTTTATTTCATTTTACTCCAAATTACAATAACTGTATTTTTTGAATTGCTTATTTCGATGTTTTAATATTTTTGCACAGTGTAAAAGGCACAAAAAAAGTCTTGATGCTTGCTCAATCATCCAGGTAAAGAAATATCAAAAAGTTGATACGTCCAGATGAACAGAATCATCTTTCTGGGATGTACAAAAAGTGTTCAGACTTTTTCAGTTTTTCATACTTGTTACATTTGAATTTTTCTGCATTTACGAAATCTTTACTATCACATCCAAATTGTGGTCAGGTACAGCTGATTATTTTTGCTTCATCCTAAAGTTGTGTCAGTGTCATACAGATAAAAGGAATCCCAAAGTCACTCAAACAAAGCTTCAGAAATCCTTTGTGGAGAACAGGCTTTTATGATACAGCAGCAAGATTGAAGCCACTCTTGATTAAAACGCATACAACCTCCCAAAAGGGGTATTTAGCGGACTAAAGGAACAAGATTCTCTGGGATGATTCTCTTGCACATTGCTAAGCACCATCTCTGTTGAGCACTAGATACTGCTCATTATCTATCACCTGTCTAAAACCAGTGACAAGGCAACACGCTGTGTGTGCTTCTCAGCTAAATACAGAGATGTTCCAAATGTAAGTGACTTGAGTTTAGGGCAGTGATTCATCTTTCTGCTCAACAATGATCTGAAACAGACAGCCATAATAGCACTAGTGTGGTTTCAGGTCAGGTCAAGGACAGTCTTTAAGTTTAGCCTAAAACCACTTCAATATCTGTGGAGAAAGTTCAAGATGACTGAAGTTGCTTGAGAAATCTGCCAGAAAAAATGGGATAACTGCCCAGACCCAGCTGTGTAGCAATCCTGCGTACAACTTAGACTTACCCTAAAATCTAAAATACTTGAGGCTATAAACTGCTGCCAGAGGGATTCCTTCATATTTCTAAATTAAAGATCAGAAAACGTTTGTGCGAGATTTTAGTTTTTGATCTTCCATTTGCAAAAATGTCTAAAACATGTTTTATAGTTTTATCATTCTCAGTTATTGAGTATGTAGTGTATGCATACACAACAGAGAGGTTCCAAGTGTAAGTGATCTTACCTTTCTGCACAACAATGAATGGAGGCATACAGCCGAGGTAGCATTAGCATGGCTTCAGGTCAAGTACAGGGCAGTCGTTGAATCATCAAACCAAAGTTCTGGCTCAGCCCACATATGCATTTGTGTAGAAAATTGAAGATGACTGAAAGAGCTTGAGAACCCTGTCAGAAAGATTGGGATAACTGCCCAGATCAAGCTGTGTAGCAAACTAGCTGACTAAAGACTTACCCAAAAACACTTGAGGCTGTAGTTGCTGCCAAAGGGAATATTCATAGTTCTAAATTAAAGATCGGAATGCTTTAATATTTTTCACTTTTTGATTTTCAGTTTGCAAAAATGTCTAAAATATACTTGATACATGCTCAATCATCCAGGTAAGTAAATCCCATTCTGTTCATCTGGACGTAGTGTTTTCACGTTTTCAATGGGAGAAACATTTCGTTACTCGTGACTTCTTCAGTCTCAGCTGACTGCAGGTTTCCCCAACCTTACAAACAGTACATTTGCACAATAACTGAAACCAGCCTACTGACTGAACAATGGTCTGTGAGGTCAGTTCCTTGATCATTAATATGCAAATTGTCATGACCATTGATCAACAAACACCTATTAATGCCCATGAGTATATTAATGATATAAACAATGCTCCATCCAATATAAGTTTTATGTCATAGCTGCCCGTAATTAACAGTATTTTTAATTACCACAATGTTTCTGTAAAGCTTAATCCACCATTCAATATTATTTTTGATTAAGATGCCAAATTACATTTATTCAGTCCAGTGTTCTCAGATTTTGGTATAAAAATGTGCGTTCAGCTGGTTATTTGCCAAATAAATAACAATATAATTATTCGTTTTAAACACCTTCTGAATTATTCGTGTGTTCTTGTTTTGTGATAGGTGGTTTAATACATTCGTTAAACAAGGCAGATACACAATTTAGGTTTTCGGATTTTCAAAAGTTTTTCAGGCACCACAAAAAAATAAAACTGTTTGTTTACTTAAAACTTGTGGTTCAAGGCCTCAGGCAATTACCAAAACTATAAAGTGAGTGTTTTTCACAACTGAAGAGACCCTAGCGGGTTACAGTAGTTACTTAATGCAATTATTTGCATTGCATTTATGTGCACTTTCCGTGCTGTCATAGTTTAAAGACCGATTTCTTTGAGAAACAAGAAAACCAAAGGTATTAGTTTGGAGAGAATGTTGCCTTTTGGGAATGATGAGAACAACTGCTGAAAAAGTAATTGACTACCATGCATATTTGTTAGATCTACTCATGCAAAATGTAACAGCCTGCATCTGCAATGTGTACAAGCATGTCATCAATATCATCATCTCTGCAGTCACATGACTTTGACCGCATCATCACCTATAAATGATCTCGTCTCACTTTGGATCTCCATTACCACCTTGTTTTTTTTTGACACTGCAGTCATAGCTGACTGAGGCAGTGCAGTCATGTTAGATTAGATTAGGTGATGAAATTTTAAAGATTGCCTAAGGGGAAATTGGATAAATTATTACTTGTTCTAACATCAGCAGTTATGGCTCCACATTGGCAATGCTTGTTTGGCTGATTGGCGATGTGCTCCACCCCCACCACCCCACTGCCCCGCAGAACACCCACTCACTTTCTCCCAGTCTCTCTCTCTCTCTTTCTCCCTCCCTCTCTCTCTTCCGCTCTGTGTTGCATTTATGGGCACACACATACAAACATTAACACACATACCAGCCTTTCAATGGTCTAACCTCCAAAAACACCTTTTCCTGCTATGGGAAATATCTCTGAATAATTCATCACTCATCTCACCTTGAACAGTGTGCTTCTGAATAAAAGAACGTTTTAAAGAGCCTCTCATAGATGCGCACACAATACACACGCGTACGAATACACACACGCGTTTTGGCTTTCTCTATCATATACACACAAAAACACTCATCAGTATACACATACCGTGTGCTCACACTGCCTACTCCTAAACAGCACTTCAGATAAACTAAGAGCGAGTGGAGGCAGATGAGTTGCTTTGGCAGCCTCAGAATAAGACACATAGACGGGTGAGGGCTTGTCACCATCAAACTGCCTCCTTTCAGACAAGACGGGCTGTCCACATGGCTCAGTCACAACAGCTTAGTGTAGACTACCGTGTTCAATCTACCACCCTGAATGAAATATAGAAATTGGCTTTTTCAGCAGATTCAAAAAGCATGTCTGCTAGTAGCATCACACCGTGTAAAAAGAAGAAAAATAAAAGTGGGAGGAGGGGGCTGAATGATGTCCTTGACATCTTTTACAGCATGGCTTAGGCAGATCTGGGATTATGTAAAACAAAAACGCTGAGAAGATTTTTCCATTTTTCAGATGGAACGGGACACATCCGTATTTTCAGAGCTCTAAATATCGTTTGACCGACAACTTCAGTTTTTGTTGTGGATTAGAGGTTGTTTGTAAAAGAAAAAAAATATTCATGTATGACATACAAAAAGGGTATGTTTTTAGTTGCTAGGCTATTATGTGGTATTTGTCCATCAATATGGCTTAATTTGTCTTCAGTTCAATGTTAAATTGTCAACAAGTAAAACTGTCTGAATAATAGTGGAGTTTTTTGTTGTTAGGGCTGTTGCCTCACAGCAAGCAGGTCTGGGGTTTGAATTCACTGGCTAGCTAGGACCTGTTTGTGGGGAGTTTTCTTGTCTCCGGTTCCCTCCCACAGTCCAAAGCCATGTGTGGGTTTAGGTTAATTGGCAATTCTGAATCAGCTACAGGTGATTGCAAGTGTGAATGCTTGTCCGTCTTTCCACGTTAGCCTCTATCTATGATAAATTGGTGACCTGTCCAGGAGGTACCCCACTTTTTCCCTATGACAGCCAGGATAGTCTCCGGGCAAAGCGATGGATGTACAGTGTTTTTTTTTTTGACAAAATGGACACCTTATAAGGAAGCAAAATTTCTGAGAACAGCTTTTCTCCCCTATATTCTTTAGCCTAAATTGACTCAGACATGTCTCCATGCTTGTAGGCAAGCTAGCTGGCTAATAGTCCAAGCTACTTGACAGCAGAAGCGGTTAATTTGCATTCTGAGAGAAGTGAGTGATTTCATGAAGACTGCCATGATTTGTCAGTTTCTGTTTGGCAAAGGATGAAACAGCGAGTAGCACATTTCTTTGCAGTTTTATTGCCTCTGGTTTGCGTGTCCTGCTTTGATACCACTGAGCAATCACATAAGACTTAAAGCTGGAAAATAAACTAAAGACTTCTGGAAGTCACCAAATCTAGCTTCTTTATAAACTTAAAACAAAAAAAATCTATAACTTAATCTCTTTTAATAACTTAACTAATTGACACATTTTGTTTTATCTGTTATCTTTTGTGTGGATTTTGGACACACCGTTTCCCCCTGCATGAGCTTTATGCTTAGCTAAGCTGGAGGTTGCTTAAAAATCCTCTTTATAGAAATGAAAATGTTACTAAACTCATCTTATCTTGATAAGGCAGTAAATAAGAGTCATTTTTGGTGGCTGTAGCTCAGGTGGTAGAGCAGGTCATCTACTGATCGGAAGGTTGGTGGTTCGATTCCTGGCTTCCCCTAGTCTGCATGCCAAATATCCTTGGGCAAGATACTAACCCCAAATTGCTCTCCGATGCATCCATCGGAGTATGAATGTGTGTGAATGTTATCTAGAAAGCACTTAGAAAGATGTGCTTGTGCGAATGGGTCTGAACGGGTGAATGCACAAGTTGTGTAAAGCGCTTTGAGTGCTCAGATGAGTAGAAAAGCGCTATATAAGAACCAGTCCATTTACCATTTTAAAAACTTGCCATTACTTCAGTGGATACAATGTAATTATTGTCTTATTCAACTGATATTTAATTTATGATTTATAGAAATTTCTCACTACTGGGACTGTTTTTTCATTCCTTAAGAACCTATTGCTCATTCTTTGTTGAAGAAGTAAAGCAAATGTGCTGCTAAGAAAACAGTGTTGGTAAAACTTAAGTAAATAATGTTTATAATGCTTTCACCCCGTTCCCACACTTCTTTTCCCACATTCCCCTACCCCCAGTATAACCTATGTCCCAGCCCACCAGGTGGATGAACACCGTACTCGACTGTGTTTGCCCCCTCTGGCATCAGTTGCAACAGAAAGCCCCTCTTCCTCACCCACTCTAGCAACTGCTTCTCCGGAGCCAGCAGCGGACCCAGCTGGATCCTCGAGTCACCCGGCTTTGTCTATGCTCAAGCTTTCTTCCTCACTTAAGTTTAAAGCTACAACTCTGGATCCAACTTCAATCAGATCTTCTGCATCCTTCAGAACTCCTCATAAAGACCCGGTCACAGTTCCAACCATCAGCCCAGCCTCAGACACGAGGTAATATAAGAGCCAGAGGTCTTAGCCTATTATTTACGGTCACCTAATCCCTTCCCAGTTCCCAGAGTGCAAGATAAACCTGTCTAAAGGTTTATTAGACTTCAAGGCTCCAGTTTTATTACAAGTTGATACATTTGCTGCAGGGAATTCAGACTAAGAAATAGCTATACATTCTTTAACACTTTAACCATAGGCTTTTGATTGCTGTAGCAGCTATGGCTTTATTACTGTAACACATCATTCAGCTACCCAGCTGCTTAAGTCATGCTAATGATCTGAATTATGATCTGACACTTTAATTAACCGTATCCATGAGGAAACAATTGTTTTCAGAATGCAGCCAGCTCAGTGTGAGTCTCCTCCAGCACGTATTTTCTCTTCTCCATTCTTCTGTGTTGTAAAGGCAAAAGCTTCTCTCACTGTTGAATCTCTGAGTTATATTTAGCTGTTCGCTTATGGATCTCAGTGCTGACTGTCAGCGAAAATGAATTGTTTCGCTTCTGTCTGTCCCTGCTTTCACTCTGTCTTCGTACCTCTGCCTTTCTCCTCCCTCCCTCACTCCCATTTTTCTCTGCAGCCTTTTCTTCGCTCTTATCTTTCAATGTGTTGTCTTTGTTTCTTTCTCTGTGTGTGCTTACATCTGTCTTTCATTTCTTTCGCACTCTCAGTCATCTTGCACTGGTGTTTTTCTCTTCACCTCATTTTCCCTCTCCTCCCTGCCTGGCGTCTATCCCCCTTCTCCTCGCTCCTTTCAGCCCTGGTGGAACCATTTGTTCTGCCCTCTTCTGTAACTTAACTGGCTATAGGCTCCTGCTGTGCAGATAGCACCACTATCACTCACATCCATGGGCTTATTACAGCCCTCCACCGTTAAACATATTCATGAAAATCTCTCTGCTTTTGTACCTTTTTCTTCCACTTTTGCAGTATATGTGTGTGTGTATATATATATATATATATATATATATATATATATATATTAGGGATGCACCGATACCACTTTTTTTGGAAACGAGTACGAGTACTTGCATTTCAGTACTCGCCGATACCGAGTACTTAATAAAAACATGATTTAAATTTGCAGGTAACAGCTTTAGTCCTATAATTTAACAAAAAACAAACAAACAAGGGACTAGTTTGGAATTAAGAACATTTATTTAAAATGAAAAGCATGTTGTATGCAACATATTACAGAATAAATAATTATAAAAAACAAAATTTAATTTTAAATTTGTTCGTCTGTTTCTCTGTTTAGAAGTCTCACAAGCACAGTCACAGCTGGGATGACATCAGAGGCTAGTGCGTTGTAGCTGCTCACTTTTTTAGTTAGTTCCTCAAAGGGGGCGAGGATGGCAACAGTCGTCTCCATAAGAGCCCATTGGTGAGCAGTGAGATAGTCAGGGGCTGTGTCCCAATTCAGGGTCTGCACGCTTGAAGTACGCGCACTACGCGTACTACGTACGGTGCATACTATAAGTACGAGAAGTGTGGAAGTGATAGGCTTGTGAAATGGGACGGTCTAGCCTTCGTCGCACTGTTCAGGTTGCCTAGCAACCATGATACTAACCGCGAGAAACGTCTCATACAACATTGTGTGACATAAATGAAGGAGAAAAATGGTTTTTTGGTCATTCATTTTTGTTCTGACATCATTTTGATTAGTTGAGTATCTGAGGCTGAGACCACAGGACTGTAAAACATGATTGTTGGGCTTCATTTCTGTACTGAACAGTCATTTAAGATTAGCTAGTAAATAACAATTAGTTGTTGTTCATGAGACTAAAATCATCTCACTGTGGTAATGTAAATATAATATGGCCAATATTATAGTTATTGTCAGATTATTATGATGTATATATATATATATATATATATACACATATATATATACATACACACACACACACACACACACACATATATATATATATATATATATATATATATATATATAGAGAGAGAGAGAGAGAGAGAGAGAGAGAGGAAAGCACAAACTTCACTAATGTCACATAACTTTGCTGTTGGCCACATGTCGGCAATGTTTTAATGTTCTTCGTTATTAAACATTCGCACATAAATAAGTGAGGTCATATTCAGTACTTACTTTGGACAGTTCACTCTTGGCCGCTCCCTTCTGTCGTATTTTGTGGCAAAATTATCCACACCCACAGCAGCGCTATGAATTGTGGGATATATGGGACCACAAAGCGTGCACCGGACCACGCTTGATATTTGGGGAAATCGAAGGTGCATTTGGAGTATGCATTTGAAGTACACTTCGAATTGGGACAGCCGTTGTCGCGTGGCGGTGACGTAATCACACTTAAAATGCATACTTCAAGCGTGCAGAACCTGAATTGGGACACAGCCAGGGAGTTCGTGCTCGGACACATACACGCCCAGCACTCGCTTTTGCTCAATGAGGGACTGGAGCATGTAATACATGCTGTTCCAGCACGTCTGTACGTCCTGCTGCAGTTTCTTTATTGGCTGGTTGAGCTGTCCCTGAATGTCCTTGAGGCGGGAGTAGGCTAAGGCGGAATGTTTAAAATGCCCAACTATTTTCTGTCCCACTGCTATAGCATCAGCTATGCTCCTCTGTGCTAATAAGCATGGGTAAATAAGAGTGGGTAAACTCTTTGTACTCATTGTCGTGTTGGGATTTTAGATGCTTGATTAAATTGCTTGTGTTAAATGCGCTACCTTTAGAGCCTCCTCTGGACAATTTCGCTGAGTACAATTTGCAGTCCGCCTTTGTTTTCGCGTTTTTGTTCACTTTGAAATAGTTCCACATGGCTGACTTGTCTCGCCTCGCCTTCTCCCCGCTCTGAGCTGCAGCCGGGGCCTGGGGGCGGGCACTCGGGGCCTGGGGGCGGGCACTCGGCGCCCCTTACATGCCGCTCAAACATAGACAGGTCTCAGACCGTGGTATCGGTCCTCGGTATCGGGGACTTTTAACGAGTACGAGTACTTTAGAAAATGTGGTATCGAGGCCGATGTATCGGTGCATCCCTAATATATATATATATATATATATATATATATATATATATATATGACAATTGGCCAAATGCCTCAGTGTGTCATTGATTAAAAACAAGCTCACCAGTGTGCACCCCAGTTCTGCTTGTGTGATGTTATTGGATTATTAATTTGTGATTGTTAGATTGGGAATTATCTATTATATTATATATATATATATTATATATATAATATATATATATATATATATATATATATATATATATATATATATATATAATATATATATATATATATATATATATATATATATATATATATATATATATATATATATATATTAACTTAAAGGTTTTTTTCTCCAAGCAGACTAAAAGCAAATAACATTTTAATTTATATAACACAACACAAAAATGTTGATTCTCACTTCTGAAAGTTATAACAACTTAACAGTTGGCATTTTTTCTGAATAAATAAACTGAATAATTCATTCATTTTCTGTAAATCCATGTTATATCAATAGATCACTTATCAGAAAGTCACATAATTTGGTTGCCTGTGTTTGTGTGCATACAGTCACAGTAAACATAACAACAACATGTAATTGAAACATTTGCAATTAGAAAATGTTGTATAATGTATGTAAATAAAAATATGTCTCTTTTTAAAAGGTATGGAGCTATACACTGGGCACATGGATGTGAAAAAATGAATTATGGAGTGTATAAATATTCACAATGTGTAGTTTAAGAGTATAAATCTGCATGGATAATAGTCCCAAACGTGTCAATTATACCACAGATTTGGATTCTTTCTTTGTTGGGCATTTTGTTCTTCTCCTATTGTATTTTATATTCAGAAAGGTGCCTGTAAATTTAGATACTTTAAGTCATTGTAGCACAAAAATAATCATTCAAAAACACACATTAAAACCTGATATATAAAGTAATCTTTTTGTTCATCCCCAGCTGGCAGATAGCAAAATCTCTACCTCTGAAGAGCAAAGATGGAGACATTACAGCAGAGAAAAGGGACAATGTTGATACAGGTGGAATGGCATCAAAGCCAGACGTGGAGATAACGGTGGATGGTGCAGAAGAAGGAAAGGAGGAGGAGCTTCTTTCTACAGTGTCTTGGGACCAGCCTAAAAGGTTAGTGAATTTGTCATCTAATAATTATCATGAGATATTATTCAGATTATTCAGGCAACTTCAGGTCATAATAACAGCAGTGCTAATGGTGCACAACAGACTCTACATGCTCATATTTCTTGGGTTTAGAGAAAGCGATGCAGTACAAAATTTCATTTTCAGCTTGCATTTATTGCATTAAAGAATGCGTCCCGCTTTGATACAAAAATTGCACTGCATAAAAAAGAAGAAGAAAGAAATTCATTAAAAAAAAACAACTATTCTGTTTTTCCCTATAAGTTTTATTTGACTAAATCATTGAATCTCCATCTGCAACACTAAGCAGCAGAGACTGAAAAAAGCAAAAATACACATTGGATAAATTATGCATCGCTGTTTTTAAAATACGTAAAGTAATGTTAGAACAATCTAACAAGTAATGTTTCTTGCGTTACACTCTGTGTTTCAGTGTGCGACTAACGCGAGCACCAGGTCAGTCCCTAGGTATCAGCATAATGGGAGGTAGAGGCATGGGCCGAAGACTGAGCAGCGGTGAGATGATGAGGGGAGTCTTCATCAAGAACATCAGCCCAGACAGCCCGGCAGCAAGTAATGGGACCCTACGGGCTGGAGACAGGATACTGGAGGTATGCGAATGCCTGGAACTGACATGTGTGTTGGTGTGTAGCAGAGAAGGCGGCGCAGTTATCAGAAATTGCAGGAAAGAGGTGCGTGTGTGTGTGTGTTTGGGTACCCAGTGGTGTTTGTGTGTGGTAGAGGGAGAAGGTATTGTGCATACTGCATGAGCACGCATTTATATAATACATACTGTGTATGCGGTACTGGAATTCAATATTGTTTGTGGTCTCTGCTGTATTAAAAGGTGCCAATTTGATTGTAATATGACACACTAATGGCCAATTTGTTGTTTAAATGCCCATAAAATGTTATTCGCAACAGCCTGTTATTTGTTATTGGTCAAAGATTGAAGGTTCAGCTCCACCGTCATTATATAATACAGGAATGCACAATAAAATGCAGTTATACCCCCCTCCGCCATAACATACTTGGTTATTCACGCAGTTATCCAATCAGGTAATCATGTAGCAGCAGTACAATGCATAAAATCATGCAAATGGAGGTCAGGAGCTTCAGTTAATGTTCACATCGCACATCAGATGGGGAAACACAGTCAAATTGACTTTGACTGTGGCTTGATTGATGGCGCCAGATGGGCTGGTTTGAATATTTTTTGAAACTGCTGATCTCCTGGGATTTCTGTGCATGACAGTCTCTAGAGTTCATCGCGAATGGTGTGAAATATTTTTTTCTGAAAAGGCATTCAATGAGCACTTCTGTGGACTGAAAGGCTTTGTTGATGTGAGAGGTCAGAAAAGAGCAGTCAGACTGATTGCAGGAAACAGAAAGACAGAAAAACAGTAGCTTAAATAAAAATTCTCTGTCCTTAAAGAAAAACACACATTGTAAGCACAATAGCATCAGAATGCACAACATGTCATGTTGAGGCAGATGGGCTGCAGCAGCAGAAGACTAATGTCAGGTTCCACTCCTGTCAGCCAAGAACAGAAATCTGAAGCTGCAGCGGCGGGCACACACTCACCAAAGTGAAGTGAAGACTGGGAAAACATGCCATTCTGCTGTATTAGGTTTGAGCTGTGTGTACAACACTGCAAGATAAAAGAAATTGTCAACTGTCAGAAATTTTGATATATAATTTTTCACTAGCTGTCTCTTTGAAAAAGACAGCCGACAGCATTGCAAATAAATGGGCACGGCTATTTTAAGGCAACTTGGAGTTTATGATGATCAATGTGTTCTTTAAAAACAGATCTACACTGATCTGATCTGAAAATTGTATTTACGTGCATTTTTGTTGATGTTGCTAAGGTATGTGGTGTGGACCTGAGAAGTGCCAGCCACGAGCAAGCAGTGGAGGCCATCCGCAGAGCTGGAGACACTGTGACCTTTCTAGTGCAGTCTGGACAAGACGGATCTCAGGTACAGCACCTCAGAAAACAACCAAAAATAGCAGATTTTTGGTAGCTTTATGCATCCTGCAGACTCTGTATATTCTGGCATGCATGCATGAATTTGAGTCTTCTGAGGCTTCAGATTCTTTCACATTGAATCTCAACACTCAGTAAAGCGAAGGTGCAATGCATATTCTATTGGAAAGCCCCACCAGAAGTTGCAGCAGCGTTGTGCATGGGCCTTGCATTATTATGTCTTGTGGACACAATGCATATTAGGTAAAAATGCATTTGACTGACAGAATAAGTAATTATTCAGCATTACGTGTACAGTTTTATAGAAAATAATACGCCTACTCTGCGTCTTGTGTTTCGCCCACAGTCTCCTGCTCTCATCAACCATGAAAGACTAACTCCAACACTGCTGTCCAACTCACACAGCAGCAGGGTAACACCACTCTACTTCCTATTTTAAGCTTCGCATTAAGGTTTTTCCTGTTTCAATGGCATACGTAAATCTTATTTCAAATTTACACCAGCCTTGATATAATAGTGCTTTCCACTACTTTTCTAGTATAGACAATCGTGTCCATTAGAATATGAAGTACTGCTCGTTGGAGCTGAAGAGCAGTAGCTATTTTTCATGTTTTTTAAAGGTTGCGACCACATCTTTAGTTTTCGCTGGGAGAGAACACGAGCTGTGAAGTTCTCACGTTGTGTTCCTACACAGTTACTGGTATTTGGCTGTGTGTTGCTGTAGTGTATAGAAAATGTTTCGTGCACACTATATTATATATAGATAGATGAGTCATTAACACCTACACAGCAATCCAAAAAAGAATGGGGAAGCTTCAAAGAGGTTTTTTTTTTGAGACAGGGATTTCTTTTTTCATAGATATAGAGCTATGTCTGTGTTTCCCCACATGATACTAGGAAGCAGAGAACCTTGGTGGTCTGTTCCTTAGTCCTTCCCCTGCAAACCCCTTCATTCCCACCCCGTTTAAGGTTGGTGCACAGTGTGTGTGTGTGTGTGTGTGTTACCACAAGTGTGCCACACTGTAAAAGCACTCTTGCATTTACATCAAACCAACTTCCAGAAACTTAATTAACATGCATTTTTGTACATAGAACCCTTGTAGTCCCTCGCAGCTACCTTGTTTGTTTAAACCCTTTGTTTTTTGCCTTTGATGGAGATGCATGACTCTAAATAGAGTCAGCGCATTCTTTTGAAGTTATTTTTCCATCCACTTGTAAGTTAGTTGCAAAATAATGCATGATTCTGGTCATCTTTCATGTTATTTTTAGCTGACATTAAAACAGCGTTCATTAATTCATCCTCTTCATCAGTTATTTCCCAGTGCTTTATCAAGCGCACTGAACAAGCCTCAGGGGTAGTCCAACTTATGCCTGAAGGACCCCTGAGGCATCTCAAACTCTGCTTGTTCAATAATGCAAAATTTGTCCCAAGGTACCTTCACCAGCATCCGATAGAATGGATCAGAGAAGCCCTACGAATTTCACAACACCAGTCACAGGAGCAGTTGAAGATGCTGACGACTCTGGCAGAAGTAAGACTCCTCAAAAGCCTAGGTGCCATCCTCGTCCATTATAGATTTTAATACTGATAAACATTTTCTGACACTCACAGTTGAATTGTCAAATTCTGGGACATACTTTAAGCCATATGACACTTAAACCACCTGCATTTCAAGCCAGTTTGCATAAATAATGTACCAAGAACAGATTAAAGCCTAAAAAAAACATTTTAGAAATATTATTCAAGTATAGCATCATTTGAAAGAGTAACATTCCTCTGTTTGAAAACATTTTAGTATCTAAGTATTTTTTTTCTGTCTCTTTTTTGGCAGGAAAAAAAACTGTATTCAAATTGCATCTATTGTTTTATTTCTTACGAGCGTAACTATGAGACATGTTACCTCGCCTGGATTAGGGTTATCAGGATCCCACTCTGGAGCTGGCTCTAGTGTGTTTGAGCTTCAGGGTGCTTCATACTGTTGATTAGTAAAATAGTGTAAAACTATTAGAAGGAAACTGTGTGTGTCTTGCACATGCACACAAGCAAAGAAAATATGAATCCATTCATTAAAGCGTTGCCCCATGATGCTCCAAGTGGTTTGAAACACTTTGTATGCATATATAAATCACAGTCGTGGCTCTATATTCATTTTTCCTTGCACAGTTGTGCACACAAGGTGCATACTATCATGCTGTATATAGTCAGAAAAACCCTCAACAAGTCACTTCCAGGCAAAATGCAGCAGCCCACACACATTCTCCTCCAGGGTGTAATGCTTTTCCCCATGTCTCCATGTGTCACTCATTACATGTAGTTTGCCACACTTTTTTTGGCTTAACAATCATATCATTCTCCTAACAATTTTCTGTCTGCTAACTGTGTCCTAGAAAAGATGCTTCAGCGTTATGGCAGTCTGTCTGGAAAGCTCCAAATGATTGAGCTAGAGAAGGACCCTGCAGCTCACGGCCTGGGAATCAGCCTCACGGGCAACAAGGATGGCTCTAGGGCCCGTATGGGTGTCTATGTGGCAGCTATAGACCCTCTAGGCCCCGCTGGTTTAGATGGGAGGATACAGATCGGGGATGAGCTTCTAGAGGTAAGGAAGACAGGCTATGGGAACAATATGGAAGAATGAGTGAGTAGGGATTAACAGATTAATGGTGTGAGATTGAAGACTCCAAGAATGGGTTGAGCCATTGGAGAGAGACAAAATAGTGAAGTCAGAAATTAAAGCAGGAGAAGAATAGAAGGCAGTTGGAGACATGGATGAGAGCGTTGAGTACCTGCACAGTAGATTTATCATGCAAATTACCATTTGAATGATAGTTGGTGCTGGGCCGGATTTTTGTAATGAACAACCGTGTAATAGAGATGAGGAGGAGAGTAGTGGGAGAGGAGCAGCTGATGAGTCGGCGGGGGAGGAGAGGTTAGAAGGAGATGACAGAAAGGAAGATTAATGTAGAGGTGAATAGGGGGGGAAAGGTGTTGTGTAATAGGAACTACATGACGCTGTGTTTCTTCTAGATTAACGGTCAGATTTTGTACGGCCGAAGTCACCAGAATGCCTCCGCCATCATCAGTAATGCTCCATGTAAAGTCAAGATCATTCTCATCAGGTAACATGATTGCTTTTTGGTTTTACACACTAAAGGTTTTTGTAACCTGCTTCTGGAATAATTGGTGTTGTTTTACCAGAAATAAAGCAGCTCTAGGTGAAACGGTCCAGGGACTCAGGAAAGACTGTGAGGACACGATCGACTCCCAGACTGACACTGGAGGCTGTGGACAAATCTCCAGTGACATTGAACACTTTATTCTACCTCAGGTACAATACATCCAGTAGGTCTCTGGCTAACCACTGTCAGTTTTCTGTACTGCAGTTGACATTTTTGTGTATCAAAGGCAGCCTGATAGCAGGTACTTTTGTATCAAAATCTTGATAGATAGACGAGTATCTGTGTAATTGTACAAAATGAACAACATGTAACTTTAATCACAAAAACACATTTTGCAGACGTGCTGTTATTGGTTTCACTAGTCTCATATTTCCATCTCCGTACCAATATTCGCCTCCATCCATCTCTCATACCCAATAGTACTGCCATCCTCTAACTCCCTTCTCAAGTTCATTCATAAACTTCAACTGGTTCAGAATTCTGCCGCTTGGAGCATCACCAGACCTCCCTGCTTTAGTCATGTCACGCCTGTCCTTCAGCAGCTTCATCGGCTCCTGGTTAAATGTCGTATTGATTTCAAGATTCCGCTCCTCACCTTTAAGGCAATCCATAACCTCCCTCTGCAGTACCTCTCTGAACTCCTCACTGTCCCTTCTGCCCTTTTGACTACACTGGGATCTACAACCTTCAGTTTCTTTGCTCCTCGCCTCTGGAATCCCCTCCCACCAGACATCTGTAACACTGACTCTCTTAACACTTTCAAATCCCATCTTAAGTGTGCCGGTTTAGCAAATTTGGATGAGCAGGCGACCACATGCTGCATGGCTGAGAGCGGCTGGCCCGGGTTCGAGTCCGACATGTCCGACCCTTTTCCTCTGGTTTCCTGTCACTCTTCACTGTCTAATAAAGCCAAAAAATCCCATCTTAAAGCACACCTCTTAAAACTGGCACAGTCATTTTTTACATATGAGTATTATTATTCGTTCTTGATAAGAGGTAAGTATTTAAGTTTGTTTTCTTACATAGTTGCTTCTCATTCCAGGATTATGCAGGTCTTGGCCTTTGCTTGGAAGAGGACAACTCTAAGGGAGGACTGGTGGTCACGTCCCTGATCCAGCACGGCACTGCCAGCAAGGTATGACATCGTCAACAAGATCATATGCCCGTATCTCATCTATACTATTTATAAGTATCTATACTATCTAAGCCTTTTAAGTAATTTAATCATTTTCAGTTTTCTTTTTGGTTCTCTCTGAGCAAATCTACTCTGTAGTTTTTAAATGAATAAAAATGCTGTTATTAATAAATATGTATTATTCCTGTTTTACCCACAAAAAGTAGAATCGATTGAAATTTTGCCCTTCACCAGGGCAGAACTCGTCTCATAACATATTTGAATTCTAAAGGCTTTGTACAAGTCTGATGTGATGGTTCTGCCATCTTGGCATTATGAATATTATGTGAAACAGATGATGGTTGCCATTTTTTCAAGTGATGTCATCATGTACTAATACGTCTTCATGTCCGGCCTAAGGGAACAGTTATTCATATATTTGTCCAGAGGGTGTGCTTGCTTTTTAATCACACTCCCCCACCATCTTTCTTCTACATACTCACTTTCATACATTTTGCTTATCTTACATATTTTATTCATGCCTCTTTATGCAGGATGGCAGAATAAAGGTTGGAGACAGAATCGTAGCAGTGGGTGATGAACCCGTGGCTGGACTGTCAGTGAAAAAGGTGCAAGCACACATGCGGGCTGTGAAATATATGCTCTTCAAGGTCAAGTTGATTTAATGATTTATGACTCAGCTGTCTTTTTTGTATTCAGGTGTCCAGTTTGATTCTCAAACACCGGGTCACTGTCAAGCTCTCCATCAACGGTTCCAAGAGTCTCTCCTCCTCCTCCTCTTCTTCTCTCCCTCTCCCTACATCACTCTCCAGTGCCCGCTCACTCACTCCAGTGTCCTCTCTAAGCCTTCCTGTCGCCTCCTCCTCCTCTTCGTCTCTAAAACCAATGCAGACCTCTCCAGTGGAACGGTCTGATTGGCCAGGATCAGCTCCCACAACTTCTGACCCTGTCAGCTGTCCAATTGTTTCAGGAAAGGAAACTACCATAGAGATTTATAAAGGAAACGTAGGCCTGGGTCTCAGCATTGTAGGTGGATGTGACACTCTGCTGGTGAGAAGAGCTAAATGATTTTTAACATAAAGATTTCGTTATTCATTATTTGTCCTTGTGACATGAAGGTGACTTTATATAATTTTTATTTATGTTTGCAAATAAAAAATCCACAGATGGAAGCAAAGTTTGTGCTCGAATTAGGCCAAAAAGTTGTGCATTTGTTTGTTTGTTTGTTGTTTCAATATTCAGTTGTGGAGTTGTGTAATGATGGAAGTGGTTTCTGGTTTTTACACCAGGGGGCAGTAATAATCCATGAAGTGAACGATGGAGGAGCAGCACAGAGAGATGGTAGACTGCAGGCTGGAGATCAGATATTAGAGGTATAGCAGTGATACATGTGCACACAAACACCAGAACAAACAGCAGTGCATGTGAATAAGTTATTTCTAACCGCACAGCATTTATTTTTATTTCTGTTGTTTGTTTTTGCAATATTTTTCAGTATGAAGAACGCAGCCGTGATGCATCTGTGTTCTTATTTATTTATGCACTATTTTTTTCCAATTCAGAAACTAATTTTTTCGGAACTCAAACTCAGATTGCTTTGCCAGATATAACAGAATCAAGCTTCAGTTTATAGTGAAAACCAGAAAGTCACAGAAATGAAACAAACAAACAAAGAAAACCGGAAAAAAAAAATCTGCCTTAAAAATTGTTTACTCACATGATTTAAAAGCGAGGGTTTTAAGGTTTACTGCTGGTTACAAGCTCAAAAACCTGTTTTTATAGAAAATGTGGTTCCCAGGAGTTAAAAATAAAGACCTATCCTCATGGTTTTATTTAAGGTCCACTACTTTTTGCTCCTTATCTAAATGAAACTGGGCTGTGATGCTTTTACACTAATAATACCATCTTGGATGCTACTGATCCCCCTAAATCCTTCTCCAGGGGACTGCTTTCAGTCACTTCAGAATATCAGTCTTTAATTTGAAGTTTGTACTAAACTCCAAAATGAAAAAAATATATATATATATACAGATGTTAGAGAACAGATTGTCCTACAAAACACATGAACATCTTGCTCAAAAACTGGATTCTGGATAAATTAGATTCTTATACCACTACACTACCTACTATTTAAAAAAAACAACCCAAAAAACAGACAAATGATGATATTCAGTGTGCAGCATGTTGTGCACGAATAACTATAAAGATAACATCTATGCAAAGATATTTAACATCTTTGCTGTTGTTTAGAGGTCATTTTTCTGATAACAGCTCATTGGAGAGATCATCACACAAACACTGAATTGTAAAGCTGGCTTCCAGCACTGTACGCATCACTACTAAACAAACTGCAGTACGACTCGAGAAACACTTACAGAGATACTTGTTGAACTGAGAGACTGTAAAGCTCTGGTAGCTTCTGTCATCTCTCCTAGTTAAATAGAGCAAATAAAATAAATAAATACAAAATTCTAATAATAATCGTCTATTTATCTAACCACTTATCCAAATTAGAATTTGCAGAGAGGCTTGAGCCGGTCTCAGCTGTCATAGAATTGAAGCGTTAGTACACAGAGGATAAGCAGAATTTCTCCAGGCAACTTCAGGGATACGAAGTGCATATTAAAGGTATACGTTTTTACCTGGGCACATCACCATGGCTGCAGGCCTAACCTGCTACGGTTTAGGTTATGTTCACGATAAAGTCACCGCCAAGAAAATAGTGTCAGCATTCCTGGAATTTCCATGTAGACTAACAAGCATTGCAGTCTTTATTTCTATGCAGCTTTATTCCTCCTTCCAATTTTACATCAATTTTATTGTTATATAAAGATTAATATATGATACTAAAACAGAGCACCTGGAGCATTTGTATTTTTATAACCATACGCTATAATAATATCTGTAATCCATCAGATTTGCTCGTGATTTAATGATAGAGCTATCATACTGATACGTCTGTTCACTTACATAATTGGCATTTTTCCTGCATTCTTTTCGGTTTCAAATAGTCTAGACATTAAAGCACACACATTCACGAAGTGTTTTTAATGATGCACTTCTATTCAGTGCTTTTTCTCACACACACTAACACTGTATTGAGTGCAGCAGCTCTGTTGCTTTCAGTCTGTATTGTGTGTTTTATCTTACTATGTAAAATCAGTTGCTTTTCTACCAGCAGACTCTTCGATATTTCTGATTGGTAAGTGAAGCTGCGTAAGGAAAAGGAAGCTGCTAGAAATAGAAAAACAACCACACACTCTCATCTCCACACTTACAGATAATTACGCAATCACCAGTTAATTTAACAATCATTTCTGAACTGTGAGAGAGAAACTGACATAGGTACAAATGCCACACCTCAAACCTTCTTTCTGTCAGTGTTAACTACTGCACAGCCTGATTTGTATCCACTGACAGACTTGTTCCTGTACTTCCTGAACAAACAGAATGTATTTTCATGCATCTGTTCCTCTGTTTCTCTCACTGTCACTGTCTTCTAGGTAAATGGCATAGATATGCGGCAGGCCAGTCATGACGAAGCTATTGCCGTGCTACGGCTCACCACCCAGCGTGTCCAGCTGTGCGTCTTCAGGCACCAGGAATCCTACAGGGAGGAGGACCTGTGGGATGTGTTCAGCCTGGAGCTGAGGCCTCGTCCTGGAGAAGGACTGGGCTTCACTACTGTGGGGAAGAGGTACAGTCAGGATGCTTTTATCAAGTTAGAAACCTCCAACTTGGTATGTTCACAGCAGGTTTGAGCCTGTGTTATCTAACACTGTGCTTTCAAGTACAACAAAGACAATATCAAATTTTGTTCAGAACCATCGTGTTCGCAACCTAGGTGATGTCACCTGCTGAAAGAGCCTGAAGTCTAAGAGGCTGATGAAGTTGTTAATATATCGGCTTCAAATATAACATATGGCAAGTGGGAGTACTCCTCCTCGCAACTTCTGAAGATGAGAAATAGGTTAAAAATAAATAAATGTGACTTTATTAGTGAGTGATTAGTCTTGTTGCCTATTTTTAACACAATTTTATTCTTAATCAACTTTTGTTTGTAAGCTGTAGTTAGGCTGGTTAGTTAGTTTAAATTGCAGAATACCTGTTCCTTTTACATATAATTCCGAAAATTATATTCTAAAAAAACAAAAAACCCTTTATAGACCCTAGTAGATTGACTGTTTTCATGGCAAACTCCTTTGACATGTTCTGTAACTACTTCACAGATCTCTCCAGCATTCGATAATTACCATAAAGGTTAGATAGGGTCTCACTGCAAAGAAGTCGCAAGACGCATCATTTTCCAAAGAGCTCGGGTGCCAATTTTCTCGCAGCTTTATGTTTTTGCACAATCAGGTGTGACATTATGCAAAACAGCCGGTGCACAGGTCACATTATTTATAAGCCTGGGGCAGGCACAGCTTTTGACCTCTGTTTTCTTCCAACAGTAATGACACTGGCATCTTTGTGTCAGATATCATCAGAGGAGGTGTAGCAGATTCGGATGGCAGGTTGTTGCTAGGTGACCAGATTCTGTCAATCAATGGGGAAGACGTGCGTGCGGCATCACAGGAGCGCGCACACACGCTTCTGCAGGTCTGCCGTATTCACAGTTTATAAACAGATGCACATAGGTAGGCATTTTTATGGCCGCGTCATTATGTGAGATGTGTCACTTTGCTCTCAGAGTTGCAGTGGAGGAGTCCACCTGGAGGTGGCTCGTTTTAAAGCCGGGGTACAGTACACACTGCGGAGTCAGGTAAACTGTTTCTCTTGCCTACGTATTTCTTTAGTGATATGATTCCTAGTGAAATTATAGTTCAGTCTGTAGTTTGTAGGTCAACTATTGCGTTTATACACTATTTTAACAATATTACTCTGTGAACGTAGGAGTACCTTAAGTTGTGTTTTATCCAGAGCGAAGACTCTGACTGCTCCACACTTACACCCTCAAGTGTATGCGATGGTTCTTTTGGCCACCAGAGGGAGACAGATAACAAAATAGAGAGCTACAGTGAGTGTCAACTAAGTTCTCGAGTATTGTCTGAGTTACAATGTTGAGTCCAACAATTTGCTTTGAATGGAAAATATACTCTTGCATCTTTTTATCCATAGTTATGTGTCATTCTCTTCTGCAGCATTCAAAGACTCTGACATCAGAAAAGTGATATTAAAAAAGGTAAAACACTCTTATAGTAATAAAAGCAATGTCTTTTTTGACCCCATACTGTGCTGGAGAAACTGAGTAGTGATAATTTAACTTATTTTTAGAAGTTACAGATTAGTATAAATTAGTTATATACTGAAAACAACCTGCTTCCTGACTGGATATCATGCTCCTGTAACGTTGGGTGTTTATTTTTTGTTCGAATCTGCCATTTGGAAAGGTTGCAAATGTGTGTGTTTGTGTGTCTGTGTGCTATCACTCCAGGGTCCATACGACTCCTTGGGCATCAGCGTAGCTGGAGGAGTGGGCAGTCCCCATGGCAACCTTCCTCTTTTTATTGCTACCATGGATACCAATGGACTTGCTGCCAAAACACAGAAATTACAGGTGGGGAGTGACCATGTATATACACCAGTGGGTGCATGCATGTGTGTCTCATGTATGCTTCACATTGTGACTAGTCGCATGTGGACTGGGCCTTAAATAAGGAAAATTGCACTTTCTTACTCTTACTGTGTCCCTTAGAGGCTGGAACATCTGCAAAAAGCTGTAAACTTAGACTCTCTGGTATGCATTGATAAATTTAAGGGAATCATAAAAAATAAGGTGAAGGAGGCACAAGATGCCTTTTTCTTAAGAGGTGAAGAGGTATTCTTCTGTAATCGCAGAGGGCAGGAGACATTTAGAATCTGAAAAGGCCGTTTTTCCTGGTTAACTAAAGGTTACCAAAATGAAGTTTTCCAACACTGAGACAAATATATGGACTGCCTTGACTGTGTTACATGTTTATTGGAATAGAGGTCGATATTTTTACACCATTTTCTTCCTGAAATACATCTCATAAAACAAATATAAAGGTTGGAATAGATCGGGATGCAAGGGGCAGAGGACATAAATGTTTCTCCATGGTCAAATTACAGACACATGTAACATAAAATGCATTTTAGACATAAATATTGAAAATGGATTGACATACCAAAATTAAACCTTTATGAAATCCCAAAGAAAAAAGATAGGGACAGAAAAGAAAATGAGACTTTGTAGGCAAAAAGGAAAAGAGGGGATAGTGTCAAGTCTAGGACAAATGTGTGTTTGTGTTTGTGTGTGCATCATCTAGACGGGAGACAGGATCCTCAGTATCAATGATGTTTCCACTGAGGGAATGACTCATGCCCATGCTGAAGCCTTGCTCAAGAACACCACTGGAACCATCATTTTGCAGGTATTGTCACAGTGAGACATCCAGTAACTGATATGTAATGCCTGTAAAGGCAGTAAGTTTCTGTGCGATAACGTCAGCAGGTTTTAGCTCTGTTTTGTGAGAGAAACACAGTAATGGTTCACAGCCAGCTCCCCGTAGGGCTTTTTATCTTCTTCCATATTTCCCCAAGACATAATTTTACATACAGACAACTAAAAAAAAGAAGTCTTTAACAAAAAAGGAGGCCCTTCATTATCAGGATTTTGCACAGTCAGTGTATGTTAATTTCAAGACAACAGTGTTTATGACATTGATTTCACACCATCTCCTCTAAAAAGACTTCTGCTGTAAGGGAAAAAACTATATTTGTATCTATGGAAGCGCATGCTGCTTGTTTTTGGCAAGTATTTTGTCTTTAAAATAAACATCAAAAGGTTTTAGACTTGTATCACTCCTACTAAGTAGGAATATGGTAATATTTGGATGTGCATAAGACCGCTCTTGCATCAATAAGATATTTGATCATTGTCCAACTATAGAAATATTAACTTTTTGCAGAAATCCTGATTAATCTGTTGTTAGCACAACTTCTTCTGGATAAATTTGCAATGCATCAGTTTTGCAGATTTGTTTGAGAAGCTTGTATTTTTAGTAGACATGTACTATACACTAGCTCAAATGTTACACGTGTTCTGTTATAATGACTTCTCCTGTGTTGGTTTCATTGTTCTTTCATTGTCTTTTATTGAAGTGAAACTGGCACCTCATGTAGAGTGGTCTGCCAGATTGCCTACTCAGCACAAATAGGCATTTTCAAAGTGATGCTCTGCATACTCCTAAAAGGAAGCTGTGAAGAAAAGCACTCCTGTCTTGCTGATGTCAGTCAGGAGAAACTCACTGTTCTCCAGAGTAATCGCATAAAATAATGAGATATATTTTTAATTACATGTTACTGTCACTATTTGTAGATGTTATGCTATTCCTTGGATTCAGGCTGTCCTGCTTACTTTGGTCTCTTCGTGTAGTCCTAAATGGCTAAAACCTTTACACTTTGCACTCATAACATGCTGTTTGTGTGGATCAATGTTTGTCTAGGTGGCAGCAGCTTCTCAGGGATGCAGCACACAGGGTAACAGCGATGTGCGCGCATGGTCATTAGGCCAGCCGAGCAGCCTGCCCTGCTTTCACAACAGCCTCTGGTAAGAAGTGGTTCGGCTAACAGTGTCATTTCATTGTTCTTCTCTCCACTTTAATTAATGAATAAAGACAAAAGCAGGCCTCAAACTTTACTAAACAGTTGGTGCAACACTTATTTTTAAATGCATGCACATCGGCGCGCTCAGAAGCCAACATCCATTGTTTCGCATCGTATTCTTTACAGCGCTCGCATGTATAAGACCATCACTCTGGAGAGAGGCTCCTCAGGTCTCGGCTTCAGCATTGTAGGAGGTTTTGGCAGCCCTCACGGAGACCTGCCTATCTACATCAAAACTGTCTTTGACAAGGTGAGAAAGCATCTGCTAGGTCTCCTTTTGATATGAAAACCGAAGAGTTTTAATGTTAGGGAAGACAGTTTAGCAGCAGTCTGTATGTCACTCACTGAGTCACTCCCTCACATCTTCTTATAGCGTTTTCTCTGTTCAAAACAAAACTTTCTCAGATCATCAGCAATTCAGGTAAAAAAGCAGGGAGCAGGCAGTTTCACCATGTGTGGTTTCACTTTATATGCGTTGTTGTTTTGTGACTACCTATGTAAGCCACATAAGAGACAGAGATTCTTGTGTGGTTTTAAGTTATAGTGCCTTTTTTGTAATTCAACACCAAAAATAGCAATTTGTCCCGAACTGCAATGCTCAATGTAAGAAACAAAGCAAAAAAGGCCACAGTTATAACTTGTTAAATAGCTTTTGTTTTGTAACAGGTGGTAAACTCTTAGTGCCATGCTGTAGTAAACTGCATTATGTCAGTTTTTGCATGATAGCTTTCCTTTGTTTTGTTTCTTGATTCTATTTCTGAGCATCTGTTGCGACCAATTCCTTTGTGATCATTACAAACATTCATTTAATCTCACATTCATTCTCTTCTCCTAACATATGTGTTGCCATATTAGTGTTTAAAAGCTCTTGTTGACTTTGTACTTCAGGGTGCAGCCATTGAGGATGGCAGGCTGAAACGTGGCGATCAGATAATTGCTGTTAATGGACACTGCCTGGAAGGTGTGACCCACGCTGAAGCTGTGGACATTCTGAAAAAGACCAAAGGAACTGTCGTCCTCACCGTGCTCTCATGAGACAACTGCCCACTGTACCTCAATTTAATGACATCTTCCTGAAACAGCTCTGGAGGGCTGTGGTTGTTTCCTATAAAGCTGTAGAGTGATTCTCCTCTTGTAGAGGGCACTCTACATGTCAAAACAAGGCATATAATTATAAGAAGAGTATTTATTTTAAGTCTAAATTAAATTGCATTTAATTTGTGAACTCTACCTCCAACTGCAAACACAGCTTTGTTGTATTTACACTCAGTATTTAAAAATATAGCAGAGCATGTCCAGTTAAATCCAGTTAAGGAGCCGGGTATTGGGCCTCCGTCTTGGGCTTTGGGGATTGGATGCCTGAGTCCAGTCTGACCACTAAGCTCAGTCATTCTGGAGGGACTCAGAGTAGAGACGCTACTCCTCCAGTCCAGAAAGCCTAGAATGCCCTGTAGGTGGTGCTTTTTGTGGCATGTCTAACTGGCAGGAGACCCCCAGGGTGGACACAGGACACACTAGAGAGATTTTATGCCTCAGGTGGCTTAGGAAAGCCCCAACAAGAGCTGGAGAAGGAAATAGCTAAGGAGCACCTGAGACCCTGACCCAGATGAGTGGAAGAAAATGGTTGGATGGAGAGTTTAGCATTGTTGTGCATTATTTTTCATGTAAACACACTCATCAATACGTTACGTGTTCATACTGATATATATAATTGAAGCCTCAATTGACAGCAGCCTAGTGCTGGATTTTGATTATTACTTTAACAAACAAACAACTCCCAAGACTCAAAATATGCCAACTGCTTCTGCCAATCTTTTGTATGGCAATAGGATGTCTGCTTTGAAAGACTGTTGTACTTTTCTTTTCATTGTTGTGTTCGAATAATTAAAAATGTGTCATGATTTCATGAATATTGAATGTCTTAAGTGGCATGTCGATAATTAGCAATGATAACCACCTTATGTTAAACGGGACAGAGAATAGGAAAAAATGCATTTTGCTGCATCTGTTAGAAGCAGCTGCTGAGTATCGACTGTTATTTACCAGTGTAGTATTAATCAGTGTTTTCATAGTCTTCAACTTTAGCAGCTGTTTTTTTTAGGACTTGATTGTTGATGTTAATAGTTCAGTGTGAAATTAGACACCGTCTCCGTTTTATATAAATTTATTTACCTGACTTCACTCGGCTGTGATACTTATGTTTTCGACGCTGTAATTAATTTAATTAATATAAGAAGTCACTTCACACTTACATACACACATGGATGCACACACTTGTTTTCATATCTTAGTGAGGACATCTAATTGACATAATGTTTTCCCTAGCTGCTTACCCTAACCCTAACCATTATTTGTATTGGTCCTCACAAAGATATATAAACATGGTACACACGCACTGGTATTGTGTAACCAAATGTTCTGTAAGTGATCTTATTAAATGTTATTTGTTAAAGTTTTGTATCCAAAACCTTTTGAAGTTTAGGACCTTGTGTTTCTGTTTTTCTTACCTTCTGATTTTAAGGATGAGGTTTTTTTTTCATCTTCTTTATTAATGAATACCAACAAGTTATATTTTGTGATTTCTCTCACCGAGTAGGATAAACCTTTTTTTTTTTTTCAGTTTTCAAATTTCACACATGCACACCACCAGTATCTGAGAAAAGCTCTGAACTGTTAAACAAGTACAACTGAGCTGAAAGTCACATTTTTAATGGATAGAAGAAGCAAGAGTCTTCTTTTTTCTTTATTTTATGTTATTTTTTTGCAGATTTTTTTTGCATGTTTCCAAACCAGTGAACTGAATTTCGCCTTGGAGGTGTTTTCCTGTAGCTGTTATGCTCTTTGTCTTTATCCCTCTCTCGCACTTTTTCTCCACCTTTGTCTGCCATGAGTACATATGCAGCATCACTCACGTTTAGTCAAGGTGACAGGATGAAGTGCCTGTCGTGCTTGGAATGACAGGCAGCTCTGAATTACGGAGGAGTCGTGAGGAGAGGAGAGAAGAAGGGGGATGAGCTAGATTAGAGAAAAGGCAACATTTTATAGAAGGCTGAGAAGATCAGTCTAAAGTTTGGACAAAGACGTTTTAAACCTGAGGTCCGACAATCACAGAGGAAGAGGAAACCTGTGACTTTTTTTTTAAAGGAAAATCCTCAGTACTTTCACTTTAATTACCAGAGTTACTGGTGACAACTTGATAAACAATACATTTGCACACAAATGTCTCATTTAGGAAATAGGAGGCATCTAGGGAGATCCTGTCTGGAGCCTCGGCATTAATCAAAGCCATCTGTTCACATTGCAAGCTTTATTGAAACCCAGCCATCGCGGTCTGCTTTATCCTTCTCCAGATGAACAATTGCTTCCCTGCTGGCCCGAGGAGAAATGGAGAAACGGTGTAATGCTTTTTTTTTCTCCTTTTTTTTTTGCATTTCACTTGGATCTTTGCTGTAATATAAGAATGATAAACATCATATTTGGTATTTTTTTCACATCCACAAACATTTGACCCCTGTGGATTTCCAGTTCCATACAAATAACTGACAGAGAAGCAGATGAAATTACATCTATTTTTCTTCTTTTTTTCATTAAGAGGAAGCAAAAGGACTTATCTGCCGTTTTTGGTTTTTTTTTTCAAAATCAGCCTCAAATTTCATGACAAACATTTTTAAGGGGAAGAGGTCCAGCCACAGGGAACAGGACTTTTTTTTCCTACCCTTAATCATACACCATGTAGCACAGTAACTTCTTTGGCTGCAGAAACTGCAATGCATTTTTTTTTTGCAGATGACTTTCATGAGAGCATGCTTGAAAGGCACTAATGAGCCTCTCTCTCTGGAGGATAGCAGTGGCCAAATGATTGTTCTATGTGTGACTGTCACATCGATCCATATTCATAAACATAGGGGACCGTGTCTTTTTGCTGTCAGTGTAACCTGGTGATACAGAAAGTACAGCCAACTGATGATGGGTCCAAAAAGTCTTCTTCTCCATCCTTTCCCATGAGGTCCTTTTTCAAGATATCAGCATGCACTGCAAAAATACCGGTCCTTTGAAATTCACTCCAGTCAGTGCTGAGTGTTAAAATCTTGATTCCCATAAAGCAAGATGTCCCAAAATATCCCAAAAGGAAGAGTTAGGTGCCACTAAGTCCACGTCATTCCCATCAAATGAGCGAATGAGCTGGACTGAGTTGGCATTTGGCACACAGACGCAAAAAAGCGTGCACGGTGGTGTGGCTTATATTCAGTGACATAGCCTAGAGCAAGAAATAGTTAGACCTCATCATGAAACAGCAGGCAAACACTGGATGACGTCATCCGATTATGAGTTTGAAAACCGACCGAACAATGCTAATGAATAATGCTATTAATTTTACATGCGGCTACACACATCTGTACTTGGATTAATTTAGCAATAAATTAATTTAGCAATAAATTAATCCAGAAATAAAGTAAATTTCAAGTGATGAAAGTTCCGTAGTCTACTGTGTAGTTTTTACAGAAATCTTTTTGACGCTTATTCAATAAACCACTGAATTTCTCACGGTTCACAAAAGCTTATTTCTGAAAATTTTGTTAGATACTCTGAATATAAAAAAAAACATGTCCGTTTTTAAATGTCCGTTGATCACCCTCGGCTTAAAAATCCTCAAATTTGGGGACACTGTGGTTAAGTAAGTGTTTGTTTTGGGGTGGGGAGTTTCTGCTGAAAATGCAGCTTCACATCAGAAGGACAGCATCTCCACCCTCCATCTCCATGACGCCCTTGCTGTAGGTACGAGCTTGAAGACTTGCTGTAAGCCTCCAAAGCTGCAACGTAGGATCCTAAATTGTGCATACGGTGCGCCTTCGTGGTAATTAGGCATCCAGTGACAGGTGGCCGCCTTTTGTGACAGACAGGACAGGATTATTTATTTATTCAAGGCAAACGATATTATGTATGTAAAACTATCACACACACAAAAAAGCCAAAGTTATAAAAAATAAAAGTAATAAATCTGTGCCAAAAGGGCAATCTAGTCTTACAACTCGAAGGTACCAGCTTATAGGTGTGGACAGTGTAGCAGTTTTATGGTGCCATGAACATTTAAAATTCCACGGTGTGCTTAAAGTCACATTAAGTTTTGTCTTTGACATTCCCTACATGCAGTTTTAAAAAAATTAGGATACGAGTGTAAACGAAGAAAAAAAAACGATTTCCTCCTTTCGCAGTAATCCTTTAGATCCACTTGAGGGCGGTACATCTGCTGTTTTGAACACATGGAAATTTGCATGGGCTTGATTTGAGAAGTAACATTACGTCTAAGTGGTGTGATTTGCCAGTTGGCCTGAGGCTTGAGATAAGCAAATTTATGCCTGCGGCATACAGGCCTGCAATGGTGTTTTCATAAAATACTGCTTGTTCACACAAAAACAGAGTGAGTTAAAAGTTTTTTTAAAAGATGAAAAGGAATAGAAGCATATTCCTATAGAAAGAGATCATTTCATCTGCATGGATAAACATATATTTGTCAGCTGAAAATGGGCAGCGAGGTGGAGTCACTAAATAGTGTAGCTCTGACATGTAGCTTTGGAGGGTTCAGTCCCAGTAGCTGCTCCTATGCTTGCTGTGTACTTATCTGAGCACTGGATATCAGCTCTTGCAGTTATTATAATCTTGGCTGCAGTCTGAAAATCTGCTGTATGTGCTCAACAAAAGATCCGCCAGACCCTCTCCGCCTTTCAATTCATAAATGCAGACACACAATTAAGCCTCAAAACCAGTTCACCTTTATTAGAAGAAATGGAGGAATAATTAAAAAAAGGAAAACAAGACAAATTTATGTATGTAAATGTTGGGTCCTCTCAAGATAATCGAAAATGTTAGACAACGGACTGTGATTTGTCCAGCCTGCGGTCTTCCTCTGAGTAGCGTCGGTAAGTTTCTGCCAACAGCGGCTCCAGGGCCTCGGCAGAGTTGTAAGAGTGAGAACGCATAGCGCAGGCTATGACTATACCAACCACCACCACAACCAGCACTGCAGCAATAACAGCTACGCTGATGATCTCAGAGAGGGTGAAGGTACGAGCTATGAGGGAAAAGAGCGGACGGTTATGAGCAATTCCTGGATTTTGTGGATCTGCGCATGCTTACACGTTCTCTGCTTCTCACCCGGCCACTGGACCTCATATGAGTATCCCAGGTTTTCTGGGGCAGGCACAAACATCTCAGCATTGGTGACAGGCGGCCAGAAAGGAACCATGTTGAACCTGCTGTTGTGTCCAATGGGAGCGTTCTCATCGGGGTAAACAGTGTCACCTGAGAGAGTGAAGAATATGTCAATCCATCTATTCATTCTCCAAAGTGAATTTTGTTGTTTGAATATTCGCAAAGGTGTACCCGGTTGATGCCTGCGGAGCCACTCGTCAAAGACTGCATCGGTAAAGGTGTGAAGCAAGACAAAGATGGGATCATTGGGCGACAGGTGAGTCTGTCCACCCGTCCCGTTGAGGAAGAGGTGGGCCAGATTGTGAAGACTGCGGATCACTGGGTCGTACATCCCCTGGGGGGCGCTGTAGCCTTGAAATTATGGAACAAAAAATGAGAAAAAAAAAAGGAAAACGTTTAATGAAGACTCTGATTTACCAAAATTAGGAACAACAAATGTTGTGTTGGAGCTAACCATATGTGCATGTGGGTGGAGGATTGAGTGAGTGTTTTTCTGGCTTTGTGTTTCATCTATACACTCACACAGTATTCAGCAGCTTTATTTTCTGAGCTGAGCCCAAGAGAAACTGAATATTTCCTTGGATTGGGCTGATGGAAGAATGCTAAATCTCAACTACTGCTTTGGCTCTAACCTATGAGTCATGTTGAATGTGGATCACCTTCGATGGTGTTCCTGAAGCTCTCGGAGGAGGTGGAGTAGTAAGGAGGGGTATCAAAGGTGTTGATCTCCAGACAGTCCAGCACATCTTTGGGCTCCGGCAGCCTCTGCACCATGGGCCGCGCCACGTTGCCTGCTGGGTTCCTCCTGATGGGACTGCTCTCTGTGCCTTGGAGATGAAGAAAGGACTCAATAAAACTAGGTTAAGCGAAATATAATTACTTTAAAATAATAAAGATAACTTCTGATTACTGGCACACTAAGACCTAAGATCAGGCACAAGCCAGAGGTCCCTACAGATATGGCTTGATTGAAAATGTATTATTTAACCACCTTCTAACTCTGTGTGGGAGACTCTACTAGTTTGATCTGCCTTAAACATGACAGGATGGCAGTTTTCTTTTTTAATTATTCAATAAAAGTCAACAGTAGTGAGTGGGAGCTTTGTGACTGAACAGAAGTCTTTTTTTTCTTTTTTTGTCTCTCTTGCATGTATGATCTCTTTCTCTTTTTTCAGGCTTTCTCTCCTACACACAAGCACATAAACAGAAGGCTACATAACCGAGTTGTCTGTCTGTTTGAAGATTATTCCCTCAGATCAAAGGAACCAGTAGACTGTTAGATTCCTGTCTTCAACAAGCACATGCACAAATGAGGCAACCCCCTTAACCCATTTAAGGAGATGTTGCTTGTTGACGCAGGAAATACCAGGCCTGTCATGACTCTCTGGGGGGAATAACAAGATAGATCACTCACATGTTGGCCACTCACGTGTTCAACCTGTTACCAAACACTTTTTTTTTTCTTATGACCTCTTTTTATAAGTTTGTTGTTGAGGCTCCACGGGGAAAGATGATTGACATTCCCAATTACTTGCCTATTCCAGATGAAAACCAAATCCTTTATAAATTAGGTGCATTTGAACACTGAAAGAAAGGTAGTGAATTAGGCTTGTAATCTGGTGCCAGTACGGAATGAGAGCCAATCCCTGCAAATCTGATCACCTAAAGTCTAGGTTACGCAGCGTTATCTTATTACTGAATAAGAATTCCCTTATTCTAGGTTAAATCTTGTGACCAATCAGGAATTAACACTGAAAAACTAGGCTGATTGAATAAAAACAAAAAAAATCTTTCAAACCGCAGTTTTTAGAGATGCAGTGTGTAGTACTTCAGTTACACACGGCAACAGAGAAGGCGATGTTTAACAACTAGAGCAGTTTCAAACAAACTGAAGTAATAGCGAGCAATATCGAATTTAGCACAACAGCTGTGAGCTATTATTTATAGCAGCCTATGTTCTACATGCTCTCTTTATGAGCTCTTTGCCCTCTTTTCTGATGCAGCTGAGACGATGCTGTATATCAGCAGCGCTCGGCTGGTATAGTGTGTGTTTCCGTGACTGTCTTTACTGTTGCAGATGGTGCCCAGAGTGTCGTAGTCATCCACACTCTCGCAGATGACCCTCCACTGTGAGAACACAGAGTTGGGGCTGATGGAGCTCATATCAAATGTGCTCCTGGCTCCCAGCAGGTCATCTGTGCAGATGTCGCATTCGCTGCCTCCAATGGCGAAGTTCCAGTAGGGCAGGGCAAAGGTGGGGTTGCCCAGCATGTCCTATGAAGATCGAACAGGGGAAGGAGGCAGGTGTTCAGAGAAGGACTGTCTGTAAACAAACTGCTTTCTTGAATTGTTTATTAGAAAAATATGCAGCTTGGTTCTTTTTCTTTTTGTCCTTTATGCGCCCTATTTTTTGTCCCCTTCCTATATATTCCTGCTTTTGTTTTGCCTTTTTTATTTCCTCCTTGCATTAACCCATTCTCCTTCAGGCTAGCTTTTCACTCAGTGTCAGATCTTTTTTCTTTCCATCACCACTCCTCCAATCTTAACCTCCTCATCCATTTCTTTATCAGCCCAGAAGCTTGCTGTCTCTCCTCTTTTCCACTACCACCCC
The DNA here is from genome assembly GCF_056152115.1 of Neolamprologus brichardi. NCBI lineage: Eukaryota > Metazoa > Chordata > Actinopteri > Cichliformes > Cichlidae > Neolamprologus > Neolamprologus brichardi. The sequence goes on from NC_142109.1 coordinate 19,911,920, forward strand.
TCTTTCTCCCTGCCTTCTCTCTACTCACCTGCATGTCTCTCTCCAGTTGCAGCAGATGAAAACGATGCCAGGTGACAAAACCTGGGCCCTCGTGGGAGAAGTCTACACCTCCAAAGCTGGTCTGGCCTGGCCCCAGGTACGTCTTACTGACAGAGTAGTAGTGACTCCAAACAAAGTAATTATAAATGGTGATGTTCTCAAACTGTGGGGTGTTGCCATCAGGCCCAAACAACTCCTGGTACCTAAAGATAAAGGATGAATGTCACGTTGTATTTTTTCCTCCACATTGCCCTGCCTGAATCCTCCAAATTCACCCTGATTGATTTGAAGTAAGAGAATGTGTGGCCGTAGATGAACTATGCATGTGTTAAATGCTCTGCTGTTGCATAAAGCTTTGTAATCTTAGTAGCTCTACAAAGTGTTTTTCACAATTTTGTTTTCACTGATCCATTCAAACACGGCTTCAGAACTTGGGGATGGTACTGGTGAATAACTCACTAATGGATATATAGATATTAATACATATTTTATTCTCTGTAGCTGCATTATGTGGCATGTAACTAAGAATCTTGAGCATGACCATTAATAACAAGGGGAATTTTAATTGTCTGATCCAGAGGTTAAGAGATTTTCTTTGAGCTGCAGTCAAGAATGGCTTCAAAAATTAACAGATTGCAGTCCTCAGCTAATTTAGAAGGAGGTTATTCACAGATTCAGGAGACTGTAATTCCCTTTACTCATGCCAAACGTGATCATTTGCTCAACTTTCTACAGCTTTTAAAGAAAGCTGCCATGAGAAATTCTCTGATTTTACAAATAATTTCAAAAGCACAGCATGTGGCTCAGCCACAGATACTGCACATATATTTCTTTCAACTACCAGACTCAGCTGAGTCTGAGCGTGCAGGTCCTTGTGCAAAACATGCTGTGTTTTACAGAGAATCACAAGGTAAAAATCAACCCTTTAAAATCATCTAATTGTATTCAGCTTGATTATCATGTTATTTTTTCAATATACCGTCTTGTACAGATGACGAGGTCAGGGTGGACAGTCCTCTTAGCTTGATCCAGAGCATTTACAAACGCCTGCTTCTCAGCTGTGCTCATCTGCATGATGTTTCTCCTTACTGGGGAGAAGTTAATGGGGTGAAGAGAGAGAATGAAGTGTTGTTAAAGTGTGGTAGAAACGAAGGAAGAGTAGAGAAAAGAAAGTGCTATTAAAAATTAACACTTTTTTCCTGCTCCTAGCAATAAATGCTGCCTTCATTCCCCAGGCTGATGTAGACCTGTGAAATCGTGAAGGACATGGTAGAGGATAGAAATTTTAAGTCGTCGTGAATTTTTAGGTCGTAAAAAAGCATCTGCTCTCTTACCCACAGAGATCCTCTGATCACAGTTTGGTCCAGTTAGCCCGTGTCTGCATCGCCCACAGTTGTAGCCGGTAAAATTCCCATTACACCGGCAAGTGCGATTGAAGAATCTCAGCGGCCACCTCTCTCTGTCATCGCGCCCGGCATAAGGGTACTGAGGTCCATGGCGCCGACTGTCAGCCTCAATGGTCACACACTGGCCTCTTCCTGTGCTGGAGCCACACTCGTCTCCTGCTACCCCTGTAGGGGATGGGCAGCACTGGCCGCTCTGCAGCCCCTCAGGAGTGACACACTCCCTCGGGAACTGGGCCAAGGTGAGCGTGGCACACAAGGTCCCCACCAAACCCACACTCCACAAGCTGATAAAGTAGAGAATGAGGTGAAGTAAGGAGTTTTTTAGGGCCATGCAGTAATTTAGATGTGAGAACAAGGTTAGAACAAAGTGTGTGGAAATCTTTTACATGTTGAGAATTGCTGTTCTACAGGCCTCCTTCTTTTTTTAAAGGACTTGTCTTGTTCACGGTTGTGAAGGACCAGTGACCGTCCCAGAACACATTTAGCAAGATGAAGATAAAAAAAAACCATCCCCACATACACGACACATCCACTGAAATTAAGCTCCAGAACAACTTACTCAGTATGTGTTCTCTTGCTAAAGCCAATTGTCTTAACATTATTCCAAAACTTCAGTTCTTACACATCCCTGCAGGCAGCACAAGTCATTATTTATAATTCACAAAGCCATTAGCTTTCAACTCTTACAAGTTCAGAAATGCTTTCAACAATAGACAGCAGGCAATGATTTGCTTGAACCTTTTTTCTTTTTTCTTCCTTTTTTTTGCAGTTAGATTTGCTTGCCTTTTGTGCCTTTTGAAGTTTGTTGATTAGAAATGAATGAAGGAGTGGCTAATAATTTGCAATTATTATGAGCAATTATTTAACAACAAAACAACACCTAAGAAATGTTACCAATATAAAAGGGGAAATGCTCCACATGTTTGAGCATATTACAAATATTTGAATGCACGACTTAACGAGTCGGTGCATCACCTGCTGGGTTCTGTGGAAATCTGCTCTGTAACATCATACGAGACAAAACTTCACTTCATCTGCAAAGATGTAGCGCATTAGTCCAATAAATACTTTTAATTTGTAAAGCCGCTAAAGCAGTCAGTCATACCTCCGAGTTGTATGACTTTTTGGATTCTACAGTTCATTTGGTGAAAAAGGAATCAGTATCATTTGTTCCCCTACCTCTGACTGTACATGCTGCTCCTCTGTTTGCAGAACTGAAGTCCCCCCCAAGAATCAGCCCATTGCCCTTCTCTGTCTTAAATAGCTATTGAGCACATGAGCAGGCCTTTGTGGAGCTTGTGCAAGGAGAAACACACACACACACACACACACACACACACACACACACACACACACACACACACACACACACACACCATACACACGTGTACACTTGAGGGTACTTGAGTTTTTTCAAAAACTCATTCATGAACCTTGTGATCATGGACCAAATGACGCCAGACTGTGGATACTCACACAACTATTTGATGACATTCATGCTGAAGTCTTACAAGAGAAAATTTCTGGGGTTTTAGCCAAGTTCTACATTTATGTAAATCATGGACGTAAGTAGAAGTTAGTTCCATAATTTTGCTTTGTTTTTGTTTGTTTTCGTTTTGTTTCTGTACACTCCAAAAGACGATTTTCAAATTAAGCAATCAAGACGTGATTGAAGTACAGACTGTCAGCTTTAATTCCAGCAGTTTTACAGTATTTTTACACTAGCACTTTAGGAGATGCAGCCAATTTTATGCACGGTCCCTCGTTTTCAAAGGCTTAAAAATAATTGGACAATTGACTGACAAGCGGTTTCATGGTGACACGAGGCCTGGTCCCTTGTTGTTATTTCATGATAAATGAAGCAAACATAATATCTGAAGTTGATTCAAAGTCCTAAGTTTGTATTTTTGTCACTTTTCTCTGTATTCTCAAAATTATTTCAACTGCTAAGAAAAACAACTTTAAAAAATCTAACCAAGATGACACTCTCAAAATATTAGCGATATCATTGTTAACGTCTACAAACATGAAACACAGAGGGTTTACAACAAGGTGCAAACCACCGGTTACACTCAAGAACATGAAGGTCAGATGAGTGTTTTTTAGAAACCCTCTGAAAGAGCCTGCACAGTTCTGAGAAAAAACAATTCAGATGATAAACTTGCAGAAGAATGACGGGAAGAGAAAAATATGATAGGGGCATGGTTGTGGTGTGTGGTGGCCAGTGGAACCCGGCACTGGAGTTTATGGATCTAGTTGCTTCTTTGGACACTTAATTTTGTTCTACTCAAAGCAAAACTTATGATACACAAGTCAAGACTTGCGCAGAATAAAAATCAAATCCATTTTTAAAAAATCGTTTTACATTTTAAAGACTTTTCAGATGAGGCACTTCATGTTGCAGCCAGCATTCTCAGACTTCAGACTTGCTGATAAAATGGGATGATTGCTCGTGGCAGTTCAGCAGCTTTGTACAGCATGAGCGATGTGGCCACTTTGAAAACCGTTGCTCAACAATTCCAGTGCAGCCTAAAGTGTTTATAGACATCAAACCACTAGACAGCAGTAGATACATAAAAGGTTTATCACATTTGCACACTTGCACATGTACACAGTGTTTTCAAACACACGTTTCTCTGTTCACTCAGTCACACAGTCATATATGCCAAAATCCAAAATTGTTAGGCTTTTTTTTTTTTAAATTTACACATGCAAAAACACAAATCATACGCAAGTCATACGCACTAAGTGTAAGATGATTATACAGTAGTTAATACGCTTGGGAATGTGAGACAGTCACTACTGGGTTTGGTTAGGGTGTGAAATGTTTAGGTAATTCACTGGCTGTGTGCTCATTGAGCTTAATTTAGATATAGCATGAATGAGAAAACAGTTGGACCCCCTAGAGAAAGGAAGTCCTGAGGTCTTGTGAGGAATTTGGTCCTGATCCAATATTGGCCCACTCATCTGTAGAGCTGGGCAGGAGGTCTGACATAGCTATTGCATGCTCATCTCCTTGCTGGTCATTTATTTTGGCCAGGGTTGAAGCCATATTAGCTGGGTCAACTGCAGCCATCCTGGTGGAAAGGACAAAAGAGCAGTTGGCAGTGATTAGACCAGTTGAAACGGGAAAAAAGGAGAAAATATACAGCCGTCTGATGACAGGAACAACTCACATTGTTGTACAATGGTATAATATTAGGTTAGTGCTAGCAGGAAAATGGGATAAATTTCACAAAAATGAGAAAATCTATTTTGCTTCACGCAAAAACAAAGACAGGCACCTTTCAAGCGATGAAATTGAAACACACTTTCAAATGGCTTGTTCGTAATGGTTGTCAAACTGCTGTTAAGTATGCCGCTCTAAGCGAATGCTAATATTCTCACTGGAAGGTCTGTTTATTTAATGATTTCCACACCAGATGGAGAAGCTTACAAACTGTGCTGAAATGAGATACCTGGGAGCTAATGACACACCTAGATACAAACAGATCACTTGACATTATTGAATAATTGCAGGGGATACTGTCCTGACTGAAATTTTTAATATGTCCTAGTAGACTACCCCTCAAGGGCAACAATGCGGCTGTCCTAAGAGCACTTCCATTATGTTGCCTGGGTGCTGAATATTTGCACGTTACCCAGAATGCCTGATGAGTTTAATGTTCACACAGCTGCTTTGGGTTTTGTGTTGGGCTAAAGGGGATGGAGGTGGGAGCTGGATTTGGGTTACAGTTTAAAGCTCACTGAAAAATAATCTTAGAGCACTGTGGAGGTTTTTTTGTTGTTGTTTTTTTGTCGAGCTGTTTGCTTGAAGTTCCAAGGATAATAAAGTACGATATTTTTTCTGCGGCTATGATTTCAGCCAAGCACCCACTGAATTGTGCATCAAAGACAGATGCCGTCCTTCCAAGTGAAACCTCATGGACGCCAAGTTCAATGCAATACCAAAGAGTTTGTAAATCCCAGCATCTTTTGTTCAGGTGCAGTTGTTTACAGCCAGCTTGACTCTTGAAATACCTTTTTTGGGGGAAACATTTATTGCTAAAGAAGAGTTTAAAAACCAAAAAAGTAGTTAAAAAGCAAATTTTGTTTTCTATTAACAGGAATTTTGGTTCTTTTGATGACAACTGGATTGCCACTGCTGCTGCAAAGACTCTTAACAAGGACACATTTCAAAATTACTGTGTCGACTGTTTAATAATTCAGTGTTGCTTTGTTATTGTCTGTGCAAGGCAGGCATCACATTTCTACTTGTGTCTTATACACATTCACTCGCTGAAGCAACACACAAATACACAGACTCTCAATCTCTAAATCTCTGAATTTTTAGTATTTTTTGTTTACAGTTGATTGTCACCACATGCATATTTTTCACATGGTCTCTCACTGCAAGCACACAACTGTAGCTTAATTACTGATCCAAGCCCACCGGTCTGATTAGCAAAAGCAGTGGTATTAGCCAGTAATGCTCTTGGTTCACGGGACTCACATTCTCATGTGACATTTTGAGCAGAATCCCGGGGCTATTACACTATAAAAGCGCCAAGAGGGAATCAGCTGAGAAGCACACAACTGGTGGCTCCTGACCTCCTACGCAGGTCAGTACATGATATTTAGGCAGGTCACAATGGAAAAGTAAGTAAGTGTAGCTGAGGAAAGAAATCAGTGAAATCTTGTATCTTGTAATCTGTGATGAAGCCTAGCGAAGGCTGCCAATAAAATTTAAGCTTTGTTGCATTAGATTATTTTTGAAGTTTAAAGTTAAGATTCCATTTTAATTCAACACCTGTGAAGGTTGTTTGCACCTTCTGCTTGCTTGTCAGTCCTAAAATAGTTTAAGAGATGTCACTTTGTATAAATGCACAGCTCAAAAAAGTTAAGGGATCACTTAATGCATGCCATGCCCATGGAGTCTGGTCAGTAGCCCACTGGAGATCATTTTGTAGGGCTCTCTTTCTCAGTTCTGAGACTGTACAGGGAGCCACAGTAAACCTTCTTATGGTGGAAAGCATGGATGTGTCCTGAATTGACTGCTGGTACTGTCTCATGTTACTAGCAGTAACAAGGACACTAACAAATAGAAAAACTAGGAAAAAGGGATGAGGGAGGGATAAGAAAACCATTCTGTTTTTAGGGAGTCTTGTTATTGCCTCTGCAGTACGCCTGTTGTCATTTTCATTTGCACCAAAGCAAGTGAATTGGATTCACAATGGTTTATGATTTGTAACAAGACAGATTGATGTCCCTGAAGTTTAACTGGCTCTGTGTTATACTGTGAAAATGAAGCAGTACCTTAATTTTCTTTTGAGCAGTGTAAGAAAAAGTAAAAAGGTTGGCAAGAGAGAGAAAAAGGCCAGGCTTAAAGAAGAATGTGAACACTGTATATTAAATGTTTTGAATGTGACTTTGCAGTCAGCAGATCTCAAGTCAAATAAACACCTGTGGAAGATTGTGTGTTAGGTTGTGTTAGATTGCAAAATGACACAATTCTGGCAGCATTTTATGACTCTTAATGTTGTCCTTTTCCTTTATTTTTGCAGATACTCTCATGTGTGCTGTACGCATCTATAACACTGCAAGAAACACTGGTGAGAACATACTGTTGAGGGTCACCATTGCCCGCAGGCAGTGTATCATCACTGTAGTCATCTCCTGTAGTTGCCTCTGGCTCAACACACTCTTCCTCACATGCACGCTGTCGGGGCAGGCTGCTGCTCGCACACAAACACATAAACAATATCCCTTTATCACTATTATTGCTCTTCTTGCTTACTCTTGACCTTCTACAAATTAACTGCACGTTGCAATGAGTCATGTAGAGAAATAAAAAAGTAGCCAAGTATATAACTGAAGCAAGACCATTCTCTTTTGTGAACAGAGGAGGAAATTCTGACCCAACACTCGATACGTGGTCTGATTTCATCATGTATCAGTGTTGAAATGTTACCTTGAGCTCAGGCAACATCTAAAGCAATCATGTGCCAGTTCTGCTCCGAGTCCCATCTGTGATTGTAGCACTTTTGTTGTTACAGGTAGCAATCAAATGGTTTGTTTCGGATATCAGAGAAAAAGAAGTGGATGGTGGCTGACACTGGTGCAAATGCAACAAATGTTAGTTGCATTCACGTTCACAAAAGTAATTAAAAAAGGAGGGGAGTCTGCTTTACAAATACAGAGTCAGACAGATATTCATGCAATGGTATTGTACAAATTTGTGTTGTAAAAGAAATGTGCTTTAAAATGAGGCTGTTTGATGTGTAGTCTAACCTAATCAAAGCATAATAATGGAAGGCAGGCTTTAAAGGAATACTGCTGGCCAGAGATTAACAAGCAAAGCATTTTTGCTAACAAGCAAAGATTAGAGCTGTAATTTGAGGAACTCAGGGCCTATAAAAGAACTGTTTTGAATCAATGTTCCTGTAGATCAAGTGGTGCAACTTACTTGTTTTTGTGACGACGTTTGACGATATAGATAATGATGACGGCGGTCTGCAAAACCAGGAAAACTGCAGCAGTAGCAGCTCCGATTTTCCATGGTTCCAAGCCTAATTCAGTTGATTCTAAACAGATACAATAAGGCAGAGAGAGAGATAAATTGCAGGGCAGAGCAGGTGGAAGCATTAGATTTAATACAAAGTTTGACATACTTGTGGCTGATGGGCAGCCACAAGTATGTCAAAGTGTCCAGCAAATGTACAAACAGGAAGCTCTTATATGAATATGTGCAGTCTAATTATACATGATGTTTTTTCATAGAAGAAAAGACCTTTTGTTTTTTGCTACCGCTACGTCATTTTAAACAATCTGCCAGTAAAATTGTGCCAGCCCAAACTGGCATGTGTCTAATGGCACTGGCTCCTACAAAAAATATGAAGCAAATACAAGAGGCAGAAAACAGCATGTTGTAGCCTGTGTGACAGGAGGGTCCAAACTTTCTGGTCTTCCCCCACCAGTTAGGGTATAGTTAGCCTGCACAATTGCTCAGTGGAATGGAAAAACATCAAGCTGGCCATCTGCATATTTTGCTGGCAGAATCATGATAATGATCTGTTTTCTTCTTCTTTATTCTGCCCAAGTTTTTAATGTGGAAAAAAAAATATCTCCTGTTGAATATTTCCCAAACTATTTATAGCCTAGGATGTGTTTCTAAAAGTGTTTGAGAACTACAGCAAATCTAATATATCAAAGACCACATTGCAATCAACAATCAATCTACCATGCATGTCTTTGGGCTATGTAAAATACATAGTTATCTATACTGTAAGTTTAGCTTTTACCTGGATCTTTAACGAGCTCATTGGTTTCCCCCAATGCCTCTCCTTCAGTCCTGGGGTGTTCGGCTAGATCATCATTCATAAAATTATCCAGTGTAGGATGGGCATCAGCTGGGTCATACAGGAAAAGGTCATTGGTCGGGGTGATGATCTCATTGCTGTTAAATTTCTCATCATCTAGGTTTCTTTCTTCAGTCTCCACATCAATGAGGAATAAATCCACAGTGGAAGCCTGGTTCTCAGAGCTCTGCAACATGGTGGTTTCAGCACCACCATCAGGTTCTGGGCCAGAGATCCCCACCACATCTAGAAGTGAGGTTTGGTATGTGACACACACATGAAAATGAAGAGTAGAGGCCTAGACTAAGGTTTTGTCAAGTGGAGCAGTGGAATGTAGAATAAAGTACAGATGTGCTGTAGCTAAAAGACCCTGGTGGGTTGTGATTTGTATGCATTTGTGCATTTGTAGCAGAAAGTGTCTTTTCTTTTTTGCATAGGTCTCAATGACAAATGACCATACAGGAATGGAGGATTAAACTGATAAAGGATTCATGTTTGTATCAATGTACTCAGAGTAGAAATGTCAGATTTTTCTGAGCAAACAGAACAGGACTAGCCAGTGTTAAATATTCTTATTTACATTATAGGGGTTTTCAGACATAGTCTAGTAACCAGCCTTTTTTCTTGCACAAAAAGCTGTTATAGTCCTAATTTAAGGTCTTTAAGTATGTTATGATACACACAATGCAATGCTCAACCAAATCTGCTGAGTCTTATGCAAATGCAATTTTAAAGACCATTGCAGTTTTAAGTTTTTGTGACCCAAATTATGAGCTGGTTCTAGATATTCTGCATTTCAGATGAAAAACTTAAAACTGCAATGGTCTTTAAAATCTCTGTTAAATATCTATTTAACAGAGACAGATGAACTAAGATTAAAGTTAACATGACAGATAAAACTTACTCTGTCTAAAAGATGAAAGATTATAGACTGAAGCCTTATTTCTTAGTGTAGGTTACACTTCAGTTCCTGTGCATTTTCTACTTTTTTGCAACTCCACCTCACCTTGATCCTTTTTTGTACTGTCAGTTGAAGTCTCCGAAGCAAGCTGCTCCTCTTCTGCTTCTTTTTGGCCATCTCTTTTATTCACAAGCACCACTGATTTCCCCTTGATCACACTCTCTCCATCTCTGTCATCTACCTTTGCTTCCCCCACAGTTGTACCTCCTAATTCTACCTCTACTGAAGCTCCTTCCTCCACTAAATGACCTTGTTCTTGTTTTTCTTCTGGTCCATCTGGCTCTTTAGCTATGTTTGCATCTTCCTCCTCAAGTATTGGCTCTCTGACTGCAGTTTGTGTGGCTTCTATCTGATAATTGTCCAAAAGCAGTGCTATTGTCTCACCTGCTGTTTTGTCTAGCCGAGTTTCTTCCTTATCTCCTATCTGTTCCACATCAGCCTCTCCAAGATTGAGTTCAGACTCTCTGTGTACTGCCACCTCCTCAACATCCAGAGTTTCCTTTGTCTCCTGTATTTCTGTTAGTGTTGCACCTTTTTCTTCTGACAGCACAGCCTGATCTTTGTTGTCCTCCTGAATTTTTGCCATTACAGCTGAATCCTCTCCTGTCTCGTCTAAAGTGGCTCCAACTCCTTCTACAACCTCATCAATGAATTCAGTTCCTAGCGTCTCATCAATAACCCTCACAGTGTCTGCTTCTCTGACTCCAGTTTCTACACCTGCTGCGGCTTTCTCCACAGATCCAGCTGCTGCTTCATGCTCTTCCATGACAACTCCTCTATCAGATACATCTTCAGATGCATCCACCCCTGCTTCATCCTGCTTCTCTTCAACACCAGCATCTTCTTCACTGATGCCCATATTTTCATCCTCCACTTCCTGCTCCAGCACTTCTGCCTCAAAGTCAGCTTCTTCCTCAGCTGCTTTCTGGACTGTGCCCGGATCCACTTTTGTATCACTCCCTCCATCCGCTTGTCCCAGAGCGACCTCCACCACCTTCTCCAGCAGCTGTTTCAGCACTTCCTCTGTCCTACGGCCCCCCACCTGCTCTGAGGGTTCCTGCACAGCTTGCTGCACCTCCTTCAGGCTAGGAGGGGACAGTACTGCTGGTGCCACCCCTGCAGAGGTTAGCTCTGGTTCCTGTGGTGAGGTCCGTCCATAGGGGGTGCCCTCAGTGGAGGACTGGATAGACGTCATCAGACCTAAGGACACAGTGAACAAACGGGAATATAGTACGTTTAATGACATTAAATTTTTTTTATTGATAGTGATGAATATTGATAATTTAACATACCTAAGGACTAGTTACTACATCTTTGTATATAATATGCATGACATTTTCACATGTAATGAACATATAAAGTATATGTGGTAGCATTATCTCAGATTGCCAGTGAATCAAATCTAAACACATCTATTTATACTCGTTCCTTCACTTTGTCATACTATTATTTATTCATTTTGTAGATTATAGTTAATTAAACTAGTGGTTTGGAATCAGTAAGCACTTGTGACTCGTTCATCAGAACATCACTGTATACATAATCACACCTATCTACTACCTCCCTACCTTGTATTATTAAAACCACTAGGAATCCTTTCAAAGAGCAGTCCTCCATGTGTACTCCAAATGTGTACTCCAAAGCAATCACAGTAATTTCCAGGAAAATCCTTTTAATGTCTTTTGTGTCTAGAAATCTTGCTCAAAATGCCAAGTGTGAGTGTGTACACCACCACAAGACATACACTGAGACTCCGGATGGTTGAACGGCAAATACCCAATGGAGTGTGATCCCAGCAGGTGACGAAGAAATGAGGGAGGGTGGAAAACAAACATTGCCATGTTAAATATTGTCACCTCAAGGTTTCTCTGTACCACCAGGTGTCCCTATGGTGTCGTTAGATGAAGTAGCACCGCAGCGCTAAATGGTTTTGAGACTCTTACAAGGGTTGTGGTGAAGCATGGACGGCATGTCACACACACAGTGAACTCTGGAGGTGCAATTATAAGGAGAGTGTGAGTGATGCAACCATTTAGGCCTGAAACAGTGCTAGAGAAAGCAGAGCTGAGTTGGAGCCCAAAAGACTACAAACAAAATTTCACAATATTTTAAAAATATTTAATGAGTTAGTTTACAGCGTGAAAAAGAATCCCTTATGTTACCAGGTTTTTTATTATATAAAGCATTTGTTTCTACTAAGATGCCCACTTCTCTGTTATCAGTCCGATGTGCACAGCTAGGATGTCGAACAGCACAGTGATGCCTTATGGTTTCCTATTGTTGCATCTAGGGTGTTTCTATTCAGTCTCTTGATTGCATGATTAGTGTGGAAATCCAAAGAAATTGGAAGCAGGTGTTTCATTAATTGGGTTGTTTCTGTGAATGCACATAGTGTATGGCTAGAGGCAATGAAAAATCCCTAGGTGGGGTTTTTTTTGCTGCAGTTTATTTATATTCATGTCTAGGTTAGCATCACAGAGGCACTCCAATTGCACCAAACACCCACTTGGATAGTTTTGTTTTTTATATGGATACAGTCATTGAAGTAAGCATGCATATCCATATTGTAAAAGTACAACAGCCGAATAAAGTAACCAAACATTGTTCTGTTACTACACCTAGTTTATCACATGCTACTTCCATATATCTAGGGCTGCTTAGGTTGTCCACCTCTATGTTACAGACAGCAATATCTCAGGACTTTTTGGATGGTTGGATGCATGTAAAGCTTGACTGTGGTGATCAACAGCCATTTGTGTCTTTCTATTCATGCATGCATCCTAATGACATTGCTTGCCTCTGATGTTCTCTATTGACATTAGGAGATTCAGATTTATGTCTTTGAGTAAAGACACAAATAATCTACAGTGACCAACTAATTTATCGGATGACTATCAAATTTTGCTAATGCTTGAATTTGTTCAAGCATTAAATGCTTGCAAACTGTGCTTTGCAAACTATAAATGCAAAACGGTCAAACTTTCTGATTGTAGCTTGCTGATGTCAGTGTCATAGCTCAAAAAACAGCACACAGCACTATGTCTGTGAAGTTTGTTACTTTCAAACTGAGATCAATCATTAGTAAATAGTAATCTTAGCTGAAGAAATAAGACCAATGTACTGCCTAAGAAGACAGAAATATGGCCAAAAAACCCCCAGCAAATCCAAGTCAATGAGATTTTGATGAAGAAACCTTCTGCTGCTCTCGTGACCCTGTGAGAAGGGTCACCACAGCAGTTTTACACCAGATCTCCTTGCTTACACAACCCGAAAGGGGATTTACATCTGTGGCTGGAATTGAACCAGCAACGTTTGCTTTCCAGGCAAATGTGTAAACACCACACTATGGAGCATATTCAGTGTGGTTTGGATTATATGACATCGTATGCACTTTCCATCTTTACACTTAATACACACATCTACACACTTAATAAGCTGAGTAATTTCATTAGCACAATTTATCGTCATGCTAGATTTTCGCTATCATCTCAACTTTGGTAGCATGACTAGAGCCATTCACTAAACATAAATACCTCTATTCATTCACCCCCACGTCAGTGTGTACTGGAATGTAACATTTTTTTACCCCACCCCCGACGCAACCACACACACCACCACCACCACCCCCATTCCTCAACCTCTGTAAGAAAAAGTAGTGCCTTTGATAGCTCATACCGTAGCTGCATTGTTATCTGCCTAATAATAGTAAGACTTCTGGGAAGCTTTAATGTATCTTGCTTTTCAATGAATCATCTGATCCTCACCAAAGGCTACACTGATTCTTTCACCACAGGACCAGCATGGAAAATGATAAATTCCTGTCATCAAACCAGCAAGATTCCTTCATCTACCAGTTTATTATCTTTCAGACCCATCAGTCTATTGGTCTGTTCTGAGTTATGAAACCAAATATGGATATAATCGTGTTTTTTTTTTTTAAAAAAAACAAACATCAATTTTATTATAAGAATGTGTCAGTGTAATTCTCTGTAGTTCTTTGTGTTGCTTTTGAAGCCACATGTAGTGCTGCGCAGTGCTCCCTGCTTCATTTTGATTTTCTTGACAATTCACTGCCAAATCTGCACTTCTGCATATTAAAGACACTCGGTGTCAAAACAAACCAGAGATAGAAACTGAGACTTGGTTGCTTCAGAGGAGCAACAAGACATAACTCAATTGTTTTGTTCTCTGCTTTCTTTGTTTCATGCTTTTAAAGTCTCTTCAACTTTTACTTTCTGATCTCGCTCGCTCTCATTCGTGACTCCAGGAGATTTGGTCTGAAAGGTTAATACAGTCACATGAGCATCACACTGTGCTTTGTGCTACCAGGCAGTAGCACCTCATACTTAGCTTGTGACTAAGTCTGGGAGAGGGGGATTATTACCAAGATGCATACTGTATGCATCCTAACACATATGTCTGATAAGTTTGATGATAGCTTAAAATAAGACAAATAAATACGGACAAGACACAGGTGAAAGCAATTACCTAAAATGAAACCAAACAATGTAGAAAAGGATAACAAGCAAAAGCTAACTCACACATGAAACAAGAGGAACACAAACTTGTCTTACTAAACCACAAGAAAAACAATGCAAAAACATGGGACCATGACAAGGCAAAAAATGAAATTAGATCTTTAATAATGTAAATGGTCAGTGACCCATAGTTGACACTGTCCCTATTTATGCAACGGATTTCCCCAAAGATGAATAAAATAGACCTTATTCTATTATTTTATCTTATTCCTGTCATCTTACCAAAGGGAAACTCTAGAAAGTGCACGGCCTCTGAAATTGCTCTGTGTTTAGGGCTGAGGGCAGCAGCACCTTGTGCAGTGCTGTGAGTGCATAAGAGCTGCTGTCTGTATTTTGCATGTCAGTGTTGGAATTTCAGAGGCGGTCTCTATGAAGAAAGGGCAGTGGAGGTGAGGAAACCAACATTAGCCTCAACCTACACTAACATGACCTATTTGTTAGCAGCAGAAGGACTAGAAAACAATCACTTTAAGCACATAGCACGTTTTTGTTTGTGGTTCTATATTGTTGATTTGAACAGAAAAGACTTACAGATTTCAATCATTCACAGATGTATTTTAATTTTGCATCAAAAACGTTAACAAAAATGCTCAAGAAGCTTTTTCTTTAAGAAAACAGTGTTTTAGGCTTGAGTCATTTACACTTCTATAAAAGACCGATCAGAACATAAGGTCATTATTGTCAGGTCTACATTTTCAGATAGATGTAGCTCCACTCTAGGCTGTATAATTTTTATGCAAGAAAACAACAGCAGCACTGTAGACTCCCTAATGAGTGTCATGCACATAGAAGGAAAACAATGAATTTACTAGTTTTGAGACATTTGCCACATGTAGGCGATCCATGATCAATTTTTTTTTTAAATTTGTGTCTTTCTTTTTTATGTCTGCTAGTGGTGTGTGTGTGTTTTACAAATATTTTATGTCATTGTGGGAAAGGATTTGTCCTCCCTTATTTCCTGGAGTGATGCACTTAGTTACTCTTCTTCAAAATATGTGGTCAGGGTCAAAGAAAATATTTTTTAAAAATGGAATGCACTTGCCCTTAAGCAGGTAGAATAACTGAAAACAATGAAGTGAAATTAAGACAAAGAAAGAGCCCATGATTTTTCACAGTACTTCATTTATTACACCATTAAGCTACACAGTCTAAGCATATAGTTGACTCCTGCAGCATCTGTCCAAGCCCATGGAAGACAAACTAAACAACAAAGAAATGGACAACATGTGAAATGACTAGTATCAAATAAATCTGAATTGTTATATTATCAGAATATTTACAGTTGCTTTTGCATGTCATAAACGGTTCAAGTAAGTAACGTTAAAGTTGATCTTAAGTAGTAAAAAACACCAGTTATACAAAAGACAACAATATACTGAACTTAAAAAGACTCAAGATGTTTGGGGAATGTAAGCTTTGATTTGCTTTCTTGTGTGAATATATTTTCCACATTACATCAGGGAATTCCCTGAAGCGGAGTGCCAGCAGGACCACACCGAGACTAGATGAGCAGGGCGTCATGCTTGAATCGTAGGTTAGTGTATCACAGGTTAGTCATAGTTAATCTTCCGTATGATTTTTCACTCGGTCTGGAAGTACTTCCCATACCGAGTACAGATCTGGAGATAAACAAAGATTTTGTAGTTTAAATAGAACAATGCTTTTGACTGACATTGCAGGGAATTGTTTGAATTTCTAAGTCATTCCCGACAGAGGGAGGCGTTCCATTTCATCAAATCTTTTCCTCTTCTATCTTTTCTCTGCCTTTTCTCCATTCTCTCTCTCTCTCCGTCTCTTCCCTCTGTTTCGCTGTCTGTAGTTTCAGGAATTTTTCAAAAGGATGTTCACCAAATATCTAGGACATCTTTTTGGGTCACCATTAAAATGATCCTCCAAACTTGTAAAGCATGTGGGGAAGTTACCTTTTTTTTTTCTTTTTGCATATATGGAGATCTGAGCCTTCCTGCCGACACAAACAACAACAACATCAACCAGTACCAACAACAGAAATAATGTATGCTCTCATTATTATTCCTATTTAGAGTTCTAATTTATTCGGCCTTAGTGGGGAACAGCAGTTTCAAAGGAAAAACCATGAAGAGTGCCTTGTTGATAAGGCACGAAAGTTAAGTCAAATTATTCAGCCTTCCCCTCTGTTTTTTCCCCCCTTCTCGTTTTCTCTCACTCATGAAAACACAAGCACACACTCTACATGCACACATCACTCAGCATCCCCACTTCAAGCGGTGACAATTTACAATTAATTAGAGAATCCATATTTTCTTGCTTGTTTATGCTGTTGCAAACACTCTATGATCTGCAGCTCAAAGCAGAGCAGCGAAGACAGAAGCCCAAAACCTTCCCCCGTCAGCTCCATATGCTCGGAACGTGCTTTATCACCCAAAGATTGACAGCCCAATATGAACTGCCAAATAAAACATCCCAGTCACTCCCCCTCATAAATGTACACCCAAAAGCAGAGTAGAGCCCCACTAGTGATTAAGTCATCACTCATTTTGCTTTCATTTTCAATTGTTGTCTTATTTCTGAGAGGGGGATCTCTGACTGGAGCTCACTCGAATGTGGTTTACACTCGTGGTTAAGACATCTCACCCAAAGCGCTCACACATATATCTTAAGTGCGAGCACTTTGGGTAAGAGAGAACTGCAGGGAGGAAGAGGGAGTTCATTTTCAACTGCTTTCAGCCAGTGCTCTCATATGCTCACACCATTGTCTGCCAACATACAACAGAGTTTCTTTCTCTTTCTGTGATGTTAAAAAAAGAAAAACAATACCTCCCTGCACACTTCTGCTTCTCCTTCTAAATGGAACACTTATATAAGGCACCATTGTGGATTACATAAATATCTCAAAGTTATCAATATTTCATCCTCTGTGCGTTTGATGTGTTTAGTAATTGGATATTTATGTTGTGGGCTTCCTCTCTCAAACTCCCCATTGCACTTTGGTATTTGTGCACGTGCGTGTACGTATAGTACATCTCTAGCTGCACTGTATAGGTGTGTGATTGTTTTCATGTATAATGCATGTGTGTGTCTGCATGCCAACATGCACCAGCAAGCATATATTTGTTGTTGTTGTCGTGTGTGGGCGTGTGCATGTGTGTTGTTTCCTCCTTTTGCTTTTGGAGTTTTCTTGGAAAGAAGGTTGACTTAGTGGTGAATTCATTGAAAAGAACAACTGCAAAGTGCGTGTGGGTACAGATGTTTGTGCATCTGTTTCTATGGCACTCTGAACTCTCTGTAATTTTAGACAGGTAAAGTCAAGGAGGCCACCCGGCAAGACAAAGCAAAGCCTGCGAGAGAGCGTGCCTCTCTCTCTATCTGTGTGTGTGTGTGTGTGTGTGTGTGTATTTTGTTTTTTTCTGCTCACGCTGGGATGGTCAAGTAGAGGAGAGGACTGGGAGGTTTGTCTGTCTTACTGTGATGTCTCCCGGGGGCAGAGAGAGCTGGTTGTTCTTCTTTGATGAAGACAGAGAACAAGGACAGAAGAAAAGAAAGGGGAGGAGAAGAGGAGGAGAAGCACTAGCATGGGACTCCTTAGTGGGAACTTGAGTCTAATTAATGTTTCACAATCTTGACAGCTAATGTGACAAAAGAACTGTCTGTGTTTAGAAAGTATCTGACAAACCATTTAAGGACTGATCTAGGTACAGCGTAACACCGAGTGGTGGCTGGCAACCGAATGAAATATCAGAAGTAAAAGGGGGAGGGAGGAGCACTGCGCCGTGTTATTATGTGTGCACATGGAGACTAGGCAAGTAACGGCAGAGGTATCTAGATGTAATTCCCTTTTGTCACCAAGCGAGGGAGCTGTTGGGTTTGATTTCACATATCCCAAAGGAATAGCAGGACTAGCCTGCCAAGACAAAAAGGGAAAGAAAAAAACACAGAGATGGGAACAGAGAAGGGAGGGAGGGAGAAACAGTGAGACAGAGAGGGAGAGGAAGCAAAAAGGAGACTGACTAGTACCTTCACAGTCCATTACATCACTGTTCTCTATGAGAATACTCCTCTCTAGCTTACGTCAGTGGGAAATACTCCAATCACACTTCTGGTACAGGAGCAACACCTTCATCATGTCACAAATCCAGTCCTAGACTGCTGAAGCTACAGACCTAACAGTGGAGGAGATGTATGGCACACCTTCTATGCATGTGAGATTTCGTGCTTTGGCATTCAAAATCCATAAAGATGTTAAGGATAGTGTCGCTTAAAGCGGGGTTGGTAAACATAAGAGCAAATGCAGCTCCTCATAGCTATTCTGGTGTTGACAGCTTTACTGCTCATCAGACTAACAGCACCTCTGCCCCACTGCTGATGTGCCTGCTTACCTGCCTGCCTCCTCAGCAGTTCAGCAAAAACTTGTCTCAAAGTACCAGAGAGAAGGGGAGAGGAAAAAAGAGGCAGCACCAGAGTGCACAAGTGAGAGTTGATATGCAAAGGGGAATGTGATGGCACATATAGGTATTATTATGAGCACAGGTGTGACACATACATGTAAATGTGGTTGGGGGAGTGATACAGCCCCCGTATGTGTGAGCTAATGATTCCAAACACTCTTCCTTTGTGAAAGGAGCTTAGTGCCTGGAGGTCCCAGATAACCTGTTTGTGTGTTTTTTGCTGTGGCTGCGGATATTCCGGTCTTATCATCAATCATTAGACTTTCTCACTGGCTGTTTGAATCAAGTTTACCCTGCTGTGAACACATTTAGTGTAACAGGATCTGTGTGGGTGTGTGTGTGTGTGTGTGTGTGTGTGTGTATGTGGGTTTGAGTGAGTGCGCACATGTGTGAAGATCCTGCTGTGAACGCAAGTACAGCAGCACTCAGCACTGGACATCACAGCAGGCAGCACCTGAGAGAGATTGAGAAAGTGTGTGGATGCATGTGTGTGAGTGTGTGCGGTTGGAAAGGGCTGCTATATGAAAAGGTGATGGGTGGGGAAAGAAGATAGGAGAAGGGAATGAGAGTGCATTCACCACTGAGAACCTAACAGAGCTGTGTGGTAATGCTTGAGTCACATACGGTGCATCGTTCCACAGGCACACATGAATACACATACACCTACAGTCACAGTCCAGGTGCAGTGGCTGGTGTCTGCTTGTGATGAACCATCTACTCCCAGGCAAAAATAGGTCAGACAGCCTCAAGGCCTCTAAAGTAAGGAAAGCTGGCCCTTTCTGCAGCTCTGTCCACGTCATGCACGCTCCCACACACATTACATCAGGATGCTCAAAGTGTAAATTATACTCAGCTTACAAGTATACAAAATTAACTTGCTCCCTCATTTGGATGCAAAATCCATAACTGCACTCATGCTGTCCTTGTGTCCTTTCACTGTCTCCATCACTGTCTCTGCAGCCGGATAAGGAATCCTTACCATCTGCACACACACACACACACACACACACACACACACACGCCTGTGTATATCAGCATGCATTTACTATTTGCTTGCCACCTGTCAGGTCTAAATGTAAGTACAAATACAGTAAGTACTGTGACAATTTCATCACAAGGCAATACAAAACATATAAGCACAGCCTGTCAAGTACCTGTCACTGCTGCAAACATATTATTACTTATTAATATTCCAGTGGGAAAAGGATTTGTTGTGCTTAATTACAGGCTTTTGGCTGAAATTGGCAGTTAAAAAATACAATTAACATAAAAATACTGTGTTATCATTAAACATGTTGAATAATACGTTACACCAGGAGACCTGGTTTGCAATGATTTGCATTAAAGATTGTGGTTATACAAACTAATGACACGAGTAAGTATACAATTTGCATGCAAGTATATGAGTGAAAAGAATCTAGCCATACTTCACATGCAAACTCGCAGTGGGGCAAACACACCCATGCTTTGGAACAACCATTTAAACCTGACAGCCTACAGAATGGCTGGATGAAAATAAAACAATACAAAATGGTAAAAATGATTTTCTTATCAGCATGTGTACTGATAAAGTAAAAATCATGAAACCTGGAAGAAAACAACTCTTCTCGGTGTCAGGATTCATATTTGAAAATACCTGTGAACAGACAAATTGCAAGTGTATCAAGTATAATATGTTGGTTGCAATCTTTAGTTTTTTTCCTTATGTATTTTTCCATCCATCCATCCATTTTTTAACCACTAACTAGATAGAGGTAGGGACAGATCGGCCTGGACAGGTCACCAGTCTATCACAAGTCTAACATAGAGAGGCACTCTGTAATTAACAGCATTGACACTTAACAAAATAAGTTTTTCTAAGCACTTAAATCAAACATGTTAATTGTCCTGATTCTTAATTTGAGGTGAGAGACAGACGACTGAAGGTCCATTGTGCGTCAAAACAATGATTTTATTTAAACACATATATATGTGGGAAGCCGAGCACGATCACTCAAACAGCATCGATCTTCCCAGAACAATAAATGGGGTGTCATATATATAACAATTGATGACGAAAATAATGCGTCACAAGCAGATAACAACATGCATAAGTTACAGTAATTCTTGGACCTTGGACATATTCTAAAAAAGAACAGTTCTGTCCTCTGTTCCTCCACCACCGCCAGATGCTTCCTGTTATTTCACTTCACTTATCTGTAGAAATTAAACTGTCACGTACGCAGGTAAAACAACTTGCAGTTTTGAGCAAAACAAGTCTAGATACAGGCAGCCTGTGTGTGTGTCTTGACCTCAGTGCATGACCTTACTCGACAAACAAAGACATTTCAGAAGCATACTTCCTGACTCCGTTTGAGTCATGTGTTACCAGGCAGACTCCAATGCAACATGAGGGCACACAGGCCTTCATTCTATTCCTATATAATATGTGGTGAATTGTAAGCATGTATGCAATCCTTTCAATAGCTGTGGGTCACTTTACTCAATAGATTGGTCGAACATCGCGTCGCCCGAAGCTTCAGACCATTAATTAACTTGACCGAGCTTCAACTCTTTAATTAGCACAAAAATGCAATATGTGCATAACATGATTACAGTTGCACCTGCAATAAAAGATTATTATGTAATTCAGCTCACATCTGAAATACAAACTTTAATGTAACATCAACAGCTTCAATAAATGCTCTGATGAAATGATAATGATAAATGATAAGTGATGCAACAGTAATAATAATGGTTATGAATAGTAACAGTAAAATAATTTTCTCATCCCGACATATTGTTAAAATATAATTATTGTTGTTTTTCCATAAACTTTGCAGTTGAAAAAAACAAAAAATCAAAATACAAAAATGAAGCACATTGTTGTTGGTGGTGTTGTTATTTATTAAAACGCAAGATTACAGTTATTTGCTTGCGTTCTTGAAGAGAAAAATGTATGTTTTTGGTTGAATATTACGCTTGGTTAGTTTCCGACTTCTCTGAGAAGTCCAGTGTGCCGGCTCACCAGTGGTAACCACTGCAACACATTATCATGCTTTCATGTAATTATCTAATCCAAAAGTACATTTTTAACTTTAAGTCAATAACTTGTGGTTTTGTGGCAGTTTAAAATGATAATTTTAGAAACTTAACCCCTTAATGTCAAGTGTATCATATTTGATAGAAAAAGTTTTTGTGAGTTTTTGTGACTTGTATATCATCCGTGGCAACATTTTTAAGCAATAATAATAATAATAATAATAATAATAATAATAAAATTTATTGTTTTTTTAATAATAAATTGCAATAAGGCAGATGTATCAAATATGATACAAATTAAAAACATGCAATAATGCAATAAACATTCCTTTTAAATGCTTGATGGTTCAGGCTTTAAAGGATTAAATTGTGATTTAATCAGTACTTATAAAGAAAACAATTCAAAAATGTACTGATGTTCACCAAGTTTAGCTTTTAATTTCAAAATAATCAACAACACTCTGTTTACAGAGAATTTCTGTAACACCCACATTTCGACCTGCTTAGTCAACAACAGTTATATCATGGTTTTAATGTGGTGTCTACTGGTCCGACACAGACGAACTAACACAAACACACAGACAGTGCCAAGCCCCCTCTCTTTCTTTCCCTAGTCTCTGTATCTGGAATTGGGATTAGCACTTCTGGGCGAGGTATGGGAATGAGGCTTACCTGCAAGTTGGAGCCTAGTGCTCAGTTCCTCAGCAGAAGAGAAGGAGATTAGCCCAGCACGTAAACATTCTGGGATTACTCACTACCAAGGATTAATGGATGCATGCATTTTATGTTATGAAATTTATATACTCTCGAAGCAAGGGCCTTCTCCCTTCATGTTCATGCTGCTTACTTGCACTGAGATTACCCCAGCAGAGAGGTGGGGGTACTTAGAGCCTTTCCAGTGTGGAAACTAACGGCAGGAGGATTAGTCAGCAAATTTAAATCGACACATGACAAACCGTTGTGATATCGCTCCTCCGTTCCTTATTTGAGTTGTGCTATTTTGTTTACTCACAGGTTGTGCCCATGTCAGTCAGTTTGTGGCTATTTGTTTGTTAGAATCAATACTGCTATTTTTTATTCTGTTTACTTGTAAGTTCTGCCCAGTCAGTGAGTCGGTGGCTATTTGTTTGTCCAGAATCAATATTTTTGTTACATCCTCACCTGCTAAGCAAAGCAGCTGCCATCACCGGGAAAAGACCTTATGTAACCACTCATGGAGTCCGCCAAAATGAACAGATGAGTTACTGTAGACAAAAACATATTTGTGTTTACGTGTGTGTGTGTGTGTTTGTATATGCATGTGCTCGCATGCATATCGCCAAGGTTTGCTCTCATTTCTGCAAGAGCCAAATCAGGAAAGGGCAGTATTTCGATGTGCCTCATTTGAAGTACAACTTGGAAATGTAATTGGTCTCCCGACACACACAATTGCATACAAACACACATATGCTTGGTCTTTAACTTGCTCATTCTGTTTTCCATGCCTTTGAACCTATCAGAATGCATTAGCCAGAGAACAAAGACTGTGTACTTTGGGTGATGTTGATTAGTCAATTACACAACAGGGAGCATGATAAGAAAACTCTGGTGGATCTCATGAATATAATGCCTCATTATATCCTCTACCAACTGTTTCTCTTCAGAGGGTTTCCCATACTTTTACACAGTCCAACCTGTGTTTGGATAGTACTGTAAGTGTCAAGTCATGCTTTATTTAAGCATGTAGTCCAACATCACAATTAACAAACTTTCCCCAGGCGGCTTTGCAATTAACAGTGTAGTAATATGACAGCACGGGCAATAAGACTGACAAAATATAGGTAAATTATAAACAGGTATGAAAGGTATAACCCGGACAGCAGCATCTTTCAATGCTCCTTAGTTGCATTATTATTATTAATCAAAACAGGGTTTCTCGCAATCAAAATCTCAAAGCATTATAATTGCTTACTGAAATTTCCTCTCGTAGGAGAAGAAGAAAGGAAATAGTTTCCTTTCTGCAACAGCGGCTCAGTCACAGCAACTTAATAAAATTGTACAATAAAATACAATATGAGCTCATCTTTCCTGCAAATCTGTTTTTGGTCCCTGGATACATATCTCTTGACTATCTGTCAAATATTAGGTCAGGCATTTCAGAGGAGCCTTCTTGTTTTTCCTTATTCTCCAGCTTACTGAGGGAGACATGAAGGAGCATCTTCTCCCTGCTTCAGGTTTCAAAGAAGTGTTACAGCTATGCACTGGAAACAAAGCAAATGTTTTCATCTCGACTTTTAAGAGAACCTACTTGCTATTTATATCCCGTCACGAGCAGAGGAAAGATGACAGCGCTCTCATTTGCTGCTTTCTTTCTCTCTAAAATTCCTCTGATAAAAAAGTAATCAGTCACTTTCTCTCCTCACAACAGCCCTCGCCGTTGCGTAGCGTTGGCACGACGTGCTGGCACGACGCGCGTGTCAGTGCGCGTGTTGTATCTGCGCTTGTAAATGTGTGTGTGTGTCTGTGTGTGTCTGTGTGTGTTCTACTTGGATGACAACTTCAGCATATCAAAGGCAGATCACACGTGTAACTTTGTGAAATACACAAATGTATGTTTTACATTACATTTCAAATAAAGTGTCATTAGAATAATATTGGCTAACAAAATGAGTGCTTTCTGAGACACTAGGCGTGAGGAGGATTAAAGTAGCAATTCTGCTGTTATGCTAAGAAGGCAGAAGCTCAAAGGAGGAAACAGGGAAGTGAGGACAGAAAAGAGGACAGAAATATATAGTCTGACAGGTGGCTGACTTTTTCTGCAGTGTTCCTCCCTGAAAAAAAAAATATAGGCCACTCTATAAAGAAAGACATTTTTTTTTTTTAATTGGTACATTACAAATAATTATGTTGGCTACAGGTTTTACCAGTATCTCTGCATCTTTTCAAATACATACCCTGCTGATAAGACGGTATAGCTAAAGATAATGTAGTTTTAGGAAAATGTGTGCTTTCACTGTTTTATTTTGAAGTTGAAGGCTCACAGATACAAACACTTCCATGAGCACAAACCAAGAGTAGCCTGTTGCAAAAGTCCTTGTACCCAGTGCTTCTTAAAATGTGGTAGGTGTCACAGTCCAGCTTTGTACTGTACATCATCCCTTCCACCTACATATGTCCTCACCTCAGTTGTCCTTACCTACCTGGCACAGCCCCCCTCACATGGGGAACCTAATTCCCCAATTAACCCCCCCCCCCCCCCGTTTATATACTGTTCTCTATTTGCCTGCTTATTTTCTGGACTTTCATAGTGTTTCTGTTTATTGCATTTTTCATTAAACCACTTAAGAATCATTCCTCCCTTGCTGGGATTATCCATACTTGGGACCTAGTCCTTGCTTTACTAAATGTCAAGGGAGTGGAGGCACTGGGGTATCTAA
Source organism: Neolamprologus brichardi (assembly GCF_056152115.1). Classification (NCBI taxonomy): domain Eukaryota; kingdom Metazoa; phylum Chordata; class Actinopteri; order Cichliformes; family Cichlidae; genus Neolamprologus; species Neolamprologus brichardi. Next base: position 19,937,062 of record NC_142109.1, read on the forward strand.
ACCTATCGTTACTTAATAACATAGTTCCTATAGCTATGATTGTACATGACTGAATAAGAAGGCTTTGTTGACAGCTCCTTCACTGTACTTAAGATATGTTTTTTATGGCTAAAATTACATTTCAACTAGTTATCAGTATATCAGTATTATGTAAAACATTATGTACAGGTGGCATTCTTGATAAAAATCACATTCTTGATAATATTATTCACACATTAAATTCTTTTAACTTGTTTTTCTACTAATTTATACAATGTTCCTATTAGTTTTGACTGGACCTCTTCTAAGGCAAATGAAAAGAAGATAGAAGAATAATCTCTGCAACAGTTACAACAATTAATAATGATTTTCCGGCCATTGAGTGTAACACATCCTCATATAATGGGATTAATTTAATTATGCTGTTTTCTGGTTGTTGCTTTGCCTCTGGGCTCCCTAACTGTTAAGTTCTCTCGCTCTATCTCCCCTCGAGGAGCTCTGTAGACTTAAAGATCACAGACCCTGAGGAGGATTTTAATGGGTGCAAAATGAGCATTTCTTTAGGCAACAACTCAACTTTCTCCCACTCAGAAACTTTCCTGGAGCATTACCTCCAAACCACCAAGTACTTCTTCACCGTTGCTTACTCTCTTTGTTTCATACACAGTCCTTCCACCGATGCCCACATCCTGTCTTTAATAGTAAGTGGAGAAGAGCTGGGAGTTCTTCTCATTGGAACTACCTCAAAGACCATCTGCTGCTTAATTATCTTTAGGGTTTTGTGGTGTTTTATACTTCTTATAGACCCTTCACCGCAGAGGCAGTAATGCAATATAGTGTACATACAGCTTAGAAAGTAGCCTGAAATAATATTGTTAGAGAGTGTCCTCTTTCAAAACTACAAACATGAAAGAACCCCTCTGGTCATGCAGACACCCCTGTAGTATTAAACATGATTGGCTAAATAATGTCATTGTGGTGTAGCATAGCTTTATAGCATCTGAGTGGAGACATAGATGAACAAGTATACTTAAGCCTCCAGCAAATGTTGGAGATGTTAGATGTAGCATTAGAGGCAAGGGCCCATTTGCATATACACCTATTAGCCTTGGTACAATAACCTTAATCTAATATTATGTGGGTTCACCTTGTGCAGCCGAAGGCAATTGCAACCCACTGGGGCATATAGATGGAGTCTCTGAGGACACCCGTGGTGTGTGCCACAGTGATGTTCAATCAGGACTGAGATCTACAAGTCTGGAGGCCATTTTCCTGAGATGTTTTTATAGCATGGCTTTCCAATAAATATACAATAACTGTAAAATGTTTTCTCACATAAACAAACTGTAAAAACAAAATCAGAAAATATGGCATAATTTTATAACTATGTGATTTTTATTTAATAAGTAAATCTGAATCAGAACAATTTTATAATCCCTATGGAGATTATGTCAATCTACAGGCATTAAAGAAGTGAAAAAAAAACTTTAAACAAAAAGTAAAATAAGTATAGGTTCTGTAATTTTATGTAAATTTCTTTGTTAGATAACGCATATCTTGTCTAATTTTGAAGTTTACACACAAGATGTTAAATACATTTTTAACAAGTGTATAACATCTAAAGCCATCAGCAAACTGTGGAAATCTACTTTTTACAATTGAAAACAGATATAATTACTGTAACTTCACACTGTACCTTATAGTAACATTACTGACCAAAACTATTAAAATTACACACAAGTTATAGTAATAGAAATGGAAAGGGTACTATATGTGGACAGTACAGCCTCATGAATGCCAGGAACCAAGGTTATAGTGCGAAACTGCATATTAACTAGATGATAAATACTTCTATCTTCATCTTTTAGTAGTTGTAACATTGTGGCTGGTTGACATAGCTCTGTGCATACTAAAAGAGGCAAAGGTGAAGAGGTAAATGGCCTGTATTTGTATAGCGCTTTACTAGTCCCTAAGGACCCCAAAGCGCTTTACACATCCAGTCATCCACACACATTCACACACTGGTGATGGCAAGCTACATTGTAGCCACAGGCACTCTGGGGAGCACTGACAGAGGCGAGGCTGCTGGACACTGGCGCCACCGGGCCCTCTGACCACCACCAGTAGGCAACGGGTGAAGTGTCTTGCCCAAGGACACAACGACCGAGACTGTCCAAGCCGGGGCTCGAACCAGCAACCTTCTGATTACAAAGCGAACTCCCAATTTACAAATCTCAGTACACACTTGTAAATCATATTTCACAGAAATAAACTGAAATATTTTTACACAACTCTCCATACAGATCTTCAAACATTTCTGTTGCATTAGTAGCTCCAATGAGTTGGGATCAATAGCCATGAATTCTTCAATATGTAACTTTAGCTTAGCAACAGTGCGTGCACATGGCATGAGTGAGATATTGGTCACCTAACACTTATCAACAAAACACTACTAACTGCAACACACATACTATAACAGTAAAAAGCCTAAAAGCTCTTCCTTCATTTACAAAAAAGTTACATAGCTAAAAGTAGAATTTTCTGTATTCCATATTTCACCACCAGTGATATCAAACTGGCCACAACACACACAGTTTACACGTGTAAGCTGAGGTGCACAATCTCATTTACAAATAAGAAACAACACTGGTAACTGAATTGTTTATTGAAAGCCATTAATGAGTCCTAGCATGGAGGACAAGGTTGGTTCTAACAGTAAATGCCATTTGTTTTTACATACTGTATATAGGTGAGCTGTCACATACAGTCATCATATCTTTACTGCTAAAATCACATTTGCTACACAGCAGGTGTCCTCCCCCATCTGCAGAAGGTTGTTGTTTTCCAAAGGAGGTTCCCGTTTCTTCAGTCATTTCTGCTAATCCACTCACATGCATTTTCTTTATTATTTAATCTGGACACTTATGGCCTCATAATGGTGTCTGTTACACTGGCACCCCTACAGCTCTCTGTGCATGTGCTTTATTCCATATGATATCTGCTAAAGCACAGCTGCTAACTTTCTCTCTGTTGGCACTTTTTTAGTTTCTCTTTCTGATCTGCTGGAAATGAAGGCATTCTCAATTCCAGTAAAAGAAAGTTGGAGACATTGAAAATATGCAAAACATAGCATAATTTACTCTTAAAAAGTGATAACACAGATCAATCACTTGAGGTCTTCAGTGGTGCTGCTTTTGCTTTTTAGCCCAACTTTCACTGATTTTTACTGTGCATAAAAACTCAGACAGCAACAGCACAGAAGCAATTAAACAACAACAAACTTGATCTACTGATGATCTGCTGGAGAGTTGAAGCATTTCACATTGTTTAATGCTGTTAGCCAGTGTGCAAGGGAGTACACATGCTAAAAATAAGCCCTCTAGCTTGTTGGCTCTGCTAATCCTGCTGTCCTGTTTCATTCATTAATTGCCTGTCCTTCAAAAAGATTAACAAGAGATCAAAATCAAAGACTGCTCTGCTCTGCTTGTTCTTCCTCTCATGTTAGACTGAGGGCAGACACTGCATTGACTCGCTGTATCTCATCTTGAGCTACAAACAGGGTACAAGACCATGCTAGATATTTCTGCAACACATTACACAGGCATCTTTACCAGAGCATCATGGCAGTTGCTTTTAGAAATTCTTCCCATTAAGTTTAGTACTTTTTTTTTTGCGTTCATTAATTTTTAGAAGCTAAAACCAAACACTACATAATATACACCAAAAATAGACATGTGGCTAATAGGCCATGTTTATAATGTTGGCATCATTATTATCCTTGGCAGAGATCATCTTTTATGTGCTATAATTTTTGGTTTGCAACAATACAACTATTCTACAGGGTGGGCCATTTATATGGATACGCCGTAATAAGTCACCACTCTTCAAGATGGGTGGTGACCATGGTGGCCATTTAGAAGTCGGCCATCTTGGATACAACTTGTTTTTTCAATAGGAAGAGGGCCATGTGACACATCAGACTTATTGGTAATGTCACAAGAAAAACAATGGTGTGCTTGGTTCGACTTCTAAATGGCCACCATGGTCACCACCCATCTTGAGGAGTTTGCCCCCTCACATATACTAATGTGCCACAAACAGGACTTTAATATCACCAACCATTCCCATTTTATTACGGTGTATCCATATAAATGGCCCACCCTGTACTCCACTGAGATGCAGACAGCAGCAGCAGAACAGCAATGATGCACAGCAGCTTAAAACACAACTTAACTTTAAAACATAAAACTTTTCAAGGCACAGCTTTGCATGTATTTATACCTTTGTAAATATTATACATTTCTTTCACTGTATGCTGATTATATTGGATTTTACCATCACAGAGCTGTGGCAAGAACATGCAGCCTTCACTGGTTGTGTTTCAGGCCAACATACTGTTGTCAGGCAACAGAAGACAAATATGTAAATAAGCTGATGATAATAACTTTGGCCATATCTGTTAAGGCTAAATATCCTCTTCTGCAAAAGGGGTCTTGTAGCCACCAACAGAACATTTGGTGTGACATCCTTGTGGCTGACACATTTTAGACTTAGTTCGAAGAGGCATCTCTATCAAGTAAATAGCAATGACAGACTTCTGAGTCTTACCACAAGAGGTATGAGGTCTGTTCAGCAGCCAGAGCAGGTGCTATACACAGGATTCTAACCAGAAAGGTTTGTTTAGAGACAGTCTTCCTGATTTATAGAGGAGAGACACAGCGTTATCTCCCAAAACAATAAAAAAAGAGTTGATTTTTTTTAAATAAATGAACTACATTCATAGAATCAGACTCAGATGAATCTGTCATCTCTTATATAGAGCTATGTGGGTTTTTCAACATTTGTTGTTGTCTAGTTTTTATCTAAACTGTCTGACTGACTCTGATTGTTTTTTTTATATATATAATTTAGTGCGAAGTTTAGATAAAATGACATTGATGTTTATGTTGACAAAAGGAGCCACAACCCTGAATTTTATTCATTATTAGACCCGAGCGGCTTCTTTCAAAATTAAAAAAACAAAACAAAACCCTGACTGTTTTAATCATACCCTTGATCTTGTTCCCGTTTAGTGGTATTTCCTGAAAAACCCAATTATTTTGATTTTTTTTAAAAATTATCCTAGAATTAACAAAAATTGAAAGAAATCATTACTTCTTTCAGAGAGCAGCTACTCTCAGTAAATGTTAATCCCACACAGCTTGATTATCTTGTCTGAGAAATAAAGCAATTATCAGGTGATGGTGCAATTCACCAATGAAAATCTAAAGATGACACCATGAAAGCATGTGATTTTCCAAATACACTACTTGAATTATTTACATCAAAACAATCCTCTCTAAAGCTAAGACTACTACTCATTGGTTTATTAGAATGATAGACAAATAATTAATAATAATAATGTTGTTGCTATGTCTAAATGTCCTATTATTGATGGGGGTAAACAAAAATAAACCCTGGCTTCTTTCTAGGCTCTGTTGAGCCTTGCATTCCTTCAACTCAGTAGTTATGGCTTCATGAGTGAAATTTTAACCAAATACACCAGGAAATAGTTCATGCATACTATGTTGGCTAGACAAAATTGGGACTGTGTCACCATGGCAACCACAACAAAAGCAGTTGTAGTCTTTTGTTATAAACTTACCCAGTATTTATACCTATCATAACCAAGTCATGTTTAGTGCCTAAACCTAATCAAATGTCTTTTTAATACCTAAAAATAAGATAATATAAATGATGTGTGAATATCTGTAACATGTACGCGTCAAACTTGTCTCGGGTGTGAGTGGTGAAATGATTTGCTCCACCACTGACCCCTCCATCCTAGAAAATATGAACTTTTTCGCCTTTTACAGTGGAAGATATTGATTTTGTGTACATGGACATGAATCAGTACAAATGAGGCTGGACAGATGAAAAATCTTGTTCAGGGACATGAAAATGACATTGGAAAATTCATGCTTAGGAACATGTTACATTTGTGCCCAGAAACACAAATCAGTGGATTAGCGGTTGTGACTATTTCACAAACAGAGACTGCTTGCCCCATCTTATCTTAAACCCTCATTATCCCCATTGAGCTTTTGGCTCTAAGAGTGCAGGCTTAATTGTGCTGTATCCAAAGGTACAGTGTAGGATGAGCCTTCAGCTATCAGGCTCCTATCCTGCAAAACCGGCGCTCAGTTTGGTTTGCAAGAGACAGTTTCTCCCCCTCTAATTTTAAGATTAGGCTACAACTTTCCTTTTTGCTTTTAGTTAATGCTGAATCGGGTGACAATTAACCATCCCTTAATTCTACTGCTATAGGCTCAGTCTGCTGGGGGACCTGCAGTAATGTACTGAGCACACTGCACTCCCCTCCTTTACACTCCTCATGTCACCTCATGCAGCTCTTTAACTTTTGTTTATGCTTTCTATGCATACTCGTTGCATGTCTTTAATATTGTAGCATCTTTAGCTTATAAAATTGAGAGCACTGAGATGAGTGAAGTGAGAAAAGATGGGATCAACTCAACTGAAGGTAAACTGGTTGTGGTTTTCTTGCTTCAAGGTCCAGGTTTGCCATGAATTTCTGAATTCCCTTTCGCCTTCTATTACAGCCCATTCAGAGGAAAATTTTAAGTCTGCAATTGTTGTGCAATGTGCAGACAGTCTTGCAGATCAGAGTTCACTTTAATTCGACTTTGACTGTGACCCTTTGCTATTCTGAGGGAATCCTTTCTGGTTTTAATTAGAGGGCATTAATTAAATATCTGCAATCCTCCTATTATGTTATTACATTGCAGGTTTTTGGAGAAATTTAAAGGCAAAATATCAAATAGAATTTTACTAACGGCTTTGCAATAGTAATAAATTACTGGTGACATCTGAAAAAAGATGAGAGGGTAACTAATCATGACAAGATAATAATAATCATGAACATAGTGAACACAGTGAAACTTGCTGTCCTCAAGAGAAAGCCTTTCTCATTCTTCCCACTCAGCATGTGTGTGTTGATTTGCTTCTTCAACTTGGCAACCACACGAAACATTTGCATGTTTATACACTATATTTGGTTATTTTAAATGTATCCTTTACTATTTGGTAGCAAAATCCTGGTGTCTGGCCTGTGTTTCACACTTTTAGTGATGTAATGTTTAAAACATTTCCTTCCATTCAATCCACAGTCAGATCTTTAGAAAGAGAGTGGATGTTACTGGTACGTCACCTACTTTCAAAATGCACAGAGGAGAGGTTAAAGTCTGATGTGGTTAAATATTCAGCATCACTTGTAGTGTAAAGAACAATTTTCTTATTTGACAAAAATGTGTGAAGCATGAGTTCACACTCATTCTGACTTTATCTGCCAAACTATTACTGTGTCATGTATTGTTTTGTAAATCTGTGCCAGATTTGGGAAAAACAAATCCTCTTGGATTTCCTCAGAGCATAAAAATTGAGGCCTAAAAACAATATTAAACATTAAATCACATCAGTAGACTATTAAAAGTGAAGCATTGCATGATTCTGTATTTTTGTAGTTATCTGCATAGAGCAGGAATTATATGTCATACTGCTAACCTTATTTTTCACAAGCATATCAGCGCTCATATTATCTTTTCCCTCTTCAATGCAATGGGATTATAATTTTAGTACAACTTTGCTGTTGGCAATCCAAGACCATTTAACTAATCGAAGATTTAATGGCGGCTGTAATGTAGGACTGCTAAACTAATCCACGTCAGGCATATTCAGCAATGAATTCAGCTACATCGTGGCTGCAGAAGTGACAGTAGCTAAGATAAAAAGCTTGTAAAGCTTGTAATCCTTGAAAAGTAATGCCAACACAGTACACCAAAACTGGAGATGTTAAAAACGTGCTTTCACACATCAGCAGCGATACGTGCATAAATTATTTGGCAGGAAATGCTTCAACACAGTTGCAATGTGATTATTATGGCGTACAGAAGTAAGAAGTAAACACGGATCATTAATCTTTTATTTATTTATTTACTAGCACAAATAAAAAACAAAAAAACAAACAGCAGCCCTGAGTGTCATCAACTTCTGTTTGTGGCTTTTAATCAAGCTCATTTTCCCGTATAGTAAATGGAGTAAGCTGGTTTTCTTCACTGCTAAAATTCCCCTTAAAGAGTGTCTCCTCATGCACCTCTGGAATGCTCCTGCCACTGATACTGAACCCTGTGTTGAAGGTCTGACCTGGGAGAAATGTGCCAATGGGAATGCACAAGAAAATTAAGCAAGCACTCGCCACAGGCTACAAAACAATGTAGGCTCTTTCACTTAAACACTGATAATCTTTGACATACGCACTGAGTCAGTGGGACCCAGATGTTGATGTTTAGGTGCATGGTGAAGTTGGAGATGTTGCAAGCTGCCAAAATGGACCTTGGATGTCTGTTTTTTTGTCAGTATACTCATGAAAACGTTTACCCCTCATACAACAGGTGCACTTTCTAAGATAGATTAGCAGATAGATGTAGCTTTTTAGGGCATGTAGCTACACAATATTAAGGAGGGGGTTTTATTGTTATGGCTGGTCATATTTGTTGTATTAATTACTGTTCTATAAGTTTGCGGGTGCTTTGTTGTTGTAGAGCTTTCAAACGTTTCTGCTCTGGCAGTTAGGACAGGTGTGATTAACAACGGTTTCGTCAATTTCATTTTTTCAATAACCCTTGTTGCACTGATTAATTACATTCCATACATTGTGATCACTCATTCTCTTATGGGGGCATTAATTTCAAGAGACTTACTCCCTACATTTATTATACTGAGTATTTTCTCCTCTACCTCAAAACGGCTGGAAAACCATTCTCTATCACTGTGATCAGTGAGGCCTAAAAAGAGTAAGCCTTCTTCTTCAAAGTCCCAAAGGTTTTGTTCATCCATTAAGCCAAACAAGTGGGTGCTTTGTAAATGTTAGCGAATGCTGCGCTACTCATCTAAAGTTGTGTCTCCTATCTTCTTCTTCTTCTCTTCTCGCTTAAACTTTCTAGTAGTTATGTATACATGCAAATCTGAAACTACAGTTTTGGTCAGAAGTTTACACACACTCATTATGGACATGGCTGTCGTGGTAATTTCAGGCTTTTAATTATTTATTTTATTCATTTGCTGAAGTTCTACAATATCTAATGTTGACCAGGCTGAGGCATATTAACTTAGTGATCGTGACTGACTACAAAAACAAAATTGCTTGACGCTACTCATTGGACTGAACAATACTGAGAACAACTGTCAATGTCTGGAAGAAAAGCCTATCTGTCACTCTCAGATGAGAAGAAATTGGTTGCAGGATGTTCAAGAACAACCCAGGAAACACCAAGATGCTAACCTATCATTAACTGGAACACCAGAGTCACTGTCCACAGTGAAGCGAATTTTATTTATCCATTCACCAAGAAAGAAGTCCCTGCTCAAAAATTGACACCTTCAAACTCAAATACAATTTGCAGCTGGCCACATGGACAAGCCAAATGCCTTTTGGAGAAAGGTTTTATACTAATTCCAAACTGCCATAGTACGGCTGTGACCCAAATGCAGGACTCAAAAAGAATTAACTACGGAAGCCAGCCTTATTTTTGCTGTATGAAATAACACCAGATACAAGAAAAACATAACTCAAACTAGAAACTGGAAGACTGAGAAACCAGAAACAGAGAGACACTTAATAGCAAAAAGCTACATAGGATAGTATTATGGTACAACACAATGGACAGAGGAAAACACAGGCATACACAGAAGGATAACAAGGGAATCAGACACAGCTGGGATTAATCTGACATAACGAGACGGGGAGGAAGTAAAACTGAATATACTGAACACAGGACAAGGAACTATCAAAATAAAACAGGAACATGACACATTCACAAAGACGCAGACCTGACAATGAGACACAGAGACATGACTGACTAGTGGAACAGAGGGAACATGAGACACAGAGACAAGAGTAACTAAATGTGGAACACAGGAAAGGCATAGCAACAGAAAACTAGAAATAGGAACTCTAAATATAACACAAGTAAAACACAACAAAGAAAACCAAAACCATAAAAAACAACAAATCAAATAATAATATTTGATTTAAATAATATAACTTAAACTGGAATTACACATACTGGGTCACAGACCCTGAACAGTGACACAAATATACTTCACAACTAGTTTTGGAGTGGGTAAAGCTTGTGGAATGGCCTTCCCAAAGGCCCAATCTCAACCCTTTTAAAAATTTGCGGACATCTGGTCAAGGTGCAGCCCTATAAGTGACATTTAACCAAATATTACTGGGAATAAAATATTAAGCCTGTGTGCATACTTTTGACCGTTTGGATCATAGAAAATCCAACATGAATTTAAACTTGTGCACCAAAAGCAAGCAAACAAACAAAAAAAGCCACAAATTATCTTTATCCATGCTCATGATGAGTGTATGTAAACTTCTGACCAGAGCTATACACAGAGTGTTTGTTTTTTGCTCCCTTTGAAGACCATGTGCACTAAAGTGCAAGTCATTGTTCTTGCAAATTCTTACTGGACAATTTACATTTGAATTTTCATGGATGAAATTTGTAAACACAGGTGCATTGCTAGGTGTCCCACATTCCAGTATAACACATTACTATAATGAGTGCTGGTGTCATTACTTTAAAAAGTTGCTTCTCTTACAAGTAATGACTTTTCATAAAAGGAATTACTTTCCAGCGAAAGTTATTTGTATTACTCCATAAAATGACCTGAAATGCATTGTCTTATAAACATCACTTAACAATAAAAACATAGGCTCCAGTCCCACATACCAACACAAAAGCTACACAACAGCAAAAGTTGTGTATTTTTCAGTAACGTAGTAATATTATGCAGGACAAGTGCATGATGGTAAAGTACAAACTCTGACCAGGACAGAAACAACTGCAATATACTGCTAATGCAGCTTTGGCTCTTTGCAAGCATCTGTGCAGATGGCATGCTAAGACAAAGCTAGCAAAGAACCCAGAGTGATGTTAAAGCTCAGTGTTTGCTGATCTAATCCAAGCAGTGAGACACTGAACTTCAACAGGTAACCAAAGCAATGATGAGCAGTCAGACTTGTGGCACTGAAGCCCCCATTTCTACCTCTTCATGTTTCTAAAATAGAATCATCACTTTGACATCTCTTTGGGCTGGTTTTATACACTTTTGTTTTCAAACTTTAACATTAAAAGACAGATGTTGTGTGTCTTCATTAGGTTACAGGTTTGTGTTGTAGCCCAAGATTTAAGTTGTTAACTGGTAATTATGTGACAGTGCAATTCACAGCATGTTAGGGCCCAGCGTGAAGGTAAAGTCATGAGAAGTGTAACCAATGACTTTCGCCAATGAGTAATTAAGTAATGTACTGCTAACGCCTGTAGCAGTACATTACTTATAAGAAAAGTAACAAGTAATGTGTAATATGTTACTTTTATTGAGTAGTGACCCCGGTACTGCAGAGGTGTGGTTGTTAAACTGATTTTTCCACCTTTCCAGGTGTGCAAATTCAAACCCATCATTTTAAAATTGTTTAAATGAATTTATCAACAACAGTCTCTTGAGTCTCTACACTAATCTAAACTGCCAGAGACTGATTCTTTCAGATTTTTCACCACATCTACAGTAACTGTGAGCCAAACACACAAGCTTAAAACATTACTGATTCGAATACTTGCATGGTGTTTATTATTCATTAAGCATAAGCAAGGCTTGTGTGTTGCTCTACATAAATTATTGTTCATGTATTTGGTGTCAGATAGAGACACAGTGTGAGATTTTTAACAGCTAGACCATGCAGTGTTGGCTACTAAAACGTACCTCCTCTCTGTCCATTTAGTTCAACTGCTCCTGTCTCGAAATTTCTGCTGTGCTTTAAACCTGAGTATCCCGTTTTCAGTGGAAACCAGCAAAGATTTAACTCCTCTCAAAGATTTCATCTTCATGTCACCCACGAAAAATAAGATCTCAGCATAAAACAGCTGTAGGAAACACTCTCCAATAGCAATTTTATGATGATTTTTGTGGTTCTGTGCTTTATTAATTTTTTTGTCAAAAATGTATTTCTTCCAGAACTTGAATGAATTAACCGGAGAATATTATCAAAACAGACACAAACTGGCACCACTGTGACTTGAAAAGAAAGATATTCCCTTCTGAGTCCGTGGTAGGCACAAGCTGGTTGCACATAACTATAAAGATGGAGATATGCAGTAAAGGTAGACCCAAAAATTCAGTGTGATGAGGTATAATGTTAATATGCCGAGTAATCCTAATTGATCAGTAGGATTTTCCTCTTTTACAAGCATTTCCCATATGCTTTTCACATGTCTGGACAGAGGCAGGACATGGAGTCAAAGAAGTCCTCTTTAAAACTTCAATCAGAGAGCAACTGGAAAGAGCTGTAATCACAGGGAGTTCGTTTTTGGTCCCTAAAAGCTGGTGTCCAGTAACCAACTGTGAGCGGCAATGACAGGAAAAGTAGAATGAACCAAACTGGCTGTTGGCTTCTGATTATTCCATTTTCAGCAGAGGTGTAACTTCTAGGTGACTTGTATAACCCAGTGCAGATGTCATATGTGATGTAGTTGGGTGGATGACTGAATGTTTGGGGTCCTTAGGGACTAGTAAATGGTAAATGGCCTGTATTTGTATAGCGCTTTACTTGGTCCTAAGGACCCCAAAGCGCTTTACACTATACACAATATATTCACACACACATTCACACACTGGTGACGGCAAGCTACAGTGTAGCCACAGCCGCCCTGGGGAGCACTGACAGAGTCGAGGCTGCCGGACACTGGCGCCACCGGGCCCTCTGACCACCACCACTAGGCAACGGGTGAAGTGTCTTGCCCAAGGACACAACGACCGAGACTGTCGGAGCTGGGGCTCAAACCAGCAACCTTCCGATTACAAGACAAACACCCAACTCTTGAGCCACGATCGCCACAGTAAAGCGCTATACAAATACAGGCCATTTTATTCTACTTTACTTTTTCTCATCACTTCATTTTGCATTTTGAATGGTTCTACAACTTGAGCCTTGTTTAGTTTTAAGACTGGATGAATCATGTTAGCTGTATGAGCAACACATTCACAACTGATCATTTCATTACACGAACACTTAAAACAATATAACAATTTGAGAAAATAGCCCTTTGCAACTTAAAGTGGGAGGAAAAACCGCTCAGCGACATCACTGACATTACACATTATGCTGACATTACATTCATTACTGCGTGCAGTATAATGAATTTCTGAATGAATGTCATTTGAAGAGTCATTAGCAATCAACCAATTCTGTCATTTATGTATGACGATGTGTTTTTATAATACATATTACGTGTGAGGTTTGCATCTTAAAAGAGTGGTTCAAATATACTTCTGTCGCAGTGTTAAAGGTTTACAGATGTTAAGACACAGATCAGTTAATGATGATTGTGATTATGTGACTGTTATGTTGTTACAAGCTAATGAAAAGATGCTACTGTAAATCTGTTGTCACATGAAGGACGCATTCAAAGCCGCCAGTCTGTTATTACAGAGAGCTGCCTGGTTCTTTCTCTGTAACTCAGCTGAGTGCAGTTTCTGATGACTAAGACTGAGAGAGACTGTTCACTCGAGACCCTGCTCACAACCCTCCACCACTACCACCACCACCACCACCACAGCCACCTGCTTGTCATGAACGAAGTCTTTGTGATTGACACAACTCCCTCATCTGCCTTCTCCTCACGTCCGGTAAACACCGTGGCCAAAAAGCAGTGACCTAGTCTCTTTGATGAAAGCAGATGATAAACTTGATAGTAAAGTGTTTCCAGGGATGGCATTTTCATTTTCATTTTGAGCTGGAAATCATCTCAATTAAATCGGCAAATTACAACTGCTGTCATTGACTCACAGTTCTCCTTGAAAACATGGGAAATATCTCAAAGTCATTTTCACGCCCTTCTTTGAAAGCTTCTATTCTGTACTTGGCAACAACACCGTGTATTTTACTCTCTCAAACAGGATACAGAATTACAAACACACCAATAAGCTATATGTCAAGCTATGCACCGTGCATCACAAAGTATCACGCCACAATGACAAGGTGTGAGATATAGCTTCAAACCAATATTAACAAAAACATCATAAGCGTCTCATATTGTTCATCATCATGTGCGCATTGTGCAGGAATAAAGGAACCAGTTCATTTGATTTAACTGACAATAATTAATACTCTGTATGCATGACATTTTCAACCTTTCCTACTAATAAATATTAGAAATAAAACATACTGTATCTTCCTGGTTGTACTATTTATTTAAATCCAGTTTTTTCTTAGTGTTAGTAATTCAGACGGTTGCAATATAGTACTTGTAGGTGTGTAGATGTACGTATTATTACCACATACCCAGGTCGTTTGTATTAGGCTATGTATTTGGTATTCAAGTGGTAAAGCAATGCAAAACAGTCACTTGGTTTTGTGTTTCTTGCGTTGTTTTGTTGCTTTATTTTTGGAAGGAAACTAAAGGCTTTAAGTGCAGCTGCAGGCTGGCCTGTTGGCAGCTGTATGCTAATGGCTTGCCTTGTTTGTGACTTTGAAATCAAAGCAAGTCTTATTCTGGTCAGTGCTGGCCTTAAGGCTGTCAGTTTTACGAATGTAGTGGGGAAAGAAGCAAACAGAATAAAACAAATGTAGTTGCTAACAAAATGGAGATTTCTGGCAACACTCGGGAAACTGTATGCCAGGTATATGCTAAAACCTTGTGTTTAATTCAGGTACAGAGGTTCATGCACAAACAAGACATTTAGAGCATAAGACTCCAAAACAAAAATAATGACAAAATCCCATGACGGCTGATGCAGATGACGTGATCGTCACTGCATTTTTCTCTAATCAAGTGAGTTCTGTCACTTTTTCTTTGCATCTCACACTTCCTTACGCTACCTTCCTCCCTGTCCCAATTCTTTACCTTTCACTTTCTTTTTGAGAGCTTTTTACTCTTCCATTAGTTTTCTATCTCTGAATCAACTCCCCTTCCATCTTCCACTTTCTCTACCTTCCTCTGTTCTCTATCTTTCATCCCTCCTTCCCTTCCACTCCTTGTAGGCTGTGATATGTAAATGCGCAGACAGCTGCTCTCATTCCCCGAGTTTTGATTCAGCCGTTGGCGTAATTAACAGCTCTGCGAACTGTGACTCATCCTGAACTAGGTGAGAGCAGCTCTGTCAGCCAATAAGCGCATTCTTTTTCCCTCTCTGTGCTCTCTTCTTTATGTCACTCTCGCTTTCTCACATGCAGAGACACATAAACTCACAATGCAAAGTATTATTCATTTATTGGACACTTGCACAGCCAACTAATCGTCTGGGGTCATCTCCCAGCAGCTGACTGGTGCATTGTTTTCCTGCTCTCTCTTTTCCCCCTAAACTTCCTGTCATCTTCTTTCTCCTCTTCCTCTTCATCTCCGTTCTCTTTTCGGCTACACCTTGCAGTAACTTCTCTGCTCTCTGGCTCTCTTCTTTTCCCCAAGCCTACTTATCTCTTTAATGGGGATATCAATTAACATTGGAAACTGGGACCTCAAGGCCCCTCAGAGAATTAATGCATAACATCTTAAACCACAGAGACAGCCTCCAAAGCGCTTGTTCTCCTGCACATTTTCTTTCCTCCCCCATTCTTTCAATTTTTTATATGATGCTTTGCTTCTGCAAAAGAAATAATATTTCTGCGAGCACTCATTCTGGGCTTGTTTATACATTAGCTGAAAGTTTCGTGTCACATTTTCATCATTTGGCAGGGGTCGGCGAGCAAGATGGAACACCTATCTCAGTGTGTTGCAAACCTATACTGTGTTTCAACAACATGGCAGGTGTTGAAATTGAACTAAGGTAATGGCCTAGAATGCATGAGTGCAGTGAAGGCAAAAATATTTTATAATTATATTTTTAATATAAAATTACTTGAAGAACAGAATAAATATTTTCATTTTGTTCCTAGTAGGACTGCATTGATACAAAGTTTAATTTAAGATGTTTAGGATTTTTTTTCTTTTTTACCGAGGCCATTTTCCCTGCGGCTGTAAACACACATGGTAGAAATACTCCTGAGTTGGACAAAATAGCTTAGCCTTCAGTCACACGATTGTAGAGAAGCTGCTGGTTGTCACAAAGTGAAATTAGCTGCAAAGAGGGGGCTCCACAAAAAAAAAACAAAAAAAAAAAACACCTTTTGAATGGTTTGGTTGTTGGCAGATAGTAGTCACACTTTTCACAGTTTCACTCCCACTTGGAGAGTGGTTGACAGGTGTTTGCAGACGTCTCCCATGAAAACTACAGGACTAGCTGCACTCTGCTAGCAACCAAAGCAATCACAAGGATATTTTTGGTGCAGAACCATACGTCTCTTTGGAAATAGTTTCACCTCGTGACTGCCAGAAACCTCTGGCAACCATTCATCAATGTGTTGCTACATTTTCCTAGCAAATGGTGGTTGCTAGATGGTTACTGACCCTTGTCTAGGCTTGTCTGACTAGGGTCTTAGATTTCAGTTTTACACATGTGAGAATCAGCCATATACCTTATCTTATATATCATATCAATGTAGTGCAATGTAAGGCTGAATGGGAAGCTTTCAAGATAATAGATCCAGTCTGACAGAGTTCAGTAGGATTCCTTTAACTGCTAAAATAGATGCCAAAGAAATAGATGATCAAAAATGATCTACCGGAGAAGCTTGTTGCAGATTAAAGTTGCAGATCCTGTTTATCTTTGCATGGTCAAATTAATGAACTAGTTTGTTTAAAACCAAACCATGTTATTTTCTTCAATTTAACCACTTCATTTTAGTGCTTACACCTAACAATACGGTGACAGAAAAGGTAAGAGATAGGTCAAAGTAAAAACAAGGTTTGCAGGTTGATATTCTTCCTCGTGCCGGAAAATTATGCTTAAGCGCTGTCTTGGTGCATCGGAAAATGACTCTAAGGGCCTTGCATTAAAATAGTGAGAACAGGATCCTGAAGAAGATAGTATGTGATGAATGATCGATGAGAATGGAATGTGCAATTTTAAATAAAAGGTAAGTTTGTAAGGTTTTTTTGGGAAATAATAAATTCATTATATTGACGATACTCATAGTGGGTCAGCTATTGCACCGAAATTCAGAGAAAGGACACGAGAGAGAGGCCTGTGGTTGGCTCAGAAATCAGCACCAGAACACTGCAAACTCAACAAAGAGAGCATTAAAAAAAGGATATTTATTAAAGCCTATTCAGTCCAACAGTTTTTATATTTTTTCCCATACATTATGATTAATTATTCCTATAAAAGAAGGAGGCTCGTGGTATGAAGAAACCATGCTCTGAAACCCACCATAAACCCGGGCCTTCGCACCAAGACTTTACATAAACACCACATTCTGTCTACTGTGCATTTGCTGGGAAAGTAAAAACCTAAATAAATAAATTAATAAGTCCCCGTGACATGAAACCACCCTCAAACTTTACATTTGTTCTCACCGGGTATTATGATGAGAGAAGCGGGTGAAAACAGATAAAAATATTCTTTAGGTGACTCCCAGGAAGATACGGTAGTGTCACACCGTGCCAGCTTTTTTTTTTCTTTACTTGCAGACATGTCGACATGTCATAGCAGGGAAGTCGAAGGTGTATTTTACAGTATTTCAGTTAAGGAAGATCCTGCATTCATGCATGCTGGTTTACTGCCATGCCGTACTGCAATCCTTAATGGAACTGAGTCAGCAGTAGTGTTATTAATTCCACCCGCGCTTTTCCTGCTGTGACAAGTCAAAATGTCTGCTGTGATAAATTTCCATATGAGGGCCATGGAACTGAAGCAGCTGATGAAATGTATTATTTACTCCCGTGAATCTTGTCCTGTGACATGTCTGTCAGTTTGATTTGTGTTGTGACCTCAAGTTAAGACACAGAACAGGCAGTGGACAAATGCTTTAGCACTGAGGTGGACTCATTTCTGAGTAAGCACTTTGTCACTTTGTTTACATAAGCTAGCTACCAACTTATTTTGAAGCTAGATAGCTAAAACTCATTTTGATCTAAGCTAACTGGCCATCTTCTCAATACATGAAATCTCTGGGTGTCTGTCCCTGTTCTTTTAATTCCCACTCTACCTGTCGCTCTCAGTTCTAGTTTCGGGATATTCCATCCTTGGGCGGGGCTCCCTTACGATCTGATCTAGTCTAAAGACGTGCTTCCCGTATACTCATCACTCCTCTGGATGAAAAGGCAGCTGAAACCTTCACTCTTTGCCACATCATTGTCACCCTTGTCATGTTTTTCTCCAGTGTGTGGGCTTTGGCTGGATTCAAGTTTCTTGCAACTTGAAGAAATCCTTCAAAACCCTCTGCTTCAAGTTGAACTTACCTGCAGACCAAAACCTTGCAATCCCTCATCAATACTCACCTTGGAAAGCTCACCCGTACGACCACTCTCTGCCACTTCAGTCTTCCCAAACAGTCACCTGACTCCCCTATGAGCAATTCAATAAAAGGATTCGAGTAAGAACTCGAGCCAATTCCAAAATACACAATTCAATCCCCAGACTTACTGAAACATCACTAACCCGTGATCTCCTCTGTCACAGAGCTCTGGCGCTACGCTCCTCAGCCCCTTCCTGTGCTGCAAACGCTCACCTGCATTATACTCGCCTGTATACAGACAATATTCCTTGCTTGTGTCGGTAGAAGAGTTAAACTTGTGTTGGTCTTCATGGTTTTACTATTGAGTTCAATCATTCTTGTGATTATGACACCAACTCCTACACAATCAGGAGTTGAGAAACCAAATTTTGCACACATCTTAGGGCCCTGAAGCTTCTTACTTACATCAGATATTATGACATTGTCAGGCTGAATAGCAGCCACTTAGCAACAAGTCAAAATTGCCTGTTTCTTAGCATTTATCGAGCTTTAGACCTTATAAAAGCACTCTTATCATTCTTTTAATTTCACAACAATGACACCTAATTTATATCCACAAAAGTTGAATTATATATGATATAATGTCACCTTATAAAACTATAATATAATTTTAATTTCATGGCCACACTGCAAAAAATAGGCCAAATAATATGTAAACCCGTTTCCACCATTAAAAAAAAAGTATCCATAATTCGAAATTTGGAGTTATCTTTCTCTAAGTTTCGAGTTAATAAGTCAAAATTTTGAGAAAAGCACCTTGAAATTTTGACTTAATGTCTCAAAATTTTGAAAAAAGTAACTCAAAATTTCGAGTTAGCGCTGCCAATGAATGACGTGAACGATGTCGTTCTCTTGTTACCCAGAAGGATATGGTGCAGAGGAATGCATGAATGCCATGTGATTCAGCTTATAATACAAGGATTTCATCATTTGTGAAGCCACCCTGAAAATACTCAGCAATTTGTGCATTCATGACCGGCTGTAATACTGGTAGCTTAGCTGTAGCAGTTGTAGCTGAGGAAGGA
Source organism: Neolamprologus brichardi (assembly GCF_056152115.1). NCBI lineage: Eukaryota > Metazoa > Chordata > Actinopteri > Cichliformes > Cichlidae > Neolamprologus > Neolamprologus brichardi. The sequence goes on from NC_142109.1 coordinate 19,956,523, forward strand.
AGGAAATGATGTCATTCATTACTGATTGGAAATTTTGAGTTGCTTTTCTCTAAATTTTGAGTTAATAAGTTGAAATTATTTTTAGTGGCGGAAGCTGGCTTCCATAAAATAATACTGTAGCATGTGCATGGAGTTTTAGGAACATTAAAAGATATAGACTAAAGGCTTGTATTGCTTATGATAACAGGTACAGAAGACAATTTGCTGCCACTCTAAGCTACATATCACTTAAGAACATTTAAATAGCCTTTCTGACATGGATGAATATTCTCCTCACTATTGTTACCAGAAATCCTCAGAACTACATATACAATTATTACTCTTACATTAGTTTACACCTAAAATATAAAACATAAAATAAATATTTCTAACTAGTGTGTGCAATGAAAGCTGTGTTAAGAAACCTTGCATGTGTGGAAATTAGACGTGTATCTGTATTTGCCACACTCATTGAAATGGCAGCTCAGTTGCCTTTATACTCTTATAACCTTCCCCAAACCCTATTTTTTTATTTCTGTTTGAATCTTAGTTAGTTTAAACTCAGTTAGCTTCTAATAAATTGTAATAATTTTAACTTGCTTATTGTTAGATTATTTAGTTATATTTTATGTGCTACACACACACACACACACACACACACACACACACACACACACACACACACACAGTTGGGGAATCAAAATAAATTTTCAAATCAAATGCTAAAATGGGTCAGATTTGACCCGGAAAGTATGTATGGTTGAAAATCAAGAAAGCAATCAGTATTTTTGGATTTATTAATCAAGTTCTTTGCAGTAAATTTCAGTACACAAGAAACAAAATACTATAAATCTTATTAATCTTTGGTTTAGTTGAAAAGAAAGTACAGTCTGCAATCTTCAGGATTACTTATGGTGTTAAGGTGCTCCCTCCTCTTCCTCAGCTGAAAGACGATATTGTAAATATTTACTTTAATCTTCTATATCCAACAGATTGACTTGTCCTTACAGTTTAAGGTCCCATTAGGCTTTTATTTTCCGCTGACTCAGTAACAAAGGTCTTAAGGTCAACAGTGAAATGACATAATCAATATCTAAATGGAGTAGCAGTTGGGAGGTGATGAACTGTAGTGGCAGCACAGGATACGGGCTCATATTAATGGCATTATCGATTTTCAGATTCATCTAGAGATGTTCTTAAAACTCACCCCCACTTCACCTTCTTACACATAAACAACCTCTGGCATTATAGGTTTGGACTAATTGTCTGAGAGGTTAAATGTTTGCCAAAGCAAAATTTCCTCCCACCAAATATTTCATATTTTAAAAAATAACAAATGCCAAAAAAGAAGAAAAATACGCCAGAATTTTATACCTATAAAACTTTTGCAAACACACAACGAAAACTTTTTACTTAACCCATCCAACCACAAAAGGCTTGGTCCCATTCATATCCCATACACTCTGAATTGGATCAATAGTGACAGGATCTGCTGCTTATTCCTCAAAGGATGTCAGCAGGAGAGACCCTAATGTATACAAAAAATGGCTGCCCACCAGTGTAAGCTGGAAGGCTAACATATAAATATATAAAGGTGCTTATCTCGATATGTGTGTGATAACATGCTTGATGTTACTGTGAATACAACATAAGCCAGAGGTCTATCAGATGGGAGGGGTGCCCGTTTCTCTGTGTGTGTGCGCGCATATTTGCTCGCGTGCGTGAGAATGTGCACATGCGTTGTCTCTTTTCCCCTTTTATGGCGTTTGAAACATTTTTTTCTTACTTAAACCATGTTGCTTTGGTACCCCCTGAGCTTTCAAACCCCTGGGTGGTCGATATGGCCTAGTTTTTGAATTTCCTGCTGCACACGGAGAGGTACACAAACAACTGGCACACATACAATGCACAGTCAGCCCCACTCGCACAGCACAGATACACGCGCAAAGCAATACAGACGTTGTAAGTGAATCGACAGAACATGTATGACAGGGCTTTGTTCTTTCCTTTTTGGATTCCACGGAGGACAAGAAAAGCATCTGAAGAGGGAACGGGAAGATGGAGGAAGGGAGGAGGTGAATGTAGAAGAAGGGGAGGAGATGAGGAGGGAAGAAAAAGGAGAAGGAAGAAAAGGGGAATAAAGTATAATAATGTGTCACAGTATATGGAGCCGAGCCAAGACACACACTGTGAATAATCTGTGGTGGGTTTTTGCTGAGCCGGTTGTTGTAGCATTAAAAATATAATGCCAAATATGTCCCAGTGTCTGGCTTGCCTTAATGATGGAAGCCCAGGGGATGGATAATTAAGGCAGAGGGATGGGGAGTTTGTCTCTATACAGCTTTAATAGTCTTCCAATGAGTCCTATTCAAAGGTATTGTGGAGAAAATTGAAATTTTGACCTTATTTATGCTACTTTATAGAAAGAAAACAATCTATAACAGAATATTCTTCACTGAGCAGATTAAATTGTTTTAAGAGTGTTTTGTATGTACAAAACGCACATACTGGTTTATGTAACCCAAAAGGTGAAATTGCTCTTGTCCTATTTTTATACAAAACATATAGCACACGCACACTCATTGCATACTCAACTAAACCTGAAACATGGGCAACGAATTACCGCTTATTATTTGGGTATTTCATGAAAGAGAAAGAAGATGGACTGATGGATTGGAGTGCAACAGTAGGCGCATAGCAATAAGATTCTTCACCTTGAAATCCAGGTTTAGACCTAAGTCTACTGAAGAGTTGAGTCCCAGAGTGTCTTAAATAAACCGCTCTGAAGCCAACACAGCTTTATCAAGGAAAAGAAGGAGTCTTAGACTCTAAATCCAAAAAGTAAAAGCTTTTAATGTGCACTTCTGCCCTTCTGTACGACTTCCATTGTGTGTCCTTTCAAGGAGAAATTAAGATGAGTTCATTGATTAGCCAAGTATGTAATCAATCACTTGACTCTTTGATTCACTTACAGTGAATATATCTTAACACTATTGTCTCTCTTGGTAAAGTTTAATTGAATTAAAAACAGAGAGCTGTACATATGCTGTGGAACCTACAGAGCTCTAATTACAGAATATAATTATTTTCACACTCCTGCTTATCGTACAATGCAAAAAACATGTTTAAAAAAGCAGAATAATGCAGTCATACACTGACAGTTTTTATTCAGAAGAGAGCACTCGGATGTTTTAATCACCTTATACACACACATCCCTTTCAAAACCCCTCCTAACCCAAGAGCTGAGCCCAGGAGAGTCCCTTATCTCAGCTCTTTCTCCCCTTTGAATCATCTCACAATACTGCTTTTAAAAAAACAGAATCAGAATGAAACCAAATTACAGTGTAATGTAAAGAAATACTATAAGTAGAATAGTCGGAAGAAGAAACTAAGAGGCAAAGCAGATCACAATGTTATCTGCCCCAAAAAACATTATAAATTGGCAGAACATCTCTCTACTACCCGGGATGAAAAAAAACGCAAACAACAGAGACAGCTCCTGAACAAGTGCAAGCTCAGTGAGCACAATTTGGCAATAGCAAAGCCAAAAACATCATGACAACCAATAGAAATATGTCACCGTCAGACAGGTAAAGTGGAGACACGGATACAATTTCTGCTCAAAGAACACTTTTATTAACAAGTTCAACTGTGACTTTAGATTTCAAACAGCTGAAGTCTCAAAAGTTTAAATACTTCTAATGGAGCCTCATATCTTCTTGCACATATGTATGTAGGTATGCATCCACACGCTAGACCCTCAGGGACGTTGAATGAACAGTAAAGTACGACTGAATTGAAATTAAATGGATTGAGCTTGAATAAAAGGAACCCATCCATCCATTCGCTTCCGCTTCTCCTTTTCAGGGTCGCGGGGGGCGCTGGAGCCTATCCCAGCTGTCATAGGGCGAGAGGCGGGGTACACCCTGGACAGGTCGCCAGTCTGTCGCAGGGCCAACACACAGGGACAGACAACCATTCACGCTCACATTCACTCCTAATGGCAATTTGGATTTTCCAATTAACCTATCCCCACAAGCTGCATGTCTTTGGACGGTGGGAGGAAGCCGGAGTACCCGGAGGGAACCCACGCAAACACGGGGAGAACATGCAAACTCCACACAGAAAGACCCCGGCCTGATGTTGGAATTGAACTCAGGACCTTCTTGTTGTGCGGCAACAGTGCTAACCACCGTGCCACCGTGCTGCCCACAATAATATCCGGGGAACCAAATAAAAGGAACCAAATTGTTATTAATTGGATTTCATACTCTGCTATTGGTGTTGATGGATGGATGGATGGATGGATGGATGGATGGATGGATGGATGGATGGATGGATGGATGGATGGATGGATGGATGGATGGATGGATGGATGGATGGATGGATGGGCCATACCGTTAAGGCAAAGATAAATAAAAACAACAGTACAATGTATCCACATACTGAACCTATACGTAAGAATACAGAGAGTTATACAAGTACAAAGCTGACTCGCACATACACAAACACATGTGCGCGTGCACACACACACACAAACACGCACACTTCATCCCACATGCTCTGTAAATAGAGAACAGGATGTTGCAGACATTTGGGTGTATGAACAAACAAGTGATGCTCCTTGTAAGAGAGTAAGAACGCAAGGAAGGAAGGACAGATGAGAGCGAGTGGTAGAGAGGCACACAGAATCAAGACAGAGAGAGAAACAGGAAAAGCGAGCTGGGGTAGGTGGACAGATGAAGTGGTGAGTCAGGAATGAGATATGAAAAGAACAAGAATCAGCACTTGGAATAATTCTCCTCCTCCTCATTTCTCCTCTCCCATTCTTTCTTTAGACAGGAAAAGTAGGATGAGAGGGTCACGGATCTCATCCTGGACCCAACTCTTCCTCTTCCTCTTCTTCTTTCCATTTTCTCTCCGTCCTCTCTCTCTCCTTTTTCTTTTTTTTATTCATTTCATCCTTATTCACATTGCCACTCTACTACTGTGACTAGCAGCTGTCACAGTGCATTCTTATAAAACAGAAACAGGAGAAAAAAAGAATGTTCACGAGATATAGCAGGAGACAAATCATCTGCGGGCACATTTTTTTTTTTAAATATATGAAAGTGTAATTCAAAAGTCAAATAAAAAAATAGTGCTAGTACAATAAAATACATAACAGCAGTTGGTACTGTTGTCTCACACCAAAAAAGAATCTGTTTGAAAATGAAATAATACACCTACACATATTTTTGTAGCTTTTACATCCTGCTATCATTGTTATACCCCTGTAATAATTCTGCAGTTTTTGACCACAGTACAAAGATCTGTTTGTTCTCTGGGGATCCCGCCTTTGGCTGTGGAACAACAGTCAAGCCCAGAGGGAGATATAAAGTATCACCTGTGGGGTGGGGATGACAGTCAGATAAATGAAACACATTTTTACATGGGGCATTTTTGGAAGTAATCGCTTTAAGCTTGTATGAAGGTGTGAATAATGGGTGTGAATAATTTAAGCATATACAGCATTTGATATACATTGTGGCTGTGACACCATATGTTTGTTTTCGTGCATTTGTCATGTACACACAGGATTTCCTTCATGTAAAATGTGTAGTTGTGGCCCTCAAGCTGTCTTAAAATCATCTGGCCCTCAGCTGGTCTTAGAACTGGGTAAATACAACCTCTGATGAACATCAACACATGATATATTACGCTGTGTTATTATTTATTTAGTGAAAATTAGGGCAAAATGGTGTTTAAAATGAAGTGCCCCTGTTATAGATTTTGGTGGATTTAAGAGGGTAAGCAGCAGTCAGATGCTGTACTGATCATCTGAACCTATCACCTGCAATGTTTGGGTAGTTTGCTGGTCTGGAGCATTCGACTGTGTGTTAACACAATGCCAAGGATGAAAAACATCAGCAATGATCCTAGAAATTGTTGCCGTCCATCGATCTGAGAAGGGTTATAAGGCCATTTCCAAACAATTTCAAGTCCATCATTCTACAGTGAGAGTGATTGTTCACAAAACATTCAGTATAGCTGACAATCTTCCCAGGAGTGGACATCCCAGCAAATTCACCCCAAGGTCTTACGCAGCAATGCTCAGAGAAATTGCAAAAACCCAAACGCTACATCTCAGACTCTACAGGTCTCAGTTAGCAAGTGAAATGTCAAAGTTCATGACAGTACAATTAGAAAGACTATGCACTTATGGTTTGTTTGGAGAGGCTGCCAGGAGAAAGACTCTTCTCTGTAAACAAAATGCAGCAGCACGGCTTACGTTTGCAAAGATGCATGTGAACAAACCACTAAACTTCTGGAACAATGTCCTTTGGATAGACGAGACCAAAGTGGAGATGCTTGGCCATAGTGCACAGCTCCACAAATGTGAGGCCATCTGCCTGACAGATAAAACTTGGCAGAAAGTGGGTCACAAAACAGGACAATGGTTCCAAGCACAGCAGCAAATCAGTGACAGCTGCAAAAGCATCAAGGTGTTTCAATGGCCCAGTCAAAGTCCAGAACTCGACCTCATTGACAAGTGGTGGCAGGGCCCTATGAGAGCTGTGCATAGATGAATGTCCACAAGCCTCAATAAACTAAAGCAATGTTGTCAAGACGTGTCGGCCAAAATTTCTCCACAGCAATGTGAGAGATTGATAAAGTCATACAGAAACCCATTATTTCAAGTTATTGCTGCTAAAGGTGGTTCTACAAACCATAGCATGCACTCTGTTCCCCCCCTCTGCTTCTGAATTTTGGCTTAGTTTTTGTTGATTAAATAAACGTAATAATAATGTGTGATAACCTGATAAGACTCAGATAATTTTTCCCTTTTATGTCCTGATAGATAAAGTCTTAGAACAGAAAGAGGGTGTACTGTCTGCTTCACATGATTACATAATGTATATGTAAATATTTAAAACAGTGCATTTGTGATTTGTGTTTTACTTTTTTAAAACTTTTTTTGACACCAGAACTTTCATCAACTGAGGTACAAAAGGTTTACTGAAAGATCCCAGATTTCTCTAAAGCAACATTTGTAGCTTTTAGAACATGAATTGTGTATAAAATATAGTTATTACTACTCTTTATCTCTCTCTCTCGTTCTCCCTTCTTGTGTTATCCAAGTCAGACTTTCTGTGTAAGGGAAATAATTGGCAGGCTGTATAATTATTGCTAATCTGTGTGTGTGTGTGTGTGTGTGTGTGTTTGGCAAGACCATCAGCCCCTTGTGGTTAGAGCGTGCATATTGACTATTACTACTATTATTATTATTACTATTATTATTCTTGTAGCATTTTTAGTGCAACCCTAAACATGCCCGAGTCGAATTGGAAATAATGTTTTAAGACCTTCCATCGGCTCCTGGGATATCATTTCTGAAGCAAAGATGTTCTGTGCTCATATTTCGACCTACTAGAGAAACTTTCAAGTGGTGAATTTTTATAATTCACTTCCGTGGGCTCGTCTCTCTCTCTCTCCCTCTCTCGTTCTCTCTCTCTCCCTCTCTCGCTCTCTCGCTCTCTCTTTCTCTCTCTCCCCTCCGGAGCTTATCTCTGTGCGCATCGTCAGCATCAGTTTGAAGTCAAATCTGACAGCCGCTGCCTTTCCCGGTCCTTTAACGGTCTCTTTTACTCTCTGGTGGTCATCCCGCCTCATTTAAGAGGTACAGCCCCGGATTACAAAGCTATACGTGTGTAATTATTGATCTACTTTTCGGGTGGGTAGGTGGGGGGAGATTGACCTCGATTGCCGCCCGAGATGTGGGAATCTGGCTGACGTGCTTTTTTGTCAATGTGGTCTTACCTTTTCTCTTTGCAGTTTAGTCGGGACTGTGGGACCGCATCTGATCGCTGTCTTCAACTTGGGGCGAAGAAAGAAACGGGAAACTCCTCGGGATTCTCCATACACCGCGCGCTGATCTGGATATTGTGGTGAGTACACTTTGACCGGAATTGTTGCTTGATTTTTTTCCTTCCTCATTTTTTGCGGAAAACATCCCAAAGTGCCCCATTCTGGTTCGCTGTAATGGTCCATATCGGCAGTGTGTTGAAACACCGAGTACTTTTGTCTTTTTCTTTTTGGTTTATTCTTTTAATAATCACCATCAGATACTTCAAGAAGTGTTTTATGAATTGTCTTTTTGTGCCAAAAGCGAGCGTGTGCAGCGCAGCTCCTCCGCTGCTCCCTCTACATTTTAACTTCTCGCTTATTATGCATGGGACTTAAACGTGGCTATTTGTGACAATTAGAAGTGGTGTCAGTATTCCACTCACGGACGGCGGTGAGAGTAAAATACAGCCGGCCGGGTGAGGGAGTTGGGGGGTGGGGGGCAGATTAGGTGAGATGAGTGAGGAGTGTGAGAAGAAAGGAACGCAGGGATCCCTCAGGGAAAGCGCTGCTTCCCTCCTTTTTATGAGGGGGATTTTATTAGTCTTTTTATTCCCTACAATGATGACATTATCTGATAGTGTTCTAAAGCCTCTACTTAATATGCTATTATTGTCAGTGCCATTACTACTCATTATATATATAGTGACATCCTACAGTACAACTGCCTGTGCTGTAGGCACAAATCTATGAGGCCATTTTCTGCTTTTATTGTCCTGTTTATCAATTAAGCTTGTCTATAATGGAAATATCACACTTCCTCCAACATAAAACATTACTCTCCCACACACCATCCGTTAGCATCTCACCTCCCACATAGCCACACTTGCTGTCCACAGCCGATTATCTGGTTATGTGCCACCATTTGCACTAATAGAGAGTCCCTACTTAATGTAATGACAACTCTATCTGTCAGGCCATGCACAACAGAGGGCTGCTTAAAGGCTCATAAGCGGTGTCATCAAGGCCAGATTGAGAGGCCATAAAGACACAGAAGACAAGACAAAGTGCCTTCAGAGGTTGTCTGAGTAGTTTTCTGATGTGGTTTATTGTCCGAGTACAGTATGGGGCTGTCATTGTGAAGCATGCAACCCAGAATGTGTGTGCCCCGATGTGTGTGCGTCTTAGTGGCTGTTTGTGTGAGCCGGATCTGCTCAGTCATGTGTGTGCAAGGAAAGAATAAGTGAGCATAAAGAAAAGAGGGACAGAGAGAAGGAGAGAGAGGGGGAGAGATTATGCTAACTCAAAGTATTGAAGGAAAAAAGAAAACCCATGTAAGCAGTTTTTCTTTTTAGCCTATATATTTATATATTTAGCTGTCAGGGTCTTCACTGAAACACACTTGGTTCTTTTGGCTTTGACATGTTTGTCACCAGCTTGAGGTGTATATGAAAGAAGGCCACTGCTTATTTTAGCTATACAACCTGCAAGCATAAACAAGAAGAGGCTAAGAGGACTGACCAAACAAGAGCATAGATTTAAACACATATGAAGGCAGCTTGTAACTTAGGTGACATGAGTGGAAACTGCTGCACTGGCCGAAAAGCCGAGGGGAAAACGCACAAAGGCCACCGTCTTGCCGCCGGTCGGCGGCCTCAGGATATTCAATAATCAGAATTTATTTCGTGTTGTCTAGCTACATTTACCGTAACAGTAATAATGTATCAAAGAAAATTCATTTCAGTGGGAAAGTGTCCTCTGTCGTACCTCCTCAATTTGCCTCCTGCACTCTGTTTAGATGAGTTTCAGTTCTGGGATTCACACAGATGTTTCAGTGGAGAATTTGAACCTCATTGTAGACGTGGACAGGCAATCATGCAACGAGCCAAACATTTAGCCTTTATAACCCCCATCAGTTTTTTTTTCGTCAGGTGAAAATGAGATGTAGTCTCAGATGATGTGCTGATATGCTGCCGCTGATGGCAGTCAAGATGATGATGATGATGGCAGTCCTATTGTGGTTCTTCTTAATGATAGCTATAATGCTGACCAGTTGATTATCGCTCACGCTGAAGGAGGTAGGTATATTTACATCACGGTTATGATGCTGTGATGGTAATGCACTACATCTTAAAACAGAAGAAGATTAAAGGCACTTCATTTCCCACAGTGCTTTTCATTTTGAGATATGTGCAAGTTCTAGTGTCTTTGAGCAGAGGCAAACACCAGGTTAAAGGAAGAAGTTAAGTATCTTGACAGCAAGACAAATGTCCCTGCTTGTATTTGGTGGCGTTATTAAGATAGTGGGCTGAGAACATCATCACAGTTTTTTAGAACATGACAACCCATGCAAAATGGTAGAGGCATACAAAGCAAATCCTGATTTTTTTCCATGTGACAGATTGGGTATGTTTTTCTTTTTTTCCTTTCCTCCGGATGTTGTTTGTTCTCTCGGATGCACACTTACTAAATCACACATAACAGCGCACACACACATGTACTTATGTGCATTATCTAATTTTCAGCATGGACAAATATGACAACGAGGAATGAAGAATTTAACACCAAAAACTCATTGATGCAGGCCCACAGTCACATTTGGTTACATACTTAGGTAAAACCTCATTGTGTCTTTTGCTTATCCTCCACCCATTCTGTCAAACAGAACATGGCCTTGGGCTTAAAAATATCTGAGTACAAACACAGTCATACTCACACGGACACACACAGTTTTTGCAGGGACAGCCCTGGCGTGCTGGCACCAAACCAAAGAGGTGGTGATAACGAGGCTGAAGTTAGTTAGGATTTTAGCTGCGCCTGAACCTCCTAACACCCTTTCTAAATCTGATTCATCCCAAAATGAGATGTTTTTCCAAGAGAAGGAGATGAAAATACTCTCTCTTCCTCTGTTTTTCCTCTCCCTCTCTTCTTCCCTTGCCAGTTGAGCTCATCCACCCCCCCCACCCCCCAATCCACCCAGCCTTCTATTACTCTCATACTCTCACACACTATCTGTTTCACACCCCGTTCCTCCCTCCCGTTCTCTCACATCTCTCTCTCCTCCCCTGGCACCTCGATGTGTTTCTCTTTAATTGAGATGCATTTCAATGTGGTGCAAATTAGCTTTCTACAGCTCCAGCCTAAACTTGCAACGTATGTAAGCGTGTGCCCGTGCATGTATGCATGCCTGTGCATGTGCGCGTGCGTGTGTGTGAAAAAATTCCCACGGTTAAAAGTGAAGGCGTTATACGTTCCTATTCATTTCTCCATTGTGTCTACTGATGCCTCATCTCTCCCACAAATTTACATTTTTAGTACAGCGCTAATAACGTTCGCTGGTTTGGAATGCTTTAGTTCGTCTCTTTTGGCTGGAAGAATTCACTTGGCCACCCTCTATGGATTTGAATTCTGATCTGTGCCTCTGAGAGATGACAGTGCATGGCAGCTCATTAGGGAGAGGGATGGAAGTCAGGAGGGTCAGGAAGGTTATAGAGACATGTTTCAGTTATCCACTGCTTGTCTGCCTCTTTCCTGATCTGATCGAGCGCTGTTTTGCTAAAGGGGAAAGCTGCTTGGTGATATTCTGCAAACATTGCACCATGAAGGCAGTGGTACAGTGTGCCTCACTTAACACGGTAATGGACTGATAGACTGTTAAAAATGTTTTTGAGTAGAAAAAGAAGGAAATTTGTGCATTTTAAGGAAATTATAGAAAATTAGAGAAGTGTTTTGCAGCCTGGGGATTCACAATCCAAAAGGTCAGAAGATAAATATCAGGTGTAGGGGGGCTTAGTGTTAGGTAATTAACAAGATTACAAGATTAGTAACACACATTTTGATATTGCAAATTCAGCTGACCTTTTCTGACTTCTCAGAAATGTTCTAATCTAACCTGTTTTGTGACCATATGAACTTTTCACATCTTTAAAACTCTTCAGACTCTCCTTTAACATATACTCACTGGCTGAAATGCTTGCCCTGCCTGACACTATGTCCCAGGTACGTCTAGTATCAAAACATTAACTTTGTTTAAGTTAAATGATATTTTTAATCCCAAATGAAATGACATTTTCAAAATAAAAGCCTCATGTCGGACTTGCATGCTTAATACCCTTCCTTGCGATATTCAGCTCTGCTATACAACTCCTTCTACTATAACACTCTTTGTGTGTGCACATCTCTGTTTATATGCACATGTGTAGGTGAGAGGTATATGACTGTGAACATGGTGGGGTGCACTTTGTGTGTGCCGATGTATGTGCACATGCATGTGTGTATGTGCTGGAGCAGGAGAAGTCATTAGGGAGAGTGATGCTGACAGTGGGGTGACCTTGGGGCTCCCAGTCTTCCTCCTGTCGATGAAGGGGATGACTTAGTGCCTCCCTCCCCACCCATGATGGCTCATTTATTATCATTAGGCACACAGTCAAAAGATGCTGCTCAGACCCTCAAGACAGAGAGTTACGTCTGTGCATGTGTGCGTGCATGTGCTCGTCTGTGCGTGTATGTTTATGTCACTGAGAGTGAGAGACAACAGGACGGAGACAGAACAGGAAGCCTTATCTCTTATAACTGCTGCATGTCTGAGCATGTGTTTGTCAGCCTGTGCTTGTCACAGGTACGCTTGCCTTCGCGTTAGCTTGTGAACATGTGCTTATCCGTATCTTGACGGCAGACGCGTTGCCTGTCAGTCCACATCTGGCCGTGTGCTTCACTTCTCTGCCTGCGCACCACGCAGTATAAATAAGGGTCTGTGCCATAACCCTAACCTTACGTCACCTTAGCCAGCCAGCGAGCAACATCAGTGGTATATGGCTACATCAGGGCGGCCTCGCTGCTATCGTTTCTCAGCGTGATGGATGGAGACTTCTGCAGGCCAGTCAATACCCAATCTGAGCCCCACTGTCCTGATTTAAGATACAGCAGCACCCAGGTGACACACTCAGAAGCATGCCACTTTAATCACTCTGAACATCAACTCTACACTGCCAAGATTGGTGTGTGGGTGGGTTAGTGTGCGTGCATAAGTGCGTGTGTGTGTGTGTGTGTGTTTTTGTGTTAGTATCTCACTCTGTCCAGCAGTACTGTAATCACACAACGATCGGCAAGTGCTTGCACTTCTGACAGAGTTAACATTTCTTTAGAATGTAAAGGGAGTGACATAAATAACGTATACGAGGTGGGATTTATGCTGTGTGTAGCTTGAAAGGTAGGATAAAACATATATTATATAATGGGGGGTGAAAATTGCACCAAGCCTTATAAGAGGTGAACATCCCCAGCTGTAACCCTCATCACCCATAAAATATACTTCTAACAGCTTTGAAAAGGACTAAATGTATCTGTTGTCTTTATTTGATTCACTGGAGTCATAACAACGTTGGAGTGTGATGTCGTACTACTATATAAGAAAAAGTAGGCAGGGGGGAGATAACTAGACACAGAAGAGACCTGAGAGCACAGTCTGGGTTAATGGTTAAGGTTGATTTTAATGTTGATTTCTCGAGAAATCATCGTAATTTTCAACATTCAACCCAGAACTCGACTTCCCCCTGATCGAGTACCTTAACAAGCCTGTGAAAGCATTTTTTATTCTTTAGCTGCTGGGAGCGAAGGTGTTATATGAAATGAAAAGGTGAACATCTAACTGATGTATTCATCTTTACGTATTCACTATGTGCTTACACACCACTCTGCGTTCAATCATTAGTTATTATTAATCTCTGGCTCTCTTCCTCAGAGTGTTTTTCATCATGTCTTCCTCCCATCACCCCCAACCGGTCGCGACAGATGGCCACCCCCTCCCTGAGCCCGGTTCTGTCAGAGGTTTCTTCCTGTTAAAAGGGAGTTTTTCCTTCCTACTGTTTCTCTGTTTTATTGTACATTATTATCTTTACCTTACAATATGGAGCCATATAAATAAAACCAAACTGAATTATCTCTAAACATTTTGCGCAGGCAGTGAGTTTCGTTTACATTTAATATGTCCTCGCTATTTTATTAACGAAACGTCATTCATGTAATTCAGTTAATTTGCTTTTTTTTAGTCTAATGCATCTCACGTTAATTCTGCTTTACGGTAAAAACGTACTATTAGTGAAAAAGGTGGGCAACTTAAATTCAGCATCCTCGATGTGTAACAGTGTTTCAGTTTACGAGCGCACCGTGCAGGAGAAAAGGCTTCAGTGTGTTCAGTAATCAAGGGAAGATTGTGTTTGCATGAGTAAGCGGCTGGATATCACTGCTTTATCAGAGTAATCTGTTTGCACTGGTTCAAATTGTTCCCTCTTGACATGTCATCATTCACATACTATACATGCACAAAGCATACTTAGTTGTGTATACAAAAACACGCTTGCACACGCGCACACACACACACACACACGCAAACACAGCCCCTCCCATCCAGCCCCTCCGATTTGGCTGTTAGTCTAATTTATGAGGTGCCGTTAATTTGGCCTAAACGCTCGTTGCGAGACCTCCCTCCACTCTCATCCCTTCATCTCTGTATCCCTCCTTCTCTTCCTCCCTCTCATCAGTCACCCGGCAGAGTAAATCAGAGGGGTGGTATTGCACAGCAGGCAATACATAGACTGGACACCTTGACTAATATACCGCTGTCCTTCTCCCTTCCTCTCTCCCCGAGTCTATCGAACTTCTCCATCCCTCCCTTTCTCCATGTCTCCTGGCCGCTGTCTAAATCAAATTTGGCTCTTCTCCTTTTCTCTTTTCCCCCCTCTGCTCTCCTTTTAGAATTGCTTCCCCCCTTATTTCTGTCTACACTTCTTTTACCTCCCTTGTGCACTTTCTCTTCGCTCGTGTCCTTTTCCCTCCCCCATACTTCTTTCGTCCACCACTCTTCCTCCACTCTCTTTCTTCGCTCTCTTACCTTGCTTCTCCTCTCCCCCCATTCTCCTGCTCGTGTTAGGTGTAAATTTAGAACAGAAGGCATGAGGGAATGCTTTGTGTGTTTGTGTGTGCCTACGTGTGTATGTGTGTGAGCGTGAGAGAAACTCTACATGAAAGCTTTTCAGACTCGCCATAAAGCGTTCAGATGGGGCTGATTAAAATCCTAAAGCCTTGGTTTTCATCCACATTTAGGATTCACATGAAATCGAATATACACACTCACGTGCACTCACTTATACACACGTGCACATGCGATTGCACATTAACACGCGCAAAACGCATGCACACACAAGTTTCCCTTCTCATTATCTTCCTTTTATTACCCTCTCTTGCTGCCTACTTGTCTTTTTTTTCTCCTCTCTCGCTCTGTCAAACACAAACACACTAGTGGAAGGTGTTCCCTTCCGATGCAGTGGAAGCGAACAGAAACAACATCAGGCATCCGAGTCTCCCTCATCACTTTACGTCACATTGTTCTTTCTAATTTCATACATTGCACACACTTGGGAGTAAACCTGCGCTTCAACCGCTCGGCACACCTATACATCACTGTCCATCTTCCCACCTTTCACCCCCTCCCTCCATCTCAATTGCTCTTGGTTTCGTGTCTATTTATTTCCCTTCTTTTCTCTTCTCATTTCTCACCTTCGCTCTCTCATGCACGCCTATCTATTGGCCCAATCTTTGTCCCTTCTCCTCTCTCTTCTTCAAAGTTCCGGAGCACAGAGGGTTTTTAGCTGTTTTTCAGTAAATGTAACAAGATCTAGCCTTCTGTTCTGTTCAACACTCCCCCAACCCTCCACCCCCCTGCCCCCTTTTCACAATCTCTACCAGCCCCTCTCTCCTCTTTCTGTCACTTCTACCTCTCTCAGCAGTCTGCTAGTGCACACTTATAGTCGCAAGATAAAACATGCTACCTCTGCCTTATCCCTCTGTGTATTACATAAATCCACCATGGGTATCATTAAGCAAGGCCACCTCCAAACAGTACCTCATTCCATTTAAAGCTCAGACTCTTTGGACTAAATTGACTTGAAGTGGCTTAATTAGAACAGAATAGAATAGAATAGAATTTTTTTTAAGAATAACACAAAAACATACATATTTTTAGATCATGTTTACTTAACAAGTAGGAATAGGTTTATTGCAGTAGCAACAACTAACACTTAAGGTTCATGTATGACCGCTGGGATCCAGTGATGCTCCAGCTAATGCGCTAAAAATGTAAAAGAAACTAACAGCTGCAGGGAATTTCAACTTCTTGCCTTTATTTTAAGCAAAGTTAAAACAGACCGACCCTCACATCAGTACTCTGAAATGTAATTAAAATCATAGTTGAAATGTTCCAGGTACCTGTACAACCTTGCCAACATTTTGCTTTAGCAGTCATTAATACAGCTTAGCTTGGCTCGCTTCGATCCTGAGAATGTTTCAGTCTTTTTTTTTTTTCCTAACTAAAATTTAACTGCACAGAATTTAACATTCAGGCTGCTCTAAAGTGAAAGTGAACCAAACTCCCTGGTCCAAAATCTAACATAAGACTACATAAGTAATACAAGTTGCTACAGAAGAGCTTACTTAAGCAGTTGCTGGCACAAAAATTTGGCTGTTAATTAAAAATGATATACTGAATGTAGCGAGAGCAATTCTGAAAAGTTAAAAAAAAAAATCTGTGAAAACAAAATATTAGGCGCGTTTGTTTTGACTTTTAATAAGTTAGTTAAAAGTTAGTGTACATTTGCATGCATTTCCTATCTCCATCTTCAATAAAGCACTTATTTGCTGCTTTTATACATTAGAACTGTTTCAGTAAATGAGAGATTATTAGGTAAGATGATCATTCAACTAAACATTTATAACCATATATCTATGACAAGCCAGTATCATCTAGAATAGAATAGAGATGTTCTGCATGCTTTATACTGTGCAGAAGAGCAAAGATAATCAAGTGTTTCTTTCATTTGCTTGTTTGAATTATATTGTGTGCTTGCCCATAGAACTGACTTGTGAAATTTTATTCACCAGTAAATATATTCAGATCTCGATTCAGTGTCATAAATCAAGGGTTATCTGCTTCTGGTAGTGCTGCCTGCCTGCTAACACAGTCAGGTAAGAGCAGAATGATGAATTATTATTATTGTATAAAAATATTTTCTCTTACTTGACCCCAACTTGATTGTGAGAGATCACTGGACCCACTCCAGTGTGAAGCATTAAAGAAAAGGTAGTTATTTTAATGTGGTTACTCATGGATTTGCATGTGTGAAACACAAGCGTCGAACTCCCCAGTCACTATGGGTTAACACTTTCAACTTAAATAATTATCCAATTCATAGACAGACACAGAACCTGCAAATCAAGTATGAATCAGATGTGTGTTCTTGTGTGAATCCATTATGTGGCTGTAACTCTGCGAGATCTCTGGGAGGCAAGCCAAGTGTCTCTGGCTGAGTCGCCTCCATTCGCTGTATGTCTGTTCAGTCAGCCACACAGAAGACAGATAGAACTACCAGTCTGCTCACCCCTCCAGTCACACCAATGTAATCAGACCTCAGCAGCCATAAACCACCGGCTATGGACACTCTGCCCAGCCCGCTGTCACACATACTCACACGCATAGAAACACAATCTCAAGTACACAGAAACGAATGCAAGTGTAGAGTCATGCACAAGGACAGATCTGTGTGCGTAAACAGAAATGAAAGCACACAGACGAGAGATGCATGTACGCAAATCTGTACATGCTGACACATACATGCGCAGACTCGCAGCTTTAAGTGAATCATCGAGAGCTGAGTGGTGGGCCTCCATAAGTTTGAGCTTTTTGCCCAAGGAGCTTAGTCCAAGACATTCCTCTCTGCTTGGGCAGGAAGGATGTCTTCTGACCCAAAGGGAATTTTAATCATTTTGCTAAGTGCCACACTCTGCGTGTCTGTGTGTGTGCGTGTAAGGATGGACTACTGTCTGCTCTGTGTGAGTTACAGTAAGTGAAAGCTTGTGTCTTTATCTCCCTCCCGCACTGTCTCTTCCCTTCCATCATTCTTTTAGCACTTCCATCAGTGTCTGTTTCCCCCTCACCACCGCCTGCGTCTCAGGCCATTTTGTGTCTGTTTGTCTTTTTGTTATCTTGTATCTTTTGTTCTCCTTCTCAACAAACTACCGTTCAATGTCTCCCTCGCCCATCTCACTATCTTTCTTCACTCTCTCTCTACCTCTCCAGCTTTGTGGTGTGAACAATGGTGGATGACTGTGCTTTAGGAGATTTACTGCTGGATCCTCTCTCTGTCAGGTGTCGAGACGAAAGGAAAGCGATGACGAGGGGGGGGGGGCTGAGGGGGCCGGGTGGGTTGGTGGGGGGGGGGAGCAGATGGAAGATACAGAGCAGTACACAGGGAGATGAAGAAGGCCGAGAAGGGAGGGAAATGGAATCAGAGGATGACGGCAAAGAAAAGGATGAGACAGAGAAGATTATGCAGGGGAGCATAGAATGAGATAGAATAAGAAAAATGTGAACAGAGTATAGAATAGAAGGAGAGGCTACACTATGTTTTTTAAAAGAGTCTCTGAATATAGTTTGACAGACCAGCCCTGTGCTCAGATGAACGCAGTTTCTCCTTAACTTTCCCTCCTTTTCTCACTTTCTCACATTAACACATCGCAGACACCGGAATTCATTCTGTCAGTTTCAGGTGAAACATGCATTTGCACGCTGACCAGAAACCAATTTGTGTTCTTTGATAAGCATAAAGATTTCCCCATGTCTCATTTTTATTTAAAACCAACTCTCTCAACAATCAAGCCCCGAGGGCCTTGTGAGGGGCAAAAGTTGAGGCTAAATGGTTACTGTGAATGTTTTTCACCCACTAATAGACTAGTTACACACTATACTGACCCCAAAGAGGAAACACGGATACATCTTTAAAGATCTGGCTGAGTGCCATAATGAAAAACAGAACATATATTCACAGATACATTTTATTTCAAGGATGACGTCACCTACCATCACCTTGTGAGCTCTCAAGCGGTGATCATATGTGAATGAAAAGCTACAGTGCTTAGTTATAGGGTTACACTTCATCCATAGACTGTGCAGGTGTATCACACGGACACCTGCTAATTAGTGCTAAGTAACATAAATACTAACATTTTACTCACCTAAACTGAAGCATGCGGGATATTACATGAGTTCAGTTAAACATACAGTAATTATTTTTCAGATAAATAAATATATAACAAGTGTGCCATGAAGAATTTTCTCATATAGTGCAACTTATCCTGCAAATCCAAAAATAACTACATCATAACAGCACAACGGGTTGCGAGGAATGGGCGAGCGGCTACAGGTACTAGTGAGAAAAGGAGATGCAAACAAGGAAGTCACCACTGACGCCTGATTATACAACAAGGCAGGCAATTTATCCTGTTTCGAGGACAGATTTGACATCTCTGCAAAGGTAAAACATCAGAAGATATTTGCTCCTTCTGGATGTTTGTAGAGATAAGCAGTAGGATTATTATACAGCTATTAGCTCAGTGCAACAGATTTGCAGATCATACAGCACTCTGTAGAACTGAGTCTTCAGTACATTGGAAACACACGATTATTTGTGCACCAGTGGTAATAGTTGTGTTTTCAGGTGACTTAATCTGCAAGCACACCTGGACGCATTTATTGTAAAGTGTGTTCACTGACTTGGAGTGATGTTTGCACTATTTAGACCTGTTACACTCTGCTTACACTGAGAACTATTTTCCAAGGAGTAATAGTAGTAATTCGCTTATTATGGAATTACTTGATTTACTAAAAAAAATGCATACCAAGTGTTCAGATCTCGTCTGTATATAAAGAACCAGACAGGATTGAATTATACAATATTATATAATTATCCATATTTCTAGCTTGGATAATATAGTTATCTAATGGTCCTTGGAGCTCAAGGACTTTTTCGTGATGTCCTCTCGAGACTGGAGCTGCATTAGCCCAGCACTGCTTTCTTAAAAGTGGTTGAAAGCACAATTCCTTAAGATTATGACCTGCTTGCTTTTTTATTCCTTCTCCAAGATAATAAAGTGTCCTGTGCTGTTTGCCTGCTTGTCAGCAGGATAAGAATAAACTACACGGCCAAATTTCAAAAATCTTGGTGAAAAGGTGGAACTCGGGCACTGAAGTACTCATTAACTTTTGGTACACCTCCAAATCCTTTATGTGAACATTAGGAAGCAGGACATTGTTCTTGGATCACTCTCTGTGTGCCGTTGTTGTTACTTTAATTCCTGTGCAGAGGCATCGGTACGACTGATACCATTTGCGTTTGTCTGTTAGCAAGATGATTCAAAAACTATCACTCTGTATTTGATGAAAATGGTTTAGAGACATGGAGAATAGGCAAAAAATGAAACGTGTTACATTTTTGCGTAGATCCAGATCACTTTCTTTAAAACTGTGGAATAATAGTTAGAGAGACACTTACTTTCTGCTTAGTTTCAATCAAATATGTTATATTTGACTCCACTTATAAACACGTTACCTAAAAAAACTTCAACCCAAGTTTGGCATCCACATACGAGGAGCTTTAATCCAGCACCAATTTGAATAACTGAACAAATAGCATTACTTGTTAAGCAGTAATTTTAGGTTTCTTTTTAACATCTTAAAACTCATTTTAACATTTAAAACCATTAACAGCATGCACGTATTTCACAGTCAGAAGTCTAAAATACCTTTTTTTTGCATTTTTTTTCAGAGACAGCAAAACAATAACAGTCATGAAGCCACATTTAAACAGACAGATGTTTGACACACGTTCATCACAAATGTGTGCATGCATGAATGACCACCATCGTGTGCTTTGAAGAAAACTAGAAAACCAAAGAAAGGACATGCACTGCGATAGAGAGAAAACAGAAACAGAAATCCTCTGAGGCACCCATCTGTCATAGAAAAAGAGGAGAGGCAAGCTGAGAGACAGGCAGTGACTGCGAATGGTGGTGGTGGTGGTGGTAGGGCAGGGAGGGGGGTTCACAAACTGAAAAACAGCATGTGAGTGTACAGACGTGGACTGTGAGACAGACAAAAAAAGAGAGACAAGGAGAAATGAAGAGATGGAGAGGAGACAGAGACAGGAAGAGGGAGTGAAAGACAGTCAGCTTGAGAGAGTGACAGAGTGCAGTCCTGAGAGGGAGAGTGTGTGGGTGAATGTGAGAGCAGCGCTAGCTAACTCGTCTGTCAATCTAAATCTGTGATTGACACCTCGGGGTCCAACATTCCCCACGTAGCCTGCTGGCTCTTCCTGTCAGGATGTAGGGCATGGGGTCACGCGCACACATGCGACATATAAAGGAAGGATCACATACCTACTGTGAGCTTTGTGATTGGCACACACGCACACATCCGTAACTGAA
Source organism: Neolamprologus brichardi (assembly GCF_056152115.1). Taxonomy (NCBI): domain Eukaryota; kingdom Metazoa; phylum Chordata; class Actinopteri; order Cichliformes; family Cichlidae; genus Neolamprologus; species Neolamprologus brichardi. The sequence continues at coordinate 19,977,638 of NC_142109.1, forward strand.
ATGTGATGTAAATGTGCATATGTATGACTGTGACACGCATGCACTTTCAGCATACACACACACACACACACACATACACTTGCAGGCGGAGGGCTGGCAGAGGTGAGGTCTCCTGCGAGGTTCGGTCTCGCTGACTGGGTCTTAACTCTTGACACGTGACCTCTGACCTTTACACTGTCAGCAACGCAGCTTTTCTCCAGATCTCTCTCTTTTCACCAGATTGTCTGTGTGCATTTAGCCAGGCTCTATTTGTGTCTTTATATTTAATATCATTATACAGCCATTATGTTATTTATTATTCAGCTTCCTGCCCTTGTGTTTTCCTTCTGCCTTACTTTCTCTCACATTATCCTTCTCTCTCTTTCTTTCATGCCAGCAAACGACGATTCTATTAACATGCATGAAACTGTACTTTAACTACTTGCACCGTAGTACGAAGAAGATAACAAGGTGGCAAACTGGGTGAAATTGCTGTACATTTCAATATGATTCTGCACGTCCTTCCAAGTACACTCAGGGTGTTTTCTTTTTTGTCCTGTGTTTTTTTTTTCTATGTCCTTTCTTACAGCGTGAAAGTCAAATGGAAACTTTCTTTTGTGCATGCATACAATTAAGTGCATACATGAAAGATAGTATCAAAACAAAAGACACATTTATGCATATTTAATGAGATGCACACGGCTATAGATTAAAAAAAAACCACAATCAAATTGAAAAAAGGTTCAAGGTCAGATTTGAATAAGAACTGAGAACTTAAAACCTAATGGTGGATAAGTTTTACCACAGACTCCGACCTTGCTGAAATTCAGTGATGTAACTCTGAAATGCTGAAATGACATGACACGTTTTTTTAAAAATCTGTGTGGCTGCATTGTCGATGGTGTGAAAACGACTGATTTCTCCAAGCGTCATTTGGTTCATGGGTAAAAATGAGACGAACCAAGTGTTATACGTTGAATTTTGTGTCTGTATAGCTTTCGTGTCCCTTTAGAAAATGTCACATGTGATTTACATGCACATACACACAAACAGTAATAAGAGGAGGTGTCCATCTGGCAGTCTGTGTATGTGTGCGTTTAAGTTTGTGTGTATGAGTGTGCACCAGTAGGGGTTTGTGACTAATGGGGTCATTATTGATGCTGAGTCAAGATTACTGCTGATAGCAATGGTTGGATACCGACCTAACGAGTATACAAATACACACATAAATGCACACACACACACACACACACACAGTTCCCTCCCTCTGCCTCTTGCTCACATACGAACACACACAAACACACACCCACATTTTCATTTTTTCAGGTTCTCGGAGGTGCACTTATGCACATAAACCTTCCACCTCAGCTAATAAACTTACTCACCCAGACATCCCCCTCGCAACCTCTCGAGACCCCCTTTGTTCTTGCACACACACACACACACACGCATACAAATATTCACATGCTTACACATTTAGACATGCACATCACGCTCTGCATAACCAGACAGGCAGCAAGTGTTTTGTGCACTAATCAGTCACTTCATTATTTTTCCTAGTTTTCCAAGTGCAATATCCATACTCAGCCCCATTCTGTGCATACTCTAACATACAGTGTAGCCGAAAGAAAACCGCGTTTGTTACCAAACAGCTGCGTGTAATGTCCACTCTGTTAAGTGTGCCCCGGCAGATATGCTGTGACAGTTAACCGTGTGCAGGTAATGGGTGAAAGATTTGAGATGAAAAATTTAATCTCAGAGAATTGGAGCGGTGCAGAAAAAAAACGAAAGAAAGAAAAAATCATTACTATGAAGAATGTGAACAAAATCAAATGGGAGCACTTGTTGTGTAGAGTTCAGCGGTGTGGTTAGAGGATATCTTTAAGTTTTGTGGTAACTGTTTGCAATATCATGCGTGAAATATGAGATTTTGGATGCCCCCTTTGAATGTAATAGAATTCAATGATATTCTTAAAGAAAATGAAGTGAGATGTTGTGAAAAGACTCTGCTAAATGCTTGAGTATTGGTGTCAATCCAAGAGTGATAATCTTGACTCAAACCTCACCCTCAAATATACTGCTCAAAAACATTAAGGGAACACTTACATCATACATTGGATTGTGAATGAAATATTCAACCTGAAAATCTTTACCGGCATGCATTGTGTAACCTTTTGAGAACAAAATGATGTAAGAGTAGTCAGTGGAGTCGAGAGCAGAGTTCAAAATAAAGTTTTAGTTGTTCCCTTAATTTTTTTAGGAGCATATAAACATAAATGTTTGAGCACTTATAGGGTTCATTCACCTATTCCTCTCTGCCTGAGCACATTTAACCCAACTCACACTCCAGAAGAAACTAAGAAGTACTTGCCCAAGGATAATTCAATATGCAGACTAGAGGAGTCGGGGATTGAACCGCCGGCCTTCCAATTGGTAGACAACTCCCTCCATCTCCCAAGCCATGGCCACATGTGTGCCTCTCTCCGTGTGCTACGGCAATTTTCGTTGTTCCTGAAAGCCTCTGTTTCTAAATCAAGACTTTTATGAAGTTCTGCTGCCCTGAGCAGACCATTAACATTTCATATCACCCTGGCTCACTCCCTGTGTTGCTCCCATGGGCATGTAGCAGAAATTCCCTCTTTGTATAATCCCAACAGACTTTAAAAGCAGACCATGGTGACCACACTTTTATTATCGGACCTCAGCTGTGTTTTTTCCAGTTTTTTTTTTTTTTTAAAAAAGATGACAATCAGTGTTAAGCATTGACCTCAAGCAGAATCTTTTTTACACGGACTGCACTCCAGTAAATGCTCATTTTGACAAACTGATTTGCATAATGCCTATGGAAAAAGAGGTGTGATTTTTTTTAATCAGCGTAGAAGCGTAGGAAGAATTTTTTTCTCTTAAGTTTCATCACTTTGCCAGACTTTATAGTCTTTTTTTCTCTCACTATGTCCTCACTTTCTTAACATTCACCACTCACTTGTCAGTTCTGAAGCACAGCTTGCCTTAAGTATCGGGGTTCAGCATGTAAGCTCATCTCATTATCCCCGTTTGTGTATGTGTGTATGTGTTTGTGTGTGTGTGTGCGCGCACACTTCATGTATGAGTGTATAACTGACTGTGAGAGTGTGAGTGAGTGATGGGTGTGTAAGCCTCCCTCTCTTGCGCTCTGTTTGAAATAAAGCGACAGATAATCGCAGGGCTCTGGTGAAGCGAGCTCATCTGAGCGCCAATCGATACGGGTGCCATAGCTTCAAAGCAACCCTTCAAAGAGGAGAGAAATAGCCATATGCTCTTCGTGTTGCTGTGTGTGTGTGTGTGTGTGTGTGTGTGTGTGTGTGTGTGTGTGTGTGTGTGTGTGTGTGCCAGAGAGCCAGAGCAAATGTGTGGGGAGAGAGAGAGTGAGAGAACAAAAGGAGGAGATGAAATCAGGGAGTCTCCGTGTGTGCAGATGAAGCTGTTTTCATTTGGTAGCAAACATTATCATATCACAGTTGACACGCAAAGTGGTTGTGATGCAACTGATGTCACTATTTAAATTGGACAAAATCATTGTTTCGTTAGCTGGTAATCTCCTGATATTATGGCTCTGTCATCTTTTATTCAGCAAACCGGCAGCAGCTGTGGCCTTTGTTGAGGAAATGGGCTAGGAGGAGAGAGACACACTCTCTGTCTCTGTCTCACACACACACACACACACACACACCGAGGCGAAGTTTAAAGACTGAAGAAGTGAATAGACTATACACTATACCGAGAGACAGTGGGAACTGAACACTTGCAGGAAGTTAGAGTGTGAGGACGAGAGAATGACAGTGAGAAAGGGAGACGGAGGTGTACAGAGATGTGTTCGTAAGTGAGACTAAAAGAGGGAAAGGGGGGAGAGAGAGAGATCCCCGAACCACGCTGTGTTTAGCAGTGCCATCTCACCTTCCAGAAAGTGAAAATGAGAATGTATTTTTGACTCGTCGGTGGAAAAAAAAAAAAAAGTCTAGAAGTTTGTGCTTGGGAGTGAGTGTTACAAAATATGTGTTTTCTGTGCACTCAGACATGCGTAATTCTATTAAGTGTGTGCGTTTGCGTATGTGTGTGCAAGTTCAGAAAACAAGAGAATGTATGTGTATACAGCATGTGTGTGTGTCAGCATGTCTAATTAGCTGAGACATGCAGGTGTAAAACAGTAATTAATGGCACAACTGACTGACTTCATTATCTCCACATGAGCTTCTCATCCTGGCTCAACACACACACACACACGCGCACGTGCACGCACAAATACAGAAACATTACAACATGCTTCTGAATGTACAGTAGTGTGAGAGAATGTGTGTTTTACTACAAAATAGCAGCGCAGTGTTGACTAGATGAAGTGGACACAATCATTGCACATGTCGCCGTTCGGACACTCAGACACTCATTTAGTTTGCAAATGGACTCATTACTAATGAATCACAAGCTGCTTTAGAGCAGGCTGAGCACACAGTAATGGTTTGGCCATCCTCCAGAATTTAGACACTACAGCGCACACATACACTCAGACACACACAAACGCACACACACGCTTGCATTGACAGAGATTGAGAGTGAGTGTCCAAAAGCGCCAATTACCTTCACATCCAATGTAAGAGAACAAGCTGGAAAGCTAATTATAAGTCCCCCACATGTAGATGGAAACCGTTCAAGCTCTCTCTTACACACACACAGACACACACACTTAGGCCCGTGATATGTGACCAGCAATAGCATTTTCTTGTTTTCGTCTGTGGTTGTTAGCTTGTTATGGGAAATATGTTTGTGACATTGGATCATTAGCATAAGTCATGATACAACCTCTGAGCCCAACTAGCTTTATTGAATCATCAATAAGACTGTATAATTTAGTGATTCCAGTTTTAGCCAGATTGATTTACACTTCAGTACCCTGCCAGGCTTGAATGGGATCAAATGAAATTAGATGCCTCAAAATGCACCATGTTGTCACTCAGTAAGTGGAATAAATATGTTTTTTATTTATCATTCAAGTACTATCAATCTTTTCTCATGGTCGTCTGCCAAGACATAAATATTGCTGATGGTCTCTCTCTCTCTTTGTGTCTCTACCCTCTCTGGTGAGTGAGTGATATGGCAGTGATTGGACAGAGTAATTGGTCCTAATGAACATGTCAACAGACTGTTTCTTTCTCTTTCCATTAAACACAACTGGATTAGATTTACTGTGCTTACTCTAACAGCTTAAAGACTCCATCAGTAGGCCACTTTCTGCACGCACACACACACACACGCACACACACACACACACACACACAGACACACAGAATGGCTTAGCTCAGTAGATCAATGGCCCCTTGGTCAATGTCTCCTTAGGGAGGGTTATCTATCTGCTCCTCACTAATGAAACACTCTGATCGTGAGTGTGTGTGTGTGGGTTTGAATGTCTGCATGCACTCATTGGTAAGATTGATTTTAAATTATATGGATATGGAGTCATGTAGCTTAGTCTTAGGTTAATTACAGAGCGCACCATCATGTATATGTGTGTATGTTGTCAACGTTCTTATGAATATTTAATTTAATTTAAGGAAAACGACATTAGTACGAGTACCAACGTAAAATTGCCGTTAATTTGCTAACTCTGTTTCACTGTTAAGCACTCAATATAAAACCGGGTTTTGAAACCTATAATATGCAAATATAAGAACTATTTCTTACGGTTTACATTCCAGCCACACTTCTTCTTTTTTTGTTACTCTTCACTCAGTGGCCATGTTTTAAATATGTCATGCTGCTACCTGGTTAGACACCCTTTTGCCTTCAGAACGTCCTTAATTCTCTGTGACAGAGATTCAGCAACGTGCTGGAAACAGTTGGTCCATGCTGACATGATAGCATCACACAGTTGCTGTTGATTTGTTGGCTGCACATCCATGATACAAGTCTCCTGCTGAATTGAGATCTGGTGTCTTTGGAGGCCATTTGAGTATGGTGAACTGTGTCCTATTCAAGAGGTGTACCCCGTTTTGATCGTTACTACCAGCAGGAAATGCACATAGTCATACATGGTCAGCAACAATGGCTGTTCATTTGGTACTAAAAGGCACACCGTGTGCAAAGAAAATATCCCTGACACAGTTACACCACTGCCATAACCCTGAATCTTTGGTACAGGGCTGGATGAATGCATGCTTTCATGTTGTTGATGCCATTTTTTGACCCTAACATCTGAGTTTTGCTACAGAAATCAGTCCAGGTAACATTTTTCCAGGTTTCTACTGCCTAATTTTGGTGAATTCGTGTGAATTGTAGGCTCAACTTTTTGCTCTTAGCCGACAGACCCCCAGTGTGGCCTTCTGATGCTTAGGTTATCTGCTTCAACGTTTGATGCAGAGATGATCTTCTGCATACTTTTGTTGTGGTTATTTGAATTGGTGTGGTCTTCCTATGAGCTCAAAGCAGTCTGGCCATTCTCCTCTGACCTCTGGCATCTACAAGCCATTTTCACCCAAAGAACTCCTGCTCACTGGATATTTTCTGTTTTCCCTGTAAACCCCAGAGATGTTAGTGTGGGAAAATCCCAGTAGAAAAGCAGTTTCTGAAATATTCAGATCAGCTGGTCTCACAGCAACAGCCATGCCACATTCAAAATTACTTCATCTTTCTTCCTCCTTCTTTGAACTTTAGCATCATGTGATTAGATATTTGTGTTAATGAGCAGCTAAACACCAGCACCTACTGTAATAAAGTGACTGTATATATATATATATATATATATATATATATATATATATATATATATATATATATATGCTATGTAGCTAACAATTCATTACACAACTTCTCTTCATATTAAGTGAGTAAAATGAAACCTGGGTTCTATTTTAGTAATCTATTTTAATGTTGCGAACTCAGCTAGAAGGCACAGACATGATTTTTAAAGTTTGGTCAACTTTTATAATATCTATGTCAGCATTTCTTACTTTAGCATCTGCTTGTTACAGTTTTTTAATTAGGAAGCAGTTTTCTTGGTCAGTCTTTGTTTATTTTGTTTGGGTTTTTTCTCTTCTTTTTTTTAGGCATGTCAGTGTGTTTTAGCAGTGTGAATGTGTGTGCTATCTCTCTCCAAAGCTTCATGAATTGCAGCCAGGAGAATGTGACAGTGTGAAGTAGAGAAAGTCAGTAGTTGGCAACGGATAAGAGAGAAGAACAATACCTAGCAAAGTAGTATTTTCTGCTTTAAACTCAGGTTTGAAGAAAAGGAAGAAGGATACATGCTGTACAGAGATATTTTTTTTTAATTTATAATGCCTTACAATTTTTTTCTTTGTTTAAATTCTGTTTACATTTGAGCAGCCCCATCAAAACTAAACTTAAGAGCAGCTTCTTTTATTTTTTATTTTTTTGAAGAAAACAACTGTCAAGTGACATTCAGAGCAGCAGAAATGGTTTCACTTTGTTTCCTCTTGTAAATCTTCTCCATATTCTTAGTCAAACCTGTCAAAGCACACCTGCTTGACATTTAAAACTTTAAATAAAATCACAATCATTTTATCGTATTTCATGTAATCTGTCAGTGTAAAACACTGATTAAGTGATGTCATTAAAAATTACTCAAAACTGAACTCAAGAGGTAATTGTGCTTTTGATAACTACGTCCAAATGAATTTCACTGGACTTCTTGGAAATTGTTGAAATGACTCTTTACATCCTCACAAAGAATTATTTTTCAAAATGCATGCAGGCCAGTCAACTATAAATGCTCAGTACTCTATGTGTTGCCGAAGGCAAGGGAATGAAATTGCAGAGAAATGCACAACAACACTGCTTGTGAAATTAAATCACTCCTTCAAAAAATGTCTGTAGTTTTATCTCAGATGTTTTCCTGTAAAGTGGAAAGTTGTTGCACCCTATGGTAATCTAATTTCAGTCTCTCTTTTTTTACCCCTCTCGTCTCCCCTCTTGTCCTTCCCTCTCTCCTTCTGCCTCTCCCCTGTTTCGCTCCTTTTCTTTGCAGTTTGAAGTGCTGAAGTGCTTCTTAAGGTAAGAGTGTCTCATTTCATGTTTTCCTTTTCTTGTTCAGTACTTTTCTTCGTCTGATTTTCTACCCATAAAACACAGCATGCCATCAGCACTTGGCACAGTGTGTGTTTCACGGAACAGTCTGCGTCCTCAAAAATTATTTGGCTCAGTATTCTGCTCACTGAAACACAATGAAATTGTGTTAAGATAACAAAGAGACACTCTGGGTAGCACTCCCACTGCACTCAGCTGGTATAGCCATGGTCTGAAATGTACAGAGCAGAATTAGAAGCCAGTATTACACTGTCCATTGGGATTTTATAGCACGTGTGATATATTTTCATCCTTGTATTAGGCAATCAATATTTTTAAATCAACATATAATGAGAAGCTGTTTGGCAATTCCGTACACAAACTATAATAAAACACAGTAAGTCCTCTTCTGAGGCATCTTACGACTGAATCTGAACTCGTCTGCAAATCAACAAGAGCAAAAAAAAATAAAAAAATAAAAAAATAAAAATACCTTACAGTTTTTAAAAGGCAATGCCAATATTGTTGTTTATTTGTAGACTACAGGTTTCAGCTTTAGTAAATCTCAAACTTATTACTTTCAGGCTGCAATGTTCTGTAATAATATCAGCAGACTCACAATACTTTCAAAAGAAAATTAAATGTGCTTCAATGCCATACAGCTGGGTTTGACCTTGTGTTTGGGCATAAAAGATGTCTCTGTAATATCTGCAATGTCACTGTTATGTGGAGTTCTGGTAAGAGGACACCAAGCACAGGCACTCAGGCAGCATGAATAGGAAAAGTAACTTTAATAAACTAACTAGCAAAAGCAACAAACGCTGTAAAGGCCAGACAACGCTGATAAAAAAGACAAATGGCAAAGTAATCAGAAGACTAGAGATGCAACGCTCAACTGGGATGCAACTGGAATCAGAGAGTTTCCAGTGTTCTTGGCCTGGAAGGTCACATTACCTTTTCATGTATGCACAACACGGGAACAGCAGCGCCACAGCTACATGCTAACATGTTGTTAGTGTAGTAGCCCCTCACTTTGAGTGGAGACAGTATGGAATGTTTGCCAAATAAACCATTGGGGGACTACCATGAAAATGTTTGTAATGACAAACTTAATAAGACACTGAAATGACTATCATCCAGCTGAATATGAACATTTTAAAGATGCTAACAAAGGCAAAGTTGCTAAAGCTAAAGCTATCCAGAGCTCAGCCAGCAGCGTCAGACTGAACAGTGAAAGGATGAAAGCAGAGATGATGGAACAGGTGAAAAAGACAAAATGGTTAATATTCTGTTATCTTTTGAACTTATAACCATACTCATAACTCAAACTCATAACCCTACCGAAAAATGATGCAAGTAAATGATGCTCCTGTTTGGTAAGATAAAATACAGGTAAAGATGATTGTACAACAACTCAAATATTTCTACCCCTTTTCTAAGAGCAGAAAACTTTTTTTTTCAGGTGTTTAAGTGAGAGAAGATCTAGTGACTCACTAAAGTTCAGGGTAAAAGTTTAGTTATTTTATTATGAAAATAAATTTTTGCATTGAAGAAAAGTTTATTTTCGCTTGTATATCCTGTCAATTATGTTTCTTTAAAAGAAAACATTAATCGACAAATTTCAGTATTGGCAGGTCACACTTACAAAAAAAGAATATGAATCAGCCAAGAAAATTGCAATTAGAGCATCTGTACAGAATCTGAAACATGAGGAGTAAGTAAATCATACATCGTGCAATTTCTCCTTTTTTTTCACTCTGTTGAACAACATGGTAAAAATGGGTAATAATAGGTTAACTAAAATAAAGTCACGATGCAACAGTGCAGAGTTCTGTACAGAGTGCACATGTACATTCATATTCAGCTAAAGTAAGCAGCGTGTGTTGGGTAAACTACAGTTCAAAGGTATTCTTTCTCTGTGATAAAGCAGAAATCATTTTTGGAAAGTTATTCATAGTTACAGAAAATGGACGAAGCAGCGTTTTACCAAAAAAAAAAAAAAAGCATAATTTGAAAGATGTTGAAAGAATTTTTAGATTTAACAGTGAAAAGAACAAAAGGTTGTTAAAGGTTTATTCTTTGATTTTGAATGCTTAACACTGGAATGTGTCAGTAACAGTGGAATAATACTAATAATCATGGCAGGCTATGTCACATCTACTTCAGAAGGACAAGCTGAGAGGGATGCCAGTCCAACAAAGAATTTAAGAAGGTTTTTTACCAAAGGTGCAATGTTAATCTTTGGTACAAACCTCAATTATTTGTGTGTGTGTGTGTGTGTGTGTGTGTGTGTGTGTGTCTGTGTCTGTGTGTCTGTGTGTGTGTGCTTGCGTTTTATTGTTATCCGAGGTTGTGTGAAAAAGCATGTGTGTGTGTGTGTGCATGTGCGCTTGGGAGGGCATATGCCTACATCTTAGTCTCTGTGTCTTCCTTGTGTTTGTGTCTGGTTCAGTGTTTTGAGTGGGCTCTGCTGGGACTTTGTGTGGAGCCTCATTAGTGGCTAAGGTTTGGCTGGCGTGCTGCTACTGAAGATACTCGGGGCACAAAGTCATATGTTACTCTACTGCTGGCCCATCTGCCACATTGGCCCTCACTCGATACTCTTGAGGTTTGTTTAATTTTTTTGTGCACGTAAATCTTTGTAAGCAAAAATTCACCAGGCACTGTACTTAAGTACAGTTATGAGGTATTGGTGCTTTACATGTATTTAAAAAAAATACAGTTCAAAAGGAAAAAGTGCTCCTTACGCACTATTAAATGTAAAAAATGTAATAAAATATGATTATTATGGAACAAATGTTTTGCACATTTGATACTGGGTTTCCTAAAACAAAAGTGGAACAACCATGTACCCCTCTGCTATGTCAGCCCTTCTAGTTTAAAAAGTAAGATAATAAACATCTGTGTTAATAATTCATTGTCCTGCTAGGAAGCATATTATAACACTGCTGTATTTCTTAAGTCAGTGTTTGTTTTCGGTATTTTCAGTAACCTAGCACTTTTAAAATGAAACTATTAACTATTATATGACATGCACTAAAGTGTAAATAATTATGATAGGATTACTTTGATGACAGACTAATAGACATCATGCAAATGATTTTTTTCTTTTAATTGTTGACATAATTATATAAATATTTGTTTGCATTTTTCATAAAGGTGTTTTATTTACAGTATTTCTATTTAACATTGCTTTTATGTTCAAAATCAATGGCTTTGGGTCAGCTGAATACCCTGTCCTCCCTAATCATGATGTAATAGGGAAGGTATTGCACTATATTCATAAGGATGACCCACAGCAAAATCGGGCCTAGTAAGCATCAACCATTTACCAAGACAAGAGAAAAGGAGGAGCTTAGCTAGACCATCAACATCAAGCTAAAGGAGAGAGTAGACTAAAGTTAGTGACATTCAATAATGGCATGTTGAGTGAAAAGAGAAGTGCTCAGTGTATCATGGGAAGTCCCCCCCAGCCTGAGCCCACAGCAGCATAACAAAGATTTATGCTAAGGTCATCTGATCCAAAAAGGAACATTTTTACCTAATCTTAAAAACAAAGGGTGTTTGTGTCCTGAACCCAAAATGGGAGCTGGTTTCAAAGGAGAGGAGCCTCTCATTCTACATGAGGAAACTCTAGGAACCATAAGTAAGCTTGCAGTCTGAAAATGACATGGTCTTCAGGGAACCTATGAAAATAAGTTGATATGAGTCAAATATAATCTCTCTTTCTACTCTCTGATAGTACACTCGCTGCAGTATTTTGGATTAACTTTTTAAGTTTTTTTCATCTTAGAAAAACCTCATAATAAGGAATTACAATAGTCCAGCCTAGAAGTAACAAATCCATGGAATAGTTTTCAGTATTATGCTGAAACAGGATTTTGACTTTTCTGTGAAATAGAAAAGGTTTGATCTTTGGTCACTAGCAAATTAGTTACATAATTTATGGAAGATGGTAACTTGTCTCCAAGCACACACCAGCTAGAATCATTGTTAATGATGTAAATTGTGTTGTTTAAAATACATTTAAAAGGTTAAATGATCTGTAATACTAATGGAAAACCATTATTTAGTTTTTCTTAGTTGATCAGAACTGATACTGAATGGAAACAATTTGTCTATTGATCTTAGTGACAGCATGAAGACAAAAGGTTACACTGTACGATAAGGGAAGTTGAATCATAATGAATTTATCCATGACTTCATGCATTAAAAAAAGAATTAAAGGTGAAGTAGACAACATGTTCTGCCTCATTGGCTAAAAAAATATCTATATTAACCTTTCAGTATATTAGAATTTAAGTGGTCCTTGAGAGAATGAGACTCCTGGCAGTTAATGAGGTTTTCATTAAAATAATGAATGGCTTTTTGTGCATTAAGTCATTTTTGAATTTGTGATCGTTCATGTACCTACACACAACACCTGTTAAATATTTTATTTACAGCTTCTGGTTTTTTTTAAGGAAAAAAAATCTCTGAGGGCTACAATCAATTTGATCCAAATGAGTCTTTGCCTTGGTGTTAAATGATACAACCAATAAAAAAATTAATTTACAGTGACGTTGGGTAGGCGATCCAGATATTTGAGCCAAATCAATGATTTTGGAAGGTCACAGTCCTGGGTCAAAACCAGTGCTTAGACCTTAACCTCTAAGTTTTATGTGTCATGCCTAACCCACGCTTTTGAAGTGTGTTTTTGTCTCTTTCCTCCTTCCTCATTTATTTTTTCTCCATATTTCTTGATTTGTATCTCTGCTGTCATATCAAGTTTTCGCCTGTTTTTTTTTCCTCTGTCATCAGTAATTCATCTCTTCATAATCTCATTTGTGTTTTTATTCTTCAGACAGAAACTTGTACCCAGAAATATTCAACTGTAAAATCATCATATTATATGTAGAATTTATGGAGGCATAATGTTTTTTCTAGCACACTGAAATCATTTACTATTAGCATTAAATATAAAATAGACTACATCTAAGAACCTGACAGTTATGCGTATATACAGTTCTGGGCATACTGGGCAATCCAGATGCATCTCTGGATTGCTGGATTAATCAATCCATTAATTTCAACCTGCAATTAGTTGCATAGAGTTGTAGCTAAACGTTGGCAGAGACAGTGGACAATCAATATTTTGTTTCAAAATTATCTGTCTTTGAGGAGCACAATCATGTTGGTATATTGATTAAATTAGTTCACGCACAGGTTGTTAATATCATGCATGTGTTTGAAAACATACACAATATGGACAAATGTACAGCGCCACCTAAACATTACACCTCCAGGAGCTGTGCTGCCATGGAAACCCGTGCCATCAAGCTCCTGGTTCACAGTTTTATGAGTTTTATGCTGATGTTAATGCTAGAGAGGGTTAAAAACTCGGCAGAGCATTAGGAGCTCTGTAGAGAATTGGAGACTCTCCAGAGTCTCCACAATGTACTTTAATTCTGAAACTCTGCAACTTTACGTGGTTTGCCACTTTGTGACTTTGATTTGTTTCAGTTGTATGCATATTTATGCAGTTTTCTGAGCACCAATCTATAAAACCCATGTTATATTTCACTGTCACTTATACTGTGACTTAAAGCTCTGGAAGTTTAAGTCAGATTCAGGGAGGCAAAGAGATCCACTTCCCAGCTAGACTAGCAAACCAGAAATATCAGAGAGGGCAAAATGCAAGCTAGCATTTTTAACTTAAACCCACTGCTGTCTGCTGCCATTAAACCTGCTAAGGGAGGAAGAGTAGTGACCCTGTTATTTCCAAAATTCCCTCAGATTTAGTTTTCTTGTGTTGTGACCAGAAGGACTGTTCAACTCCCCTAACAGAAGTCGAAGGAGCTTGGAAAGAAAGCAACTGGTTTCTTGAAGATGTTTGACCTCTCATCCGAGTTTCTTCACGAAACTCAAAGAAGTCTAGTCGCTTTCTTTCCAAGCTGCTTAGAATCAATTCTCAGTCATCCATGACCTGGATGACTGAGAAGCTACAAAGACATATTCCCCTAACTAAAGTTGTACGCATTGATAAAAATAATTATTTTCTACAGAAAAAAGTAATTTTGAAGCTAATCAAAACATTTCTATATTAACTTTGACCACAGCAATTTAAATCTAAGCACATGATTGTGTTGTGTTGTGAAACTGCTGCCAGTAAATCTAGTAGTTTTCATCCCTCCAAGCAGCAGGTAAGAGGGGAAAAAAAGGTTAAAAAAGAAAGAAAAGCCAAATCATAAATTTGGATGTCAACAGATAATACAGAAATTTGAATAATTCTATTTGATTTTAAAGTAAAAGGCTTCTCTAGTGGGTCTGGCCATGAATTTGAAGTGACAGGTAAGTAAGCTCACATAAAGATAAACACAGATAGACATGAGCAGACAGAATGGCCTCTCCATGAACCAGTCCAATTTACAATTTCACTCTGAATGTACAACAGCTCTAAACAAGTGAAGTTGTGTAATATGTTGTTTTCGTGATAAGATTCATTTACAGCCCTAGCTTTAATAGCAGCGCTCAGCAGGAGAAAGGTTAATTATCACATCCTGCTACAGACAGGACACCTCCTCCTGTCAAGCGCACACACATAACACTCTGAACCACACAAACAAGCGAGCCATCAAACAAAACTCTCTCTCAGTGTGTAACTGCCATATAAAGATGTAATCCAGCATCTGTTTGTCCTCATTTCCTTCATCATTTAGTCGAGGCCCTTTTTTTTTTTTGTATTTTTCTTTATTTTCCATCCTTTCTTCTAATCCCACCACACGGACTCTATGCGTGGTGATATGCCTGGACTGATGGCACAAATTTCATTCATGTTGTTCATAAGGAAGAAACGGAGAAAAGTCCTCTTAGATCACGCTCCTTCCCTTTGATACAATGTGTGACTTGGGTAGGTTTCTCAGATCAAAAATGAAATTACAGATGGGTAGACAGAGGTGTTCAGTGGGTGTGAAGCAGTGAACCATAAAAAATGATTGCTGCTGTGTTGTCTGGAACAAGCCAAACAATTTAGAATGAAAAGAAAAATCTGAAAGTGACAGCTGAAAAGAAACCACCGAGAAGTAGTAAATCTTTTTTCTTCTAAAAATGGACAACGATCAGTTCAGTTTAAATTTGCGAACCTATTTACAACATATCTGCATTCCTCGTGACATCTACTCATTCTTCAAACCATTTTCTGTTTTTACTCAAACATTTTCACTCCTTATCCTCTCTCTCCATGCTTTTCGTGTCTTTTATCGCCCTATTTGTGCACACATGCACCACCTCCTCGCCCCTCTCTCCATCCTCATTTCATTCTTGGTCTAGACATCTTCAGCAGCAGGTGTTAGGGCTGGGAGGAAAAAAATAGGGTGAGAAAAGAGGGAGGCAGGGAAGGAAGGAGGCTAGGAGAAAGCAGGAGAGGAGTCAAGGGAATAGGGAAGAGTGATCGAGAGCAGAAAGGTAAGTAGATCAGCCACTGAGGTATATGATGGAAAAGAAAGGAAAGGAATGGGTTAAGATAGGATTGGAGCAGGGAGGCAAGAGTGGAGGTGTAAAGGGAAAGAAGAGCTTTGACTAAATCAGGTAGGTGCCATGCTGAAGAAAGAGGTGCGGAAGAGGCTATTTTAATTCAGGGTAGAAATCAGGTGCTTGAGGTGGGATGCCAAAGAAAAGAGGTAGGAGGGGAGATGTGCAGCAAAAGAGTAAATGAGGTAAAGAGAAAATAAGAGCGGAGGAAGGGAGAATAGTAGAAAAAAAGCCGAATGTGAAGGCAAAAAAGTCCCAGGAAAACATTAGGGCAATGTTGAAAAGAGGAGGGAGCATGGATGGATGGATGGATGATGTGTAGGAGAGAGGATAGGAACACTGTTGTGCTTTTACGGGAGGACACCGGCTGCTAGGAAGTGAGGTGGGTAATAAGGCCATAGCTCATTCCTGTGGAGGTGTCTGCGAGTGTGAATGTCTCCAACAGTCTATGTGTGCTGAAGTTATGTGTCTGTGTGCTTATGTTGCGAAGAAGGAGCAGGCTCGATCCTATTAGTGACTACTTCTCACCAGATGACTTATATTCACCTCGTTTTTCACTAACTGGTTGACAGCAGATGCTTGAGAAGAAGAAAAAAAACCCACATGTAAGCACATACACACAAGCAGAATTGTGCAGCTACAGGAGCAGTGACACGTGAAATCTGCTCCTCCTTGCTGATGCGAAGGCCATCAGTGCAGAGAAAAAACAGCTTATGCTGGTGGGCGGGGTGGGGGAGGGGTGGGGGGGTGGGGGATAAAAAGAATTATCTTAGATAACAGAAACAACTGCAATAACAATAATAATAATACATTTTATTTGTAGGCGTCTTTAAAGACCTGCAAGGTAACACTGCAAGCTAACAAATTTAGCCTGCACTACGCTGGACTGCACTACCCAGTACTGCCATAAAATAGACAATTTAAACAATACAACATGATTGACAGTTCTGTGCATGAAAATACCAGAGAACTCCAGGAACATGACATAATCAAATCCAATGTTTAATTTAAAAAGTTAAAACTGCAGAGATGTCAATAAGGGAGATGCAAATGGCAAAAATATTTTATTATTTGTATTTATATAGTGCTTTTCTAGTCAATTTGATCCCTCAAAGTGATTTAGGCTGTAAGTTGCATTTAATCATATGGGGTTAAATGCAACCCCATATGGGGTATGTTGGTATGGGTATATATATATTTGTAGGTTGTGTATCCTTTGCGGTGTTAATGGGGTTATTGAAAATGTGTATATGTGCGTATGTGTATATACGTATGTATGGATAGATAGAAACATATATGTATATATATATATATATATATATATATATATATATAAAAGAATAATAATAAAAAAATACACATGACATATAATGTAATTGCAAGGAGGCATTTCTGTAGTCTATTGATTACTAGATAGTGGAAAAGGGGTGGGATTAAATAAGCTTATGCTTCTTCCTGCTCCTTTTTGAACATGAAAGTTATTTGTAGTTGTGGTTGCTCGTTTTCTTTTTGTTTTGCTTTGTTTATTTGTCTCTTTTAATTCTATGTTGTTGTACTTTTTTAACATGTTCAAAATAAAGATTCAAGCAATCAATCAATCAATCATACATTCATACTGTGCTTCTCTGGAAGCCAGAGAAATCTAGGTGACCCATCTGGGCACGGGTCCACATAGAAACGTCCCAGCCAACCAGGAGATTCAAATCTGTAACCTTCTTCCTGTGAGGTGACAATACAAACCATTGCATAATCATTCCACTCAAGGGTGGGTGACGTTAGCAGGGTAAGTGAACGTATGAGTGGAGAAGTGTTAAATGCAGTGTTGTGTAATGCAATAAATTGAAAACTGAAGCAGCAAATGCAGTCTAATTGAGTGCCTCATAAAGGAGAGGTGCACAGCAGCTGAGCTCCCAGGACTTTTTTAGAGCAGTGACACATTGGGCCCAGGTATTGCCAGTGTTGCTGTTTGGGAAAAAGCCACACCTCCTCTGCAGTGTCTACAACGCCAGCTGCCAGACATGTCACTCGCTGAGCAGTTCTTAAACTTGCGTTCTCTCGTGTCCTTTCTTTCTCTTATCTTGCTCCAAATCTGAGAGTGGAGTTAACACACCTTAACATTGTTTTTCTTCCTGTAACATACAGTTTAAGCTACCAGACAGAATTACTATCAAGTTGCACAGAAACAGTTTGGTGCTACTTGGTGAGCTGTTTGAAAGGTTGCATTTGAAAAAAAAAAAACCCTACTACTTAAAAATAAATACATTTTTTAAAATGGTTTTGTTCTCTCAATTGTTTAGGCTCACTGTAGTGGTAACTAGCTCCTAAAGCACAACTTTATTGACATGAACCATCATCATCCATCATTATAGTTACATCATGGACGAGTGACAGGGATGAGAAAGTTTTTTGTTTTTTTTTAAAAAACAAAAACAACAACAACTGTGCAGAGTGGCGTAACTTATGATTATTTATGATTTGTAGCATTTTGTGTTACTCTGCCTAGTGTAATACAAAACTTAATTAGGTTGCTCATTGACTGAAGGGGGTTCGTATGACGTGTTCTGTGCTTTTTGTTTTGCTGAATTTTTTGAGTTCTTGTTTTGTTTTTTGTTTTTTGGGTTTTGTTTTTTGTTTTTTGTCCTAATTCTTTCTGTAATTACCAATAATATTACCAATAATATTATGTTATCATTATTATTATTATTGTTATTTTCATTATGTTATTACTTTTTGTGTTTGGCTTTCGGATGTCTGAGGTTATCCTTGAACGGCATGGATACAAGAGAGTGCACCTAGGAGTGCTCCTGTGCTCACAATGGCCTGCCATGTTGTGGTTAGTTGTAGATGTCTGCTGTGTGCCATAGTTGTGAACTTTTTGTTTGTTTCTTTTTTGTTTGTTTGTTTGTTTTTCAATTTAAAAATGAAAATAAATCTTATGAAGAAAAAAAAACGAACCATTTCAGAAACATGAAAATGATTTAGGTAGTTATCAGTAATTTGGTACTAAACCTTACTGTATGTATAACATGTTTCCGTGATGACTAAACTTCAGTCACTCCTACTTACAGCATTAATGCACTGTGCAATACACTGGGCTGTAATCGAAAGTGTGACAAAAATATAGTACGCTCCTGGATAAGACAAATGAGTACAAGTGCCAAAGAAGTTATAAGAAAATAGGTACTAGCAAACCGTGGCTTAATTATTGAATTTTAAAATACAGTGCCTTCAGTACTCATAACTGAAAAAGTAGTCGTATTACTGGACTTCATTGCTAAAAATACTTATAGGAGAAAAGGTAAAGTATGTGAATCGAGCTGTGTTTTCCCTTTGGTTTGTTTATGTTTTAAATATGTGATTTTCTTTCCCTGTTCATTTCCCCCTGTTTGTATGTGTATGTATTTAAAAAAAAAAGGCCAGTTGTAAAGTGTTTATAAATCATTTCTTATCTGAGAAGGTGGGGAAATTATAAAACTAGTTAAAAACACCATCCTCTTCATGCTGTCCAAGCCCCTTGGTAGAGCACAGTATAGCTCAAGCGTGGAAATAGAGCATCTCTTATTGAACTAACAACCGTGTTCACTTACACTGGGTGTCTGAGTACTGTATAATCAGTTGCCCACGGGAATTTTGTAATTGCAAGATATTTAACAAAATCCCCATCTATCTTGCAATGGTTTGCAATTTGGACTAGTCCTCACACTTTTACTTCATAAACCCTCCAAAATCTGTTTCTTATTTCGAAAAGTTTTGCAGAAACCCATCAGGAAAAATCAATTCATCCATCCATACATAAAAAACACACATTTTCAATCCCATCTTGTCCTTTAAAGTGAAAGTTCATTTGTGTTATTGTAATTTTCCATTTTCACTGTGACATTTTCTCCCAAGAAGGAGGACTGACCCCATCAGACTCCTCACCTACCATAGTCCGAGCAAGCCCAAGAACTAATGGTTTAGAGGGAGGCTATACGAATCTCACCCAATAATTTTAATTAAATTTATGCATATTCTTCCCTCTGAAGAATTTGGGGCATCTGTATTAGCGAGAGAAGGAAGAAAAAGAGAGAGGAAGAGAAAATGGGTCACCTAAACAGAGGGACTGAGAGGCTTCATTAGGATACCCGTTGCAGTCATTCTGTGGTCATTCTAATTCTGCCTCAGCATTCCCATTCAGCGCTCGTGGGAATCCAATATCTGCCTAACATTTGTGACCTCGTCAAAAACAAGAAATAACCAAGAGTCAGGTCACGCTGGTCTAACCCACCACCACAGTTGTGACATCCTGCCACCGCTTTCTATTTATTCTGCCTAAATTAGCACTTCATCTCGCTCGCCTTGGAAAGAAAAATGTCAGGTTGTTTCTAATCCAAAACTTTGCAGGTTCTCGGTGAAATGAAAAAAAAAAAATGCAGCCTTTGTCTTTGTCAGTGAAAGAATTAGGATGTTAGCGCTGTGACAATTTGATGTTAACTGTGCAGGGGAATTAGATGTACCATGTAATTTTGCCTTTCAAATATGATAGCTGAGCAGATGGAATAGGGCAAAGCTCTGTCAAAGTTTCTGCACTTCAGAAGTTCCTCCTCCCTCTCACATACCATTTGCACTTTCTCATTAGCTATAATTCTCCGTATCACCCTCTCTCTTCTTCACCCGATAGACGCTTGTAGACGCTTCCTTTCACTTGTTTCACTCCCTCAGTCAGCGCTCTCTTGGCCCCGAGCGCAGTAGACTCTAATATGTCTTTAAAAGTAGGACACCACTGAGTAATTTGTTGCACCTAGCAAATGATAATTCACAATTGTCACCATATATCCATGACTACAGGGCCACCCCAAGCACACAATAGCATCTGCTTCTCAGAAGAACAGCCATTGTGCTTTTTTTTTCGTCATTGTATTACTGAATTGAATTTGAAAATATAGGATTATTTCACAAAGGCATGACACCATTTCACAGCAGGGATGTTTGTACCCTTTGTGTAAGCTGCGTCATTTCACTGCCATTACATGGAATTTGCTGTGTTCTCGATTGCTTACAGCCACATTCTGTTGTAGCTGCTCTTCCTGGCAGTAAGCGTGAAAATATATCTGCCTTAATTTTAAGCTTTTATGCTTTAATGTTGAAGGCTTAGTGAAAGCAGTTTCACAAGGTTTGGCCTCTCAAGAGACTGAACGCCAACATTAGTATTAGTATCAGCAATATGTAAGCAATAATGTTACTTATATTATTTAACTGTCAGTTTTATGGTTCTGGTGGTTCTTTGTTAGTGTGCAGTTTAAAGGGGGTGAAAAAGACATTTACAAGTCAAATACAGATGCAGGTCAATAGCATTTGTGGTCGCTTTGACCCATAGTAGCAGTTGTAAAAGTAAAAGCTTTTCAGTCTGCCGTCTTAGTCTTATGGAAGTCTATAAATGGAGTGTTCCTACTGTTACAGCTTCTGAAACACAGGATTGCACTTAAGCTCACATTCATACATTTAGATTTAAATACGTTTTTTCCAAGATGCAGCACAACAGGCTGTCAACATAAGGCTGGCATGTTCTCGCCCAACAAAAATTGACACTGTCAATCCATCATTACCCAAAGAAAGTCATGTATTGCACATTTCCTACAGGTAATACAGTCTGTTATATGATATTTATTACTCCCCATATAAAGTAATTTATATGGTACTATGCTACTCGTTACATTATTTCTGCTTATTCCGTCATATGAAATGAAATGCATTTACTGTAGTATAGTAACTGGAAAGTGTGTGATTATAGTAACACGCCATCACACTCAGCACTATTTATGATGTGCTTTGTTCCGTACCAGCTCTTTTCCCTAAATGGACATATCTTCATCTTTAATGGCTAAACACTCCACTGTGTTCAAGCTATTCTTGATCCCTTGTCTGTACTGCTTTCTAGGAAGATCACACATAATGTGGTGTGTTAAACAATCAAAGGCCTGCACTGTGAAGTAAGATTTTATCTCTTTGTGTGTGAGATAAAATTGTGCGTAATTGTGTGTACAGTGTCCATGTATGTCTATCCCTACGTTGGGTGAGTATATGTGTGTATAGGGTGGGAATGCATGTTTGTGTCTGTGTTTATATGTCAGGGCGGGTCTTACACTCCACCTCTCTGGGAACTCCCAGGCCCTCCAAAGGCCTATCTCCCCTCACCACACTCCCTGCCGGTAACTGATGCCCTCAGGGGTCGGTGCGTTGGTGGTTCTTGGTGTCCGGGGCTGGGCGCTCAGGTATGTACCAGCTCACTCCCGGTGACTACTTGGCGGGGCCTGGTGCCTGTTGCTTGGCCAGGCCTCTTCCGGGGGCAAAGGGGGCCCTCGGGCCTCCGGCCTCTGGGCCTGCGGCTCAGTTCAATCCGGCACAGCTGGCTGCCGGCAGAGCCGGCGGACACACCACTGCAGCCCCCTCTGGCTTCTGCTCCGTGGCTACTGGGTGACCCCTCATCTGGGGCTCTCCTCAGCTCTTCCCAGGAAGGTGGCACGGATGCCCCTCCGGTGGTCCTCCTTGGGCTTTCGCACTCTGGGGCCTCTGGATGTCTGGAGCCTGGATCTCCTCCATGCCTGCTTCATGCCCTGGGGAACGGTGCTATGGCTCTCTACATCCTCTAGCAGATCATTACATGGGGAAACCTTTTGAATACAAGCGCGCTGATCCACACAGGTGTGCACACGGGTGTTCACTGTTCATAGACATAAACCTTTATTGGCTGCTATTTCCAAGCACATTGTGCGCTGTCGGTCCTGCTTGCTACACAACAACATTCAATATTTAGTATTTACTGCTGTTTACACTTAGCTAGATTAACGTGATGGTGTTGTGTTTAGTATGCTGCTCTGTTTTCTCTTCTTTTTGAAGAGAAAACAGGTGATCCAGGAGATTTTTTTTCTCTTCTTTCTCTTTTTAAGTACCCTTTCTCACTGTCCCTCTTCCCTTCTGTTTTTCTTTTCCTTCATCTTTCTTTCTCCCTTTCCTATCCCTGAGTCATGTCTGTCCCGTCTGTAACAACTGAAAATAAAATTAAATAAATAATAACAACAAAGGTCAATCAAATGGACCAATACGGCAAGGCCGTGATAAATCCATTGGGTATCCTTGTTGGTCTTCAGACAACAATTCTGACGGCTAAAGAACCAAATGGGACAGGCAAAAAAAAAAAGAAAAGATTTTATCTCTTTTTCGCGTCTTTTTTAAGATCACCAGGTTTCAACACTTGTATCATCCTGGTTACTGCTCTGAAGCACATTAGAGGTCAACATGTGTGAAATTAACACCTATTTGCCAGTCAGTTCAATCAAAATATGATCAAAATTCATGAAAGATTGAACTTTTGCTCATGGATAGTAGGACTGTCTAAAGTTTTTGTGTTTCCATGATGAGCTTTAGTAATAAATATAGATTCGTAGACGCGGCTTTATTTCTTTATTTTTTCCCTGGTGGCTGCAAACAATTACTTTTAAACTATTTTACTTTTTGTATGCATTAATATATAATGTACTTTCTGACCTTACATCAAATTGGAGACAGTCTATGCTTGAATTGGAAAAATAAAAACTAAAACTGTATTTTAAACATTAATTTACTGTCAGATTCTCTTGTGTCTTTAAGATAAAGTTGTTGTTTTTTACTTGCAGTTCAAAGTTTGCACTTTTGCCAGACTTTTTTCGAGGTTTCAAATAGGCTAGATTTTATTGATCTGAGGTCTTTTCCAGTCTCACTAATCAAAAACTTTTCAACCACACACACACATCGCTACAGTTTTTTTTTTTGTCATACTGTTCAGTGTTTGTGCTCTCAGACTTCACAGACTTTGTCTGCAGCAGCAGTGCTACTTTCAGTCTGTATTATGTGTTTGACCTCTTACTAGTTTTCCATAGTGTAGGCTGCCAGTGCACTTATTCATATATGTGATTGGGCTGATGCTTCCAGCGTCACCTCTTTTGTGTGAATGCGCAGAGGAAACCCCGGGTTAATTTAGGGAACTGATAATCAGCTTCATGTACCTGCTTCTTCTGATTGCCAGTGTTGGTGTAACTGAATTCAGATAAGGGAAAGGTACCCAGCATATGTTCAGTTCACTTCACAGTAGTACAGGCCCCAGGTCAGGTATGTTTTTGTTTTGTTTTTTGTTTTCAGTCTGTTCATACCCGCGTTGTAATACAACTGGACCAAAATCTGTGCAGTATAATCTTCTTTATTAAGTTTTTTGTTGTAGGAGGTGGAAGTAAGATTTAACTTTTTGTATATGTATTCCTCTTGAAGCATATGAACTAATTATTGTAGTTTGTGTGGCAGTACACAGCTATTAATTACATTATTAATGAAAGCTACTGTTTTGAACCTAAAGCTTTTCGTTAAGTGGTCTTTTGGGCACGTGAGTCTCTGGTTGGGTTCACGTAAGATCAGATCGCTTTTGAAGTTGTCTGGATGACAAACTTAGGCTTCTGTGTGAAGGCTTGGACTGGACACTAATTTATACTAACCCTGATGATCTGAAAGAAGGTTGATGAACGTTGTGAGACGGAACCACAAACAAAGCCTAGTTTGTCTGCTTTTTTGTTGTTGTTGTTTTGGGTTTTTTTCGGTTGTCAGGTGCATTTGATTGAAAGACGTGCTCCTGTTTCAGTCAATAAAAGTGTCCACACAGGCTGTGCAGCCTGACACGTGAAATGTAGATTGAGCTCTTGCTGGTCTTTTGATGGAACGCTTTAGTCACAAAATTTTACACAGGCTGTTTATAAAAGTCACATGATTCATCTATAACTGAAAATCTAAAAAGCAGAAAAATATAATAAAATATGCTGTAGAACTGAGAAAGGTTGGTTGCTGCTTAGGTACACAGGCTCTACCACTTCTGTTAATTAAAAATAAATATTAGCACAGAAAATCCAGTTAAAATGGATAAAAAAAACCTTTCACCATATAATGAAAAGCTTTATATGTGGAACCCCTTTACTGTGATCTAACATAAAGGCAGCTGTATATCATTTTTTTGGTTTCTCTGTGTGCTTCACAATAACTTGTCATTTGTCCAAGGTTATTCTGCATCGTCTCTATTAAAGTGACAGTTTGAAATTGACCTTAAATTCTCTGGCGTTTTTTGAGTGAAATACTAAACTACAATATCTGCATCCTGTTGAAGAAAATGTAACAGAGCAATTTATAGAAGAAAAGGAAATCATTTGTATGCATTGAGCCGAGTGGAAAATTAAACAAGTATAGTGAAGGGGTGCTTATAACCCACAATGTAACGCTTGAACCAGATCATTTGCTGAAATAGAAATAGTCATACAGATATGAGATATAAACTGGGTGAATGACAGCCAATGACAGTTTCATCTAAAGCGTATGGAAAGAGTTTATATAAGAAGAAAACTTAAGCTGGGCTTCTTGCATCAGCAAGGTCTCTGACAGGTAGAAAGCGTTGTTCAATGAAAGTGAGTATGGCAGATGAAAAATACAAAAAGCTGACTTACTGTTCTCTGAATCTAAAAGATGCCCGGCAGCACCATCAGCAAAGAACTGGCAGAAACAAGTGGGTACATCCATCTAATGTGTACAGTCTGGTCATAAGTAGACTTTACTGAATCAGTGCTTATTAAAGTTGTATTTATGGAAGTATTTATAAATGTGGAAACAAAGCAAAGTGACGCTTGAAAATGATATAGATATATTACAAAATATATATTAGCAATAATATAGGTATATACATATATTACAGAAATGGGTCTGTTATAGGTATGTTACAATGTACACGGTATGAAGTATGTTATGAATATGCTATAAGTATGTACAGGCTGTAGTGGGTATACAAGCTATGTACAGGCTATGAACAGGATATAAATAGGAAACTATACAGAAATATGAAATATAAAGCTATACAGAAATATGCAAGTTATAAACAGTTGTAAACAGTTGTAGAATTATAATTATCGTATTGTACAGAATGATTGTTTATACAGAATTATACAGTAGTGCAGTTAAGAGAAGAGAAATATGTGGCTACTTTCTACAGAGGCTATATAAAGTGCTAGTGGTTGTGGGTGTGTGTATGTCCAGTCCATGAGTTTAATGTGGGTCAGATGTCAGGAGGCAGAGTTCAGGAGTCTGACAGCTGTAGGGAAGAAGCTGTTCCGGTACCTGGTGGTCTTAGTCCTGAGGCTTCTGTAGCGCCTCCCAGAGGGCAGGAGGGTGAAGAGTCCATGTGATGGGTGACTGGGGTCTTTGATGATTTTCCCAGCCCTTTTCAGACACCGCTTCCTGTAGATGTCATTTATGGCAGGAAGTGGTGCTCCGGCGATGTGCTGGGCAGTTTTCACGACCCTCTGCAACACCTTCCGTTCCAGTTCCCGTACCAGACTGTTATACAGTTGGTCAGGATGCTCTCGATGGTGCAGCGATAGAAGTTCACCAGGATGTCTGAGGACAGGAGTCCTCAGGAAGAAGAGGCGCTGGTGAGCCTTCTTGACCAGCTTGGAGCAGTCGGTCGTCCAGATGAGATCCCTGGAGATGTGGACACCCAGGAACTTGAAGCTGCTCACACGCTCCACAGCCGTCCTTTTAATGTAGATGGGTAGATTTGGGTCAGCATTCCTCCTGTAGTCCACGATGAGCTCCTTGGTCTTCTCGGTGTTGAGCAGCAGGTTGTTTGTGTCGCACCACTCAGCCAGACGATCCACCTCCTCCCTGTAGGCGGCCTCATCGTTGTCATGGATGAGGCCAATCACCGTGGTGTCATCTGCAAACGTAATGATGGTGTTGGAACCATCGGTAGGTCTGCAGCCGTGGGTGAAGAGGGAGTAGAGGAAAGGGCTCATCACACAGCCTTGTGGTACACCAGTGTTCATTGTGATTGTAGATGAGCAGTAGTTATCCAGCCGGACATGTTGGGGCCGGTTGGTCAGGAAGTCCAGTAACCATTTGCATATGAGGGAACTGATGCCTAGGTCTGTCAATTTCCTGATGAGTTGTGAGGGGAGGATTGTATTGAACACTGAACTGAAGTCTGTAAACAGCATTCTGGCGTAGGTTATTATTATTGTTATTCGTTGGCAAAGTGCAAATTTCGTTGGCAAAGTGCTGAAGAATCATGCTTTAACCAGGAAACACAGTAGAGGTTCTCTGCTGCTTTAGGACTGCATTGCTGCAAATGGAGCGAGGGGCTTGGTCAGAATTAGTGACCTTCTCATTAATAAGAAACATAGACAAAATCTCATTTGTTGTCCAATACCACCAAAGAGGCATCTGTTTGTCCCCAACCTTAAAAATGAGTCATAAAGAATTATTTTAGTGGCATGAAAAAGAGCTGAGTCGTGTAACAGATTGTTTGCCCAACACAGAACCCTTCAGTCAACATCAGTGAGTCAGTCTGGGGATTCACAAAGAGGAAGAAGTGACTTAGAGTCCCTAAACAGATGTAAAAACTGTAGCAGGTTCACAGGGATGCTAAAAAACTGTACCCTGGTGGACCTGGGGAAAATTCATGTTTTTTTGTTTGTTTGTTTTAAACCATGGTCACAAAAGAATTGATTGCAGTTGATAGAGATTATGTTTTTCCCTTTCTGCATTTTTATTGAATAATGATCAGCTCTTACTAAAAATATCCTCACTTTAAAGCAAATGCTTAAAGATTTTACTCATTGTTCTGGATGTACGGTGGGGATAAATGTCTGAGAATGCCAATAAAGGAATCAAATTTTAACTCACTGTTTTGAATCCAATCCCAAGAGACCCAGCTGCATTTGCTATAATAAACCGAGACGTGAAGGAACACCGGAGCTTTGTAATCCGATCAAACTTGAAACGCCAGACAGCTGTACTTACTTTTGATTTTTCAGAAGTGGTAATTTTATGTAGTTTAGGATTAAAGTGAGTGTGTGTCTGAACTGCCTACCTGTCATCTTGCTTCTTCTTATACAGGTTGTTCAATGGGTGGAGGAACAATTGGGTTTTGAATGTAGCTCACTGATTATTATTATACTGTATACCTTTTCAGCTTAAAAAGTTCAAGAGCAGCAGTTCGGTTTTGAAGTTTCATTTGAATTATGCAGGTATCTTGAATCCTCTCAAGATGTTTGATCATCCTTGTGGGGTCAGATTTAATCCTCACCCAGTTTATTCCCTTTGTGTAAACTCTTAAACGCTAGAGATGCATACACACACAAGTATACAAGTTGTAAACAAGTTGGAGAAGTTGTTGAAGCAAGACTGTGCCATTCCACTCTGAGAGTCCCTGTTGCCAGCTTGACCTGCAACAACCTCCTTAACGTTCTGGGCCAATTTTGATCAGTGCCGCACATACACTTCGAAAGAGTAAACATGTTTACAAACTGAAATATGCTGCTGAAATATATTTCTCTAAAAGGGAATGACACTTCTGGTGAACATATGATCTTGAAAAATTTCACACTTTACTGACACTGTAAAAAGAGATGGCGCAGCTTGAGGACGGTTGCGTCTGCAGATAAAGTTTGTAGGTAATCATGTCAGTGTTGTCCGTGGCTTAACTGTGACACTGCATTTAAAATAGGCTTAAGAGACATCTGATGCCCACTCTGCTGCCCCGCTTCCCCACTTGCCTTGATTTTGAGTCTGACTGACAGAAGCCTATGAAGAGTGTTTCATACATGCTGAGTGAAGCCAAACCAAAGTAAGCGGAGTTCCACTGAGCTGCCCTGGTTAGGGTTAGACATCAAAAAATTATCTGGGCCATTGCTGTGCAGATCAGTGCAGAAATAGTTTGGTTCATGGTGTGAAAGGGCCATGTGAAAGCACTTCAGTGACCTAAATAATATGCTACCATGCCCAGAACCATTTCCACCACCAGCTGAAACCTTTAAGGTGACGTCCAGACGTAGCACCTAGAGATGAATTCTACTTCAAATTACTATCAACATTTTGACTCTCTCTGAATAATCACTTTCAGCCATTAACATAAAAGGGCTTCAAAGGCTGCTCTGAAGGGTTCCCATGGGAGTCCTCTCAGAGTTTCAAAGCAGCAAAAAAGGTTTGCAGACAGGCTTTCACCAGTGGGTGCCACTTCATTGCATAAAAGTCACAGAAGAATCTAAAGTAACGCCGTGTCCACCAATGCAGGACAAACATAACTTGTCCTATGTCGCTGTGCAAGATCGGTAAACTGAATTGCTTGCACCAACACGAGCTTTCTCACTGATCTAGTTTCCAGACTCTCCCTTTCCTGCACAAAGCTGCTGAGGCTTTAATTACTTCTGCTGGGCCAGCACAGGTGAAGCACATTCTCACTAACAAGGTGGTTTCCAACCAGGGAGTACTGAAACCCAACAGGAAAACAACATGATTGAGGGGGAAAACAGTTCCCGCAATAGAGGGTAACCGATGCTTATAATAATCCTCTGCACAACTCATTTCACCAGCACTGTAAGATCATTACAGAGGAAACATGTTGCGAGTGGATGGGAATCGAGGGAGGAATGTGTCATCGACTGAAAATAAAATGCTAGCTTGCCTCCACACGTGATGCACGTTCATTTGCAATAGTCCACATATATGTAAGCGAACACAAGCCTGAACTCAGATCACACACTTAGATTGTCAAAGTCAGACAAAGAAACACATTCTTCGAATTTTGCATCATTGAAGATCTCACCTTTATAACCTAAAAACAACAGGTGATTACAGGCCAAGGAATGCACAGCATGACCTGGTTATGATTTGCAAACAAATCAATCTTGATATTTACATCACCAGATTCTGCAGTTAATGTATGCTGCCATCACCGTCTTTGCCCTTGTTTGGTAAGTCGGTCAGCAGCACAAACACAGGAGTGGTATAATAGCACAGACCAGTGGTGACTCTTTGTTATGGCATCTTTTGCCTTTTGCCAGGGACTGATTTATCCTAATCATCTTGATATTATTAATAGGCTTTTCTATTGCATTCTTTCAATTTGATTTTAATATATTTATTGCTCATTATATTATTTATTTGGGGATATACAAAATTTATAGGCTAGCCTAACTTACAGTGCTTATAGTGGCCATCCCATCAGATACACCAGAAGTAGTAGAAAATAATAAGAAGAAGAATAATAAGAATTATAGATTTAAGTTGAAAATGTTGAAAATGTTATTTTTTTGGTCAAAATATTTAACTTCAATAAAAGACATATCATCATCAACGCAAGCAGTTGCGGAATCAACCCTGTAATCCTTGTAATCCTGTAATCTTGATGTCACTGGAGTCACAAAACATAGAAGAGTGACATCTGTATATCTGCGTGCAGGTCTGTGTGTGCACATGCATGTATGGTCTGTTACATTAAACATGCTTCCTTGCTAGTATTCTCACATGGACCTTTGATCTGCGAGTGTGTACTTTTCATACCGAGGTGCTGCATGCTTTTCCCACTTGGGCATTTCAGCCCCTGTTCCACTCACAAGCCTGTACATCTTGCTGGCATGGAAGCCTTAAAAGCCTTAAAAGCTCCCAGTGTAGAAGTTGAGCCGCAGCTGTCCATTTGACCCAGACTGCTTTTGGAACAACTGAGCTGCACTAGCTGAACTCGGGTTTCAGATTGGAAGCTTTGATCTGAATGCAATGATATAAACAAATGAGTGCAAGAAGAACACGGAAAACTTAGCTGAAAGTCAGAGTTGTCTTTAAGATCAGTGACTTCTTTAAAGCTAAAGCTCTGCTCTTAATTCCTTTCCTTCGCCTTCTTTCTCTTCTCTTTCCTTCCCCAACCCCTTTGCTTTCTCACTGTATCCTCTCTTCTCTCTTGCAGGAGAATTCTGGGGAGATTTCTTACTCTTTCATTCCTCAAGGATGAAGCAGCGCAGTGTGTCTGTGCACTGAAACAGGTAGGCAATGATTACCACAGTGAACGTCAGACAGACACATGCACACACATGAACATTTACTGTCAGAAGCCCCCTTTTCCCCAGGTGTTTTGTGTATGATCTATTTTGCTAAAAGGCTGCACCATGACCACTGAGGAAGAAACAGCAAGGGAGCACACAAAGATAAAGAAAGAAATGGAACCTTTCTTCTGAGAGAGTGAAGAAAACTCAGAGGGAGATTCATCATAAGGCCCAGAGAAAAATCAAGTGAAGACGTTGATAGGATGAAAGTTTAACCAAACATCAGCTCCCCACAGGAGTAGCAAATCTGCTGCCGTCGCAGTGGACGGACCGGGAGAAAGACATGCAAAGAGACAGACTGACAGACAGGACAAGACAGAGCGGCGATTCCCAGCTGTTTTTAAAATCCTGCCTCTGATACATTATTGAATATGCGGCTCTCTAACGCATCGCTGAGCTTTCCTCTCATGTTAGTGCTCAAGTTTGTATAGCGTCACCATTCTAAATATAAAGCATTCGCTCACCCCCTTTTATTTTTTGCTAAAAGATGCAGAGGCTGCACGTAGGCTGTGTGTTGCTCTGAGAGCCACTTTCCTTTTCTGAGGCTATAGCTGGAGTTTGAGTTGAGTTTGTGTGTGACTCATTTTGGTACCAAGCCTCAGCAAACTTTACAAAAACCAAAATAGATATCATCAAACTCCTTGAAAGCTGGCTAGATGGTGCATAGAGTATGCTGAAGCACGATGAGTTCTTCACTGGGACTCGTATGTACTGTTTGCTGAAGGAAGGGGATTGATTTTGCTGCTCAACAGCAGGTGGAATACGGCAGATCTAAGACGCCTCATTTTTCTTAGTTCCTTTTTTTCTAATATTTAATATGGTGAATTTCCTTGGATGTTGCGAGGCCAGAGTCCTGAGACTTATATGTTTATATTGTGGAGTACCAGGTGTAATCTACAGGTGGCAGCAGAGCAGCATACCCAGCAGAAATGTTTCTGGAGCAGACTTTATTTGCTCATTTTAAGCGGCTAAGGCTTTTGTACAGTAGGGCCTTCATAAACCTCTGTGGCATCATTGCAAGTTTTCAAACAGATCATTCTTCCGGTCCTAGAAAACCAATATTCTTCAATAATCTTCTCTTGCAGCTCCCACTTTCAAACTTCATGTGACAGGATGAACCATGAGCAAAGGTAATAAAGTTTGCTTTCTTTAACTGTTTCTGTGCTCGTGTGCTTCATTAGTGTATGCAGTGGCATGCACATTTTAAGGGCGTGTGTCTCTGTTGTCTGACAGATGTTGCAATGGCATGATTAGTCCTCTGTGTGTGAGGTTGCTATAGTGACTGTGGGTTGAGTGTTGGGGAGGCCAGAGTGGAATAGAAGGGGTGCTGAGGATGAGGAGAGGGGGTGGAATAGGAAATGAAGTGCTTGTTGCCTCCGGCCTGCGTGTGTTTCTTTTTCTTGTTTTGTATGTGAGAGTGGGTGTGTTTGTGTGATGTTTATGTCTGTTTATTTGTGTATCTGTATAAAGAGCACAGCATTGAAGAGACACTCGTCTGTGTAATTGGGAATTTGATCAAGATAACTCACTCGAATACACAGTCGATCATGTGCGCACACACATTTTCTTTCTGCGTAGGAGCGACAGAGACAGGGATCCTGTGATGGCTGGAGCGTGGGTTTGGGGTAACCTGTTCTGCCTCACAGACCAACACTATGAGTGGGTCATACTTATCACTTAAACTGCCACATCAATGGAGCTGTTTAGCAAACTGGTACAAGCAAAAGAAATGCCCTCTGCTTCTGTGAGCACAGAGATTGTACAACACTAGTCTGAAGCACTTAAATGTAAGGCTCCAGAGTAGGACAGTATCAACAGTATTACCCTGAGGGTATCATCTTCCATGAGGCTTTGTCAGACCAAAGTGGGGATCCCTGAGATTGACTTTTAGATGTTTTGTAACCTTTTCGTTTCCTTTTGTGAAGTAAGAGACGGTTTGGGAGTTCTGAAACATATCTTGTTGGTTGAACTGCATAAGACCTGATTTACAAGTTTGTTTTAAGGGGAGCTCAAAAGCCACCTTTAGACATAGAGAGGATTGTGAACTCTTTTATCATTTTTGTGTTTCTATTGTTATCTGTAGGGATAACAATAGCGAGATCAACTTTTTATTACATGATACACTTTCAAGTACTTGAGCTCTCGCTGCGTTTGATGTTGATTCTGAGTACTGACCCACAACCTGTGCATTCCTAACCCTTGTTTGAGGTTCACGGTTTTGTTGCGCTCATGTTTACTGATCTGGTGGAGAAGCAATAATTTAGAGAGTATATTTAAAGGTTGAGTAATGTTATCTTATCTTCAATTACAACATATGAAGAAAGAATTCATGATTAGTTTCTTCTTTTTTCTGCATTGGTAATTTTTCGTCTTATTTTGAAATTGCCATTTGTTAGGGAATTCTTAGAAAAAGCTGTAGAAAGTCTATTCAGATCCTTATTATGCTAATTACATTTTTCCCAGCCTATTACAGTCTAGCTTTCAAAAGCAGCATTGCGCTGAGACTGCGCTTTTGAAATTCTATAACAGTCTTTTGATGGCTTCTAATGCAGGGATTTGTTCTGTACTCATTCTACTTGACCTCAGTTCAGCCTTTGATACTGTTGATCATAAAATTTTACTTAATGGGCTTAAGTTTCTGGCTGGTCTCTCTGGCTCTGTGTTACATTGGTTTTCTTCCTATTATATAGTCCTCTGACAAGACTTTCTCTGTTAGGGTGAACAAGTTCTTCTCTGATTATGCCTCCCTAACCTGTGGGGGTTCCACAAGGTTCAGTAATGGGTCCATTATTATTTTCTTTCTACATTCTTCTCCTAGCTGGCACCATTAAGTATCTTTCTGATGTTTCTTAACATTTCTATGCAGATGACGTTTAGCTGGATATGTCTTTAAAACCTCACCAGCTGAATTGGCTGTTCGCTCTAGTCTCCTCTTTAACCCACATTAGTGTCTGGCTCTCAAGCTATTATTTTGTTCTAAACAGCCAAGACTGAGGCTATGATTATAGCGTCTCCTCTATTATATATGAAAATCAGTCAGGCTCATGCTTATATTTGTTCATTTGCTAGGTCCGGGATTTGAAATATTGGCATAATATTTGATTCCTCTCTATTTATTGTTTCTGTTTCTTTCATATCAGGAACATTTTAAAATGTAACATATGGTCTCTTTGGCCAAACCACAGATAATTGTTCATGCGTTTGTGTTATCAGGCTTAGATTGTTGTAATTCCCTGTTTACTGACTCAGATAAATCATGTTTTGGGGGGCCTCAAACAGGCACAAAACGCTGCAGCCAGACTAATAATATTTATAATATATATAATATAATATTTATTATGTATTTATTATTTTATTTTATTTCTTTACCAGTAGATTTTAAGATCTGTTTTAAAATTCTTGTACTTAGATACAGAGCACTAAATGGCCAGGATCCATAGTATTTATATAAACTTTTTACTAAACAAACCTGTCCTCGCAGTATTCGATCACCGGCTCAGAATTTGTTAGTTGTTTCTTGTATAAGATTAAAAAGTAGGGCAATAGACAGCCTGTGGCACCAAGTCTCCCATTTTGTATTGCTATTACAGCTCTTGATTTTCTTGTTTATTTTACTCTGTCTTGTTGTACAGCGCTTTGTGATTGCTTGTCTGTGAAAGCGCTTTATAAATAAACTGTTGTGGTGGTTAACATGTTTACCGTACATATGAAAGTTCCCCCGTTTGATTCCAGAAGGACACACAAACTCAGCCTCAGCTAGTGTACTATTAGTGCCAGCCCCAAGACAGTTGAGAGGGTTGTGTTAGGAAGGGCATCCGGCATAAAATCTGTGCCAAATCAAACATGTGGATCCATCCGCTGTGGCGACCACTTGGGAAATAAGGAAGCAACCAAAAGAAATTAGTGGTATTTATGTCAGCTACAGTGCTCTTATCAATACAAATACAGTTCTGGTTTGGGATAAACCACTAAATCTTTGCCCTTTTTAAATGCACTGTAGGTTTATGGGGTGCACAATCTGTACATCACTACTTCCATACTTTGTAGCATTCTTCATGACTTTAATCAAAGGACGAACGGATTAGAAATTTGTAGTCAAAGATCAAGGTCACTATGACCTTACAGAACTGAGTTTGGGGATAACTCAAGACAATTCCACACCATTGTCTAATATAATAAACTGCTGATGTTTATCTTCAAGGTCAAAGGTCATTGTCACATCATAAAGCATTTTCTCACCTGTACTCCAGTCTGACATTACCCAGGGAAATTCACATACCCTCCACTGTCAGAGCAGATTTTTGATGGTTACCACTGTGTCCTCACAGAAAGAAGGTTCTGTCTTGTTTCTTTTATGAGTTTGCACATTTTCCTCTTACCTCAATAGACTTCCTTTGGTTGGTGATAACCCCTTATAATGGAAGGGTGATCATGTTGTTCCCCAACCCTCACCCTAGGACACCTGGGATAAGCTATCATTATACTTAACTAACTACTTAATGCAATTTAATTCACATGTACACATATAGATGGATTTTGGCTTATACATATTAGTTCCTTCTATAAATATCTGATTGTCTGTAAAGTTTGTCATTATTTCTGTTATCCAACTGTTTGTTTTTGATTTACAGGCACATTCGGTTTATTTGCCCTTATTACTTTATTTCTTTCTTGATTTTTTTTCTCCCTGCACATTCAACAGAAAGGGAAATGGAAAAATGCAAATGTTAAATGTTCATGCAAATGTAGAAAACGGGAGATAGGATTACTAAAGAAATATGTGACAGAGTGTATTAAAATGTTAATATTTTAATCACCTAGGTGTGGGAAAACAACTTGCCAGAATTAGCTGATCTCTTCCCAGGAGGGCCCACCTTAAGTGAGCCAATCTCACTTCACATAACAAACCCTTAAGGTCCCTTGCCTATGCACAGCAAACCGCCCCTGTGCTTGTCTCCAGAATCTCCAGAGTGCACAGCCTGATGTGAATAATAGTCATTGTGAGAGATATAATGTGCTGTACCATACAGGGCTGGCTTCACACAGGGATTACACCTAGATGATTCTTCAATAGAGAATTTAGTCTCGGGTAGCCGAGCTTAATCCGCGGCTGTGGAAGCAGACCACAGTGCTGTGGAGCCATGGCCAGATATGACAAAGAACAGAGAGCAGCCAGATTAGTTCATACTAGGAAAAGGGCTGAGCTAGAAGCTGCCTGACAGAGCGTCTCTTGACAGCTCCTCCCAAATCTCTCTGCTCTCTCTAATGCAGGCTGAGGGAAACATTGTTCCCCTTTCTGTCTTTTGGCTTTCTCTCTTTCTTTTGCTCTGTCCTTGTGTCTCTATGTGAGGTAATACCAACACATAGAGAGAAACAGTGTGTGTGTGTGTGTGTGTGTGTGTGTGTGTGTGTGTGTGTGTGTGTGTGTGTGTGTGTGTCTTATCGCTTCATTAGCCTGTGGATTTCTGGGTCAGTCATAGCCTTGTTCCCACTGTCTCAGATGCGGTAATTACCCTCACGTGAGCCTCGTCTGATAATTAGGATGGTCCAAGCGGGACTCGGCCATACATGCACATACACACCCTTCATGCTCATACATGTGAGTTATTAGTGGAGAGCTTAACATGCAGTACAGTACTAATGGGATTATCATTGCTAAGGGTTCCACTCATCAAGCTCTCACTCCTCTCTCTACTCATCATCAAGCAGAATTCTCAAAAAATGAGAAGACTCAGTGCTTTCTATGCAATGTAATT
Organism: Neolamprologus brichardi; assembly: GCF_056152115.1. Lineage (NCBI taxonomy): Eukaryota > Metazoa > Chordata > Actinopteri > Cichliformes > Cichlidae > Neolamprologus > Neolamprologus brichardi. The sequence continues at coordinate 20,013,849 of NC_142109.1, forward strand.
CTTTCTCTTTTTCGTGTTTCTTTCTTCATTACCTTTAAGGACATTTTAATGAAAGTTCATTTAATGGATTCTATGGATGGATGGCAGCACAGGGGCCTTCACAGATGTGCATGCTACTCGTGCCAAGAGCACTAATGCACATCCACAGCATCACAAATACTGGCTTTTCAATTGCGCACTGGAAAAAAATGTATGGTCCCTCTCCTCTTTAGCCTGAAGGACGCAGCCTTCATAATTTCCAAAAGGAATCTCAAGTCGTGATTTGTCAGGGAACAAAATCATTTTCTACTTCACTCTGGTCTCCATCTTAAATGAACTTGAGCCCAGACCATGCCCTTTTCATTTTTATGCATGGATTTTCTTTGAATAGCAGTTTTAACTTGTATTTGTTATTGCAGGGACAGTTTTTGTTCATAAGGATTTTCTAAAGCTATTGACCCCATTCTCTGATTTCCACAACAGAATTTCATCTGGTTTTAGTTGAAATTTTAAAAATCACAGCCACCTAAATATTGTTTTTCAGCCATGTCCAAGATTTATCCAAGTCATAATCATTCAATAATATTGTGACATCATTCGCAGTGTCTTTGGCAGCCTTGGCCTACTTTGAAGGGCAGCTGGCTGACATGAATCACAAACAGTGTGTGCATGTTCAAATTCCCTCTGGCTTCCATCCACCTAAATTTCACCTTTTTATTTTTTGTTTGTACCATCAACAGGTTTGCAGGAAATATGACACACAATCGATGCTTGTATCACTGATGTTACTGACTTCTTCTGAGATTAATTCCTATTGACTTGCATTGCATGACTTGCAATCTATTGCATTGACTTTCTACTAGGCACTTTATTAGAGTCATTTTTTGCAAATGCCACGTGGCTCATTGGTAGTCACTATAAACACCTCATAACAGGAAGCTTTAACATAACCAGATAGGTTTGCTTGTCCCAGACAAACCCCCATTTGTCTAATACTTGTAGCAACAAACTGACTATACTAAAGTCTCCAAGTCGCAATAGTTTTATTTTACATTTTTGAACTGCTTTTCCATGCACCCATCTTTAATTCTTATTTTTAAAGGCTGAGCTTCTCTGAGATGATCTTTTAAGCTGATGCACCGTTACTGAATTGTGATCAAGTAGGTTTTTTTGTTTATTTATTTTTTTATTGTTAGAGTTACACAACTTTTTCAGTCTTTTTTACCCCATCTCTGCTTTTTGAAAAGTGTTCCTGGGATCAGATTAAAATGACCGTACATTTTTAAAAGAAATATGATTCTCAATGATTGAATTCTGTTTTTTTCCATTATTTTTCTCATCATTCCCTGTCTGTTTCTGCTGTTGGGTTTAAACAAAATATCTAAAACACCAAAATAAGATCTAAATTAGTTTCTATCTATGACTATATAGTAGTATTTTCCAACCATTTTGGTCAGTGACTCCATGCAAACAAAGAGTCTTTTGTACAAACCCTTATCTCAGATTCCATATGCAGTTCTGACCACTTAAACCAGAAGGTTTTGTTTGTTTTTTCTGTGTATCTGAATCTGTTTAGAGGCACTGAGAATTGAAACAATCCAGTATTTAACCAGAAAACATGGGAAGAGGAAAATGTTTTGTGCAAGAAATAGTTTTATGCTTTATTGCCATAAACCCACCTGGACAGTCTGAACACCAGACTAGGAATTACTGGTTTATAGTCATGTGTGTCATAATGAAATTAATTAAACTTAGAGTAAACTTGCATAATATAGTCTGTGCAAAAGTGCACAGGCACTTGAATAGGTTTTCCTACTCAAAGTGATGCATGATCCTTACATTTGAATAAGAATATGAAACCAAAACAGAAAAGATATGACTGTGAGGAAAAGTAATACTGATTTGTTGGTCTGTTCATGTATCTTTTAGTTAAAATGACATATTAACCTCTCCTCATCTGAGCCACTCTCGGCCCTCTCTCCCATCGCCACTGCACCCATTTCATCAGCTCATTTAAAAGTAATATAACCCATAACCATTCAATTTCCACTGTGTTTATTCTGTTGACAGAAATGGTAATGGAGATATTGACTGCAGAGCGATTGTGTCTAGGCCATTGTGCTGAGTGGTTCGATGGAGTGGAGTGGATGACTGGAGGGCTATCTATCTGTGATGTTACATATAGTGTTGAAGTCATGGGAAAGAGAGACCCTCTGAAAGCCACGAGCTTAAATACCATGCATAACACGCACAAACATAAAAGGACAGCACAGACACACACACAGGCAGACACACAGGCAGTGGATTAGGATGGGGATTATCAAAGCATAGCTGTAAAACAGGCAGAGACAGATCAGTGTCATACTTCATAAGCACTCGCACACACACACTGAGTGTGTATTAAGAGTGTACAGTAAGATGGATTTATTTTGAGGTGGATGGTATGATGACTTTGGTTCACGCATCATGACTGAGCACCATTCAAGCTTAAATAGGAGGACAGTTCGGTTTAACAGTAGAGAAGCTTTAGCAATCAATTATGGAGCTATAGAGCTCGAATGGAGGGAACATAAAGCTGCAGATATTTCCTGTCTGGGTCTTGAAGCATTTTACAATGTGTGTTTTTACTTTCTACTAAATGACCAAAGTGAAAAATTACAGTGAAGCACACATTTGAAAGCTTTATATGTTTCTATTACATCCATAAAAAGAAAAAGAAAAGACCTCAGATGATGAGCTGTGATCCAGCTAAAGTCTGACAAAAAGTCAATGAATGCCAAGCAGATAATATTTGACCCTCTGGGTAGAAAGGATCATGGTTACCTTTAAACTGGAATGTCAAAACGAGATATGTCTTCTTCAAGTCCCAAATCACTACCTTTATAGCTGTACAGGCTATTACGATTGTCATCTAATTAGTCACTTTGTTAATTCTTAGTAGAAAAAAATATTTTCCCTATATCTAAAGACATAAATGCTTTCTGTGTCACTGTGGTCTGATTAACATCTATAACATCTATAACATACAATCATTGTAATTTTCATGGCTGATTTTGATTTTTTCTGAGAGCGTGACCTGCTTTTCTTCCAAAGAACTATAACTGCCATCATGTACAAACAAAAATGAAATTTTCTTCTCTTCTAAAATAACAGAAAACAAAGTTCTCTGCTCCTCGAAAGAGGTACAGATAATTAACTGAAAATGAGCTGCTGTACTTTTATCTGATGATTTTACCTTACTAAACAAAAGCAGGTGCAGCCGATTATGCAACAAAACAAGCCTCAGTTACTTACATAATTTTAGAGTACGTTTTATACTTTACCAGATAACAGGACATCAACCTTTTTCTCTCGTCTCCATAATTTTGCTTATACCTGCTTTGGTCCTTTCACTGCTGATACCCAGGCTCATAATGAAGCTGTTGACTTTAGCTTTAGCGTCTTCAAACAAGGCATGTTGAGCTGGGTGATGGTGATGTTCACCTACAGTTTACTAAAGCTAAATGTGTGGCTTGCTCACTAACAGTGAAAACTTTGCTAATAGCCGATGGCTGCATTCAAACCACATGATAGCATATTGGGACTGTTTGCCTGTGCCACTGTGCGTGTGTTGCATATGCATAAAAACGACTGGCACGTTATTGGATATAGGTGACAGCGACCATGGTCTGAGCTTAGCTCACTGAAAATGTGTTCAGTTCTGGTCTTCAGCAGGCTGATCGGTGCATCTTTAATGGTGGCTGGTGGACTTTGTAACCAATCTTGACCTAAGTTGTCATGCTGAGCGTGGAAGGCATAGACACAAACTCACATTATCAGAAAATGAGAGCTCTCAACCACTCACCTTGCTAGTTTGTAACAGTCTCTGATTCTGTGCACTGCTGTGAATCAGAGTGCATATGAGATTTATACTTTGTGCTGTTTCTGATGAATTTCAAAGTAAATGGTAAATGGGCTGCATTTATCTTTTCTAGTCTTATCGACTACTGAAAGTGCTTTTCACTTGAAGCCACATTCAACAAATACCACACACTTTCATACAGCGCTTTATTGAATACGTACAAAGCTTTGTCACAAACAGTGACATATCAAGGGCAGTTTTGGGGTTCAGGATCTTGCCCAAGGGCACTTTGATATGGCGATTGAAGCATAGAGCTTCCAGTTAGGCAGGTCTGTACTCATCCTAAATATTGCGATGGTACCTTCTGTCCGCACTAGTCAGAGCTCAGTCACTCACTTCATATATGATGAAGCACCAGTCATATGTTGACTGAGAGCCTCAATCTGCGGCCATCTAAACTTTAGCCCTGCCGCATCAGGCATGTCGGTCACCAGACATCTGTCATCAGCATGCAGCTCAGCGGAGGTCTGTGGCTCCTCCGTGATTCCATCTTCTCTACTACTGTCAAATATAATAATCAATCTCTTCTTTGCTTCCTTTTATATTCACTCTGCATATTTCTGCCTGGTCTACTCAAACTCTCCCCTCTTACCCTCTTCCTCTTTCTCCTCCTCCACATTTCTCCTCTCTTCTTTCAGCATGCTGAAATATATAACTAGCAATTTGCCAATCTCTCCCCCTATGACACACATGCACGCTCGCGCAGACGCTCATGCACACACAGACACATGCAGAGTTATCCAGACCGCAAGAGCTTCTGTGGTGTATAATGACAGATAATTGGCTATTGTGGGTTTGCCCTCGGCAGCAGGAACCAATCACAGTGACAGCCACTTCTCTGTGACCCGTGCATGCGCGCGTGAGCGTGTGCGTTCATGCAAGTGTGAGTCTCTCTGTGTGTGAAGTGCTGATAGTATTTTATTTTGCTGTCTGCTTTTGTTGCTCCGTGCATAGAAGTAATTGCTTGTCGAGTGTGTACAGCAAGTAACTGACAGCTCTCTTTATAGTTCACAGTAATGCATTTATGTAAACATAAATAAGCTGTTCGGCGGCAGCGGTTTGTGTGACAGTGTGAGTGTGTGTGTGCGGGAGGGAGCGCGATTGTGTGAGTGTGAATATGCAGGTACAGCCTCCTTATATAGCACAAATTTTCTTTTGCTCCTCGTTTTACATTTTCAGGGTTTATACACCCAACTTGAGAATCTACAGCCTAACACAGTGCAGCCTTGCCAACAACCATCAGTACTGTGATCATTTGCCACTCATTTTGAGTCAGCATCCATGGGTAATGGTCTGTCTGCTTGACATTTGTATTGAACCTGTTGAATCCAGCTGTTCCTAACAGTAGAATAATGATTTTCTTTTTCCTTTTTCTTTTTCTTTTTTTTTTTGGGGGGGGGGGGTAAAAACAATACTGATGTGTTTCACGCTGGAATGAATTGTCACCACATCAACAGCAACACCTTTAGCTCCTACAGTGGTGCTGATGAAGGATATCTTACTCTTTTTCCTTTTTTCGTGATTCGCTCATCTATTCCTCAATCCTGCTTTCTGTCTCTCTTTCTCTACCACTTCCTCTTCTCTTGCTGTCTCTTCACTCTTTTATCTCTCTCCCTGTTTGCACCGTTTCTCATTTCCGCTCATTCAATAGTGGGAAGTGCTGATCCAACCCATGCACACAGACTAAATGAGATCCTGTGTGCGTGTGCGCGTGCAACGTGTGCATGTAGCTCTGTGAGCATGATTGTTTCTGTATTGCTAATACACTGTACCATAGAAATGTGAGCATTTGTGTGCGCGTGTGGGGGAGGAGTTGTGTATTTCATCATGCCAGCCAGTTCAATATTCCCAAATGCAATTTCCTCAATGTGAAAAGCTCAAGCTGGGTGTTCATCATTCTATACTCCCTTCTTAGTGTTCAATAAAAGCTTCTTTAGAACTGCCAGGCTGCTCGCTCTGTGGCTCTTCCTATTTTGTCACGCCTTCATTTAGAGTCTTTCTCACCGTGCACAGTCGAGCACATGTGCACGCACGCACACTTTGAAGTGTCATACCTTTGTGGCCTTTGTTAAACAGATCTGTCTCAGGTGCACGGTTACAATGTGTATCATAGTATGTTGCCTGAATGCTTCTTTGTAATTCTGCTCAACATTCTGAGCCTGTAACATGTCATTGAGACCACCTAAGCTCATCTGCAATGTGTTTGCAAAAATCAATTCTAGTTATGGAGGTTTTAACATTTATATATAAATGAAAACACATTTCAGAAATCGATCAATTCCCGTTGCGAAAGCTCTGAAATACCTTTTCCAGCAGCTATTTCAGAGGGGATTGACATCGTCAGAGCTAAATCAACATGTTTACAGTAGTAAAAAAGAAAAAATGCTCAATCCCTTTAAGACTGATAGAAAAGAATTCATAAAAGAAAATGGTAGGTGTAGAGTGAATTGGACAATACAAATGTGTTGTTATCCTTGTTTATCCTTTTAGTGTGATTCCGATATATGACTGCAGAAAAGAATATAGCTTTCATACACTACAATAAACAAGTCAACAGCATTTCCCCTGACATCCCCCTGACTGTTTATGCCTGCCTTATTAGTTGCATTAGTGTCTCCCGCTATGAAATTATAGTCGTAATTGTCCAGGTGCAACTAGAGAAGGTGCCATCTCCAATACCAGCCAAAGTCGCTAACGGTTAGCAACTGCAGCCTCTAATGTCTGTGCAGAAAACAAATGACGGGAGCACTAGCAAATGTCAAGTTGGTGCCTAAAGGAAGGAAGAGATAATGATGTGTTATGCAGTCATAGATGTGCAAATTATACAAAATTAATTTTTCACGTGCTCTAAGAGAAAGATGCCCGTGCGTGTCACTGACTTGTCAGTGTTTAGCTTCTAATCCATCTGGCAATCCCACCGTACTAAAAATGACCTAAAACACGCAGCTGGAGTCATAAAAACACAATCTTAAGCTACAGGGACTGGGAATCCTGCAACAGATAATAAATATCCTGAGCACAGAGCTCTGATCTCAACATCATAGAGTGAATCTGGGAGTACAGAAAGAGACAGGAGCGACCAAGAATCCACTACACAAGTGGAAGGCTTTCCTTGAGCAAGTTCAAGCCTGAACCTTGTAACATTTTCCTGTGTTTAGTGAACCTCCATGAAATTAAAGAAATAATCAATTAAATATAAATTTGCATATATCATCAGGCATTTTCTTGCAGATCACTCCTTTAAAATGTATCAAGCCATTTTAAAAAATTGAAAAAGTCAACCTGATGATGTAAAAGTGTCAAAATCTCAATCTTCTCAGTATCTAGAGTCGTACAGTTTGCTAATATTAGCAGAGAGTCGTACAGTTTGCTAATATTAGCAAACTTTCAGAGAGTCGTACAGTTTGCTAATATTAGCAAACTGTACGGTTAGTCGTACAGTTTGCTAATATTAGCAAACTTTCAGAGAGTCGTACAGTTTGCTAATATTAGCAAACTGTACGACTCTCTGCTAATATTAGCAAACTGTACGACAAACTGTACGACTCTAGATACTGAGAAGATTGAGACAAACTGTAATATTATTATTATTATCAATAATAATATTATTAAGCACCCAAAGTGCTTTACAATGCCACACACTGGTGTAGGCAGTAGCCACAGCTGCCCTGGGGCAGACTTACAGAGGCGAGGCTGCCATATTGCGCCATCGGCCCCTCTGACCAACACCAGTAGGCGGTAGAGTAAAGTGTCTTGCCCACGGACACAACGACCAGGACAGAGAGCCCAGGGATCGAACTGGTGACCTTCCAGCTACAGATGCGCTTTCCAACCCCCTGAGCCACGGTCGCCCTATGGCTTAGGGGGTTGGGAATGTACATGTACACGCTGTACAGCATGTGTGTGTGTATGTGGGAGTCGAGTGTGTTGGGAGGGGGACATTAATCATTAAGATCATTAAGGTTAAAGAATGTGTGAGTGTGTGTCTGTGCGAGTAGTGCAAGTGGGTGGTACTGTGACTCTCTGTGATGCTGAGATTGGAGGCAATTATTCGAAATGTCATGGCTTTAATGGGCTTCTGCTCTGTTCCCCTCTCATAAGTCATGACTTGAACTCTCAAAGTGATGAAACAAGAGCCCGTATGCTGCGACGCTGTGTGTTTATTAAATGCTTTTTTGTTTAGCATACTCTATCGTTCCTTTATACCCTCCTTTTACCTTCATTTATGTGGTTTTCTTTTTCTCGCAGGCTGTTTTCTGGGAAACCTTTTCAACCCGTCAAGCGTGCGTGTCAGCAACAGAATTAATGATAACTGCTTTCTAAATATAATTAATGAAATAATCCCATTTATGTTATCTTTTAGAAGATGAAAGCACCACATGCCGCAGGTGGCGTGATGCAATCGGCTCCTTTAGATTGATACTTTTTCTCATTTTGCCTCTTTAGCTTGGACTTGAAACGAAGTAGTCAAGGAATTATTAAATTGTGGACCACATTGTTGTTTTGACCAGTCCTAAAGCTCCTGTTATCTTTCTGATAGGTTTTTTTTTTGTTGTTATTTTTACAGCCTAATTACGCCCTCTTGCACTTCCTATTCTTTGTACAGCTTATTGAGATTTCTCATTAAGCTGCTACCAAATGCAAATTACACAATAATAATGAACTCAAGACCTTTATCGCCTTAATTTGTCATGAAGTAATGAGGCAGCAGGCCGCGCCTGACCATGAGACTTTTTGTCAATGAACTTATTATTAATAAGCTTGTGAAAATGGAGGGATGATGTTAAAAGGAAAACATGGCTTTAATTCTTGAATGGCAAAAGAAATATTTCTGTTAAACATCTTGAATTAAAGCTGAAAGTCTCACACTTCTTTTTAATTACTTTGTTTTAAATCCCATGGCGTTGCACAGAGTGAAACGTACAAAAATTGTGTCCCGATATTTATGGACCTCGCTACTATCTCTACACCACAGGAGTAAATCCATAAGTGAGCAGGACACTTTGTATTACAATCACTTATTTAAAAAAGAAAATTTGCCGCCCTTACAGCCTAGAGTACAACCAGCTTGCCCAGAACTGTCTGGACTTTTCGTAAAATGAAAATGAAAACATATTGGAACAATTTGCACATCATTTAAGCCCCATATTTAATTGGAAATGGTACAGAGACAAGATATGAAATGTCGAAAACTAAACTATTATTATTCTTATCCTCACTTTGAATTTTGTTCTTATTTGCATTTCACAGTCCCCAATTTTTGGAAAACGGGATTTTAATTTGTTCTATCTGCTTGTTAACAGTTTCGCAGAGAATATTATTGTTCCAGCTTTTGCCACAGTGGAGCACTGATATGTTCATAGGGGTTAATAAGTGCATTTAAACAGTACTCAGTAAAAGGCACGGTTCATGCATGGCTTTAAAGCTGATAAATAAATTGGCTCAAAGTGTGCACAGTGCCTGCGGGGAGCATGTGAACCACAGTGCATGTGTGTGTGTGTGTGTGTGTGTGTGTACACAATCTTGCGTTTTCACATACAGAAAGCATCCATGCATAAACACACACTGAACGTTGAGGATCAGCTAACTATTTTATCAAGAGCTGTTTGAGGGTACTATGGACTTGATAGAGAGCGCGGGGTGAAATGAAGCAAAACAATAGAAACAATAGTTGCAAAGAATAGTATAGGAAACATTAGCACATGTGTATTGTGCAAACGTGGTGCTGTGTCTTGAAGCTTATCAAAACAGAGCTCTGAATTCTATTTTAGCCAGTGACGCTATCTTGATGGCAAACCCCTTATCTCCTATGTGCTGAGTTGTTATCTTTTGAGTGTCCTTGCATGTGCCTGTGCATCATCATGCACGTATGGGCATTCGCATCGTTCTCCCGTGTGCGTCTGCGAGAGAAACAGAGCTTTGCATCTGTGTGGGTGTGTGTCCGTGTATGCCCCAGCCCTGCCTGAGGTTGTGTTTTCTTTCACCCAGTGAGCTGAGGAGTTTCTGCAACAAAAGCACGTTTACGGCTCTCCATCTCATTTACATTGTGCTGATGGGAATCTGCTGAACGACTGATTGTGTTTGGTGTTCTAGGTCAGCACACACAGATAAGTCCGTGTACATCTAAGTGTTTCCCTATGTGTGTGAGTGGCGCACGCGTGTCTTAAGGCCCGTCTCGCCGGCTGACTTTGCTGACTTTCTTTATCTTTGTCAGCCCTGACACTGTTAGCTTTTTACACGCCATCTATATTTATTTTCACACAAAACTTGCTCTGCAGCTCATCATAAAGATGAAATGTCGAAACACTGTAAGCCACACTGTGTTTAGCCTCACACGCTGTTATGGGCCTATACATAATTATTGATTTGATCTACTTATTAGAGTGAATTGTTGAAGCTGCTCAGAACACGTTGTTGCCTGCGAGGATGACTTCTTTCATGACCATTCTGGCATATGAATAAACAGCAATGCATTAAATTAATACCAAACTAAATCACTAACATCCATACTGGCATAATCTTGTTAGAAGCATGTAATCGCTGTAAGCAGTTCCATCTGGTAAGATTTTGGATTTGATCTTGCACTCATCATACAGTTAACTAAGCTGTAGTCAGAGCAGTTCATCTGTTTGGCAAAAATAAGGTGAAAACGATTTTGTTTCTGCTATGCCTTGAAATCACCCCGTTGGACTCCCTTTTTTGTGTCTGTATAATAGCACAATTTGACGACTGTTGGCCTAATACCTTGAAATGTTCAGGCAATAGCCCGAGTTTATCTGGGAACTGCTCCTAGCTGCAGATAAGATCAACACCACTTGTCCACAGATAAATTGCTCCTGTGATTGCACCCCTCCCTCTAAAATTCTGCATTTTATCCCAGAGAGCCTTTTGACAAAAGAAGAAAAAAAATTAAATCTAAACATTAAGTTTTAATTTTCCCAACATAATTGAGAACACTGACATTGCCAGTGTTTGACATAACCACTCCCCCCCCCAGGCAGAGGAGATGATGGATGCCATATCTCTTCATTCTGTTGTGATATAACACGTAACGCACAAACTGCATTAAAAGTCAGCTCACTGCTTATTTCACTCCTGTCAATTTGATAAGACACCGAAACTGAATATGTGACTACTGCCGAGCTCCTTATCCACCAGCCCTTTCTCGCCACTCGTTTGCCTGGACGATCTCATCTCTTGCCGGGGGAGGGAGTGACGATAACGGGAGTTGAAGCCTTTTGGCGATTCCAAATCGCTGTATGGAACTATGCAACGGACTCCCCAGAAATAGCGTCGCAAACATTATGAGCGGCGCCTGCGGCTTTAAATATGCCCCAACTTCACTCCAGCCACCACACCGGGGGACTTAAGCAGCTACCTTACCGAGTCACACACACCGGGTAGGAAATTATTGGAGCGAGAGAGAGAGAGAGAGAAAGAGAGAGAGAGAGAGTGCAGACGCACGGCGCTGGATTATTTGGGCAAAGCGGCTGCAGCCACGGTGGATGTTACACAGGGAGACGAGTGACGGAGAGCTTCAATCTATTCAGACTGTGAGTTTTTCCCAACGACGGCGCCTGGCAGGACGCTGATATGGTGAGCGCGCCTCTCGTCATTTTGCCCGTAGTTGCTTTTTCTTGTTGTTGTTTTTGTTGTGCACAGCCGAGCCTTAACTTCTTGTCATTAAGCGTTCCCTTTGCAAAGCGTCCATTCGCATCTTTCCGCTCGTGGTGTGCGCGCGTGTGGGTGAATGCGTGCGCGTCCGTCCTCCGGCGTTAAACACGTATGACCGGCGATATAATCAGACTATTTTGGCGGATCCGTCCTGTCCAGCATGAGCAGGTACTTGTTTTATGGGTGTTTCAGGTGCAAGCCCTGGCTTTGAATTCGCACCATTTGGGAAATCATTGTGATATTTCTGTTATATTTGGGACTTGGAGCTTGTCGTGGAGAGTCAATGGAGAGTGCTCGTCTTAATTTGTCCTGATCAATTCTATTAATTGTGATCGGTTTATTAGAGCCTGTCCTTTTCTGTGGGAGGCTATTCTCTCGCTGTGTTATTCCTATAGGGGCTTTACAGGACAAGATGACTGTTGCCCATTGATCTTTGTGCTCTTTATTTTATGTCACAGCCATATAAATATACACTTAATAGATTGTTAATCAGAATTGCATTTCTGTCTGTTTTGCTGCGAGATGACCACAGTTCTTTTCGCTTTAGGGCGGCCCATGAAATGAGGTTTTTAATGCTGATTAGAGATTAAGGAGGCTGTAAACCGCTTGGTTTCCACCGGGGTTGATGCCTGCCTGGGGTTTGGTGCTCCCCCTCTAAACATGCTCAGAGGTATTTTCCCATGACTGGACCGATGCCACCGGCACAGAGGAGACTGGATGGACTGCTAATGGTGTAGACTCAAAGCAACAGGACTTGTTAATGGCTGTCAGTCACCTCAACCTGTATTGAGTTGGCTCCTTGCGAATTTATGCAAAATTGCGTGAACATTTTAGACTCTAGCAGGCTACAGTGGATTAGGGCGAATTTCTGCCTGTGGATTTCACTGCCAGCCTGCATCCAGTCCATTGGACACATATAAGAGGTAATTTGAAACACAGCTGATCTTCGTGAAGCATGTCCAGGTTATCAAGTCTGCAATATGCTCTCACCTGTGAGAGATGTAATGACCGCATACAGTTTTGCTGCTATATTCCTGTATTTATGCCATAACTCAAAGACTCTAATGTGCTGTAATGTGCTGATGGCTGTGTGTTTTTGTGTATGCGTGTTTGACAGCAGTCAGCAGTCTTGCTCAAACACTGTCTATGGCAGCATTACAGACCTCACTAGCTTACAAATCAATCATGCAAGTACTTTTACAGCAATTAGGTTTGAGGATGTGAGAGAGAGATGTACATAGAGAAGGTGAGTAAGAGAGGTGCCTGCATGTGCTTGACGGATATCACATATGCAGTTGTTTCTCTAACCCCACTATGCTTTAATCTACATTTAGCATGCTATGAAAAAAAACTACACTTACTTTTTTTTTAACGATGCATCCAAGTTATATTTAATTTAATGACCAGGTGTTCATCGCATTAATATGCTATGCAAAGAACTTGTGAAAGGTTTTTAACACATAAGTGTGAGCACCTTCTAATGTGTATCTTAAAACTGAAAGCTGAAACCAAATAATTCCCTTCCCGAAACACTGATGAACACTGTGATGCCTACGATTAGCTGCCTGTTTGATTTGAACTGTTAAAAAGAAAAGGAATACACACATACATGCATCACAAGACCTGCTTTCGCTGCTCTCTGCAGATACCTTTCGGGCACATTAAGCAGTGACTGCTACCGCTTTTACGACCACAGGCTGCTACTAACGGGTCAGAGGTGCCCTGTGACATGCCAGTCTGCAGATGAACAAGTTTACTCCAGCTGATCTTCTGCTGTTTTCCTGAGCTGTGTGTGATTGTGCACACATGTGGGCGCGTGTGCACGTGTACATGCGTGGCTCTGCAGCTGTTCCACCTTGCGAAGAGATTAAGTTTCACAAGATGTGATGGATGCCAGTGTCTGCAGAGCCAGGTGTGTGTGTGTGTGTGTGTGTGTGCATGTGTTTGTGTGTGTATCTTGCATGCTTGTCAGCACTTTTCTGTGTACACATATGCACGAAGCTGTGACATGATTGCCTATACATGCAGTAAATGTTGGGCCAGGTAGGGTGACGTTAAGGTCAGGGATCTCATGAGTTGGGCTGGTAATTATAGTGGCTGTGCTATTGGTCCCCACACCCCAGCCTACACAGTCTAAACCAGGAAAACATGAGCGGGTCAACAGTGCCAGATTGCTGCCCGAGTCAAGCTGTTCTGCTGATAACAAAAGACAGAGTCAAGGAAAAAAAAGTTATACAGAGGAAGAAGATGACAGGCTGGCCTTATTATAAGGAAAAAAGGTTCTTGTTAAAAATATCTGGCTAGATATTTCTTATATTTATTGCCTGGTGTGGTGGAAGAGTGAAAAAGTAAGCGTGCCTACAATTATATTCCCCTTCACTCATGATTTGTAAATGTTTTAGAAGAGGCTATTTTGAGAGACACACTTGTGGTGAAAGGAAGCCGTAAGTCTAAAGGGATGAGCAGGAGGCACTCGCTTCAGCTACAGTTAGCCAGCATCCAGCTGTGCCGCTGCTTGCAACAGTGATAAGATGACGAGCCGAGAGGAGTGGAATAGGTGGATGAGCAGCTGAGACAAGTGGAAGAGGCACAGCGATGTTATTGATTTACTTTGCAGTTGGAGGGGACAGCTTCCAATCTATATCGGCTTTCCCTATCATCTGTCCATCGGTTCACCCCCCTGTCTCAGCCTTCCCCTCTTTTTCTATGTCTGATATCTAGATTGCCCCCTGCTTTCACTTTCCCACACTCCTCCCAGCATCTGAGACTAATCGATACTCTACGTGTCATGTCTCTGTTTAATTGGTTTGTTCTCTGCTTGATCTGCTTGTTCATGTTACACCTAATTTTTGTCTTTTCATCGCCCCTTTTCTTTTCCATGCTCACTCATCCTTCACTTTGCCTCGTTATTTTTGTGTTTATCCGTCCATCACGCAATCACACCCACATACAGGCTGTGAATTGTTAATTAATAGCGAAGATGTCTTCACCTGTGGAGATGAGCATATGGCAAGATATTAAAAATTTAACTTAAGACTTTCCTAGCTTCATCTGTTCTCCACTCAGGTGGGCGTGTTCTTCATGTCTCTTCTTTTCGTGCTTCTGTGTTACTGAAAAACAAAACTGTTTGGTTGTATCCCGCTTTTTACTTGGATTTTTTTTTTTAAATCAAAGCAAGCAAAGATTTTTTTTCTGCTCATGGACATTTTTAGCAGTGCTCTGCTTATTATTCCATAATGGAGAAGCACTGGCATCAGATTTCCATATTTATTACATGGATTGTGTATTCCCTATGTGTGTGTGTCTGTGAGAGAGAGAGAGAGAGAGAGAGAGGGAGGCTGTGTATCTGTGTTGGATTTTCCAGGAGGAAAGGGGTATGAGATATGGAGTGTATGGAATAAAGAAGAATAAAGAAAAATAAAGGAGAGATTCAGAGAGTGTGTGAAAGAGCGCGAAAGAGATTGTGTTTGGGGTTATCCCTTTACAGATCCCCTTCATGTACCAATCACAGGGAGGCAGGGAGACACCCTGAAGGAGCCAGGCACAACCACAACAATTCTGTTTTCCAACCACACTTGCACACATAAAATCACATGAGCGCACAATCCGAGCCAAACGGCCACAGTCAAGACTTACGTGTTTCTTACGCACTCTTTTCAGGTTCACGTTTATTTTTTCTGTCTTCTTTTCCCTGCCCTCTACTTCACTTATTGTCTCCTTCGTGTGTGTGTGTGTGTGTGTGTGTGTTGTGCTCTTTCTTCCTCATCTTCTATCCCTGTGGTGCGCATGATGGTTTAACATAGCAAACGGGTGCCAGACCACAAAGCTTTATTTTCTCTTTACAGTTCTTTCTCTTTTTTGGCTCTCTCTTTATCTGTCTCTCCCCTCCTTTCCTTCCCTCCCCTGCTTACTACTGTACAGTTTAATCTGCAGTGGGGGCTTAGTGGCAGGACTTCCACATCACTTCGTTTTTTTGCTGCCAGAGAATTTACTTCTGTTTTTTCCCTATTGCCCTCTTTGCCTTAGGTTCTCTAAAGCTATGAATTTATTTAATCATTTATTCATTTTTAGATTTCCTCAGAAATTGTCTTCACAGCAGCGCTTGAGTGACACGCATTTGCATTAGAACATTATTCTATCTTTAGCCATTATTCAGTTGACACAGCGGTAAAGCTCAGGTGATGTCTGTGAAATCACTGCTATGAGTTTTTGCACCACATATAACTGCAAAGACAGGGCTTCCAACCACTGCTTGATCCACTTTTGAATATATAACTTTGACGACTGATTGTCATCTAAACATTTGTTCTTTCTTCCTTTATTTTTCTTTGGCAGTCATCCATTACTGCTGTGGTATTTTCCCAGAGATTACTTGTCAGTCAGACAGTGTTGGCACCTCTCTGTCTTGGAAGTTATCCACTGATTGTAAATAAAAGATGGGCACGGCCCTGAGTCTGAAAAGTGAAGTCAGTGATGGATTGCCTTAATTTCTAATGGCCAGCAGGAGGCGCCGCATCTGACCTGAGCAAACTAAAAGCTAAAGTAGGGTAAACTTGGGTGTGACTATCATTGGTACTGACATGTTACCAGCACATGAGGCTACAGTGTCATGTCATGTTTAAAAAAAATGCTCAAGTCAAGATTTCAGGATGGCACAAACCAATTTGTGAGGTGACAGTGGCTATGTCCATTTTACATTTTCTGTAAGTCACACACTTTTTTCTAATTTTTTCCCCTTGCAAGCAGATGTTTCCCATCATATGTTTTTAATGTCAACCCAATACACGTTACTGCTGTTTTATATAAATCAGAAATAGAGCAGCAAAGTCCACACTGGACACGAACATCTCACAGATGACTATTCCATTCTACAGTGAGTAATTATCCAGGTCATTACATATATGAAGGCGTAGTCTTTGCTCTGTCCTCTGGAGTCTGTTGTTCTAACCACAATGACAGGGTTTCAGTACTTTACCTACTTTCACAACCTCTCCATTCTCAAACAAAAGTCCAAACCGCAACTAGGAACCTAAAATTGGTTTCCACCAATCGCCCACAGCTCATTAATTCTATTAGTCTCTCTTAGCTCCTAATTCTTCTGCCTGTCCAGGATTAGCCTTCATCGCTGCTTGTCTGTTGATTTATAATTAATAACTTTGATTGTCTTTGTTGTTTGTTTTTGCCAATTGAATCAGAAGAGGTCTTTTGAGTTGAGCTTTTTCTTTTGTTCTCATGATCATTCTTCATCCTGTTGTCTTTCATTTTCTCTCGGCTTCTCTCTGGGGGGCTGAAAGTCCAACACAAATCCTATTTCTTGTTGTTCATGTTCAGGAATTACGTTCAGCTGTGCTATTACCCTCAGACTCCCTAAGGCACCTGGGATTAAATGATGCGTGATATGTGGGTTTTCTGTGTGTAGCAGCCACAGTAAGACTCACCTTTGGTGTTCTAAAAGACTCAGGGTTTGTAGACTGTGGATTCGTTGAGTGTGTGGGAGCATGTGTAAGTCTGGGCGTGTGTGTGTGTGTGTGTGTGTGTGTGTGTGTGTGTGTGTGTGTGTGTGTGTGTGCATGGGGATGGGGATGAATAATCTCTTTACATGCACCAAACATTTGAAATTACGTGGCATTTTTTGTCCTTAGAAGACCTTAGATACCAGGGAGCAAATGTTGCAGGCATGACCTAAGATTTTGCCATATCAGATGGACTTAGTTTACAATAAGTGTTTCATTTATTTCAGAATGCATTTTTTATGATGCATATTATAGACAGTGACAATACCCATTTTTTATATTAGGATTAAAGAAACCAAGAAGTAGCCATATGTGTTTTTAATACGGGACTCTATGCTGATCGACTCGCTTCATGAGCCTGCCTCTAGTGGAGACCCGAGGAACTGCAGTTTTTTGCACTTCCAAGTCAGTTCTCAGCCTCAGAGGTTACGGCTTGGATTATCTGAATGACACAGCATATGTACAAGTCTTCAAAATGTAGTGTTTATTGGATAACATAAAGTTAACCGTGTGAT
The DNA here is from genome assembly GCF_056152115.1 of Neolamprologus brichardi. NCBI lineage: Eukaryota > Metazoa > Chordata > Actinopteri > Cichliformes > Cichlidae > Neolamprologus > Neolamprologus brichardi. The sequence continues at coordinate 20,031,431 of NC_142109.1, forward strand.
ACCTTAAATATATATAGTAGCTATAACACTGATATCAATATCAACATTAGGAGATGCTATCTCTAAATAGATTCTAGATCAACACTGAACCAACAGAAAAGGTTTGCATACTGCGCTCATCATTCTTCTTAGAAACATGTGCTATGAAATCATTGCCTTTCCTCTCTAATGTATCCCAAACCACCTACTCAGCAATCCCCAACTACTCCATTCCTGGATGCCCTTTAGACACAGGAAGTGCCTTAGCAGGTTTCTCAGTATCTCGATATTAAATTAGACTGGTCATTTAATACATCCCTTGGTGTACAGATTGGCATCATTTTCCCTGTGCATACTCTGAATCTCTCGGCCAAAGCAAAGAGACACCTAACCTACTGCGGCCTTTCATAAAAAGCTCCTGTAATAGGTTTATTGAAAATAACAAGGTTGTATTCTAGAGTTACAGACGGGGCTCTGCCGCTGTCTCGGCTCGAACATCAATAAACTGTGGAGCTTTTTTTTTTTCTTTTTTCAATGGAGTGATTTTTTTTTTTTTAGGCGCATTTCGACTGCTTACCAAGGTATCCAGCCTAATGCTGAGAAATGTGAGCGTCCTGAGATTATTCATAAAAGGGCATGAAACAAACCATAGAACAAAGCACAAAGTTGAATGGGGAAGCAGTTTTTCTTAATCATTTGTGTATAAGAAGCTGTGAAACATACCTCTCTAAATAAATACCATCTATTTGTGTTGATACTCAATCAATGATGCTGATCATCACATAGGTTAATTGCACAACTGGTCTTCAGTTGTTTTCAGCAGTGTGTTGTTTTTTTTTAAAGCAACACAGGGACACTTGAGTCGGGTTCAGCAATCAGTCACGTCACAGATTGATCCCCTTCCTCCTGCACAGCTCTGTCACCGCCTGAGCCTGAGACTGTCTGTGCTCCCCAGCGGGTGTGTGCATGTCCAAGTGTGTGCGAGTCTCTGTGTCGGCATCTGTGTTGCCTCCCTTTTCACAGAAAGGCAGACATAATAGGCCGGTGTAAAAACTATGGCACAAACACACACGCAAATATATATGTTTATGGAGTTAAAGGCACTAAAACGCGGAATTATAACATAATCTGACATTTCTTGGCTGATATGCTGATTCACTGATTAGAAACCAGTCTGCCATGCCAGGGGTGAGTGTGTGTGTTTGTGTGTAAAAACAGAGACATAATAACAGATAAAGTGTGTGCATGGGTATGCGGTGTTTGTAGGCAAGCTTTTTTGGCTAGATGATATGAAAGAGAGCGATCATCCAAAAGACAATTGTAAAACTACATCCCTCTTTGATTAGAACTAGAAATCTCTGTATTGTCATCAACTCACTCGGGCAAAACGCACTCTGTCATTCTCACACATGCTCACATACAAGCGAGCGAGTTATGATAAGCTTGCTTACCCCAAATGGGCTTCCCCGCCCATGTGCACACAACTCCATCTGCACAAGCAGCATACATTAAGCTTGCTCAAATTGGCTGCCTAGCACAGACACACACTGCATCACAGAGATATTTTCTTTTCTTTTTTGTTTTGTTTTCCTGTTGTGACGTGTGCTCATTTTAAGCAGCCTAGCTATGCCGTTCTACTCTCCTCACAGACAATTTAGCTGCCTCTCTGATGCCCTGGGTGGCAGCCAGTAAAATGGTGGCGCTCATTGTGGAAGGCTGCTGGCTGCTATTGATTTGGCCCAGCAGGTCTCTGTGGATGCACACTGTTGCCCTGCCGGCTAGGCCCGGGGAAGGGAACTGTAGTGTTTGTACGTGTGTGTGTGTGTGTGTGTGTGTGTGTGTGTCAGATATAAAGGGAGAAGGGATTTTCAAGTGTACATTGGTGCAGTTTGTGACGACAACTCTCCTAAATCCTATTCTGCAGCAAGTCTGCAGTTACTATATGGTCTGAACTGTTTAAATCCCTTTGGGAAACTATAGGAAAGTCCAAAGTGATCAATTAGCTGGAATATTTTTGATGTGATTTCTTGTGTTTACTCAGAGAACAGATTTACCCGAAAAGTGCTGCTTTCTGCAATATTTCACTGTCATCTCACCTCCCTTTTCCTCACTTTCTTCCACCACTTCAGCTCCTTATACAAGCTTTGAAAAACAAACAAAGGGAAGCTGGCTTCAGACTATAAATAATGCAGAGACAGAGATTGGGGTCAAATGCTTTGGATTCCACAACACATATCGCTGAATGGATGCTTATGCACATACGTGCACACATTTCGCAGATCACATAAAGCATTGTGTTTTTCTTTGTTAAGGGCGAAATTTATTCCCCAGTGATCAGTCAGTGTAGTAATTAAGTGCACTTGCACAGTGTCACATATGTAGCAGAGCACTAGATGACCCTCTCGCACACAGTTACTACTGTATAGGTGCAGAAGCTGTTGACTGCCGTGATGTCCCTCGATGGCAACGCGTGACAAACGAGTCTGTTCAGAACACATTTAGGTCTCGGTGCATCCTGTCCCCCCTCCGCCCGTACCTCTCCTTTTCATAACTTCGACAAGGGCAACTCAGCCATCCTCTCCATCCACAGCTCCTATCCATCAGCACACTGCCATAATCTGCCGCTGCCCCATGATAAATTACTTTTCACGTGCTGATGTATGAGCCTATCAGCCTTTGAGGAAATGACAGATTAGATCATTATGCCTCTTTATGATTATATGAGCGTTGTTGTTGTTGTTTTCTATACGTTGGTGTTTATCCAGTGCAAGTTTGCGTCGTGTTATATGAGATTCATTTTTTCACCGTAGCGTTTTCAAGGAGGGTGAAAAGAAGGAGATGAGATGAGCTGGGTGTTTATGAAGGTGGACTGTAGTGGAAGAAGCCAGTGCACATAAAACAGGATTTCTTCTAAAGAAAAGCCTTTCAAGGAAAACACCTTAAAGTCTTGAAGTCTATGCTCTGTGTGTGGACTCAAAATTTCACAACCAATCTAAGCTGTAGAGAAATTTGGTATCGGTGACTATTTCAAAGTGATTTCCCTCCAGCGCATTAGGTAGAAATCAGTGCAGAATGCTCATTGTTCTAGAGGGAAGCTCTTCCTCTTTGAATCTTAAGGACAACATTGATTTTATATGGAAACAAAACATTCTGTAATAAACCTTGATTATGATGTTGGTCCAATGCCAAATAGTCTATATTTGGAAAACTTCTGTACCCTCAATTTGTGATTTGTAGTTCACATTTGAATAAGAAGAGTTAGTTGAGACTGAATGCATTGGATGTGTGTAGTTTATAACCACATTGTGAAAGGAGCAATATGTGCTCAAGTATTTATGTACTTCTACCTGCTTTGTGCTCATATGGAACCAAAGTGTACACATGTAATGGACATCTACAACAGTCTAGCATTATTTAGTCATATATACCATATACTGCTTACTGTATATACATTTAAAGTGTGCATGCATCTAATATTGGAAAAAATGTAAGATTGGAAAAGTATACTTTATGTTTTATATTTCTATATAAACATAAACTATCATTCCAGGTTGAAATGATTGTGCAGCATCCGTCTTTAATTACTTTGGAAAAAAAAACAACAGGAATTAAAGGTACAACTTTGAATTCTTGTGCAGTTTGTTATAAAATCCACACAGGGTCAAAAGTATACATACAGACTCAGATATATACATTTAAATCTTTTAATAAGCTGTGCTGAAGGTTCTACAACATCTTCTGACTACAACTTTATATAACCGTCACATCAGACAGCTTGCTTCCTTAACTTATGGTACAACATTCAGCAGCATAAAATATTATACATATATGGGGTTTTCTTTCAGCTCTAGCCCCGAAAAACTAACACTAGCAATAAAAAAAAGCACCCAGTGTCAGATTATTGTGCTCTCAGATTCAGCACTTGAACAGCATTCCCCATGAGCCCTGTTTTACGTAAACCAACCCTGCAATTAATTCATCGAGTGATGCGTGTCTCCAGCAATCACAAGCAAAGAAGGTTTTGTTATACAGTTTATATAGTAGAGATTATGTACTGTACATGTTTACTCTGTGACTGTTCGTTTCATTCAGCCAAATGCTTTCTCCCTGACCCCTGACTTCTGAATCCTCTCCAGTTGTATGTCATTCTGAGCATCAATGGCTCATAGAAACTAGGACATGCCTTGACAGACAGCAGGCTTTTCACATTCATCTTTCCCTAGCATGTGGAGGTGTTAGGGTCCATTTAACAAGCCTGAAGCTGCAAGATTGCAACATGCAAGATTTTCCATCGCTGCCTTCATCGTTATCACCAAACAACCAACAATATTGCTGTGTTAATGCCTGTGAGAAAGCACTACAGGTCACATATCTGTGCACCTGCAGTATTCTCTTCATGGTGCCTAGTCTCCTCTGCTGTAAGACAACCTCTGCACTGCTGTCACTAGCCATTATAAAGTGTACACCACCATACTGGTCTTTTCTCCTCACAGGCCAACACTCACAAACACACATAAACACACAGAAGGAAGCACATGCATATATTCTCCATATTTTATACATGCACAGCATCACACACATCATAGATTCTTGCTCATGTTTGAGCTCACATCTTGCAGTTTTTATCCACTCTCACATACAAGCAGTAGTATCTTATTCTATTTTCAGCTGCTCCATTTAGGGGTCACTACAGCAACTCATCTCCCTCCCTGTATTCTTCTCCCCAGCATCCTCCTCTGTCACACCAACCCTCTGCATGTCCTTTTCTAATTTTGCCTCCAAAACAATTATTAAAAGTATCTAAGTACACTTTTTCTAGTGTTGTATAGATGTGTGCACAGTTTTGAGGACCTTTACTTGAGTATTTTTGCTTATGCTACATCATACTGATTCTTTTTAGTGATGCTGCTTGTTTTATGGGTGCTTAATGGGTGCAGATTTCCTGCTTTGTGGAACAACACAGTCAGTCTGTATCTAAAAGGTGATGTTAATTAATACACTCAAGCACTTTATTACTGCTCACTATGACTCCCATGATAAGCTAGTTTATCACTAAAGGTGAAAACAACAGTAAACAGTTCACCTGTCTCTGAAGAAAGATAACAAAATCGAGCTAACAGCATCCTTAAGGCCCCTCCTTCTTCTTCCCCTCCATCCAGTCGTATTGCTAAGCTAACTGGCCGCTGGGTGTTACTTCATATTTAATGGTCGGATATGAGGGCGGTTTCAATCTTCTCTTTTAGGAAAGTCTCCGAGTTCCACCACTGCTCCCTCTCTCCTGTCGCTCTCTCTAAAACAAAATATTATTTTCTTTCTCTGAAAAGTCTCAATGAGTTTGGATAAACATGCATCACTGATAGATCTGGGATGCAAGTCATATTTTGAAGTCATGGCGCAATAAGATCCTTATCTGTTTAACACGCCACTGTATTAATCTTACTCTAGGAACTCAAACAAGCAAGCCTGCTGTTATATAAAACCCTGGATCCAGTTGAGACAAATGGAGCACTGATACTAACAAGCAGAACTTTTTAAAGGCTGGTTGGGAAATCATGTTAATCTCTCTGCCTCTTGGATTTCTTGCTCTTCAAACCACACACACACACACTGCAGGTCCAAACTTCCTTTCTTGGTGACATCATTGTGTTGCGGTGCCCCCAGCGGCAGCAGCCCAACGAAGGGCGGAGGTGCTGTGATGTCTGATTTGATTCACCCTGACAACCAAGGACCATTTGGGAACCCTGTAACCACGGCAACTCCCATCACAACATTCAGGGAGGTTGGTCGACAGGGCCAGTCAGGGTTCCTTGCATCCATTTTTAATGGCCAATGTGCTTAGTTGCTCTTCCCGGGCCTGTCTCCCCACGGTCCCATCTCCAAGAAGGAGAGGCAGCCGCACTTGGTGGAAAAAGTCCCCATTACATATTTATTGTCCCCACTCTTAATTATTGAGCCAAAGGATATATAGCCAGGCTCTCTCTCTCTCTCTGCCTCACTCTCCTGTCTTTCTTTTTAACTCGTAGCGATCAGATCTTCTTTCTCCTGTCTTTTTTTGCTCTCCCATCTCTCCATTTGTCAGACCTCTGTCCTTTCAAACTATGTAACTTCATATCCATATAAAGTAACCACCAATGGAAAATATGAGGTTTTGTGTAAACTGTAGTCTCAGCAGCTTGTGTTGTGGAAAGTTACCCAGCATGTTTGAATTTTCCTGCAGAAAACCAATGGAACTGGCACATGTGACAAGTGTGTGATGTTGCATGTGTCACAGCTCGAAGCAAAGCTATTTCTTATTTCTCATTAAGCAATTTTGCATGTGTACAACTTGGTCTTTCTGCTCTTCTTTACCTTCTTTAAATTGGCAGCAGCATATGCAAGACATAATCAAGATTCTGGCACATGTTTCCTTCCTAATTATAATAGTTATGGTTGATTATAGAGTTGGAAAGAATCCTTCAAGATGCTGCCACGTGCTAAAAAAACACATTTAAAAATCCACGCATGGTGTTCACATCGTTGGTTTTCCCTGCATGTTATTTTGAGTCGTACCCATGTACTCCCACTACTCTGCTGGCCAAAATCAATCTGAGGAAAAAAGCTTTGGTAACCCCATCCTTCTCGTTCAGACATTGTAACATGACATTGGAGAAGATTGATCTAGAAATGTATTTTTGGACTCCCTTTGACCTTGTGGGTAGTTACTCTTTACGACTTTTTAAAATCCCCTTTGTCTCTGTTTCGTTGTTGCTAGGAATATTTGTGTGTCTGTGTTTTTCCAGTAATCAGTAGGTTTCAGCCTTCTTCAAAGTTTTCCCTGAGCTTGTACAGATGAATAGTTGAAAAGGAGAGATTAGGATTTGATTTAATTTGCCCACTTTGCATGAAATGAGCCGGAGGGGACCGTGGAAAAAGCATGACTTTTTACATTCAAATGGAGCTCGCTTTTATCTAGTCAGCAGTCACTCCTCTCATTGACGAAGAAAGTGGTTTTCTCTCACAATAGGAAGGCCATCTCTTGACTTGTGGTGCACCGTGGAATTTGGTGAATGTGTGAAGTAGAGTTTATGAGCTGCTGCGTGGTTCCACTGCCGCCTCCTCCTCCTCCTCCTCCTCCCCAGTGTCAAAAGAAAACAGGAGGTTCGCTCAGTTGTTGAGCACCACTGGACATGTGAGTGGCTGTTTCTGTGAATGGTTGCATGTTTTGAGACCACAGGTACTGTAAGTGCATTCAGTGGACTCTCAGGGGAAGTGAGCAGAATGCAAAAGACTGCGCTGAGTGAGCTCTCAGGCTGATGAACCTATTGAGCACCCAGGTTAGATAGTATATAAAAGAAGAGGATTTGGGAGATAGGTTATAGCTGTAGATAAAAGGTCCAGTTACAGAAGGGTTAGCCCGCTTCTGGAGGAAATCCATATTTTATTTGATGTGAGAGCCGTTCAAAGGGCTGTAAATTATTACTGCCATATTCCTGCTTTTAGAGGTCACCCTGGCAGCTAGATAGATATTTGTATGTGTGTTTGTGGATGTGGATGCGTGCCTGTGTTAGCACTCATGTTCCCCCTGATGTGTATCCAGTTCTGCTAGACATGTGTAGCATGTCACAGGGCTGCAGCAGCAGTCACACCATAACCATAGTGCGGGCCCATCGATCCATAGATCTATCCTCTCTCCGTCCATCCATATACTAAAACACATTACAGAGATGACTGCCTCTGATGTGACACTTTACCTCCAGTGATAAAGGCTTTCCGCTGTACAGTGAATGCCGCCGGAGGAAGCACACTTGGAAGCACGAGAATACGAAAAATATGACATAACTAGATTTTGAAGTACTGTACACGAGTGCTGTTTTTACTGTTTCTGAGGCTCATTGCAGATTTATCACTGTCCAGTGCACTGCGGCACAATTTTGTTGTTGTTTACCAGACTTGATTGAGAAAATGAGAAGTGGTGTAATTCAGAGATGGTGTGCGCAGTTTCCACTATAACCGAGGTGACGTTGGCGCAGTGTCCTGGTAAGTTGCTACATTGCTGGGACGTTGCCAGTTCTTTCAGTTGACTAATGAGTTAGTTGGCTTGTAGTTTCTGCTTTTAAATCACAAGATTTTTTCTTTTTTACAGCTCCTGCTGCGCTTTTTAAAAAAATGACATTTAATGAAAACAGGATACGTGTAAAACATGGCTGAAAATGTTTCCACTGTGTTGCCGCTACTTAAAATAAGGCATCTGAGCTCCAGTTACACGGGCACAGACATAAAATTACCACACCGAAGTAACCGCATTGCTGTACTTTCTCTGTCTCTTTCCAGCTCTTGGTTTGTGTGCCACTGAAATCCCTCTCTTTAACCTTCATGGCCCTCAGCTGGTGCTCATCTCTCATCTTCTTCCCAGTTCCTCCCTCCATCCCTCCCTGCTGCTATCTTTACAGCCCTCTTACTAATGCACCGCTCAATTAGCCTTCGATGAGGCTTCCACTAAAGGCTGGATAAATAGGTAATTACATGTTGTCATCCCCCCACCTCTTGCTAATCCACTCAACTTCACTCCACTCCTCTCTGTCTACTTCTCTTTCCCTCTTGCTCTCTCGATATCATGGGTGGCTGCCAGAGATGGTCCAATAGAAACTCAAGAGTGGGTCTGTTAGTCACAGCTGGCTTAACCCGTGAACTGGCCATATTCAGCAGTCTGCTTAGTGCACAGTTTCCCCCCTTTTTTTTCCCTCCCTGTTATTTGGTGAAATGTATAATCATAATGGGAAAACTGGAACCACCCACTGGCTAAATGATGACACTATCTTGCCTGCTAATAGACTGTATGCAGTCCGGGGTATTTTGGTCTGTCAGAAAGAGGTGACATAAATGGTCAGCGGTGGAGAGCAATAGTTGCAGTTTTTGTGAGACTGACAAACAGAAAAGCACTCGCTTTGGCTCAGCACTCTAACGGCTATTAAAGCAATCAAATCGCCTGCCTGAAGGCAACAGTCCACAGGCAGTCGGTGAAGCTAGTGGGATGTATTATTGTGCCGAGGCCCAAAAAAAATCAGCTTCAGAGCGACTGAAATAAATAATTGCAACCATGTTGTCTTTAAGTTGTCATCTGTTACATCAGTGATAACAGTGTTTACCATAATACATAAATGGCTATTAAACAGAGGTAAACTCGAGGTCTCCACATTATTCAGCAATGTCGCAGCAGTATGGATTTTCATCTTTCAGGTGTTAAGAACAGACTGCTTTCACGCAAGGAGCTGGTGAAAAGGGAGAACCAACTCAAAAGCTTTTATTCTAACATCAAGGAAACAGAACTGAGGAGGAAGGAAAAAAGGGTAATGTCTGCAAATTAAAATAAAAATGTGTTCTGAAATGAAATAGAAGCCCGTCTCGCAATCTGAAATAGGTACTCTTTGCCTCTTTGAGTATGAAATTTGCTCTTATTTGTATTCAAGAAAATCCAAAATCCCCTCTCGCCCACCTGATAAGACACTTGATTGACATTGCAGTGCTCCTTAAGAGCACATCCTCCTTTGTAAGATGAAACCATCTTACAAAGGCAAAAAAAGAAAATGATAGTTTGCTTGAGAGTTTGGGATTGGATGAAAGTTCGGGGTAGCGAAGGGAGAGAGAAAAGACGAAAAGGGGAGGCAGAGAGAGAAGCAGCCAGGCTGAAGAAAGATATAAAGGGAGGCAGAAAGAAAGGATAAGAGGCATGTCGTGAGGGGAGGAGGACAGAGTGTTTGGTGAACCGGGGGAAGTGATAAGTTGAGTACAGCCAGATAGCCTAAATCCTCATCTCAATCAATCACATTTTCTCTTCCTCCCCTCTCAGTTTGTCTTATTGATTTCTTGTTGCTGCCAGTGTCCTGAAAGCCAGCTCAAATGACTTTTCAGAGTTTTGGGGGGCTCCATTTCCCAGTGAAAACTGGTATTTGGTCATTTGTTCTCATAGCTATATATAGCTATATGTGTAGCAGCTCACTGTTCCACATTGCACTCACATTAAAGTGCTTGACGTGTGTTATGGTGTGAACTGAGGAAATTGGGGCGTCTCTTTTTATCTTTAAGAGCAAGTAAATCATATGTCCTCTTAAACAAATGGAGATGTAAAGCTTGCTTATTTTGAAAATGTGGAGATTAATAACACAAATACATGTGATTTCATCTAAAATCTATTGCTCTTCACTTCTCCGTCATTATACTTGGTGAGGTCAATAAGTCACACAGCAGTCAAGTTTCAAGTGTATTGTCCAAATTGGATTTACAGGCTTAAAATGTTGGTGCAAGAGGTGCAGCAAGTTCACAAATGTATGTGGTTTTTGATCTGTCATGCATGGCTAATGTGGAAAACATTGAAAAAAGTTGAGGCACAGATGGCCTTAATTTTTTGAGAAAATGTCATCAGTAATGAAAAACAATAATTGAATATAAGCATTTGAATCTTTGGGATATGCAGCTGATGTATACAGTTTACCTGCGTCTCAGCGCCCACACAATACCACCCTCTGAGTCACTTTTGAAAAGGCCAGCGAGGTGGCTCGGCAGAGCACTTTCTCTGGGTCTCTTGTCTTGTGTTTTTCTCACACTGACAAATAATAACACACGGGCATATGATGTATCTACCTGCATACAGCGGCTGCTCTTGAACGCTCAAAGGTGGGTGAGTTATCCTCTGCAGAGGCAATTAAAAATGTGCCAGCGCAACGTTAAGTTTTGTGCCTTTAAAGATCATAATTTCTCTTAAGAAAATGCTGAGGGCTTACTTCTGGAGTCTGTTTGAGTTTGTTTGTGTACACTTGGGAAGATGACGGATAACTGGTAATCAGCATGTGTATGAGTTTATGTGCACGCACATGCTCAGTAGTCATATACATCAAACAAACACTCTCCCTTCAAGCCATATCCAGCTGTGTTTTCTTTGTTGTAGGAGACAGTTTGACAATTTGCTCTTTTTTTCCCCTTTTTCTTATCTTATACTGCTTGTTATCTATCCGCTATGTCAGTGAGTGCTTTCAGATCGTGTGTTAGTGACAAGGCAGCATCTTCAACTTCGCCGTTAAGCCGTGGTATTTGTTTTAGGAGCTGTTAAATAATCAAACGACATGTTGCCGTCAAAACCACCTACACCGAGATGGAGGAAAAGCTGAGAATTGAAGTCCTTTAGGAATTAAGTTAGTCATCTTGAGAAGAAGAAAAAAAGCCAGTTTTGCCACACGAGTGCTTTCAAGGAACCACCAGGTGTTACCGTGGTTACCAAATGATCTCATACAGGTCATTTGTAAGATGACTTTCTTCATAAAATAACAGCACCAGAGATGAGCTGACAGCTTTCACTCCAGAGTTCGTATGAGCTGATCCATAAAACTTACTGCATGTGTGAAAGCGGCCCGAGATAATCAAAATATGGTCTTTGAGAAAACTTGAGCTCGCTGCTGAGGAGTGCAACAAAAACCTTGTTGTTGCCACTAAGCTTATCTTGTTTTTTCTCGTGCGGCGCTATGATGCAACAAACACAAATTGTCTCTTCATTGACATTTCTGTCAGTCTGCCACCATTTCAACAGGGCAAATAGAATAAGTTAATTAGTATGTCTAATTGCATTTGGTGGCTCAGCTTTTGGAATATCAAATCAAATTAGGATTCTCAGTGTTCTCTTCCATGGCACACGGTTTGCCTTAAGCTATGCTTTTTAGGATCTGTCTTTTGTCTTTGTCTCTATCTTTCTCAACATCCCTTCCAGCTGTACTAGGCTCTCGCTTTGTAGTCTCCCCTCCTCTCTCTCATCATCCGCCCACACTTTCTTTTCCTTTTCTTTCCGTTTTTGGATCAGATTTTCACTTTCTTTTAATTAGGTTTTTTTTTTTCCTTTTGACTTGCACTTCCTCAGCTCTCAACTTTTGATCTCTTAATGAATTGTTTCTGTTATAAATTGACTGTAACAACTTAAAGAATGCAATAGATTAAAATAAATACTATAGATAGCACTTAAATGAATTTAACCTTGTTTTTTCTATGTTTTCTTGATTATTATTATTATTATTATTGAAACAAGGCTCCGGACATATTTTCTAATCCTGTTCACTTTTCTACGTCCGTCTGTCTGTCCCGGACGTAGAAGCATAAGCCGGTCCCCCACTCTTCAGTTAGTCTTTGTTCTGTCAGAAGCTATTCCAGCGATAAGTGTAACAGATAGCTGCAGGCCCAGGCAGACAGACAGTGTATAATTGAGTGATAGGGACTAATGTAAGTGAATGGCTTAGGGCCGACTGTGATCTACAGCAGCAGCAGAAGCTCGGGCATAGAGGGAGGCTTTCTGTTAGGCCGTCAGTAATACTAGCAACAACAGCCAGCAGATGACAATCTGGTGACTACCTGGCTGTGTGTGTGTGTGATTGTCCGTTTGTGTGTGTGTGTGTGTGTGTAAGTTTGTATTTTGGGCTCTTCTTTTTGTCTTTTTTTCATTACAGGTTTACCGCTCCTCTTTTATTTCTCCTTTCTCCACACACCTTTTCTCATATCTTTTTATTTATCACTACCTCCATCACTGCCACCCCCTAAACCACCCCGAGTTAGCTCTTTAATTAACGTGACACGCTGTGAAGTGAGTTACTAAATAATGCAGGCTAATGCAGTGACAGTGAATAAGCTGCAGTGATTAGTGGGCATACACAGCACACACACACACACACATAAAAAAAATAAAAAAAGATCCATTCTTACCAATATTGAATTTTCTGCAAATTAGACTTAATTACACAAATGTGCATATGAATGCTCTGTTATGAGTTATGAGTATGCATTTAGAATGACAATAGCAGTCACTCTGTAGTTAGTACAATAAGTAGAGTTTGTGTAATTGAGAAGAGTTTTTACAGCTAATAACACAACAACTTGTGAATTAGTTAGTAAGAACACACACAAAAAAACGTTTTTTTCTTTTGGGTAGATCGTCAAGAACCACAATAAGTATTGTGCCTGGCCATACTGTACTAGAGTAGTGTAAATCAGTGCAGGACTTAATTTGTGCAGGGAGAGATCTAGGTTATCCCAAAGCAATTGTTCCAAACCAAACCAAGTGGAAAATCCAGCGAGGGTTTTAGTTGTTTGCTGCCTTAGCTGCAGGGATGCAAAGAGCTCTGGGTTCCAGTGTTCTTCCACCCCACCCCCCTTGTCTTTTTTTAATCAGATGGCTTGTTCACGAGTGGAGGGGATTAAGACTGCTGCCGTCGCTGATGAATCTGTCCAGTTTTGGAAGGCACACAAACACATGCACATACCCTCTCAGTGACACAGCTGCAGACACGCACAGATGCATATGTAGATGCACACACAGAAACAGTTCAGTTACAGGTACTTGCAGTCAGAGTTAGCGAACACAGGAATTCACGTAAAGCAGCATGAGCGTGAACCCGCGCATATGCTCGCATGTACGTTACAGCACAGGCCCAGACGCATCCCTCTCCTGCCTCTGCTCACTTTCAGTGTCTCTCACTCAACACTGTCAGCTTCTGGACAGCAGCAGTGATCTGCCATGTCTCATTGTGTCATGTGATTTGAGCTGTGAGATTTCTGACACACAGACTGACGCCTGTCTCTTCTAATGCCAAACACTCACACCAGGCACTGCAGATGGCACAAAGACAGACAGACAGACAGTTAGAGGGACAGAGAGTTAGGAGTAATACAAAAAAAATCGACTGATGGAAAGGAGAAAGAATGATGCAATGGAGAGAGTAACAACAAATGACAGGAAAAGGGAAGGAACGTAAGTTAAAGAGGAAGGATATGAGGAAGTGACGAGGGAACGTTTTGGAGAGTAAAGACTTTAAAAGCAGGAAAGGACCTGACAGAGTGTAAGAAAGGAAGGAGGCTTAAGATGAAGGGATAGAGACATTGAGCTGTATGTTGATCCAACACTGTGTGCAACATAGCCAGCAGATAACACTAGTCAGTCTCCTCCCACTTTAATCTGCCCATCATCCATCAATCCCTTGCTCTAGCCTTCCACCCCTCCATCTTAAAGCCAGTCATTCCTTTTTTATCAATTTGAAATCATGACGATATGACGCACATTTGGAAGAAATCCATTACTGAAGTACTTTGTAGTACTTAAAAGCTTTGTAGATTATATAATGGGCAAAAAAAATAAAGCAGAAAAACTCAGACCATTGCTTGCTTGGGAGATTTGAAAAAAAAGAAAAGCATAACTGAACTTCAGAAGTTGCTGATTTTTTTAATGCCAAATGTTTGCCATAAGTTGAAATTCATCAGCTACTTAGTCAACTCTGTCTCTCTCAAACACACACACAAGTGCACACACATCAAAACACACCTCTGGCAATGAGTGTATGGTCTTAATGAAGCGAGAAGGGGAGAGGCAGCTGCATAACTGGAGTGTGAGGCCCAGAGGGAACTCACACACTTCAAGTCTGTGTGTGCCCGTGTGTGTGTGTGTGTGTGTGTGTGTGTGTGTAGCCACAGTTGATATAATGTCTGAAATTCTCTAAAAATTGGACTAATAACTGTGTTTCATTTTCTTTCTTTCTCTGACTCCCTGATTCCCTCCCCAGGTTGTGAGAGCCTGTTTCTATTGTCCTGTTGTACAGTGAGGCAGTGAGCTCACGGCTGATACAGCATGCATGTGTCGACATATCCAATGATGCACTCCTGTCCAGGCCTGCTCCTCCTCAGCTTCCTCTTCCTCGCTGATGCTGACAGTGAGTGCTTTCACACTCTGCACTAGTGCAGACACAGCCACACACACACACACACACACACGCACGTATATAATATTGTGCAGAGGTTTGTGACCATTATATGTTTGGATTTGTATACATTGAGGAGTCTGAATTTAATTTGGTTTATTCTGATGAAATCAAACCAAACAAACAGCCAGAGTCATGAAAGCAGAACAAACAGATCTGCAGTAGATGCCATGGACTCAACAGAGCCCTGATCTCATTAACATTTAGCTACTCTGAGATTACTTGAGGTTCTTCAAGATGCACATGACAACAAACCTCCAAAGTATGTAAAGTGTAAAAAATATAATAAAACACTTTTTTATAAACTGTTGCTGTAATTTATTGTACATTGTGATTCATTGCTTCATTGCTAAAGCTAATTGTATATATTATATGTTATATATAGCTGTTTGTGTTTCATAGACCTCTATTCCAGATATCACATCCCTACTATATGTGTGTGTGTTTGTGTGTGTCTGTGTGTGTTTGTGTGAGTTTGTACATCTGTGCATGAGTGTATGTTTGGTAGCAGGTTTGATACAAGGCCAGATGTTTTTGTCCATCCCAGTATTACTTGGCATGGATAGACAGACCACATATGGCAAATCAGATAATTTCCCTACTGCTTGTGTAATTGTGATTATACCATGTGCATGTGTGTGTGTGTGTTTGTGTGTATCCATGTGTGATCCCTGTGGCTCATCACATCATCCAATCCTCATCCAATATATTTGTCAAGGAAATGTACATGCACATTAGCATACTGGGTATAGTCACATCCTGGCCGAAACTATAGCTGCAATTACTGCAAATCGTTACTGAACAAAAAAGAATTTATTCATTTATTTATTTTATTTATACCACAGGCTAAATTAAAACTGAAAGACAATTAGTTTATTAATAGTCCGTTTTGGAATTTTAAAATTTTGATTTTTTTTTTAATTTGTGCTCTAATGATTAAAAGATAGTTGGTGATTCATTTTCTTAAGCATAAGCTAGTTTACCAATAGTTTAAGCTTAGCTTGTTTAACTGAATTAATTTACAAGATCAAATCTGTACAAAAATCTGTATTGAGACACATTTTTGATCTTATGAAGAACATGTCAATGCATGTTAAGTGTAAAATATCTACATTATTAATAAGTGTAAAGAATTAAAATCTTTACCAGGTGTTTCTTGTCTCCAGTAATTATTCGCAAAATATTTGGTATTTTAAATTAGCATTTTCATCTGCATTTATGAAACTGTGGAAACAAAAAAGCTACATTTCAGTGTTGTAAATTTTTTCATTATCAACAAAACAGAATATTTGTGATATGGAGGAAGGTCAGTTCTATCTGTTCGTGCCAATGAAAAAAAAATTAAAGCAGCTTTCTCTGATAATAAATAAAAAATATCGCAGGCTAATAACACTTAAAAGCTTAAAAAGGCCAGTTTCAGTTAAATTTGGAATTTAATCCAGCCGCATATCCACACACGGTTGAATTCTCCATTTTTCTCCTCTTTTTTTTTGGATTTGGAAACTAAAAGAGCCGTTAATATGTATACTTCGATGCTAAACACAGTTATTGAGGTTCTACCAAATTAAGTGGCAAACACACAAGGTAATAGATTAGATTATGACACAATTTTTAGGTAACAAATTTTTGTTTTCTCTGTTTTCATTTATTGGTGTTTAGGCTACACTTTTTTAAATAACTGGAGACTGTATAGATTGACAGACCGCCGGGAGCTGTTGAAAGGGACAAACGTGGCTCTGGAGATTTTGGAAACCAAAAACGTCGTGTTAAGTTGATGTGCTTGGAAACATATCCAGACATTTTGAGAGAGAGACATGGCCAGGTCTGACTATTCAGGTTGACAATTAGCAATGAGAATCTTATAGCAGAGCTGATGAAATGCTCCGGTCTAAGCATAAAAGACATTAAGGCATAAGAGGAATGTGGGAGTACTAAAAGACTTGATACTCAGAAAGGGAATAATGTAAGAGGAAAAGTCTGCTAGTCAAGCTTTATGAGTCTTTTAAACATCCAGGAGTTATACTTTTTCAGTCAAAATGGTATCTAGTGGAAATTTCATTGCGTGTATTTGTTTTGAAATGCTTGTTGCATAAGTATATAATACATGAAGCATGAGTAGCTGTTTGTTGGAAGGAGAATGGAGTGTGTTTCCAAGCAAGCTTGTGGTTATAGAATAGAGCACATTTTTCATCATCACCTTCTAAAGCAGGTATACATATGCACAAAGCTGCTGTAATGACACACAAGTGCAGGCTTCAGTCAGCCATTTCCATCCTGCAATGTTTTAAAAGTACACAGTCACCCAGAGCACAGTTATAGCACACACACGCACACATATCCGCAAACCACTCTTGTTTTCCTTTCAGCCTCCTGCCCTCCTGTCCCACGTGTAAGTTCCAGGGTCGGCCAGTTAAGGCCCAGTCATCCATCAAAACAATGATGCTCCCACAGTTCCTCTATGAGAGTTCGGGGAGCAGCACAGATGCGACAAGGGGGGAAAGGATTCATACTTTGCCTTCTCCGTCTATGTTTTTCTTTTCTCCTGCCCTCATCTCATTCGTTGTGACTTTCGCCATTGCTCTTTTCGCGCTCGCTCTCTGCCTCCTCTCAGCACATCCATGTAATCTGGTGAGAAAGAAGGGACAGAGGGCTTGAAAGGGGGCGGTGGGATGTTTCTTCACCTTTTTATCTCATTGTGTATGACATTCAGAGCTTCTTTTAATATCAACAGTAGGGACTCTGAGATTTGAATACTGAGGATTCAAACAGGGGTGCTGGGACACACTGACATCTTTGGTCTTCAAAATGTGGTGACATGTTTTGAAATGTTAAATTCCTTCTAAAAATTGCTTTCAGTTGTGCTTATCTCTCCTTAAACTTAATGCAAAAGGAATGAAACACATTTGAATGATAATAGGGTTTTCTAGAGAAAGAGGCCACATTTGATTTTTTTATGTATATGTGGCATAAAATGTTACTAAATTCTAGAATCGACAGCCTTGCTCGACACGCAAGTTACTCGTATAGTTACACTAGAGTATTATGACGCAATCAAATGGAACAGTATCCCATGTGCATAGCTGGAAACCTTGCATGACTTCACCATATGTGCATTCTGCACACAAGCGCTGGTACGACTGTGCAAGCAGAGCACTGAGCTTGCATATGTGATTTCACATTTTTATTTTTTTAATTCACCCTCTTTTACTCTCCACCTCTCCCCCCCCACACACTTTTCTTTCTCAGTGTTTCTGTGCGCGTGCATGTATATGACATCTATCTGGTGGATTAAGAGTAATGCCCTGATCCTGTCACAATCTAGGGCACTGCCACACGTACGCATCGAGATACGAGAAACTCCATCTCTCTGCGTATCATTCAGGGTGAGCGGGAACAAAACAACAACAGGGTTTCTTTCTGCTGGCCTGCATTTGCCCCCAAAAACCACCGGGTTGCCATGCTTCCCCATGTGGCTTGGATGTATCAGTGAAAACTCCAGCCCGCACTATGTGAAACACAACACAAAGAAACAGCTCATGTTTCAGAGGCTTACAGTAGGGATGGCATTATCGAGTCGCAGCCATGTGCTTTCGTAAGGGGACTGTACATTTTGAAACCAAGCAAGAGTTTTTTAACATTTTGCCTGAGGAAGATTTCAGAAATGTGAAACTCTCCTTCAGCTTCGTCACTTCATTAATGTGTTGTAAAAACTGGGCAGCTCCGATTTATCTATTCTGGAAGGTTTTTGTATAAAGGAAAAAAAACACAAGAGATTCAATAAACTCCAAAGTCTTTTTGTTCTTGTTGTTTTTTACTAAAAAAAATAATCTTTTCATTCATATTAGACAAGCGCACAACACTAGAAACAAAGAACTTGCTCATGTGGTGACCGATTGACCCGTCACCCTCTGAACACATTGCCATTGCCAGCATTTACTTGGCCTTTTGGACGAGCTTAATGTGAGAGATGGTTGGCTCAGAATGCTACAGTGACAGTGGAGCTAGCTTTTCACACTTTCACACACACACACGCACACATAAAGAAAATAAGTAAATGTAGCTTTTCCTATCCGTTTTGACATTTCATCCACATACATTTTATTTTAGGTCACTATGAAAGGAGATTTTGAAAAACCAGAGTGAAGATTTTGTTTTCCAACATCAAATGTTTGTGCCTTTATCTCCTTTTTTTATTGGCAGACTGCGTGTTCAGTATTTTTTCAGGCTCCTGAATCACTGACATTTCAAGACAGTTGAGGTTATTTTGCCACCTGTTGTTTTGGCATGCACTTGATGACAACTGACATCGTTTTTTGCATTTTCATTTTCATGGAAATGGTCAGAGATATTTTAGAAAACTAAAGTGGAAAATTCCAATACGTGTGGATGCAGCCATAGTCAGGATTCATTGGGTCAGGGTGAAGAAACAGGGTCACAGAGGTCAGGTTAGCCTAAAGGTCAGGGTCAGCGGGTTGAGCCCAAAGAATTTGTTAAGTGCGTGAAAGATATACAAGCAATTTACTTTAAGGGATCGTGTTTCTTTTGTGATTTGTATCACTTTGCTCACTGAAAGAGGAGAGTAAAGCCCCAAACCTGGTTGACATGACTGGTTATAACGTCCATTCAAAATGTCACAGTGTCAGCACCTGCCTAACGCAGTTTGGGCCATGAAGCAGACAGTTGCTGAATTCCTCTGTAGGCTCAGATTTTCAAATGACTGGCGCACTAGTGATCAATAACAGTGTCCAACTGTTCAAAGTATAGCCCCAAACTTTATGTATGTATTTAAACGTTGTACCTATTTAGGTATGTAGCTGACATATGAATGAGTGATGTCATTCATTACTGGGTTAGGTCCAAGAAATTAAGTTGGTATGATCACGCTTGTGAAACTCTCTGTAGTTTGTTATTAACACACAGTTTTTGTGTGAATTCATTGCCTTCAATGGCACTTTTTTCTACTGTATACAAAGATTTTTGTAGAAATAAATATAACAGCTCCCTATTCAGTATTAAGCAAGATCCAGCAGTTGTTTTGTATAAACTGAACAGGCAGATCTAACACATAATATATCTTTTTAATTGTATCTTCGTTGTGAGTAACCCTTCTCTGTACAATCACAATGGTTTAGTTTTACATTTGAGCTTTTGTAAAAAAAAATTTAAAAAAAGATCTTTCATTGCTTTTCAGTCGACACTGTTGGTCTCCACATGAAATCAAAAAAGTACATGCCCCTCCAGTCCTCCGCTCTACTTCAGCGCAAACAAAGGAAGCAAAGTGTAAAACAGGTTATTTAATGGATAAAGTCTTTGCTTTAGAACTGACTTCAATTCTTTACTAATACCTACATTTATAAATAATACATTTTTTAAAGATGAAAATTAGTATAGACCAATAGGCGATCTGTTTACATTAGGTCCTCTCCTCCTGTATCTTAAAAATGAAAAAGGCAATATAAACAATTTTTTAGGCAAGTAAAGGATTTATGAATTTATGGACACATGGAGAATAGAAGGGTTAACAGTTTTCAGAAATCTGCTCCGATAGTGGAGAAAAGGATTGGTTATAAGAAATGTGTGCAGCTCATTATTAAATGAAAATGCCATCCATCAACTTAAGTAATTTTAGTCATTATCCAAATAATTCATGGTATGTTTTCTGAAATAATTCATTGTATTGTATTAAAATTCATTTTCAGTGATGATGTGTCACCTCATGCTCATCTGCTCATTTTAAATCTTTGATCTGTGCAGCAGAAGGTGACAGAAATGGGCCACATCACAAACAATTTCCAAAGTCATTAACACACAAAACTAAAATGCCAATCAAAGTTGTGTTACTTTATTTTAACTAGCTCACGCTAGGATTAAGGGCCTTACTATTAACTTTCTGGGAAATTAGCCTGTTAAATTATTGTTAAATTGACTATTTGTGATCCCTCAATTTGTTCTTTATTGTTACTAATGTCCAACCATGAGTAAGGTGATAGGCTGAGAGCAGGACAGTCCATGTGAAACTGAAGAAATATGAAGCTTCTCAGTTTTGTGCTATCACAGGCACTGTAGCTATTAGCAGCTAGCATAGCTGTGCGCTCATCTGTGAGTAACAGAATCTGACTACCTTGTCTTAGCATTAGCTTAGCAGGTGCACTCATCTGTGTTGAGGCCTGGATAATGTTAGCTTTGCTGTAACGTAACTGACCAGTGGTCTGTAACTAATGCAGTGCGACCAGCACTGAAAAAACCCTCTGTTCCTCTTTATGGGAAGCCAGCTCTGACCCAGTAAAGTAGTATACCCAGTGGGAAGCCCATGTGCTTCTAATGACCTGTGTATAAAAAGAGATCCTGTTTGATTAATTCCTCCCCTTGTGTTTCTAACAAATTAACCCTGATTAACTCGGCACTAGCCAAACCCTGCGGCAGCTTGGGTGGGTAAGTGTCATGCTAATTGGATGTGCGTTAACTATCAGCAATAAAAGTGCATTTTGTCTTTCCCTGCATTAGTGTAAAAATCACAATGTTTCATTGCTTGTTAACATCAGCTGGCAGTTGCTCAGAAACTCCTAATCTATGTCAAATAAGTCAAATAATAAATTCCCCCAAAAAACTGCAGGGCTTTGAGTTTAAAGAAAGATGTAATACTTTGTTTTGGCTTGGTTCAAATAGACACTTAAACTTTGTGCAACCTGAATAACATCATATTTTAATGTGAAATTGTTCCAAATGTTACGGCACTTTATTGTGTAAAATTTAATTTTGCTAAGTTGAAATTGCTCATTTTGCCAAATAATTTCCAATTAATGTTTCTGTGTTCCGCAGAAGGATGATAGCTCTGTGTTTCTGTGTTTATTGGCCCAAGCAATCCAATTTCATTACCAGGACGAAAGCGAGCAGCTGATAATTTGCTCTTAATGTGTCCGTTTGATGTTAATGTGTTTTAAGTTATGGTTCTGGCCAGCTGCCCACCCATTCTCGCCTGACTATCATGGCCCTGGCTCAGTCTTCTATATTGGCCTCGTTCCTCAACTTGTCTGACAAGCCTGATTCAGTCCTCTTTTGGGTACTGATCGGCCAGCCACATTTAGATCTTTTCTCTCTATCCCTAACATACTAATGAATCTCAGGTGCAGCACAGATGCTTGGTAAGATCTAGTCAGCGTTTTTAGACATGATCAAAACTTCCAACACAAGTACTCACATAACCTGTTCATACGCATGATTACACGTCCACACCCAGGATTATCTATGAGTACGTGGATGAAGATGCCCCTGATTTTGATGTGATCATAAAGGTTAAAAACAATTTGATCCTCATTTCCAAACATTAGCCAGCACATAGGAAAAGCTGACCTCAGTGTCTGCTCCCTTTAGCTGAAACCTTAGTCTTTCACTAATGAAAACTCAGCTTACTCCCGCTATATTTTATATTGTTTATATTAGTTTTTCTTTTCCAATTGATATCTGCAGTATCAGGCAGAATAGTCCCATTTCGTGTTGCTCAATCCATTGCTTTTTGTTGATTTGATTTGTTCGGATCCGCCTGTCTGCTTTATGGCTTTTTCGTATTGGATCAGCTAAGTGATTGCGGGCACACAAGATGAGACATGAGGGCACATAATTTGCAGCATTTTAAAAGATGTGTAGGAACGAGTTCAGAGCCCTTAGCCTGTCCAAAATATATTGCTATTTAAGGGTTACTTTTAGTAGAAAATGTAATCAAATGAATGAAAAAGTCGTCCTAGGTTTCTGTAATCAAATGCATGAGTCTTGAGAATAAAATATACATTTCAGTCGTTGTTCATTACTCGGCACATATTCATGAATTTCTCTACGCAATAAAAGTAGACTTTTATTTATCAAACCTTTAAAGTTCCACTACTTTCCATCTGTTTTCCCTACCAAACATCAGCTCTCCATTCTTATATCTAATCACATTCCCAATCCTAGTACACTATATCCGTAAACCATGCTCCCTGAAGGTTTGTTCTAGCATCTGTTCTTACAAACCCGATCTCTCTCTCTCTCTCCCTCCCTCTAGGTTAAGACAGCATCTGCCAGCTATAATATGCCCCCATAGTCTCCTACACGGTGCCATTAGCTTCCTTTAGTCTGGCTATTTGTCTTTTCAAAGTGCTTCTTCACTGAGCCCCCATCACTCCATTGCGGTTAATTCCAAAACCGCTTAATATTTGTCACCATTTACAAAATTAAAACTAAAAATTGGACGGAAAAGACAATGTCTAAATGTGAAAGCATGTGTGAAGAAGTCAAAAATATTCAGGTTATAGATCTTCAGTGCTACTTGGTGGTAACCAAATTCTTATGTTTCTTTTCTTTTTAATTACAAGGAAGATCTGAAGATTATCTTTTTGTTTACCGTAGATCTTTAGCCATGACTCAGAAGTGGTGCAGGGACAGGAGCTGACCGAATAATTTCTGCAATCTGTTGTGTAGATTAGGTCCCACTATATGGATCGCAATGTAGGCCACCCTTCCCCCCCCCCCACACACACACACACACACACACACACACACACCAGAGTGGAAAGATTGGCACTGTCTAATTCCCTCTAAATCTCTCTCTGTGGACCACTTAGTAGTTTTCCTTCACTTCCATCTTGGATCACATTGAAGGATGGTGTGAGGAAATGTGGTCACATATGGTAACATTCATGAGCATCTTCTCACTGTAATTGTTCTTCATTTTTCCGAGTCCATCTACATCAGCAAAACAACGAACCTGTACATATTCTGTCCCTCCTGAAAACATGTACAAATATTTAAGTTTCCTTTTGAGTTTCAGCTTCTCTCCTTTGGCCCAGATGTCAATGCTTAATCCCACCAAGTGGCACAGTCACAAAAAATCCCTGATGATCAAGGCAAAAGACAGACCAGTTAGGACACCCAGAGGGAGGAAACCAGAGGAGGAGAACAGTGAAGATGAATTCAGAGAAAATACAGTGAAGTAACTGAAAGGGAAATCAAAGAAAAGAGAATAAGGATGAGAGCCAATAAAGAGAGGGGAGGAGAGAAGAGATGGGGAATTGCGAGGAGAGAGTTGGGAGAAGTGTGGAGCATACGGTTGGAACCCCACCTCCCTTCATAAAGTCAGTCAATGTGACAGGAAGACTTATGTAACACCCCAGAGATGGAGGGAGGAGATGGGGAAAGAGTAACAAGGAGGAGGATGAAAGATGGAGGAAGGAGAGCAGCTGTGAAGCGGGAGAAAGAAGGGATTCAGTGGTTAAAAAAGCTGGGATGGGGTAGAGCGATAGAGAGGGAAAGCATAACGTAAGACAATTAAACGAGATATATGAAGAGAATGATCAGGGTTAGGGTGGGTAAAAAGAAGAGGGGGATAGATAAAAAAAAAAAAAAGCAATTGGAAAGATCTACCGTTAGTATGGCCCTGCTGGCTTTACACTTTTCATTTGTTTTGTGGGGGAGAGATTAGCAAGAGGATTAAGAGAGAGATTCTCCTGCTCTTCATTCTTTCTCTTTCTCTCAGAGAGACACACCCATCTACTCGCTCATGCATCACACACACACACACGCATTATAATGACACACGCAAAAAATGTGCACATACTTTACATGTTATAGCTGCAGGCAGGTCATTATTTCTGTTCTCTGTTAATCTGCAGACTGCTTTTCTGCTTGACGGATTTGTCGACTAAGATACTAAGATACTTTTTTTTTTGCTTATATTTTTGTTTTACATGCATGTTTACCAGGAGGATCTGTTTTCTTATTTTAAAAGCTTGGCCTGATGAAGGTATTTCTTGCCTCGCAGCTGACTGAAATAAATACTCGACTAATAGGTTGTCAATTTTTTTTGGGCAGTCACAGCGAGCCTGTCGATAAGCATTTAGTAGCCTAGTCGTAACCCGAAACATGCGGTTTGCATGTAATGTGGCACGGAGGATGAAGAAGAACCCGGAAACATGCACACGTTACCTTTTTCTGGCTCTCTGACACAGACGCGCACACACACACACACATTGTTTTAGTCAGTCATTGAGGTAGATTTGGCTGCGAGCCAGTGAGGTGTAGAGGTGATTGGGCAGCTTGGGGCTCTCCGGCTATGTTTGCCAGTACATCTGGCTCGCTCGCGCTCCGTCTCACCCCTCGGTCCTTGCTCGCTCCCTCTACTGCTCTCCATCTGTCTCTCTCACTCGTTCCTTTTATCTCATTCACTCCTCTGTTCATTTCTTCCCACTCTTTCACACACACACTCACGCTCTCTCGCTCTCTGTTTCCTTCCCTTTTCTGAAGAGCTTAGCTTTTCTCCCTTACTCCCTCCCTCCTTTTAAACAGCAAAAAGCAATTTCTCTCCCTTTGTCAGGGCGGTTGGCGGTAAGCCCTTAAGTAGGGATTTTCTGGTTTGGCTGGAATGCCATTAGGCAAGCTGGTGGTGACGTGCCGTGACTGACGTGCCGAATCTATTTGATGTCATGATGTCACAATCCAGCGGAGGCTGCGGTTATGATATTGTTGGCGTCCCTGGAACGAGGGGCTTTAGTGGTCATGTCAGGAGTAAGTCTTCATAAATCCTTTATGGCATATAAATATTAAGCTTCTTTGGTGGTACAGGGACAGAGGGAAAAACATGGCGGAACACACACACACACATGTACAGAGAAAAAAGGACACACGCAGACACACAGACAAAGCCAACCTCGTGAACATCCAACAGAAAGATGTGCTGAAGGTGTAGAGCTACTTCAAGAAGTAGCTGACATTATACCACACACACACTCACACACACACATTTGGATTGTTGAAATCGTTTCCAGGCTGCATCATTGTCCTTAATTTTTCCTACTTAAACTGCATAACACATACACAGCTGGCGTCCCTCTTTCCCACTCTGTGTAAGTGCAGCACAGATCACAATCACACTTTAACTGTTACTGATGTGTAAGCAGAAGTTTGTGGTTTTATATGAAGTGATATTTGGGTGCGAAACAACAAAGCAGAGAACGGAAAAACATAATGATCTATTAGAAAATATTTATAGGAGTGCCTGTAAATAGTAGTGGTGGAAATTCTATCAAGATTATAACTGTATGTCACAACTTATCGTTTTGCTTTGCGGCATGTGGATGTGCATCCACACAGAGTAACACGGTGAACCTGATGTTTGATTTATGTTTTTTTCATACAGCACCCCCTAGATTCACACGAACCCCAGAGGACCAGACAGGAGTCCAGGGGGGAGTCGCGTCCTTTGTGTGCCAGGCCGCAGGAGATCCACAGCCCAAGATTGTCTGGAACAAGAAAGGCAAAAAAGTCAGCAACCAGCGATTTGAGGTAAAGAAGCTGAGATACTAATGGGACGTTGTGTCTCCTGTAACATTAACTAACTTTTTCCCGTGGTGAAGTGCTGTGAAAGAAAATAGATTAGTGTCCAACAACAGAGATTTATTGGCTGCGTGGAAGCAGCTGTGTTTGCAGTGAGTGGCCACACAGAGCACTGAGGCAAGATGACTGCTGCTAATGTCAGTTCTTGTTAGCATTTTCCTGTCTTGTTTTCTTTATAATTTTTCCCACAGCCCACGATTTATTTTTTTTTTTTTAGTAAAAAGACTGCTTTGGGATGTTCACCATGGCAGACCATCTGCCTCCATCTCACCCCATCTCTAGCATCCTCCTTCACTACATCCATGAAGCTTCTCTGTTGTTTACCTGTTTTCCTCCTGCCTGAGAGCTCCATCTTCAACACTGTGTGTCTAATATTCACCAAAATCCTTCCTCTACATAGCTGTCCCTCTGATATATTCATAATTTCTAACTTTGTCCATTCTAGTCACTCCCATCGAAAATCTTTGCATCTTCAACTCTGCCACCTCCGGCTCGACCTCCTGTCTTTTTGTCAAACATACATCACTGCAGGTCTCACTACCATCTTGTAATCCTTCCAATTCACTCATGCTGTTATCCTTCTGTCACAAATCATCCCCAACACTTGTCTCCACCCGCTCTCCCTGCACTCACCCCTTCACCTCTCTGACGCCAGGTATTTCAACTAATCTACCCTCGCTACTTCTGCTCCTTAAATATAGCTGTTAAAAGCACTGATATAATTGGCAATCAGTTGAAATCATTTTCAGCTGTTATCGTAATCACTTAAATGTTCAAAGTACTAATGAGAATTGTGGAAAACAGAAGAGGAAGCAGAAGATAATGTATAATTTTTATAGTTTATTGTTTATACTGGGATGTCAAATATTAATAGGTTCAGTTTATAATCTTTGGATAATGCCAGGTTAGCTGTTTATGCTGTCATACAACATAGCATGAAAGTGAAAAAGGATATTCCCAAAACTATTTGTCTAAAAAAACTTTTTAGGAGAAGATGCCAAACATTATAGTCCCAGCCGGCTGACAGCGAGGATGTTCTTTTTTTTGTCTTATGAAACAAAACCCTTTGATGTTGGACTGTTTGATGAGAACAAAAAATAATAGCTGATGAAGTCAAACCGGCCTCCTGAAAACTGTCTAAACATTCTTTAAATTTCCTGACATTTTAACAGAGCAAATGATCAGTTTTTTAAGAAATGTAGTCATGAATACGTTTCATGAACGTATTCATGAACAAGTATAATTCCAGAGCGTCAGAGCTATTGTAAAAGCTACTGACTCAATCATTGTCTAAATATAACAGGACTAGTTCTTGACACATTAGATTCCCCACTGGGAGAAAGGTGTGCTGTTTGTACAAAAATTGACATGTAGCTGTATAATGAGTGCCCATCACTATTATTATTATCTGATTGGTGGGATTTTTTTCTCTCTAACAATGTAGGGTCTTGCAGCATAAAGTACCTTGAGGCGACTGTTGTCGTCTGTCCCTATTAAGAATACATAAATTGGAATTGTGTGTATATATGCTCACACACACACACACACACACACACACATATATATATATGTGTGTGTGTGTATATATATATATATATATATATATAATCCAATGCATCTGTTTGCATACAACAACAAAAACTGTTGAACTGTTTTTTTATACTGCCATACAGATGCCTGGAATGCTTCAACTTTTTCATATGTCAGTTGATGCCTAGGGCTACACTATATGAGATTCTTATATGATCAGCCTTATTGGTTTCCCGTAGGCTCTAACCTTTGCTTTATTTCCCCACCCCACAAGTCACTCTTAGATGAAGATGTTGAATCAGCCTTGGTCCTGCTCAGCCAGTGTCACCCTCAGCTCAGGGTGCTTTTCCACTTTAATAAGTGGAGTTTCCTTCCAGGTTCAAGTTCACCTCAGTATCTTCCTGTTCATGATTAAATCACTCGAGGAGATATTTTATTTTTAATCCAGACTATATAACATTTGGGCTACCTGCTGTATATTTCCCATTGACGTCCTGTAGGTTGGGACTTGTTGTGGGATTTATTTTTATTGGATTTCAGTCAGTGGAAACATTCCCAGAATTCAGAATCCAGATCAATTACATGCATGTATTAGACTTATGCAACAGCAGTTATAATGTGCAGTCCAGCAGATCTGAAAAATCTGGTCATTACATGTGAAAAAGAACATGAGAGATATTCAAGTGTAAGGTCTTTGCTTTTCTCCAAACCTGAGATCTGGTTTAAGCTGTGTTTTCAACGATGTCATACTTTGGATTCAGCTTTCCATAGTAAAAAAAAATGGGGGGAAAGCCTTAAAAACCTTTTCCTTTGCAAATACAAATGATCCAAACAAATATGCTGCCACTGAATTTTGGGAACTGCACGTCATGCACTCCTTCATTAAGGAAATCTTTGACCTTGCGCATTCTCCAGTCTATAATAGAAATAGAAATTTTAGCTGCTTTAACATACTCCCCCACTAACAGGTTATAGAGTTTGATGATGGATCCGGCTCAGTCCTGAGGATCCAGCCGCTGAGGACCCCCAGAGACGAGGCAGTTTATGAATGTCACGCCTCCAGCTCTGCAGGAGAGATTACTGCCACTGCCAGACTCACTGTGTTACGAGGTCAGTGTGAACACCCCCACACAGTTTTTCCATCCAGCTGTCTCACATCTTAGGTGGCGTTTATAATCTGTACATAAACAGCTAATAAATTGTTTATGACACACTTCATTTTATAACAAATGGGGTTTTCCTGGCTCAGAGTGAACCTTTTAGGGTTCACTCTGGGGGTAACATGAGAATTTTTGTTGACGAAAAACAAAAGCATTTGTCTTTTTAGGAGTTTAGAAAGACCTTTAAAAACGAAGTAAAGTAGTCTAGTAAGCGTCTGCATCACACCTAGCTGTGCCATTTAATTTGATTGTGAAGCTGACCATCCATTCTAGGTATGCAGACTAGTAGTTCATCCATCCATCTATTCTCTTCTGCTTATCCATTTCAGGATTGCGGGAAGGGGAATGCTGAAGTATATTATGCAATTTACATACGTGTGTGTGTGTGTGTGTGTGTGTGTGTGTGTGTGAGCGAGACTTCAGTGGTTAAGAAGTTTGCCTCACAGTGAGAGGCGTGTGGGTCTGAGTCTCCTGCTCCTCATCTTTCAAAAGATGAAAGGAAATGCTCTTTTCACTTTTCAACCAAATTTCTTCAATAACCCAAAGAAACAAGGGTTTCATTTTTTAACTAAATGTCAGTGTCATTTAGACTTCTGCAAAAGTCATCTTTTCAACAGCTTTTCAGTGGCTTTTTACTGGATGGATTGGCCCTGTTTAAAATCCCATCCTTTTGTTCCTAGTAATACTTCTATGCCAAAAAATTCTCCATCCATTCATCCAACCTGGTAGCTGGGAGACGCTCCAGTCCCCCCAGCTGCCAGAGAGTGAGAGGCGGGGTACACACTGGACAGGTCGCCAGTCTGTTGCAATCTCTTAATAAAGGCAGGTTCCATGCCCATGTGCTTGATTTTGTACACCTGTGGCAATAAGGCTGACAATATGTACATGCAAAGATTAAGTAGTGTGCCTGTTTTGTCCATGTAGTATATTTGTATATACGTATACAGTATATACATCACATCCTCAATGCACTTTATATTGTAAGGTAAAGACCCTCCAATAATACAGAAATATATATATATATATATATATATATATATATATATATATATATATATATATATATATATATATATATATATATTTTTTTTTTTTTTTTTTTTTTTTTTTAAACAATCATTGTTTTTTGCAGGTTTTCTTAACCAACTAACTGAAGCACTATTTAAAAAGAAATAGTTGCAATGGTTAACTGCTCCTCTGATAATTTAGTGACAATGATTTGCAAATGACTATTCCTGTTTGTAACCCAGAATAACAGGATAAAGTGGGTGTAACTAATGGATGGCTGACTGAATGGATGGAAATTGGAGGCTTGGGGGATTCTTCGCATGCGGCTATATATTCAAGTGTGAGCCTGGATCCGCTTCAGTAGACGGTTTAGTGTTCGCAAGAGTCCATTAATGCAGATAGTGATGTTAGTGTTAGTGGAGTCCATTAGGAGAACATTATGTACCAGTTGTTTGAAGCTCAAGAGTGTCTTAGTGAGTGAAGTTGCTCAAGTGTGGATAATCACATTGCCTGCCTTTACAGTACAGGGGAACGGACATGCAGCCTATTGTTCTGTCTTCTCATGCTTTCTCTCCCCTTCTGTCTTTCTCTTTCTCTCTGTGTCCCTCTTGTCTGTCTGATGGGTGATAGCATAGTTTGCAGTTCTTCCTGTTTCTCTTATACTTGTTTTTGTTTGTTTCCAAGTCCATCCCTCCTACTTTTACTCTTTCCCTTTCCTCTCTTTATCTTTTCAAACATTCCTCCTTTTCCCAAACTCTCGCTCATTCTGTCTCTCCTCATGCTCTTAGGTCTACTACACAGCAGCCTCTAAATTATTCACATCAGACCACTCTTTGCATCTTCTGTGCTTTTCCGCTCCATCCATCCAGAATTTTTCCCGTCTCACATGGTCGTATTTGTGCGTGTTTGTGCACTTGTCCATCTGAGTGCAAGCAGGCATGCTTACTTTTGTGTGTGTCTGCGTCTATTTTTGATTTTTGTCTTACTCTTGATGGATGAATACACTCATTTCCAGGTTTTTTTTCCCTTATCAAGACCATAACCACTCAAGCACACGCACACTCACATAGAGACATACAAACGTATCCTCAATCTAAAACAGTCAGCCTTTATGTAGTGATTAGCCTCTTTCTGTTCCTCTGAGGACTCATTGTGTTGTGGATGAATAAAAGGCCACCTGGGAGCAGCTAATAGTCCCCGATAGACTGTCAGTCCAAATGTACCCACACAAATACACACACACACTTAAACAAAAGCACTCAAACACACATGCAGTCTTGTCAGTCATGTCTCTATGCCTCCCCTCTGGCTCTCTAAAGACACAGCTCCGGTGACTGACTGACTGACTGACTCTCTGACAGGAGGGATCCGGTGTTAAGGTCAGCTGGCTTAATTACTGAGGATTAGAACCAGGCTAATTGAAATCTGGGTTTCCAGTAAATGGCTGTGATTGGCAGTGGTTGAAATAATAATGAAGCTGAGAGCAATTATGTGCTTTAGTATCCGTGGCACAATCAGGTATTGTATAACTAGTGGCTGAAGACAAAGCTTGTGTGTTATTTTAGGTACTTGAGCCCAAAAAAATAAAGTTAATGAGGGAGTTTTGTAGTTCCAACTTATTTACTTTCTTCTGTTTGTGTTCAGTGACAACTTCTTGTTGTCATGTGGTGCTTTTTGCAACAATAAATGACTTGTAACAGTGCTAGAGTGTTGCAGGCACACCTGACAAACCCATCACAGACAGAAGGAAGAGGTTAACACGTCAGAAACACAACATTTTATTAGAAAATCTAAAGTCAGCTGTTTTATAAGCATTCACTGTCTATGCTGTGCAGCAGTTGTGAATGGCAGAAACAGGTTTGTTTGCAGGTGCACTCTGGGTTCTGATACAGCAGCCAGCTCATTCTTCCCATGATTATAAAACCAGGCTTGACTTCCAAATTTACAGATGACAAACCCAGAAAGCAATGTGTGCAGAATTCATTTTGGAGGTCTTATATAAAGGGGACAGTGTTCGCGCAGTGGTTCCCATGATTACGAGAGCGGGGCTTTTTCTATGAGCTGTGAAATTATCTGGGTGGCTCTCAGTGGAAATGGTGAAGTAGGGAGCACATCCAAATGAAACAATGTGATGTGTGCAAGGCCACGCCAACAAGGGAGTGTAGGGTTACTAATCTACCCTGACCTCAGGGGGTTCTTAGCTGTTACCATTCAGCAGCCCAGTCTCAAATACACATGCTGCAGCGGCTTTGACCCAAACACACTGCGGTGTTGCTTACACCTGTCGCCATCATGGATGGCGGAATGCTGATTGTGTGCGCACGTTAACTTGTGTGTGTGCTTTAGCCAATTGAAACCTCCCTCAACCTTTCATTTACATCACTTTCCACCTTGTCAACTTTAAATTTGTGTGTATGTGTTTGTCTTTGTGTTGTTTTCTTGTACATATACTGCACACACATATATTCTATGTGTGTGCAGATATTTTCAGCTATTACATGAGCACACTTGTGTGCTTTGCAAGGCTTTAAACGCTTCAACAAGCAGTGGTACATTTCCAACTTTTTTTTTCTTTGCGCACATGCTAAGTGGTTGTAGGAAAGGGGCAGAGAAAGATGCACGTTCTCAGGGAGTAGCATTCTGACTGTGCACCCTCAATGTTCAGTGCAGTGTCCCACCCCAGGTAGATGAAATAGAATGTATTATTCCTGCCTACAAGGGGCTGGCTTTGAAGTAAGCGTTTGCATAATGAAAGCAGAGAGAATCATGATTGTTATGCTGTATAGGTCCCTTGTGCTCTCTCTCCCTCTCTATTTCTCTCTCTCGTTCTCTCTTTCTCTCTCGCTGTGTTTTCCTTTCTGTCACTTTTTTCCCAGTTTGTTTGAATCTATTCTGGTCTATTCTCCTTCTCTCTTTTTTCTTCTTCACACTTTCGCCCTCTTCGCCACCCGTGCTCGCTGGCACGCTCGTACACACAAACACCTTCTCATCTTGTTCTCTTGGTTTATTATGTCCGTGTTTCCATTTGTCGGGCGTGGTGATTGATTGAAACCGGAGCTGTTAAAAGGCCACACACGCACTCATGAAACCGGCGTCTCACGACCTATCAGCCATGGTTCGATGGGCTGGTACCAGAATTAGCATCTCCTTGGCGAGGTTCAGCGCTAGGATTTCCCGTTAATGAGGTTCTGTTTGGCGTAGAGGGATAAAGTCACAAGGGATTCTGGGTAAAACAAAAAATATATGTATGCGAGTGTTTGTGTGTGTGGGATTGTGGAGGGGTGAGGGCTTAAAATAAACTTGTCTTCTATATAAATATTCCTCGTTCGTCTGACTTTCTTTAACGATTTTATTCCCTGTATTATAGATGACTCACAAATGTGGCATTCATTGTGTAGCCCTGAACAAAGTTTTAAAAACCTGGTTTGCTCTGTAGCTTTTTGATTCAAAGGGGGGACACCGTATCCTTTCAGTTTTTACTGAGCTGGGTTCACTCGTCTTTGATCCCCTACTTCCTCAAAGCCATTGTCCCCCCCTTCTCTTAAATCTCCTACTTCAGTTGAATGAAGTTGGTTCGCTGCCTTTGATTTCCTCTCTCACAGTGAAATGACTCTCTATGTTTGATTTAATTGATTTAATGAAATTACATTTGATTTTCCATCCCAAAAGAGTGCAAGTCCCAGTAGATAAGTCTTTATAGGGCTCACACATTTGACTTTATGCAACCTGCTCATGCTGTACAAAACGCGGCGCTACAGAAACTGTAGCTCACCTGATTCCTGTTCAAAAAGCTGTTGCCTAAAGCATTAGTGAATTTGTCAAGTAGGATGAAATGTTACTTATGCTATTTGACCTCACTATTGGATTCTTCAAAAGTCTTGCCTCTGGACTCAAGGCTGATGAAACATATTTTGACTTAAACTGAATCCAAATTAGAGTCTTTTACCATTTAGCTCGCAAGTTTTCCCCTGAAAGTTCCTCTGAGACTGTACTAGCATTTGAACCTCCCCGATGTCATTTCGGTGCTTAAGCTGTGTGTCTTCAGGCCTCAGGAATTTCTTATATTGAGCACAGACTGCTCAATGTGTGAGAGCTTTCTTAATAGCCTGAATTGCACTGCTCGCAGACAGGCGGGACAATCTCAAGTATTAGTTTGACATTTGGGGAAACACAGTTATTTGTCTTCATGCTGAATTCTTGGCGAGATCTACTCCCAAAGACTTAAGTAAGGGGGGGTGATTGGCTGCTTTTTCACTTTACGTCCTTGTACTTGACCATTTTAAGAGGATTGTTTGTTTGTCTGTTTCTTGAGCCACTTAACACTGATCTCATTTAAGCATAAAACGATGCCTAACTCAAGGGATGAATCAGTGTTGTGTCTACAAATAACAGACTTAGGAAAGAAACAGTTTTAAATTGTATCTTTAGGCTTTTTGCCTAACAGCCTGTAACAAAAACACATCATTTGTTCCCGATTTCTTTAGCTGAATCCACAAAAATCCCAAAGATAACACAATTTTACAGGCATAAAATGTTATTTTTGCACCATCAAGGTCATTCCCAAAGAGTTATTAGGACAAACTAGGCATATCTCTGTGTGGTCTGCAGTGTGGGCTGGAAGAATTGAGCAAACTGGACAGCTGAGGACAAACAAAGTGGCTCTCAGTGGGAGGGTGTTTTTTAAGGAGTTGAGAAAACTGGGAGAAATAGCCAAGGTATTCCAAATTACAGAAGAACCGGACAAAAATCAGAGACAACCTGTCTCATGGAACGATGGACTCAAATCTATTCAGTACAATCAAAACATGACAAACGTGTAAGTGAGGGTGAAAAGACTGCAGGAAGATGTTAGAAGAAAACTGCTTCTCTGTCTTACCAGGTTAAATATTTTACTTGTGTACCTAATCCTTCCAGAGGATCAGCTGCCCTCAGGGTTTCCCACCATTGACATGGGCCCCCAGCTGAAAGTGGTGGAGCGTTCTCGGACTGCCACTATGCTATGCGCCGCTAGCGGCAACCCTGACCCAGAAATTACCTGGTTCAAGGATTTCCTCCCGGTCAACACGTCCAATAACAATGGAAGAATCAAGCAGCTCCGCTCAGGTAACCAGTGCTTTTATCCCTCCATTCTTTTGCCTTCTCTTCAATCCCAGATTTTATTTCCACCTTAAGGGTTTTTCCTCCACCATTTCGTTTTATGTCCCCTTCTTAATATCTGCCCCTTAAACCCATTATTTATTTCCCGTTCCTACAAAGTTTCTGTTTTTCTTGCCCTTGTTAACCCTTTTTCTTACTCCACACTCCTCCTGCTATGGATACTGGCTGTATTTCTCAGCTGCCTCTCTTTCTGCTGCTGCTGCTGCTGCTGCTGTTGTTATGAGTTGACTCTATACGGTTGCCAACCCTTCTAAACTCTTCTAAGCCTTTTTAAAAGTGGACTCCCGACTTTTCTCCTAACTCTGAGGTCTTCCTGTGCAAGTCACCATCACAGACAGTTAAAGTTTCTGTAAAAGAATACTAAAAATGCCCCTGAGAGACATCAGTGGGCTACATCTCTAGTAAAAACTCAAAAACTGTATCTACAGACAAGATTTAGCAAAACCAAGTGGTGGTGGCATGTACTGACTGAATGGCCTCTCTAACATAGAGCTCACTGCTGTGACTTACTTGAATAACATTTTGTTTTTTCTGATTTGTCGGAAAGAGCGTCCTGGGTGGATGTGACACTGAGCCCAAGAACATGTATTCGTGTTATCTGAGAAAATCTGATAACAGAATTTCAAAAACCAAAATTGAATAATACGAGGACAGTTTATTCTGCTCCAGTCAAATCATTAATCCATTTCAATCGAGATTTTATTTTATATTTTTGTTTTTTTCTTGAGCCACAGTAGTGTGTAAGTCCGCTCCCTCCTCAGTCCTCCTTCTGCTTTCAGGGACCGACTCTGGACCTAAAACCCCCTTTCTTGTGATTGGACACCCAAGTCTCTGGCTTCTGTGTGGATATACCAACCTATTTGTTTGTGTCCCTGCTTTTTTTATTATTATTATTATTATCTGGCTCAACCCCTAAGACCCTGCACTGGATTCTTTCTTATCTTAATTTATAAAGAAATAAAAAAAAACATTTAAAGGATGTAGAAAAATTGTTACAACTTAAAATGTAAAATACTTGGTAGTTAGCCATGTTAGCTTTTTTAATGTTTATTATTATGATGAAAAATAGCGTGACTTGTATGATTCTTTAAAGTATAAATTTCCATATCCATTACTTTTTTTTGTGGAGTTTTCAAGGTGTTTCTACTAAGTCAACTCCTCTGTGTAACTAATGGTCCGATTGTAATGCAATGTCTATGCTGTTTCTTTTCTCTTTGTATCTTTTTAACCACAGAGTCCTTTGGTAAGTGCTTCTGTTCCAAGGCCCACACCCTCACTGTCCACTTTTCTATATACTGTTCACTAATGTTGCTACTGATTTTGCTGCTGCTCACTTTTACAACTATTGCAGTGTTATTAAAATGCATGGCATACTAACAGTTTTTACACAGCACGAAGCATAGATGTGCACACACCCACTGTAATACACGCACTTGTCTCTCAAAGCACCTGTACATTGTACTGGCTAAAGGTAGATGCCACAAAGAGGACGTACAAACACACACACACAGACATGCACATAGAAAGACACACACACACTCTGTCAACCTAGATGTAGCTGACCTCACCCTCATCTGTGCACCTGCAGCCCTTCCACGCCCAGAGAATAATATTTTTTTCTCCTCACACTCACCTATTTACTTTTCCACTCCTTTGCTAATTCAAATATTCTTTCCCTCACTCACTCACTCACCCTGCCTTTCACTCATCCACTTACTATCTCCATTCTGCTGTATAAAGTTACCAGTCAATAGCTATGAGCTCTAGATGGCCACTGGTGGAGCCAGGATAAAGAAATCAATCGAGACCACGTTTCAGCCTTCTAGACATTAGCTGTGCATTGTGATAGGCATATATGAAAACATATAAGTCTAGCTGCTGTGGTGTAAAAGTAGTGGTCAGACGTTATACTGCATTAGTGTAAAAAGAGCTTAGTAAAGATTAACTGTTTTAAAAAGAAGAAGAAACAATCTCATCTGCTCAGTTTATGGATAGTTGAAAATTTAGTGATTAAATGCTGTAATTTCCACTAATTTTCCAATAATCACATGAAATGTTTTAGACATTTGAATCATTTACATGATTTAGAAAACCTTCTTTGGCATATAAATGCACAGTGGGGCAAATATGCGATTACTACAGCTTAAATTTTCCTGTAATGTGAGGACTCAGACCTTAGTTTTTCCTCCTATTACACCTGTAAAGGCAGAGTTGTGTCTGTTAAATTGCAAATCTACTTTCTGACATATAGCTTAATCTGATTAAAACTGATGTTTTTTGTCATGTTAGTTTATAAATTTTAAAATTTCATTATAAGACTGAGGGGGGGGAAGTAGAGGCTGGCTTTAGCTTTCATTTCTCTTGGGTAGTATTACCTTAAAATACTTTGCTATACTTTTTTTAAAATACATTTTCAATTTAGATACCTTAAGATGAGCCTAAGAGACATCAGCTTGACACATGTGTCTGATTTCAGTTGAGCATTTCTCGGCTGACAGTTGATGCCCTGCTGAAAGCGCTCTGATGTGATAAGCCCTATTTTTGTGGTGGCACAAAAGCTTGCACTTCATCGGTTTGGTAATTTCCTGACCTTTAAATGACTTTACTTTGTGACCACACTGTGCGCACGTCATACAAACAGGTGTGAGTTCATTCAAATAAGTCAGCGCCGCGCGGGGTGTCTGCATTTTTGGTGGAAAATATGTATAGACGTGCTGGGAAAAGTTATCTGAGAACCACACTGTTGTGATTTCGTCAGCGAGAGCAAATGAAGTATGACAGAGTATGAAAATATGTATTTATGATTTATGCAAATACATCACCTTAATTAATCGCTCTCCAGACAGTTGAGACTTTTAAATCACCATAAAAAATGTTTATTTTGTGCAAAGCTGCATGTCAGCATTTATCATTTAAGGTAGTTCTGAGAGATTAGGGCACATCAAAGGCTTCTGCCACGTTTTTATTGTTTGTTTCTGGTATTATTCCACAACTTGAATAAAAACCCACACCATCTGCCTTTGGCTGCAAATTTGATGTGTTGTGTGTTTAGGATGTGCCTTTCGGCACCACCCAGACAATAATAACATTTTTTAATCAGCCTCTTGCTGTTTTTGGAGCTGTTGTCATCATGCATCACTGTAATTGGCACAGCTGTTTCAGAGAATAGAGACCTGTGATGTGACTGGCTAAGAGTGAATTTACTAGTAAGTCACTGCTCAGATGAACTCAGAAGCCACGAACTAAAATAGCGGGTGCTTGCCTTGCATGGGGCAAATATCACATTATCTAATAGAGGTTTTAACACACTTTGCAACTAGCAGGATTAAACCTGGTTTCGAGCCATTTAGAGGACAAGAGCAGTTAAAAGCTCATAGTAGTTAATGGACTTAGAGTTCGCGAGTACACTTTTTAGACACCCAGATGAGTGTAGTGCAGACACCCTTCTCTTATAGCCACATCCACCCCTGCTACAAGTCAATAAAGTCCAATCAATAACCCATCTCCTTATAGCTCTGTCACTGTCTATCGCTCTATCTCAGGTCAGTTTTTCTTCTTCTCAGGCTTATTCTGTCTTAGTTTATTCTGTCTATTTCCTTTATGCCTCTTCTTCCTCTCGCTCTGTAAGGATCTATATTTTGAGTCTTTCTCTCTAATTTGATTCTTCTCCTTGCCAAGTTACTCCCCCCCCACCCCCCACCCCCTTCCCCCAGTCCCTCCCTCCCTTATCCCCTTCTCCTTCTGTGGTACTAACATTTTCTTCTTCTTCTCCTTCTCTAATCTCGTGCATTCATTGCCCACTCAGGTGGCACGCCCATACGAGGTAAGACTGCTGGGAGGACCAACATGACACAGTGGCCTGATTCCTTTTCAACCCCTGGTTCCTACTTGTCTCACAGATCTGAAAAGCAGCCCCGGGTGGGTTAATCAATATGGGGTTTAGTCCAAAAGACTCAAGACTCTGTGACATTGGTAAAACTCATCCAACTGCTTCAGATCTGCAGTAGGTGCAAGAGGAGGAATTGGAGTTGAGCAAGCAACTCATTATACTATGACTGTCACCTCCCCTCTTCTCATCCTTCATCCCCTCTTCACACTTTAATTTTTCCATCTCAGCCTCAGCGTTCACTCTGTAACAAAGAAGTCCATTGCTTCCTTCCTCGTCATGTTGTGATCTCTCTTTTGTACCCATCAGTTTAACCACCGTTTAACCGTTCACATCGACCGTGTTTCCAATCAAACGCATGATATGTTTACAACTTGGTTTTCTTTCTTTGTTGCTTAGTTTGAGGTGAAAACGCGTACTCACTTCTACCTCTGTTTGTTTGTTTGTTGCTTTTTTAATTTTTGTGACCTGAATTTCTTTTTTTTTTCTTTTTTTTTTCTCAGAGGTCTTGACCTAAGCTTGGCCTGGCCTCTCCTTCTACCTTGTCTCTATTTGCCCAATCAAACGTCCCAGTTTTGTTTTTCCTCCCAGCTGTTATTCGCTCAGGCTGAAAAGTCCAGATGGCAAAGACTCAGACACACACTTGCAAACATGAGTGCGCTCAGACGCACACATAAATTCTCAAATCTCCACGCACACAGACAGAAACACACATACTTTCATGGTTTTTACCATTACTTCCTCTTTTCTCTCTCATTACCGATAAAAAGCCCCAAACAACCACTTTTTTGATAAAGTTTTTATGGGCGCTTTTTTGCCTTACCACACCATCTTTAAAGAACCTCTGGTTGACTCTTTTTTTGACAGTTTTTCTATTTTCAGGGAGCGAGAAAACATCGGTCCCTTCCCAAGGCTTTGCGTATGTCGTTCTTTTTTTTTCCCATCTGTTGGCCTTGACGGAGGTCGGTTGATGTCTTTACCTCCTTATTGGGTGTTTTAAATTGACATCACACTCCTGATCCCATTGGTGGATCCGAAAGGGTTGGGGAAATCTTATTGCCATGGCAATATCTTTTGTCAGACGTTATCCTTGGAAAATGAAACATGATTTGTTGCTTAATGTAACTGCATCTCAATTTTCAGCATTTTTTTTCTTCTCAAAATACAGTGACGGATTTCTGCGCATTCTAGCTGTTTGTTTCATTTGCTTTGCATGAAGACCGCATTCTCTGTTTTTGTAGGTTTTGTTTTGGTCTTTTGGGTTGTTTTTCTCTTTTTTTCTTTTTTCTTTTTTCATATTTTGAAATCAGGAAACTGACCCTTGTTTTGGGCAGATTCTTGCTGAAAGTGGTAGAAACTTATTAAAGTCGCTCTATAGATTTGGCTCTGTTTGTACCCCTACTTTCCTCAGAATGAGTTCAGCCTGTTTGTTTTCTGAAAATGCTCACAGACTCATTTATTCTTATTCTTTCTGCAGTTTTTTTTACCATTTATATGTTAATGTATATACTTACTATATCAAATTTCCTAATGTCTTCCACTTCTGTGTGATTGCTCTTTCTTCTGTCTGTCTGTCTGTGTGACTCTCTGTCCTCTCTTTATCTTTTGCTCTTCCTCTCCATCCCTCCATGCATCCAGGTGCCCTCCAGATAGAGATGAGTGAGGAGTCAGACCAGGGGAAGTATGAGTGTGTTGCTACCAACAGGGATGGGACACGTTATTCCACCCCAGCTAACCTTTATGTAAGAGGTAAGAGTTTGAACACTTTTTTTATGATGATGCAACAATTCTAATGATTATGTGTGGATGAGATGAAATTTACACACACGTATCAGTAGATAGACCTATATTAGGAATATATCTAATTTATTAACATGATACAATGCTTTTAAGTAGACTATATTTTATAGTTTTTAGCTGTCGAGCAATGAAACTGAATGGTTTAAGAATGAGCGCTTCTAAGGCTGGCCTAAATGTTTCACTCGAGTCATTTATCTCTTTGCCCTGCCTTCTTAGCCTTTAGACCTCAGAGGAAAACCAAATCATTGTCTGGTTAAAACTTGTATTTCTCTCCAAATCTGACAGGCATCTCACCTCCTCAGGCGCTGTCTTCCCCTCTGCTCCATCAGCACACGCACGTTCACACGCATACCCACGAAATGTTTGAATCTCGGAGACATTTTTATTCCTGGGGCCTTTTGCTCTGTTGTCTGCCTTCAACCCACCCCTTAAAAAAGGTCTTAAACAGTGGAGCATCTTTTTTTTCTTTTTTTTTCTGACTCGAACATGGCTCATGGGGATACAAAGCAAACACTGAATTCACACACATTAGGATACACACCTATGTCATATATAAAATCCACATGCGCATACACATAAACACAAACAGCATACAGTCAGTGATGTGTGTCTAACAGTGCTTGCAGGGCCAGGGAAATCTTGCAGAGCTGCTCAGTGAGTGTTTGACAGGCAGTCTATGGAGACAGCTGGCAGAGGAGCCTGCCTTAAACAGGAACGCTTTCACCAATGTTGGCCATGTATGGCCTCCTTTTCTTTCCTGTCCTCCCCTCACACGTTCTTGCCCTTCCTTGCTCGTTCTCTTGTCCTTTCTGTCTTTTGCCACCTTGCAAAGCTCTTTTTGTCTAACATATCCCTCTTTGTCTTGTATTCTCTTTCTGATATTTTGCATTTTCCTGTCTTTTCTTCCTCCTCCCGCCATGTCATATCTCCCACTGCAGAGCTGCGAGAAGGTTGGTACTGTAACGACCAAGTGGTTCTCTCGAGTCTTTCCTGTTTTTGTTTTTTGCCTTTTTTTCTTCCATTAAACTGACACTTTCTGTTTGTGTGGCTCAGCTGTGGGCTGTGTGCAATACTGAAAGTCTAAACCCGCCTGTACATTTTACTCCAGAGTAATATACCATGTGCTGTTTTTCCATGTGAATGCATGTGTGTGTTTGTGTGTGTGTTGTGATTTTTTTCTCCTTTTTTCTGTCTTTTGTGTTCATAAAATTTTAAAATTCACATTAATAAAACATCTTGATATCACATGCACCCTAATGGTAGTGTACCAGACTGTTCAA
The DNA here is from genome assembly GCF_056152115.1 of Neolamprologus brichardi. Classification (NCBI taxonomy): domain Eukaryota; kingdom Metazoa; phylum Chordata; class Actinopteri; order Cichliformes; family Cichlidae; genus Neolamprologus; species Neolamprologus brichardi. The sequence goes on from NC_142109.1 coordinate 20,073,354, forward strand.
ATGCTTGTACTCTAACTTGAATGTCATAAAACTTTATCTCAGAGCTCAAACCTCCTGATTGTTCTCCGCCGCCCTGCACAATCATTAAATCGTAATTGTTTCTCTTCTCTTGCCTTCTGTGCCGTTTGGTCCAGTGCGCCGTGTCCCCCCTCGCTTTTCCATTCCTCCGGCGGATAGCGAAATCATGCCGGGAGGGAACGTCAACATCACCTGCGTGGCGGTAGGCTCACCCATGCCATATGTGAAATGGATGCTGGGAGCAGAAGACCTGACACCAGAGGACGACATGCCCATTGGCCGCAATGTACTAGAACTGACTGACGTACGCCAGTCCAACAATTACACGTGCGTTGCCATGTCAACGCTAGGTGTGATTGAGGCAGTGGCACAGATTATAGTTAAAGGTGAGTAGTGGAAAGGATAGGAACAACAGAGTTATACACCAACCTTAATCGAGGGTGATTTTGCTTATGACTTTGTAATAAGGCAGAACTGCAGCGCTCTCTCTTTCTCTCTGTTTACCATGTATTTTTATTACAAAAGAATTAAAAAGTAAGACAGTAAAGAAACTTATTTGTATGAGAGCTCCTTTATATACAGATGTTAAAAATATGTATTGAAGAGGAAAGTAATGAGTGCATCTAATGAACACACTAAAGATGCAGTTCTGTACTATATGGACGCAGACAAATAGTCACTGAATACATTTGAAGCAGATACAAAGACAACTACATGTTTTACAGTTCATTAAAATTAAGAAGAAACTATTATCTTGGAAGCCAGAGAAAAGGTTAGTAACCAAACACTCCTCTCCGCCAAGCAGGAGCAAACAATCACAAAAAAACAATGTCTCTAGCTGCAACCTCCAAACACTCACACAGCTAACTTAGTGCGAACACACAGCTCACTAGCTGCAACCTCTGGCGCCAGAGCTCACCTTTCTCTGCCCTTAAATACCTGCTGATGTGAGTCAGCTGTACGATAGAAAAAGGTGGCACCTAAAGCAGGAGAGATGGTAGAACACGCCCACACAGGCAACTTCAGGAGGAGGCCCTGCTAGGGCCGTAACATGGACTTATGACAAAGCATAGATTTAGTTAGATTTGTTTTGTTATGGTTTAGATTGGAAAAGGCTCTTCTTATTGCTGTAACAGCTGTATCAGTTTGAATACTTAATTATTTCAAGAGGGTTAATTTGGTTTCAAATGCAACTCTATTCCGTGGGGAGCTGCTCTAAGCAAATGTAAATCAAAAGACAGTGTAGTGATGTGCAAATCTAAACTCAGTATTGAATGAAAAACGTGTTAAATACTGAAACTGAGATTTTACTGTTGTAGTTACTTTGTGAAGAATGTGCTGATTTTGAATTGAGTACCTGTAACTAAAAGTTGGAACAGGGGTAAAAAAGAAAATGTGTGTTTTAAGAAATTTCTTAGGAATAACGCCTGTTGGAGTATCTTTCAGCTATTGAGGCAAATGGGTAACAGGTAGCTAACGTAATTATATACTGTATGAAAAGAGCATTCATAGAGACTTTTAAAGTCTTTCAGAAGGAAAAATGGGGATTGTCATCACAAAAATTAAAAAGAAATGTTGAAATTTAAAGAGCTTGTGGTAAATCTATGTACTCAAAGGACAAGACCTAGAACAATATTGAATTACTATGATCTTCATGGCCTCAAGTGGCACTACATTAAAAACTGACCTAATGGGTTTGTGAAAATCTCTCTTTGAGCTCAATGAACAATGTTTGTCATGGTTTCTACTGTAAGACTTCATCATGCAATGAATACATAAACAAACATATAGAAAATGTAAAGAAGAAAAATCCAGAAAGAGCTGCACGAGTTACACTGTATGAGTTCTGGGCCTGAACTCATGTAAGATTGTAAGACTCAGTCAAAAATATGAAATTCTTCTTTAACAAAATCAAGAACTGCATCCTGTGGGCTACCAGTAAACTTGTCTTGTCTTACTTCTGTCAGCAAGACAATACCAAGCCACGTCTATACATTAAACTAGCACAGCTTTGCAGTAAAATGCTGTTAAGTGATCTTAAATTCATTGCGTTTCTCTTCAAGAGAAAATATTTAGAGAATTAATTTTAAAAAATATATGACAAAGAAGGCCCTGATCTGCTGAGCAGCTTAAATCCTACCAAGAAACACTGAGAAAACATTGCTTGGGGCGCTTAAAAAAGAGGTGATGCACTAGAGTGCTAAACATGTCTCTGCCCAGCTGTCTATTACAATAAACAATAAAATATGTCTCGTCTTTTTTCCACACTTCAGCTTTGCCAAAGGCTCCTGGCATCCCTGTGGTGACAGAGAGAACTGCAACAAGCATCACTCTCACCTGGGATTCTGGAAACCCTGAACCCGTCTCCTACTATATCATACAGGTATGACAGACTTGTAAACATTACCTACCTCACAGCACTATATGTACACAGATTGCTGAGACACGCATTATACAACTTGAATTCCAAGAAACCTGGGATGTATAATGATGTATACATAAAAACACAATCCAGTGAATTCCAGATCTCATAAACCAATATTTCCAGAACAATGCACAGAAAGCATATCAAATGTTTGAATTGAGGCATTTTTTAAAATACAAATCGTGGAACAATTTCGCAATAATGTTCCTCAATGTAAAAGCGTAAAGACTCATTATCTAGAATAAATGATATCGTTAAAGGATTTAGAAAATGTCGTGTTTTCTATGTTCTGTTGTAAATAAAAAATGCTATTTATGAATTATTGCATTCTCTGCATACCCAGAGTCTTAGAGCACTAGGATTTATCAATATAAACTGTTATCATGTTGGCCTCAAGCCTACTTAGTATGGCTGCAAAGGCAGGAATCCCTGTTTCTCCCAATACTAATAACCTTCCTCGAAGTGTTCTAAGTAAATCTGGTGTCCTGTGAATACTCCCTACTGACAGTGGTAAATTCATAAAAGAGAATGAATTAACAGTACTATGGTTAACAGTAGTATTGGAATACTCACTTTCTAAATTGCAGGACTCCTGCATGAAACATGAATTGCCCAAATTTCACTCTGTACATTTCAATGTAAATCTAGATAAGTAAATGCTTATGCTGTATGGTTTTACATAGGTTTGATGTATTTATGTATACAGACACAGCTGTAGCTGTTAACTCAATACAAAGTTGTTTATTGCAGCTTGAATTCAGTCTGTACTTCTTCTTCTTCCCTTTTTCATCTCTTGTTTCATCTAGCATCGCGCCAAAGGCTCAGAGGACCCCTATAAAGAGATTGATGGCATTGCTACAACACGCTATAGTGTGGGCGGCCTGAGTCCTTACTCTCACTATGACTTTCGGGTGGCAGCTGTCAACACCATTGGTCAGGGCCCCTCCAGCGAGGTGGTGGAGGCTCGCACAGCTGAGCAGGCCCCCTCCTCACCTCCTCGCCAGGTCAGGATGATGCCTTTATTTGACAAAGTGGAAAGCAGTTTTTACAGCGATAAAAATGTTCTTTCCAAATATGGATCGAGGCTATTTTTGACTCTGAGACAGCCGTTGCTGGAGCTGTCTGTCCATCCTGTTCTATTCTCATAAAAGCTTTGAGGGAATTTCAAATTTGGTACAAGCATACATACTGGAATGATTAGAATTTGTTCAAAGGGCCATATACCAGGATTTATTTCACTAATTATTGCAAACTATAGAATACAAATGGCATTTTAGCCAAAAGAAATCATCATAATTTTCTATAAAATACATGTTTGTTATATTTATATAGGGTTTTAAATCATTTACACCTGATCACCTAATTTTCTAAGGCTTCACCTCACATATTATACATTTTACATATCATAACATTTCATATTACATGTAGAGAGATATGGATGTAATATGCAACTTGACTAGTTAGGCATATAAATAAAAACTGGTATTTATGGATCAATATGTGGATGCATTTATGTAACCTCTATTTTAATGCATTTCAGTGTGTGCTGTTTTCCAGTGCTGTGACAAAGTTTTTCCCCCCTTCTTGATTTCTTAGTTTTATTTTTGTTTTGTTTTTGCATATTTGTCATGTTACATCTCTCCAATCATCAAACAACTTTTAATATTAGACAAAGATAAGTTAATACAAAATTCAGTTCTTACACAATGGTTTCATTTCTTTATGGAAAAAACATGCCAAACTTCCCAGGTTCTGCATCAAAAAAGTAATCAGTCCTCCTTTTTCAATTATTAATTAATTGTGATTAATCATGTTTTTGCAAAGAGTTCAGTTGAACTTGCCACATCCAGACCTGATTACTTCTAGGACTGCTGAATCAAGAAACCCCTTACCTATCTGACACCTGTCTGACAAAATGAAGTAGGCCAAAAGATCTTTTTTTAAAGTAACACATCGTGCCACAATCTACAAACAACTCAATAATAGCTGACAAACAAAGACACTGACATCTATCAGTCTGGAAGATGTTACAAAGCCATTTTTAAGGCTTTAGGACCCCATTGAACCCTGATGTAAACCATTATTTACAAATTGAGAAAACTTGGAACAGTGGTGAACCTTCCCAGGATTGGCCAGCCTACCGAAATTACTCCAAGAGTACATCGATGACTTATCCAGGAGGGCGCAAAAGAACCCAGAATAACATCTAAAGAACTGCCAGCTCACTTGTCTCAGTTAAGGTCAGTCTTCAAGATTCAACATTAGGAAAGAGATTGGGAGGGGGAAGCATCCATGGAGGAGTTCCAAGGAAAAAACGCTGCTGACCAAAAAGAACACAAATGTTTCCCAGTTGCCAAAAAGCATCTTATTGGTCTCCTAGACTTTTGGAAAAGTATTCTGTGGACTGATGAGACAAAAGTTGGATTTTTGAAGACCTGAATCTTCTTACAGCTGGTGTAAAACGAACACAGCATTTCAATACAAAGAACTTACCAATAGTCAAACATGGTGGTGGTAGTGTGATGGCACTTTCACACGCGCAATAGTGACATGTCAACCAAAACGTACACCTTCTATAGATGAAGGGTCTTTTCCCCCTAGACTTAAATGCAATCACTCTCCGTTTGGCAACCACATAAACTGTCCCCTGTTGCCTATTAGCAGAATCCAGGTTTAAACTTTCTCCACATTTGTGTCACTTTTGCACTTGGTGTTTAATTTTACTCTTTTTATTTGTAGGTCATAGGTCGGATGCTGAGCGCCACAACAGCAATGATCCACTGGGATGAGCCTGAGGAACCTAATGGACAGGTGGTCGGTTACAGAGTGTACTACACCTCTGACAATTCGCTGCCAGTCAACCAGGTGTGTATTCCTGTGTGCGTGGTTTGGCTGAATGTTATTGTTATTGTTACTATTTATGCATAACAGATGATAACTTGTGTTGCCAAGATGTATAAGGTATGAGAGTGTATCTGTGTGCCTGCTTGCATTCATGCATTGTGTTGTGCACCGGTGTTGTGCAGTGGGAGAAGCAGATGGTGCGTGGATCCAGCTTCATCACCATCCAGGATTTGACTCCTAACAAGACTTATTACATCCGAGTGCTGGCCTTTACCTCTGTAGGAGATGGCCCCTTGTCCCAGGACCTGCAGATTATAGCCAAGACTGGAGGTAAAATAAGAGACGCAAATGGCATATAATGGTTAAGATTATGTAGTCTTAGTGTTCTTTAAACAATCCTCTTCCCCTTTAGTTCCTTCTCAACCATTAGATTTTAAGGGTGAGGCAAAGTCTGAAACCAGTATCCTGTTGTCCTGGGTGGCTCCAACAACCCAGGGTGGCCCAGATAACCAGATTACAGGATATGAACTTGTTTACCGACGAGCTGATGACACAGAAGAGGTAAAGATGGAGAGATAAAAAAAATTGTCACTAAATGGGCTGTTTTCATAGATTTATAATTTTATAGGTAAAGTTGTGATCAGAAGTTTACCTAAACCCATCATTGGTATGAATGTTATGATAATTTTGGACTTTGAATGTTTTCTTTGAACTGTTCAGTTATTAGGGTGGTATGATTGTACAGAAAAGAAAACTTTAATGAGTTTAAAAAACATGAATTGAGTGTACAAGTTTGAATTTAATGATTTATTTATTTCTCGAGTCCACACAGGCTCAACAGGGTTTGCAAACAGGCTCAATTTGAATCTTAACTCTTTTAATCATTGGTGATCATGACTGATTACAACTGGTAGTTTCTTTTTGCCTGCATAACATGGATTAGTTTCACAGCAGTCGTTGGATTAACCAATTTTTTTAAAACAATGGGAAAATCGAGTAAAGAGCTATAAAAAGGGGAATTGTCGATTCGAACAATTTGGGAAGATCTGTTGGAGCCGTTTGTAAACTGCAGATTCTAAGATCAGTTCAAATAACTGGACATAATTACAAGTTATTCGGATGTGTTGTCACTGCCAAATTCAGGAAGGAGACCCAAACTGTCACCCACGTGGAGAAGCCACATGCTTTGTAGAGAAAAGTTTTATGGTCAGGCAAGACAAAGATTGAGCTGTTTGGCCACTAGCATAAGAGGTATGTTTGGTTTGATTAAAGGGGAGGCTTTCAAATCCAGAACACATTACCAGCTGTCAAGTATAGCCGTGGTAGCATCATGCTCTGGGGCTGTTTTGCTGCCAGTGGTACTGGTACACTGCAAGAATTGAATGATGAAGAAGGAGGACCTCCAGATTCTTTAACTTTACCTCAAATCAACAGCTAGATGATTGAAACTTGGACACAATTGTGTATTTGAACAGAACAATGATCCCAAACACACATCAAAACCGTTTTTGAAATGTTTGATGTTACGTTTTTGGAAGGGCTTCCCAAAGCCCCAACCTCAACTCTATTGAAAATTTGTGGATCAGCCAGTTCTGTCTCAGGAAACCAACCATTTCAAACAAACTCTAATTCTGCCAGTTCGGCAAACAGTCACTAAAGATGTATGCTGTAAAATCAGTGCACCTGAAAAAATGAAAAGTTGAAAGAAATCATTAAAAACTCCAAGATACCATGACATCCATGCCCTTAATGAGTGTCCTTAAAATTCTGATCACATTGGTAGGTGGATAGACAATAACAAATTCAAATACGATTGTGTAAAGTGATAATAATTTGATATCATTATTGATCTAGTTATAAAAAGTTAACTCTTGTCTTTTTGTCCCTTCAGAAAAAAGTGAGCTTTGAGCCCGCCACATCCTACCTGCTCAAGAACTTGAAGCCCTTTTCCACCTACACCTTCCAGCTAGCTGCCAAAAGCAAAAATGGAATTGGGGCATATACCAATGAAGTGTCCATTGACACACCACAGACACGTAGGTCTACCTGCACAGACTGCAGTGTGTGAAAGTGTGAAGGTGTTTGTGAGAGCGAAAGAGCAACAAGATCCAGTTTTGACAATGCAAACGCAAATACAAATGCTAAATCACGTAGGTTTCTCTGCTGCAATTTTAATTAGACACATATGTGGCATTGTTGCATTGTCAAAAATGGGCCATCATGAATCAAGACCATAGCTGGAGCTGACCTCAGAATTGATATTTCAACAAATATATAAAAGACCAATAATTATTTCAAGAACTTAGCTTTAGTCGATGTATTTTTCATACAGTACTAAGCAATTCTTTTAAGATTGCCAGAAAAACTTCATTTGTTGGCTACCAATCTGAGGTCCGTAAGAGACTCAGTAAAACAAGGTAAGACGAGGTTGGCAGATAGACATGAGAAGTCCAACATGGACCACAGAGGCTTGTAGGCTGTAAGGACAAATTATGGGAAGGTATGTGTGTTTCAAGCTCTAGTCAGTGTTTTTGTCATTCACTCGTTTTCATTAATCAAACATTGCTACCAAACAGAAGTTGACACCCATCATTTCAGTATCTCTGTTCAACCATCTTTTAATTTCTATGGTCATTTTTCAAAAGAGCTTCAGTTCTCCAGAGTTTCTTTTTCATTTTGTGTTTCTTTGTCTTTTGCTCTCTGTCTCTCATCTGCTCAATTTCACCCCCATGGCAAACCTCACTTCTCCACTCACCTCTCCACCCACCAATAACAACTTGTATACACAACCAAATAACATTTACCCAAACAACCCCTACTGTGCCTCCTCAAAACTGGCCAATCAGTTCCTTCAGCACCTCCCCAGGACATCAAATGCACCAGTCCCAGTTCTACCAGCGTCCTGGTAAGTTGGGCACCACCACCTGTGGAGTTTCAGAACGGCATCATTACAGGATACTCCATCCAGTATGCCACTACAGAGGGCAACAAAACATCAAAAAGAATTGATGGAATTTCTCCGGAAAGTTCTCCGTATCTCCTGGAAAACCTAGAGAAATGGACTGAGTACGGCATAACCGTGAGGGCACAGACGGAAGCTGGGGATGGACCAGAAAGTTTACAGCTTCTTATCCGCACTGAGGAAGATGGTATGTTCCCAACAAAAGATACAAATAAAAATAGGATGGTCCTCCCTACTAATAGTCGCTACCTCTAACTTACTAACCAAGCAGCACCCTAAACTAACAGCAAGCTTGTTCTACTGGCCAGTAAACTCATTTATTCTGTTCTTGAGCTGCAATTTAAACGGACAATGCATTTGTGAACCACTGTCAGACCCTCCAGTGAAACCCTCCTCTTTATTTTTCCTTTGTAACCACCAGAATCTGCCAACATACAGAATCTCCTCCTGCAACCCCCCCTCACCACTGCTTTCTCTTGTCAGCAGCAGTCCCCTTTTTTCCTGCAGTAGCTGGCATTATCCTCTTTTATTTTTTTGAACCAGCAAAACCACCCTTTTTTCCTCACCTTTCCCTTTCTTCTAAAAGCCCCTCTTTTTACTAAAAGGAATGCTGAGATTTTCCTGTCGAAAGCTAGCAATAGTCCCCTCTAACAATAACAAGTCGGTGTACCTCAATCTTTCCTCACCTTGGCTTTTCTCACCAGTAATCTGTCCTACCAAATCGTTTCCAGTACCTTTACAATTATTTTGATACATCTAATGTAAACCAGTGCGGTGTCTTATTGTATCTAGAGTAATTTGTTATATTTTTGATTCCAGTACTCTTTGTGCTTGTGGGTGGGTCTGTCAAATAGATAAAGGTGGCTGCAGTTTTTTCCTTCTTTTTGTATATTTTTGCTTTTTGGGGAAAGAAGTGTAGTTCTTGGCAGTACGGGAGAGGTTTTTCTTGATAACAGTATTTTCTCTTTGACTGCCTGCCACTATTTATCTGCCCCTGGCAACAAATCCTTTTCTATCTGCCATTCTTATCTTTTCTACATTTGCTTCTTATCCTCCACTGCTTTTTTCCTCCATGTTTTTCCTCAAGCGCTCTCATTTTTTTACTATTTTGACTTTTTTTCCCTGACATCAGAGCTGTTTTAGACTTTTTGTAGGGTTGTAGTTTTTCACCTTTTTTTAGCTTTTCGCTGTTTTTGCCCCTGAAAGCATTTTTTTTTTACTAGAAAGAAACTTCACTAAAGTGAAGGCCTTTAACTGAGAGGTTTAACTGCCCATCATCTGTGACCCTTGACTTCTATCCAAAAATGCATTTGTAGTTCCAAGTGGTCCTCCACGAGGGGTGGAGGCAGAAACTGTGAACGCCTCGGCTGTTAGGGTGAAATGGCGAGCCCCTGCACCTGAAAGACAGCACGGTCTGATCCGAGGCTACCAAGTCCATTATGTGAGGATGAACTACGGAGAACCTCAGGGTCAGCCATTCATCAAGGACATCCTCATAGATGACTCACAGGTAACCTGAGAATATTACCTTAATGGGTAATCTGTAAATAAGTAATCTATAAATGCAATATAAAACATTATGAGATAAATTATATTACATGGTAATGCTGATCATTAGCATAGTCAGCTCAGTTCAGCAGCACGTGGGTTTACTTGGACATATTATACAGATGTCAAAAACCACGATGTGGCCATTAAGACATTAAAGTATCTTATTTCAATTGTGCAAACACCATCTGTCATAGAAGGTGGTGTGCTGGAGTTAGGACCCAAATATAGGACAATATAGGCTTTTTATTTAAGTCCAAAATAAATTAACACAAGTTCAGAAACACAAAGAGAACCATAAGAAACACCAAAGAGCGAATAGAAGAAAGGGCAGTGAGGACTAACTAGGGATTAGACGCAGATGTGTATAATCAGCACAGGCGAGGACAATCAAGTAGAGAGGAAAAAGAACACAAGAGAGGACCAACTTTTTAAAGTAAAACAGGAAATGCGTAACAACTGTTAGTTTGGAGAGAAAAAAAGCAGCCGCTTAAACATGAAAAACGAAAAATCAATTTGAATGATTAGAGCAAAGAAGGACAACAAGACAGAGGCCTCAAACTCAAATTAAATATGAACCAAGCACACAAAAAACTAACACTAGAACAGCAACTTCACAGGTATTCAGAAAACTAAATGAGAGCTAGAACGTAAATAAAATAGTGAAACTAAAGCTGAGCTTTACTGGAACAATAAAAACAAAACAGGGATCCAATATTACTAAAATAGCAGGAAACAACACTATGACAACAGAAAAATCTGCAGCAGTCTGTATCAACTTTCTATAGGATGAATTAGTGACTACACATTTGCTAAATAAGAAGCTAACTCTCATATCTGTCTGTATAATATCTCATACCTGCAACCAGTACGCTTAGTTTTGCATAAATACAGGAAACAAGCTAGTCCATCTTTGTGCAGGTCGGCGAATGTCAGACTTTTTCTACCCTTTAGAAACCAAAAAACCTTCAAACCCTCACCACAATTTTAAAGAATCAACAGTTATAGAGACATCAACTAAAAAGGATCCAAATTAAATTTTGCTCAAATGCACCCTCTCTGTTGTCTGTCTAAATCTCTTCACCCAGTTGTGGGCTTACTTGTATTTGAGAATCAGTGTTTTCTCCTGATTGTGCTAAGTCAACAGTCCGCAACCCGTAGCTAAACACTTAGCGAACAGACGTGAGAACAAAATCATTATTCTCATCACATGTTATGTAAGTCCACTAATGTCCAAGTAGTAATAACAGCTAGAAACTCATGTTATGTGCCAGCAAAAGCAAGCAAATGTCATGTCAGCCAAAGTCCATTGGTAAAGAAAATACCACAGTGTTAAGTATCGTACTTTGCATCTTTAACATCTAAACCCAACAGTAAGAATGCGCTTTTTTCAGTAAGGGTAAACTATTTTCTGACTCTTACTCTTTCAAGTAAGTGGAGCTAGCATTTGCTTCTTCTTGTTTAGTTTTCTGGTAAATGTGAGAAGTTTTCCCATCGCAACTCTAAAAGTAATGTAAACACAGCCTGACTCACAGAATTCCTAAAATAAGATTTACAATCTGATAAGGTTAAACAGCCTTAATGTGTGTTATTACGTTTTATTTAAATTAAGCTGGAGATTTTGTTAAATGCAGATAAAAAAAAAGTCCTTTTGACTATTACTCATAATGTGTTTCTCTCTTTTTTTTTCCTCCTGCTGCTTCATCATTCAGTGGGAATACGATGACTCAACAGTATATGTGAGTAAACATTTATTTGTGCATATTATTTGATGTTAGAAAAAGATAAAAAAAAGTAGATGAGTCATATTTATGAGACTGGAGCTTTAAAATTAAGTCTTTAAACATCGTGCAAGAACACATTTCTATTTTTGTATTGCGTGTTCACCAGGAACACAGAAAAGAGAATATATTTAATAAAGGGACTTAAAAAACCCCACAGATGACTGATAATGTGAGTCATTTTTTGTAACACCAAAATATTCTTGTTATATATACGATTTACACACATACTAAGAAATTAACAAAATATATGTGTTTATATGGCGACAAATCAGTTTTTAATGTCTTTGTAGGTAAACGATATTTTGAGTTAAAAAATGATTTAAACTCGTATCATTTGGTAGTTTTCCAGGACTTTGGGTTTTGTCTTGATAATCACAAACACTATCCTCAAAAAGTCAAATAGAGTGTACGAGTCTTGATATTGTTTGTGCAGAAGTGAGCTGAATAACTGCACAGTCACACTGTCAGGCAAAAAGACTGTACGCTTTTGCTGTACCTCTTTGTGTTGCTTTAACCGCACCCTCCTTGAGTCTCTTTTTGTTGAGCAGTGACTGCTCATTATCCCGAGGACAAACAAAAATTAGTGGCCTTTTGTCGCTGACAATGCTTTTTGTTGTTCTGCAGGAAGTTGTGCTGGGGGACCTGAAGGCAGATACTGCCTACTCTGTATCAGTAGGGGCTTACACTGCCAAGGGCGACGGCGCTCGCAGCAAACCTGTTACTGTGTGCACCGCACCGCCATGTAAGTGTGTCTGCACAGACCCAACCACACACAAAGACACAGAGGTTGAAATAAACGACACACGTAGTTGATTGTCTTTGAGAGTTTGACATCACTAATGATAATTATAGCCCACTGAAATGGTCTCACACCTTGCTGTGCCACAAGAAGCCACGGGTGCTGTATTAATCGTATTGTGCAGTTTTGCTCGAGGTAATGAATAATGTGCTTTGTAACTACCGTCTAATTATCTTTTCATTATTCTCTCCCTCTCTCCTGTTTCTTTCCTTTCCCTCGTAGTGCCCGAGAAGCCCAAACTGCTAGTGAGTGCCACTGACTCAGGTACGGCCCTGCTTCAGTGGTACCCCCCTCCCAGTCCAGCCACCCCGCTCCTGGGGTACCGCCTCACCTTCGGCCGCGTTGACGTTCTCCCTTTTACAGTGGTTGAGTTTCCCCCCAAGGAAAACCGCTACACTGCCCAGGATATCCACAAGGGTGCTAACTATGTGTTCAGACTGTCAGCCCGCAACAAGATGGGCTATGGAGAAGAGGCTGTAAAAGAGGTGACTACTCCAGAAGACGTCCCGAGTGGATATCCAGAAAATATTATCTCAGAAGAGGCGTCTGCCACCTCGCTTCGGCTGGCGTGGAAAACAGTCCCGCTGATTGAGCAAAATGGGAAAATTTTGAAATACTCTGTGCTATACAAGGATATAAACAGTCGGGGAAACGCTACAGAGGTTGTGGTGCCCACTCAAAGGTCGAGTGTTTTGTTGGAGGGTCTGAGTGCCGATACTGTGTATGATGTCAGGGTGTGTGCGTTCACAGCTGTCGGTCCTGGGCCTTACAGCCCCAGTGTCCAATTTAGGACCCAACGGCTAGACCAAGGTAGGCTCACACTCACATTCTAACAACCCATCTTCACCAGGCTCAGGATGCTAGACACACCTCCAAACAGCACATTTGAGAGTAAATCAAGCAAAGTCCCACATGAACATGAGACATCTTGTGGCTGCATCCTAAGTGTCCTTTTTCGTTGTCTTGTCACTGTAGCCTTAGACCCAACATCCTTTTCCTAAAGCAAGGTAAGAGTTTTGGGTCTTGGGCAGGAATCACAGTCCTGTGTGTTAATAAGAGCAAATAGCTAGCATGAGGCTGGTACTAGAGAATGATACGCAGGTAAGACCAGTAGGAGTGGACCGTAACTGCGAATGCTGGGCCACATTAATACTCCTTTCTTTTTTTTCTTTTTTCTTTTTCTGTCCCGTAGTTTTTGCCACCAACTTCAGAGTAAAAGCATCCATGAAGAACTCTGTCCTGCTGTCCTGGGAGATCCGTGATAAGAACCCTGTCCAGCCGTTCACTGTAAGGAGGTGTATATTTGTTTGTTAGTAGGTATAAAAAGTAGCCGTGCCTCATGCAGTTTAACTTTTATAAGCTGAAAAAGCAGGACCTTAATAAAAGCCTGAGATTAAATTCAGAATTGCATGTTTTGCAGTTGTATATGGCAGATTAATTATGAGGTATCATATTTCCAACCACTCATTATCTATGAAACTTCACTCTTCCTGTCAAGAAAAGATAATGAAGTCTGGCTCCCTAACAGACAAAGGAAGATACTGTTACTTTTATCTCACAATTGCCACAATTTATGTCAAAATCTTTTCACTCCATCTTGGAGTCATAACGTAGTTAAATGTAAATACACAGACATTTGATACATATTTACAGATTAAATATGAAGAGAAAATTCATAGGACATCAAAACCTCTCACGTCTGTGGTAAACAAATATTCATGAACTGGTAATTTTTTTTTATAACAAAATAGCATCACAACTTGATTTTCTTCATTGTCAGTGTAATCCATCCTTTGTTGTTTCTACTTCCATTGGAGGAACTGCACAATATAAGCATAATTTTATTCTAATCAGCTAAGTGTAAGGCAAAACTAGGCTTCCTATTTAGACCTCTATGTGCATTTGTGGTGTTTTCAGATCCTGTATGGGAAGGGCCAGTCTGTGGAAGTGGATGGCAAACAAACTCAGAAGCTGATCACTGGTTTGGAGCCAGACACTCAGTACTCTTTTCTGCTAACCAACCGAGCCAACAGCGCTGGGGGCCTGCAGCACCGTGTCACTACTACCACCGCTCCAGACATTCTGAAAACCAAACCTATTGTAGTGGGAAAGACTAATGCAGATGGCATGGTGACTGTGCAGCTACCGACTGTACAGACCACAGCTAAAGTCAGGTAGGAAATACTTAAAGCATGTAGACAGAGTGGATTTGTTATCCTAAATACCAACTGTGAAAGCTTTAAATTATTACTTTGTATCGATTTATCTACGGACCCTGTGAGGTCATTTTACTATGTCTCGGAGCTGTCAGCAAGTCTGAGAACTCCCTCAACAGGCCAAACGAATCCCCACTACTGAACATTTTATCTACTTTTTGGCACCAATAATAAATATAGATACAAAGTCCAAATAGCCATACATGTTTAAATATGCATACTGCTTCTCACAGCTATTTTCCAGGAGTCTGTCTTTCTCTGTCACTTCAGTAGTGTTTTGGGGTGGGTTTTTTTCACTCTTTTATTGTATACAAGATGGTCACTCAAAATGTCAAAATAATCCAAAAACACAAACTGGATTTAAATACGTATCGATTTGGATACTATTCCGTCTTTACAAATTCTTATTGTCCGATTCAACATGAGGCCACATACTGTATTAGCAGTTTTCTCCCAGCAGATGCCACACACTTTCAACGTACTATACTGTTTCACAGCAGCTACAACTACAGCAACATACTAATGTATATTAGTATAATGTATATCATATTGACGGTCAGATGCTGCATACTCTTTTAAAGTAGAGATAACACCCAGAGTTAGATGAGAGGATCAATAGCACTTTTCTGTCACCAGCAGCTTAGCTAAGCACTTGAAACAGCCTGAGTCTGTTTGTAATAGGAATTGCCAACCACTTTTTCTTATGCTCAGAAAGTAACTACAATTTTTTTTAAACTTTTCATAAAATTAATTTTGAAAGAATGAAGTGGATAAAAAATCTATGAAAAAATTTAAATCGCTACAATTTAGGTCCACGTCATTTATTTAGCCCTTTTATGCAATTAAAGTTACGACTGCTCTTGTGAACAACACATTTGTACTTTTGAATTTGGCTGCATTCATCTTCCCTACAGTTCTGTCCTCTCTCCTTTTTCCTTCTACAGAGAAGCAATGTCATAATGTTGCCTCCACTATGCTTTACTATAGAGATGATATGAGTGCATTGTGTTTGCCAGATGCTTGGAGATCTGACTTCGCAGTGCACCATTTGACAAACTCCAAGTAGGCTCTGATATGCATTTTTCAGAAGTGACTTCTGTCTTGCTTCTCTACCATGAAGGCCAGTTTAATGGAGTTCTACTTCCAGGGAGTTTCCTTCATCTTTGAAGAGCACTTTTGAAGTTCCGTTTAATGATCTTGTGGTTTTAAGTCACTTTCTAGACCAAGACTATTCCTGCTCAGTTATTCCACTTGACCTGACAACCTTATGATTTCAGTCTTTTATTCCAAAATTGTACATGGCCTTCGTGCCCTTGGTACCACTGATAGCATTAGAAGGTTTTATGCCCCTGTCCTTTTCTGTGCCTTGAAACAATATTATAATTGCTTTAGAGTTTCTTAACTTAATGGCTTGTTTTTGTGAATTATGGGTCTTTATATAGACAGGTGTGTCCATCATGTTCCATACATATCAACAATAAATAAAGTGTAACATCAAGTGCCTCCATACTTTTGTGTCTGAAATCCTTTTAAAGTATTCTGATAAATGTCAGAACAGTGACGGTTCTTAAGAAACTGTGCAGTTTGGAGTGTGCTTCCTCAGGCCTGATCCCAGTTGCATGCTGTGTTTCAGGGGTTATTTTGTGGTAGTGGTGCCGCTGAAGAAGCAGAGAGGGGGGAAATTCTTGAATCCTTGGGAGGACCCTGACCAAATGAACCTGGATGAGGTGAGACGTGCAGCAGGCAGGAAAAATAAAAAGCTAAATAATGGTCACGCTTGATATAAGGTAATACCGATGCTGGGGGGGAATGATTATGTTAATCAGGGTGATGGGGGTAATAACTGTTAAATGCGATGCAGATTTTTTGTCTGTTGTATCAGACTTATCAGACTGTGCCTTGTTACGTGAAGGCAAACGGCCTAACCATCCATTGCTTGCTCACTCTAAACAATACTTTCACATGCCATTTCCCATCTAATTCCACTTCCTGCCTTTTTTCTAAAGACTTCACCACCTCATTATTCTGCTCTGAAAGCAATTGAGTCAATAGAGTTTTATGGCGCCTACTGTCTCAGTGGATAAATGTGGCAGCAATTCAGTTGATGAACACATTTGGGCTAAGGTGATATTGCACTGTACAGTCCATTGTTTCTACAATAATGAGGGTTTTGTGTGGGGTAAAATTGTCAAAACTGACCTTTTTTTCTGAAGGTTTTTTGTATGTGGGTTGGGATGGGAGGGGGGAGTTTGAAGCAGACTGATGATCTGGCCATGCCCTTTGGTTGAACTTGGTGCAACCAGCATTTGCAGGTTGTTGTCCTATTTTTTTGTCACGTATTTGTGTCAGACATTTTTTTGTTTCTTAGTTTCCTTTCTGTCAATTTTCCCCGTCTCCTCTAAACTCTGAACCTACCTGCTCATTTTCTCTGTTTTGTTTTTCCTCATAGCTCCTCAGAGAGATCAACAGAACCAGCGTCAGCCGAGCCCTTCGCATCCGCAGACAGGCTAGCCAGTCAGATCCCAAGGCTTATGTCACCGCTTATTTCAAGACTCTGCCCATTGAATTCACATTAGGGGACGGCCGAAACTACGGCGACTTTCGCAACCGTCCACTGCAGAACGGACAAGACTATGTTTTCTTTGTGCTGGCGCTGCTCGACCTCTCCGAGAATGTGAGTGCAGATGCAAACACGCCCGAACAAATCTACCGTCTGAGTACACTGGTGTTTAATTTATATGTGTAACTGCTTAAACCCTTGGCCTCTTGCAGACTATGTATTCAACCAGCCCTTACTCTGATCCTGTGACATCATCATATGTGGATCCTCAACCCATTGTTGATGAGGAGGAGGGTCTTTTGTGGGTGGTGGGGCCTGTGCTGGCTGTGATCTTCATTGTCTGCATCGTCATTGCCATTCTCCTCTTCAAGAGGTAAGATCAGCACGATGGAGGAAAACAGAAATAAACGCTGTTCAGTAATACATTTGAATGCTGAGACAAAGAAAGCTGTAAACAAAAGAGATTTTGAGTTTTGCTGAATATGGAGAAAAGAATTTAAAGCTTCACATAAGTCTTTATAGTAGGGACAACAGTTATTCTGCAGGGGTTTATCCATTTCCATCACTTAATGTATCTTTTTTGTTCATTTCATGAATATTTCCTACAAGTTATCAAGCAGTGTGTGACAGAAAAAGATCCTAAACAGCAGACAGTGTCAGTTCTCTTTCAGAGATGTGCATACAGATTATTATCGTTTACATCAGTTGTCAGATCTATCATTTTGTGTGAACATAATTTATATTTCTAAATGAATAAAAACTCAGCATTTCCTTGTTGCTTTAAAGATTAAACCAGTGGGTTAAATGTATGGTGAAATATTTATAATTATTTACACTAATAATAGCTACGCTTAAATTTGAGGTTTTCATAGATATGTATTTTTTTCTGTCATCATCAGTACTGTGCAAAAGTCATGAGCAATGCTTCTTCAGGCTTTCTGAAGGTCATTGACCTCTAAGGTGATTCCCAAAGAGCTATTAGCTGAACATTTTGCATATCTCATAATGGTGTACGATCTGCCCTTAAAAAAACTGAGAAAACTGGACAAGTGTACAGGTTTAAAAACATCTGAAATGATGTCTTTAAGAAATAAGAACATTTCCAGGACCTCAGAGATGCATCTGGTCCTTCAGGCGATCCATCTACTGTTTGCTGAAGCCTTATGAGAAATGGCTTCAGTTGAAGAGTGGCTGTCAAGAAGCCACTCGTATGGAAGGAAAAGTGGAGAAAAGAACTGGACCTAAAATCAGTGGCAACAGGTCTTCTGGAGTGACAGGAATGACTGTTCAGCCATCGTTCGTTATAAACATATCATTTCCGCTGGTGATGTCAAAATTGATGGAATCATGAAAACTACCATCAGCGTGACAATGACGCCCAAACACACTGCCAGTGCAACAAAAACAAACCTGGAGAGAAAAACAGACAACAGAGCACTATGAGTCATGGATTGGCCTCCCCAGAGCCCGGACGTCAACATTATTGACAATATTGAAGCAGCGCGGGATCCTCTTGACAGAGAATGGAACAAAAATGAAGCCAACATCCAAACAAGAGACTTGAAAGCCCTTCAAGAAGCCTGGAGAACTATTCCTGACGACTACTTAATGAAACTACAAGAAAGCTGCCTAAGAGATTTCCCGCTGTGTTGAGGAAAAAAGATGGCAACACCAAATAATGACTTTCAAGCTCATTAGAAGCAAAGTCTGTTTTTGTCTTATATACTGAGTTTATATACTTTCATTAAATTGTTGCACCAATTTCCCATTTTTGAAGAAAACTGCAAATAAATGAACAGTGGCTTAAGTATTTGCACAGTAACGCCCATTTAAAGCCAAATATAGGGAGCAGTGTTAGCTAGCACCCATTAGCACTATTCACGATAAGCTCGCCAGCCAATCTTCTAGCTAGAGGTTAGTTAATGCACATGAATAATTAGTGTGACTGATGCAGCTCAGCAAAATTATTAACCTTGATGGTAACAATCTAATACTCAGTACAGCCCTAGAGTGTAACTCCTGGTGATTTCTAGCTATTCATTTCACACTTGTTCTTAAGCTGTACCATTCCAGGCCAGAGTTGCTAGGTGTTGATATGTATGCAGTGTCCTTGTGTGAAAAAGCTTTTGTGTTTAGATTTACTGTTGATCTTTATAGCTACAGGAGGTGCTGTTTTGCATATTTAAGATCATATTACTATTCCTATCCATTTAAATGAGAGGAAGAGAATGATGAGTTCAGCAATGCTTTAGTCCCTGATGTTTGTTGATTGGACACTAATGTTATTCATCCTTGTCTCTGCTTTTATCTACACGTCTGCCTACGTGGATCCAGCAAACCTGACAGGTAAACAAACACTGCTTATTACCATTTCCTCTGTCCTACGGGGACAATTTCCTTGCAAAGAATCATTTAGAAAATTGAACCCAGAAGAGTCAGGATTATTGCCGTGTGCCTTTATTGACAATATATTAACTAGAAGTATACTGGCTGAATTGTACATTTGTAATCCCCCAAGCTCACTTTATTCAGTGTGTTGGATAAAGATATGTATGGGAAGAGTGACAGCTGCACTGCATCGGCTGGTTTATGTCCATCATTTTAAGTGTATTTTAAGTAGATCAGGTTGAGGTAAATTATGTTTGTTCTTCCAGGAAAAGAGCCGAGGCTGAAGGAAGAAAGGGCAGTTTTCCCTGCAGCAAAGCGATGTCCTCCCACCATCCCACTGATCCTGTGGAGCTACGCAGAATCAACTTCCAGACTCCAGGTAGATTGGGGAGAACTATCCACACGCAAAATATGCTATATGTGGCCAGTGTTGATGAGATTAACTGTGGTGTTGTTTCCCTTTTCAGCCTACCGTGTATCAGTGTACCGCGGTTATCGGCGTCTGTCAAGTTAGTTGGTCCTTGTCCCCCTCTTTCTTTCTCTTTCTTTTTCTGTCTTTCTATTTTTTTTAATCTTTTCCTTCTCCATATCCATGCTAACTAACCATCCATCCCGTATAGGATGAAGCTGCTTGACATTTCATCAAACGCCTCCGGAATACTTCTACTGAAAAAAAAACCAAATTAAAATCATGCTAAATTTTTTATTGCCTGTGTCATAGCCTTTTTTTAATCTTCACCAGCAGTGTGCGTATCCTCTGAAGACGTGTTATTGTGCCTCAGTAACTTTCTGAACATGCACATTGTTCCTTCTGTCTGCCTGGAGAGAAAACGGTCACTTAACCAAAAAAAAAGAAAAGACAACACTTCCATTTGCTTCCTCCACTGTCCATGGACCGAGCACTAAACAACACCTCCTTTGAGAATCCTAACTCTTAACATTTTCCTCCAAAGGAGTTCAATTGTGTGTGTATCAAAACCGCCTCTTTTTCTGTTTCTGTGCTCTGCAGGCATGGCAAGTCACCCGCCCGTCCCCATCTCTGAGCTGGCAGATCACATTGAGCGCCTCAAGGCAAATGACAATCTCAAGTTCTCTCAAGAGTACGAGGTACGAATGCTGATTATCTGATGCACATAAGCAAACGCACACACTCGCATATTTATCACTGACCTGCCGTTTCTTGCTCTTGCTCAGTTCCAGTTCTGATAGCGAGCGCGAGTAGATTTAAAGCCTCGCATTGACTATACAGTTAAGTTACGTTTGGATTCGTCTCCGTCAAATGATACAAAATCGAGCGCATCTCCCTCTCTCTGCTGTCTTGTTGTTATCTATACAAATATAAGAGGAAAATTGAAATTGCAAGCTCAAAGAGAGTTTGCTTACAGCCAGATGGTTATCAAGCCCTCATTTCTACACTCTGGTGGAGAAAAGGGGAGCTAGAAATAAAGCGGCAGCCACAGAGAGCAGACTCGCCAAGAGATGCAAGAGGCAAATGTTCTCTGTAAAATAGACACTTCTTGATTAGTTTCCTTCAACTTACAGAAGAGTTAATGTGGAACAACAACAGAAAAGCCATTTGCTTGGAGATAACAGTGTGGCTGAACTTGTCGTGCTGAACTGTGGCCCTCAAAAAAAAGACATTAGCAGAAATATTATGGCTGTGTCGCAAATAGCGCTACAATGAGCTCCACGGAGAGCTGTTAAAAGAGTAAAAATGTTTTCTTTTCCCTGCATAAAAAATGTGTTTAGGCCAAGGGCTTCTGGGTGGAGGAGACGGCATAAGGCCCTAATTGGTTGCCGCAAAAGGGAGACAAATTGTGCGTGACAGATATATAGTACGTATATAGAGAAAGACAAGGACACATTATGCAAAAAGTAGAAAAACAGAGCAAGAATGTTTTTTGGGGGTCGGAGAGTGTTGGTGGAGAGGATAAAGGAGGATGGAGGAGACATTGAGGGAGAAGCTGTATGCAATTGTGGTGTGAGCTGGAACCACTCCGTTGAGCCTCACATTCTCTCTGCATGACTGTGTGCTTTGTTCGGTACTGAAGCTTTAACGAAGGAACAAGAGAGATGGATGGAAGAGGGACTGAGAGAGAGAGCGAGAGAGAGGCCAGAAATGATTGCGGTGTAATAATCAGGCACACATGATGTCGGCTGCTCATGGAAAGCAGTCTTAAACACACACACACACACACACACAGATACGTGCACATATCCAGTACCGCTCCTGTCCACTTTTTCCTCAACCAAACCATAATTATGTGTCGTAAAATATTCAGAATTGCTAAATTGCTCTGGCTCTCTCCTCTTCGTCCCTCTCCATCGACAGCCCTATAATGACCTCATGTCTGCCTCTCCCAGCTAACAGCAATGGTTGCTGTAATTACCCTCTAGGAACTTAATGTGTTGGTCTAACACAACCATCCCCTCTCTCCCAGGGTTATTGGTTGCGCTTTTATCATCTTTCTCTTTTAGCTAGTTTCGAAAGTGGAAAGTCTTTCTTGAAAAGGGATATCAGGGTTGCCCACGTTCCTATACAGTATCAATAATACCTTCTTAATTTTCAGTTTGTTGTTGGTTTTAACATTGGGTTTTGCTGCAACGATCCTGCCCCAGTGCCTGTGAGCTCAGATTCTTGGAACTGTTAAAATCTTCCTGTTCTGGATGCCAATTTCTTGCACATTGAGGTTCAGTTTAAGAGATAGCGATAGCGATGCCAGCAGTAAATTTTAAGTGCTAATGCTTGGTGCTTATGTGTGATTTTAGAGAATCAGCCAATGCTGTGCACACATAAGCAGCATATCGTACCTTACAATCATACGGGGATTAAAAGTGGTATGTAGCAAGATTGTTTTTTCCTCATTGCAAGTCCTGTGAATCATTCGTGCCACGGCCATTTATCTTAATCTAATGTTTTTGACAGACTGCATGCTAGTCTCACTGTCTGAAACCCACTTGCTTTAATAATGCCAAAATATTTCTGGTAACAAAAACATGATTGAGCACAGAACAACTGTGGTAAGCCACATGAAACAATATAACTGCAACAGCTTCTCGTTGATGTTTGTTCTTTGTTTGACCTTCGCTTGCGTGTCTTGCAGTCAGTCGATCCTGGTCAACAGTTCACGTGGGAGAACTCCAACTTGGAGGTCAACAAACCAAAGAACCGCTACGCGAACGTCATTGCCTACGATCACTCCAGAGTTATACTCTCCAGCATCGAGGGTAGGACACGCTTCCGCTGTGTTTGTGTGCGTGTGTGGGTGTGCATGACCTGTTACCTCCGTCTTTATATGGCTACGGTAATGGTTTCAGGAAATGAGGCCACTCTGGTCACTTTCTCAGGGCCATTTACGGTTTACGATTTGGTTGCAGAGTTATGGTTTGGGCTAGGCTTTAAATTGGGCATGAAGTTGTGATTCTTGAGTTTGGGTGTGGAGACAAAGTAGTGCGTTATGTCATACTGTGCATGTGTGTATATGACTGTGTGAACTTTTGCGTGAGAGCTTCTATCCGTGAAAGATGGGATGTTAATAGTTCGAAGCTGTGCTGCACTGGCTGTTCCCATGCATCACAAACCAAGTGCTGAGCCTACGTAAACACAATGAAAACAATCATTTTTTCCCATCTAACCAACTGCTGTGTCTTACCCAACTGTTTTACCACATCATATGACTGGTTTGGACCCGGCCTGACCAATTTAATATCTGAGGAGATAGCGTGCGATCGTGCTTTATTTAGACTGTTTACCAATTTATTCATGGTGTGCCCATTTTCCTCGATTTGGGCTTTCTGAATGGTTTAAAATGAGAAGAAACAAATAGTTCTGTACTCAGTGTGCATTTTGAAGCGCACTCACCCACCTCAGCTGGGAAAGACCCGAGGCAGAGAAACTGGCAGCTCCAATGTGGAGAGAGGGAGGCAGTGGGAGGCCAAGCCCAAACAGATGAGCCTTATCTGGGCAGAGCATGTGTGAGCAGCCCCTCCGCCCCCGCCTGTCCTGGAGCCCTGGCTGTCTGTCTTTCTTCCAGCTAAGAAAATGCAAATACTGTTGAGCATGTCCAAACACACACACAGGAGGGCTTTCATGCACGCACAAACACACACAAAAAAAACATATATGCCCAGATGTGGACGAGCACAAACATATACTCTCCTCGCAGCCGCTTCCACGCGTTGCTGAACGCAGACCTTCTGCCAAGCCAGCATTCCCACCAAGTGACTGGAAAGTGCGAGTGTGTGTTTTATCTGCAGATTGCTTCTGTTGTAGTCCATTGCAGTAAAGTTGTAGCGCATCAAAGAATTTAGGCAAGCTGTCTTTTAAGGACTGGGGTTGATAAACATATGTTAGAAGCTCTTCTTACCGTCTGTCCACATCCCATTTAAAGTAAGTTGTATAAGCATTCCTCTTGCTCCTCTGTCATTTGAGTGTGTGTGTCTGCTGTGTGTGTGTGTGTGTGTGTTTGCGATGTTGGCGTGGGATTTTACAACTGTATGGGACTGATTCGTGCTCGTAAAATAAGCTGCGGGAGGAGACTCGGCTGCAGGAGTTTCTTCCTGTCAGCATCCCGCTGTTTGTTCATTGATTTCAATCTGTTTAAACGTAAACTGCCATCTGAAGGCTCAAAAGGAGTTTTAGGTCCCATTTCGGCAGAATCGGGTCACAGCTGAATGTACGCATGTGTGCCTGAGTGTATGTGTGTGTGTGTACTTTGGTGTTTTTGGCGTATGTGTGCATGTTTGAGCTGTGACTCAGTGATTTTTGGGATTATGGTATTAGGCCCTAGATGAGCAGGCCTGATCCTAAATCAAACACACACAGACAGTCTTTCACATCTCTCTCTCACACACACACACACAATCCCTTCCAGGACAAGCAGTGTCAGCCGAGTCTTACACAGAGACGGCCTTACAGTCATATTGCCATTCAAAGCGACACATCCAGAGTATACTCAGATTAGGCCCATGATCGTCTTAGCATGTATTATAAAACAAGACGGCTGAACAATCCAACACCAAAGGCCTCTGGGCCCTGTAAAAACATTAATCTCCCTGCCATGACCTCAGATGATCCTCACCCTTTATTACTTGCACATAAACCTGCCTTTATAGTAGTAGACTTGGATTATTTCAACATGGAACAGAATAAGAATCAGGTTCATCTGCAGACAGTAATTTGATGCAATCAGTGCCATGCATCATTCCCATACTCTCAGCATACAGACTTAGAATTGAGTGTTTCATCACCACCTGTATCTTTTGCTCCCATCTGTTTTTTCTCTTATTTGCTTTTTCCATCTAATCCATTCTCCAATTCAACTTGCACACATGTGTTTCTATTCTTTTCTCCACCTTAAATAACATCCACTTTTTCTCTTATTACTCAGGTGTCCCGGGCAGTGACTACATCAACGCTAACTATATTGATGGCTACCGCCGTCAGAATGCCTATATTGCCACTCAGGGCGCCCTTCCCGAGACCTTCGGGGACTTCTGGAGGATGGTCTGGGAGCAGCACACAGCCAACATCATCATGATGACCAAGCTGGAAGAGAAATCACGGGTAAGAAAATGGAATAAGGTGGGCGTGTGCACGACTGCAGAGCTGAATACAGAGAGCATCACAGAGAATGAGTACAAATACAATATTACAGACGAAGCCAAAGACTAGAGCAGGACATGATGAAGCATAAGGCTAGATGTGAAAAACTGTGGTTTTATTATTGGATTAAATGTATCAAATGTAGTATAAGAACTGGGTAAGCTCTATTGTGAGGTCCACTGCATAAAATAGGAGAAAAGTTACACGTTTGGTTAAAATTAATGAGGTTATCTATTTGCCTTTGATTATGAAGCATCTACTTTTTCACAAGCTGAAAAGAATATGATATAAAGAGTTCCTCTGCAACAATAAATATATTATAGCAGCCTCCATTACAGCTCAGTAATGTTCTTATAGTAGGGTAATAGTTTCATAATAACAACATAATCAGACAATAATTTAATAACCAAGATATTAAGCAAGTAATACAAAGGTATTAACAATTTGTATATCTCTGTAAACTTAATATTTACATTTATTAACCAAGGATGCCAGTGAGGTAGAACTATTTGGTAGCGTTGTAGAAATATTTTGGTCGCCATGTGTTAAGGTGGTAACAAGAAAATGTTTTGGCTTAAAAACTTCTGCTATTATTACATTACTGTAGCAATAAGCTGATAATAATACGGTAATATTGGCTGGTGTTTTCATTGGATAGCTTCAAATGAAAATTGTGTCTAAATTGGTATCCACAAAATCATAATCATTGATACTTAAATTAATCACATAATTAAAAATACTAAATAACATCAAAAGGCCACCTCATATATTTTCTCTTTTTGTTAGTGAGATTGTGTAGGCCAACAAAAGCTGCTGTTTTATACCATATGCAATGCTGTCCAGTCACTCCGAACTGGAAGCTAATGTTCTGTGGCTGAATTAACTTTTAAAGTTTGTGGGGAAAAGAGTCGTTTTGTTGGTAATTACTGTTATTATTTAGTTGTTAGGCAAGTACTGAAATATTGTTAGTGAGCTCCTAAATATTTTTCGGCATTAGCAGGCATGCCGACAGACAAACATTTTTCATCATCTGTATCGTCAGTATTTTTTCTTTACATTAGAAAGCAAGTTATGTGCAACGTGCGACTATGCATAAGCTATCATGATGGAGGCGTGTATATATAACTGATGGTTAGAGTGACATAATGAGTGAGAAATGCAAAACAGCTAAATTACAGCTAAGGTGTTGTGGCATGTTGTGAGGAGATAGAGATAGACTTATTTTATTTCATTTGAATGCACGAGGACAATAGATTGTAGGTGGAGTGAACAGAATAGGCTAGAAGAGGACACGCGAGGAATCGCTGGAATACAACATTTAGTGCATGACGACCAAGCTAAATGTTCTTGGGAAGTCAGAATGGGCATGTAGTGTATCAGAGTAGAAGGCAAAAAAAATAGCGTGGATTGATGAACCAGACCTGGAGGAATTACAAGTACAGCTAAATTGGGGTAAGTAATGAATTAGAAAATAATCTGGCTTCGAGGCATTTGCTATTGTTAACAGAATGTGCACTTGAGTAAAAATTCAGTGTAATGAGAATGTCATGTCAGAGTAAAATGAACATGAATGGCTTGAGGTATGAATCATGACTGAAGTGTTAACCAATTATGTCCAAAGACCTTTTCAGAAAATGATCCTTTCTTCCCATTTGTGCTTCTTTTCCTATTAACCTGTGCCTTGTGTTAAAACGCTGTTTCCTTTTCAACTTTTTCCAACTGTCTCTGTTGTGTCTGTTTGACCCTCAGATGCCCTCTTATTTCTTCTCTAAGGCAAGATCTCTCTTTCTCTCCTTTGCTAAAATCCCTTTATAAGTGCAAACTCACTTCTCATGGTTTTCTCCTTACCTTTATCCCCCGTTTTGTTATAGTTTTTCTGCTCCCTCCCCACCTCCTCTTTTTTTTTCTCTAAGCAATAGCAAATAATGCATTGGATGATAATGCAAAAATTGTATTGTAAACTGACCACATAGTTAACTAGTTAAAAATGTTATTTTTTGCTTTTAATACAGTTCATAAAGAGTGCACATAAGTGTTTATGGTTTGCATGATCGCACCCACAATGGGCATTTTCCTCCACTTCCTGTCTTGTGACTGTGTAGTATATTATGTAGTCCTTATTTTCTGGCTACATTGTCATAAGGTTTATTTTTTGGTTGTTTTTCGGTTGGGTTTTTTGTGGTTTTTTTCCACTGCAGAGCAAGTTTGTGTTGAGCTTGTGAAGCTGTAAATTGTCAAAATTCAATAAACAGCGTTATGAAATGAAAACATTCAATTTGAAGATATTTAGCTGTTTATTATCAGCCCACTAGCTCTGCACGTACTGTTTGAGTGAGTAGTGGGCTGCTTGTTGGAGAAAATTATTTAATCTCATTTAACACCTCTCAACATTATACCATTATGTGTTTACGCATTAAGCGCACAGATGATCACAGATGGTCCCACTGTGGGAACGATGCCAGCATCCTTCCTTTTAGCACCAATCAAACCACACTAGAACAGGGCACAGTTATGCTGCTAGCCTCATAAATCAATGGATAATATAGTCTTCACACCAGGGATTTTATTTTTTTTGCGATCCTGTTTATGCTCTGTCAGTGTGAGCCCCCCCTCCTCCTTACACAGGCAACCGTTCCTGTCCCCACAGTCTCTCAAGGTCTGGTGGGAAAACAACAGTTGAAAAGCTGTAATTACAGCCTGAACATCACGGGCCAAAACGCATAATCCCCAGTCTGGAGCAGTGGAATGCAGAGCAAGCTGAGCTGAGCTCCCTGCAGTCTTTGATGTGAGGACTGGAGGGATCAGCACATAACGTTTGGTTTGGCCTGATTCTGCCAAGCCCCCCCTCATCTCCTCTGGGATTTTTTTTCCTCCCTCCTCTGTGGTCTCCGAAGCCGAATCGAAGAACTACAAATATGACTGCTTGGTGCAGGGGAAATCAAAGTGTTTTGCTTGATAGGGATGCTGGGATTTTGTGTGTGATACGATTGGTTATGTAGGGATTTGTGAGGCTGCGATGTATTAGCAACGTACAGCATTGAATATGTGAAGGATGAGTTTTCGGTATCTCTTGGCTTTTCTGAGCACTGGTGTGGATCTTTGAGAGAGCCCACCAACCTATAGCAGTTAACTAGCATGATCAAACGCCCACCCCACCCGACACAGACACACACTTACTAAAACCCCTTTTCATATGCTGGATTGTCTCTGTATGTACATTACTGTCTGATTCTCTCAAATTCTCTCACTGATCTGCTTTAGCACTCCTCTCCCCCTTCTTTTCTTTTTTTTTTTGTTCCCTCTACACATGCACTCGAAGTCACGTCAGCTCTTTTCTTTCTCTTTTCTTTCACCAAAATCTTTGCAAAGAAATATTCAACCTCTTCGTCTCTCACAGCTTCTCCCCCTCTTCCATTTTAGGTCAAGTGCGATCAGTACTGGCCAACACGTGGCACAGAGACCTACGGCCTGATCCAGGTCACTCTGCTTGACACGGTGGAGCTGGCCACCTACTCTGTCAGGACCTTCGCTCTTTACAAGGTACTGAAACATGGCATGTATAATGGAGTGTGCGTAATTGATCTGTTCAAATATTTATACATACTTTGTTGCAGGTCTATAAACAAAATTTCATTCCCAGCATGGTTGGATAGCATATTTTTAGAGCTAGCTCTGAGAGCTCACACTATAAACCATCCTGCTGCTGTAAGGAGTGATCAAACCACATCAGCGTATTAATCAGTGGCTGAAGAGAGTGCCAACTAATACACTTTCTTTATATTTGAGCAGTGTTTGCCAAAAACTATAGTGCCCTGCAGATTTCTTTTAAAATAAACTAGACTAAACCTGATAGCCTGGGCAGCTCATGACATGCTTGTTTATGTTTTTTTTAATGGGATTTGTGGACATTTACAAAACTTACAGAATAACTAAGTCTTTATATTTAACCCCACGTCTAATCTGCTCAACCAGAGCGGCTCAAATGAGAAGCGTGAAGTCCGTCACTTCCAGTTTACAGCCTGGCCAGACCACGGGGTGCCTGAACATCCCA
Organism: Neolamprologus brichardi; assembly: GCF_056152115.1. Lineage (NCBI taxonomy): Eukaryota > Metazoa > Chordata > Actinopteri > Cichliformes > Cichlidae > Neolamprologus > Neolamprologus brichardi. The sequence goes on from NC_142109.1 coordinate 20,102,554, forward strand.
CCCCCTTCCTGGCCTTCCTTCGCCGGGTCAAGGCCTGCAATCCTCCAGATGCGGGACCCATGGTTGTCCATTGCAGGTATGTGTCTGTGTATTTTCAGTTCGGCTCATCCATTCTTATTATTCACTGAACCAGAATTATTTATGATATCCATCCACGACCATAAAGGAAACAGGTCTGCTCCGTGACTGTGTGTTTGTGAGTCTGCATGAAACACTTATGCGTTATTTTGGCATTTATGAGTTAACAACATTTTCAAAATCCTGGCAGTCGGTGAAAATCAACAAGAGTCCAAGTGTGCTTGTATAAAATAGTTCAGAGGCGCTGAAGTAAAATAAGATTGACCTGCGATTATGCAAACCCCAAACATCCTGGCTGGCTTAGACGCCCACATTTCTCCCACAACAACCTCCGTCGTCTCCATCATCAGCTACCATGCTGACCCTATTTTCCATAATTAGCTTTCACAGTTGACAATATACCATTTAGGCCGGGGGTACATCTGGGTTCACAAGTTTATATTCAAATGAGCTGCTGTCTGAGCAGCAGGAGGCCAATGTGTTGGATGGAGAAGAGACTCTGGGAGCTTGTCATTACGGGCTTGGCACAGCGTTTAGCTCCAGAGCTCGAATGAAGCTTCTGTTTGCTCTTACCGGCAATCGCAGAGAAAAGAAGATAGAGCAGGGCAGTGGGAATATGGAGCAGAAACTCTCGGGAGGCAGAATTAGTGAGGTATAGCTGTGGAGGAGAATGAAGGAGGGGAAGGGGGTGAGGCTGAGACAATGATGGAGAGGGAAAGGTAGCGAGGGACTGGGAGTTAGAGGAGGAGATGTGTGCAGAGTGAGAAAAAAGAAGGTGAGGTCAAATCCAGGACACAGTGAATGAAAATGATGAATTAAAGAAAAGGAAAGATGGAGAGAAAATGGTTTCCAAGAAGAAGAAGAAAAGGACAAATGTGAGTGTGAAAAAGTGTCGGGGCTGGCGTGAGAGGGTACTTATCGAGAAGAAAAAGAGGCAGAGCAACGGGGGCGGGACGCAGCGGAAAAGGTTGGCAGGAGAGCAGCTCTTCCTAATCTTCCGTAGCAGTCAGATGGAGTATCTAACAGGATTATCAGTCAAATTTAATTATCCTGGCAAGACTCCATCATAATGTGCTTTTACATTTCAACCAACCTCTGTATCAAACAACGGACCAAATCTCATTCCACCTCGACGACGCTCCCGCGCATGCACACCGATATTAATTTAACCACATAAAGAATTTTCTATTCACTTGCACAAACTTGCTTGGTCAGGTTGTCTCACCGTTTACTAGCGCAGCAAAAATGTGAAGTGTTTGGGTGGGCAGCTAACGGTATTATATTTCCGGATTGTGTGTCGATAGGGAGGATATCTTCTTAATGCCAGCGAGACAGGGTTGCTGACTCATCGCTGATGTCAATTTTTACCTGCTTTGACGGAAATATTGCTGGCTGGGATCTCGATGATAGTTAGCTGATTTAGGCAAAGCATGTTATGTTTGAGCTCCGCGGGGCCAGATTTGCACCAGGTATTAGGACACAGCACACACACTGCAGTTTATGTGAGAAAATAACCTCACTATCTGGTTCTCTTTTCCTATTTCCAGTGCTGGAGTGGGCCGCACTGGCTGTTTCATTGTGATTGATGCCATGACAGAGCGAATCAAGCACGAGAAGACCATCGACATCTACGGTCATGTCACGCTGATGCGCTCCGAGAGGAACTACATGGTGCAGACGGAAGACCAGTATATCTTCATTCACGATGCACTGCTGGAGGCGGTGACCTGCGGGAACACCGAAGTCCCTGCGAGGAACCTGTACTCCTACATCCAGAGGCTGACGCAGATTGAACCAGGAGAAAATGTCACCGGCATGGAGCTGGAGTTCAAGGTGAGGAGGATTCACTTTGTTCCCCCGAAGGCTATAAAATTAAGCCCTACAGATTTATGGTGGTTCATAAAACCGATTCATGATAATAATGTAACACTTCACTGGTTTCTGTAAGGCCGAGTTGTCTTTTTCTTGCCCTTCGCCACCTAAAAGGTTAACAGTAAGAGCCAGTGAAAGCATCTTTGAAGCACTGCAGATCTTCAGGGCCTGCTCAGAGATATCCAGCGGGATAAATCACTGTCTGAAGACTTTACCTACTGGCCATTCTGTCCATATAAAGAATAGAGCAAACGTTCATATTTCATATTTAATTCTTGACCTTGAAAGCCATAATTGACCAAAAAACAAAGTTGCACTTCAGGTCCCATGCTGAGGGTTTTCATAGGAAGATGGTTCTTACCACCAAAGCTTGGGAAGAACGTTGTCTAAAATGACATACAGAATGTTTAATTCAGGAAGCTTTGACTTTGATAGCCCCTGAGCATCTTTCCCAGGGCTGTTAGTGGTTCTTACAGTTTCAATCCTCCTCTGAGAGATTCATATAGATGGTTGGATTTGAAGGGGATTATGGGATTGCACCTTTTGAATCTAAGGTAAGAGAGTTAGCTTTTCTGAGGGTTTCTGAAAGCATCGCAGTTTGGGAAGTTTGATAGGCATGCACGTAAAGACCAAATAATGTAGGCCAGAAAGCTGAAGTTTGTAATAAAATCTTAGGGGGATGGAAGTTATAACAGCTTTTTCAAAACTTTAGGGAGCTGATTAGAATATAAAGTGAAAACAGCAAATGTAGGCATCATAAACAATCGCAGTGAGAACATAAGGGATTCAAAGGGGTGCTGGGAAGTGTTATTTTCATTATATTCTAGTTGTTATTTTGTTTACTGTGTTGTTTACCTCATGCCAGATGAGTTCTCTGCAGAGCTGACTGGCCTGGCTGGGTGAAAAAGAGAGAATCGGTTGTAGCTTTACAGGTATACATTGAAAGCAGGCGGCTTAATTTTTCCCAGGAATGGCTTGTGTCTGCTCAGACAATCAGAGGGCAAGGTAAACACAAAGTGACTCTGAGCAATCTCCCTCATCCTATGCCCCAGCTTTCCTCCCTCCCTCTAATAGGAGCGCTCCCCTCAGAATGACAATGAACCGAGCGCTCGCTGTATTGTTTTCACAGCCTTAGATTGATGTGAAACACATGGCGGGGTTGTCCCACTCACCATATTTCATCTCACTTGAACTCGCGTGGTATATCACAGCCCACCGTCTGAAAGATTACTTTCCACCTCCGTCAACAAAACACCAAAAGGTTGGAACTTCTCGTGTAAGAGAGGCGTCATGTCCTTCAAATAAAATCACAAAGTTGAAGCAAGCGTGTGAAGAAAAGGGAGAGGTGAATGTTTTCTGGCTGCTTTTGGTAATCCAACACCTTAATACGCCGTGTTTTTGTTTCCTTTCACAGAGAGTTTATTGGTGGAGTTCTCGGAGCTTGCCAGGAGGGCATGATTTTCTCCTTGGTGAAAAATATTGGCATGTATCGAAGCGGTGAAAAGCTTTGTTTTTGCCAGGCTTTATTGATAAGACCGCGTCAAATTCAAACCAAACGACATGAAGAATTACTATTGTTGATCCTGGAAACTGGGTTCAGAGTACCCAGAATGAACTGGTGAACTTGTGGTTAGTGGGGATTTTCCAGCTCAGTCTGTCTGTAAGAAAATAAGGTACTGCTGTTTCTCCCACAGCACTCCGGTAGCCGCTGATGGTAGACGTTGGGTTCATGAGACCCCTTTGTTTCCCCCTGAGTCTGCGGTTTCCCTCTGCCTATTCTCTGTTTCTCTGTTTCTTTTTAAACCGTGTCATCCAATGGTCGAGTGTGAGCGAGTGTACAGCATGTACTTACGGCTGCCTGTCTGCACATATCTACATATGAATGTGTGTGTTCCAGTTTTTCTTTTTCTTTTGTTTTTTTGACTGGATCAACTATGGTTCACATGTGTGTGTTGAGACAGTGTGGGGCCTTGTGGTTTCCTGCCCCCTGACTTTTGATTTTCTCCTTCCTCTCCCTCTTCCATTCCCTACCGCTGCCCTCGTCCCCTATATCGGCCCTGCTTTGTTGATTCAGTTGAAGATGTCTGACTAAATATCCTGAGGCCTGCAGATTAAAGATGGTTTTCTAATTCCACTTGTCCAATAAAAAACCAAGCCTTGTGCTTTTTAAAAAAGTACATTTTTTTCTTTTACTTCCTTGCTTATCCGTCCTTTTTTATTTCGCCATCATTTTAGTGCTCTCATCAGTGCTGCTTGTAATTTTTTTTCTGTAATTTTCGTCTGCACAATATTACAGCATATTTCCTTTATTTCTTATATTTCAGCGTCTGGCCAGTGCCAAGGCCCACACATCACGGTTTGTGAGTGCCAATCTGCCGTGCAACAAGTTCAAAAACCGGCTGGTGAACATCATGCCCTACGAGACCACGCGTGTGTGTCTGCAGCCAATCAGAGGAGTTGAAGGATCTGACTATATCAATGCCAGCTTCATTGATGGATACAGGTCAGTTTAACATCAGTCACTTTACAATGTTCTCACGCATGGGGAGAAATTTATTTTCATTTATACTTATCCTTGTGTTTATAGGCAGCAGAAGGCCTATATAGCAACCCAGGGCCCACTGGCTGAGACCACAGAGGACTACTGGAGGATGCTGTGGGAACATAACTCAACCATTGTTGTCATGCTAACCAAACTGAGAGAAATGGGACGGGTACGGATAAATGCACTCAAACACACTCAAATGTAATGCATGCATTGGTCCTACAGGATAAAAACATATAGCTGTACTGGTTGAATGTCTTTTTAATTAGCGTATCACAGTACTGTGCAAAAGTCTTGAGCTACATGTTGGGGTTTTTTTCCTTTGGACATTGGCAGCTTTTCTACTCATTTTCAGTCCAGTGCTTGACCATTTCAGAGGAATGTTGAGCTACTTAACACTAACCTATGAACCATTCAAGGATAAAAAGGAACTGAACTCAAGAGATGAACCAGTGTTGGGTCTACACAAAGCAGCTTAGCAAAGAAGCAATTTTAAATTGTAGCTTTAGGCACTTTGTTACTAACAACCCATCACAAAAACAGACAAAATTTGTTCCAATTTCTTTAGTTGAAATTACAGAAAATGCCAAAAAATTACACAGCCCATTATCATAAAATAACTTTTTTTGCACTAACAAGGCGACTTTCAAAGGGCTATTAACTGAAAACCTGTTAGTACCTGACAGTCATGTCCTGGAGAAATAGGGAAAAAATATGCAGCAAAGACCTGACACAGAGCCTGAGAGACGCTTCAGTCGACCCACCCACTGTTACCTGAAGCTTCATCAGGATGGTCTCAGTGAAAGGGTTGCTGTCAAGAAGTTCCTCTTAAGGAAGGAAAAGAGAAAGAAAAGACTGAGATATGCCAAAGAGTCTCAGAGATCCATTCTTGAAGACTACTTAAAGAAATAACAAGAAAGCTTGCCTAGGAGTCTTCTGGCTGTGTTGAAGAATAAAGGTGGTAATTACAAATATTGATTTTCACACGCGATAGAATGGTTAAAGAAAAAAACAACAACTCTGTTTTTCCTTATAGACTGATTTCCACTCCCATTGTTAGGCTCTAGAAAGTCTCATATTTTAGACCAAAGGAACCTGAAGAGGTTACAAATAACTTCAGTTAACAACAAAAAAGCATGTCACTTCACAGAAGGAAAGCAGACCATCCTATTCGGCTATTCAGAGCCCACACAATTACCAGTATGGAGATGTGTGTAGGGGTACAAGCTCTTAACTAAAAACTAGACAAAGAATTTACAAATTCTTTGAAACTCACATTAATTAAATGTGTTTGGGCTAGCTGCAGCTTTTAAACAATAGACCCACATATTTTCCTTGATTAAGTGATCGTTTTTGCCGTGTACTATAACATGCAGTATCACACAATATATTGTCATTTGAGCTAATTATTTTCAGTAAAAGAATATATTGAAGGGCTGACTGAATAGCAGCATAATCAGCAGCTCCATGTGTTGTTGTTGCAGAAGTTTACATCAGGAGAGGACTGAATTGTGAATAACAATGTCCTCTTAAAATAGGCGGCAGAATAGCTTTTGATGCCTGCAACAGGGGAAAAAAGCAAATGTTTCGTGATTAAGAATTTGCAATTTTGGGGGGGGGGGAAATCTATCAAAAATTTAATATAATGAATTAAATATAATAAATGTTTGGGCATTATGAAGCATTATGCATGGCACAGTGAGAGTGATATGACTTTCAGTATTAATTCAGTGAACATAATATCTCATCTGCATTGAGATGGTCTTGAAATGAATAATGAATATCACAAGTTATGGTGACATTTTCGTTATAAATTGCCTAGAAATGGTTCTCCTCACACACTGAGTACTTTAAATATGATGCAGCGCTCTGAAGAGAAGCCTTTGTACTCTACAGGAGAAGTGTCACCAGTACTGGCCTGCAGAGCGCTCAGCCAGGTACCAGTACTTTGTGGTGGATCCCATGGCTGAGTACAACATGCCCCAGTACATCTTGAGAGAGTTCAAAGTCACTGATGCCAGGGTGAGTCGTCAGCCTGTGAGCAAGACAGACTAATTTGTACTGGCTTCCAGAATTTTCCGAGTTTCAAATTACCATATTTTCTTTCACCCAGGATGGCCAGTCACGGACAGTTCGTCAGTTCCAGTTCACAGACTGGCCCGAGCAAGGAGTGCCAAAGTCAGGAGAAGGATTTATTGATTTTATTGGCCAAGTGCATAAAACTAAAGAACAGTTTGGCCAGGACGGGCCAATTACTGTGCACTGCAGGTAAGGTCGAGGCTGCCTACAAATACCTCAACATTTCACATATTGTTCATTAAGTTGTCGATAAAAAAGAATACCTACAAATTCACCAGATGACCTGTGAGAGATTCTTGGAACATTTTGTTTCTACTTGAGTAAAGACTTGGAGAATCTTTTACGTTAAATTTATTCCACTTCTCTGTTAAATATATACAGTGCTTTAATATCAGACAAAGACAAATGAAAAGGGCAGTTTTTAAATAATGATTTCATTTAATAAGGGAAAAAAACAAACCTTCCTGCTTCTATGTGAAAAAGTAGTTAAATGATAGATTAACTGTGATTAACCCCGTTTTTTGGGAAGCTAAGTTGAGTTAAATTTCAGTACCACACTGGGCCTGATTACTCCCAGACCAGTTGAATCAAGAAATCACTTAAATAGAGCCTTTCGGACAAAGTGATGTTGCTAAAAGATCTAAAAAAAACCAACAGATGACGCCACGATCAAAAGAAACAGCTGAGATATAAAGTCACTAACATCTATCAGTCTGAAAAGGATTACAAAGCAATTTCTAAGGCTTAGGGACTCCAGGGAACCACAGTGAAGACCATAAATGGAGAAAACTCAGAGCAGTAGTGAACCATCCTAGGAATGACAGGGCTACCAGAGTTACCATGCTGATGACCTAGAGGTCACAAAAGAACCCAGAAAAACATCTAAACAACTGTAAGCCTCACTTGCCTTAGTTAAGGTCAGAGTTCATGATTCAAAAATAAGAAAGAGACTGGGCAAAAACCTTTTTTTTTTTTTTTAAAGTCCATTTTGTATTTACTTGGTTTTCTTTGTCTAATATTAAAACTTCTTTGATGGTTGAAACACCTAGCTGTGACCGATATTGGAAAAAATATGAAATCAGGAAGAGGAAAATAGTTTTTCACAGCACTGGACTTTTTTTCTTGCTGATACGCTACTAAAGCACCACCACCGCTTGCTGCACCACGTGTGAGCAAATATTCAGAATAACGGTTTGGCACGACTAGTAGCAAACTGAGCTAGTGCATGATGCATACATAAGTAGATGTATTTCCAGCTCTGAATACGTTTCCACCTGTGCTCCAACAGTGCTGGCGTAGGAAGGACCGGTGTGTTCATCACCCTCAGCATCGTGCTAGAGAGGATGAGGTACGAGGGAGTGGTGGATATCTTCCAGACTGTCAAGATGCTGCGCACCCAGAGACCAGCCACCGTTCAGACAGAGGTGAGCTTTCTAAACCACTTCACGTCTTCAAAGAACACTTGAATGTTTGTTTAGTCTTTCTTCTCTTCTTCACAATTCTTCTGCTTCCCTCTAGGACCAGTACCAGTTCTGCTACCGCGCCAGTCTGGAGTACCTGGGAAGCTTTGATCACTATGCAACATAAACCCAGTGGCTGTCGATCATGCGCACGTTCAACCGAGTGCATTTTTCTCATGTTATGCACAGCCAGAATAAATGCACTAGGTTGCGATGTGCAGGTATGAAGACTTTGCCACTGCATGCAGAGTGAAGGGGGACCATCGGCTTATCCGTACCCAGAAACAGCACCTCTAACTGAGCCATAGCAACCCGCTTGACAAGGGTGTTTTCCTGCCACCCTCAGCCCAAACACACCCATTGGTCAGTCTGAAGCAGCAACTTCAACCACTGTTCCAATCAGAATACTTGATCAAATATAGATTTTTTCTTCTTTTTTTTTTTATTCGTTTCAGTGCTTTTCCGAGCACCCTGATTGCGTTTTTTGTTGTTTGGGTGCGGAACTCCACCACCAGTGTAGCATCACCAACCTAAATACGGGACCCAGCTACAGCATTTTTTTCTGTCACAGGAAATTTAAATTTTTCTATCTCGAGGACAGTTCAGAAGGAAGCTACAAATCCATCTTATGGAAACCTCGTGGACAAGAAAGAACTGGGATATCAAGCACCAGAGAATTGCCAACAGGAGCCTGAAAACACAGAGCACACAGTATTAAAAAGACCAAGAACACGCAACTTTTAAAAAAAAGACACAAGAAGTGTGGGTTGTTTTTTTCTGTCTTATTTTGGAAACAGACTCTAGTTTCCTGTGAATGAAAAAGAAGACATTTCTACCATACAGTAATAAACACCACCAGTTCAACCTTATGCTTCACGATTTAAGATAAGGGAAGGTTTACTGAGGTCTAAAAATGCATACTGCAAAGTAAAACATTAATTTAGTTTTCTAGAAAAAATATGTGACTATATTGTTTTTTAAAAACTGGATATTCCATATGGCACGTTCTGTTTTTCCATTCTCATAGTTTTATGATTTTGTCACCGTTGACCATACATGGGCAAAGTTGCATTTTTTTTCTGTGTAATCCAATGAGCTGTAGCCATTTTCTTTTTCTTTTGTTAAAGTGATACGGTACTGTTTTAAAGTGTACAATCAAATCTAGTGTGGAAAATGTTCACAGTTCTATGAAAAAAAAATCGAGTGTCACTCTCCTGTATTCTCCACCCACACGTTTCGCATGCACACAGGACTCTCAGCCTCATTACTGTCTCACTTGCGACGTTTAAAGACACGAAGACGGTAATTTCTCAATTCCCGAGGGCCCGCCGGGGTACAGCATTAACACTGCTGCTACCAGAAAGTCCCGAGAATAATCCCGCCACGTTGTTCTGCGCGTAGCCCGAAAGAAAGCTGGGTGGACCGCGACTGAAGCTAGTAAGCGCAGAGAGCAGACGAAATATTAGGTGTCCAAATAAGCTTCATTAAGATTTCCTAAGCAGAAAGCGAGACGAGCGAGCAGGAAAGGGGTGGGAAAAGGAGAACAATTTTCTTACTGGAATGCTCACCGTTGACTTTTCTCTGTGTCTGATTCAGTGTGCAATAAGTAAATGTATTATATATTTTTGTGTCAAGTCACTAACTGCAGTTATATGCCATGATGATGATGACGGTGATGATGACGACGATAATACTGATGATGGTGCATCGTTTTCCAGACACAAGGATGTTACACTCGATGTTCCCTCCACCATATAAAAGTGTTAGAGAAATAACCTCTGACCTCTTAGGAAGTCGATTTTTTTTAAATCAAGTCACATGTCCAGTAGATGATGTCATCCTTCTTTGTGTCACGGCGAGCAACGAATGATCGAAGTCATATTACAAACTGCATCTAATAAGTATTTTAATTTTAGATTTCTAGTGCCTTATATTACACGCCTATTTTGATAAAGTTACTTTAAAGGGTGGGTTTTTGTGTATTTTATGTATGCTTGTGTGAACCGAATGTGTGTGTGTTATGTTACAGTATGTGAAAAAGTATTTTATGGGATTTTTTTTGTTTTGTTTTGTTCTTTTTTTTTTTGTTCTTTGTTGTTGTTTTGTTGTTTTTGGCTGTGAAATTTTGAATGGAAGGGTTTGTGTAGGCTGGACAGTTGTACTCACATTTTAAACCCAGCAACTGCATCATCATATCTCTTTTCATTCAAAAGAAAATAAGCATATGTTACAAGCGACTCGACTGCAGAAAAAATGTGGTTTTAAAGTAGGTTATTAGCAAGACAGACTGATCGTTTTTTTTAACGTCAAGCTTTCCATCTTTTCCTCGCAGGACACTTACACAGGCTTTGTGGATATACTGTCATTATGGACACTTTTCTTTTACCCGCCATGAAATTTTGGTGCAGACTTTGAGCTGGCTCGAACAAGTCATACTTTCTCGGCTGTATAGAAATCTGTAAAAGCTGAATGGCTCTTTGTCAGTCTGTTCGAAAGGAGGAGCATCAGCCCGTAAGAGTATGCTTAAGTATCCCAGCTGAAGCCATTTACCTAAAATCAGTCAGGGTAGGTCATCTGTGTTCCTCATTCTGCTGTTCCGCATTTTTCCTTTTCTTTCAAAGACGAAGGCTGAGAGAAGTTCAGGTGCTATGTCTCCGCTGACACAGAACCTACAGTATATACTCATTTTTTTGTAAGCCCATTAACTCTCGGCCATATGAGGGATTGTTGACAGTTTTCCACCATCTTAAAGTAACCTTGTTGTTGTTTGTATGCATGGTACCACTTTCGAGATGCCCCTTTGGTCGCACCTGTTACGGGAAGACTTGCACTTTCTCTCTTTGTACTATGCACTAATATTTAGTATCCTGTTAACTCCAATAGCCCCGGCCTCCCCCCCTGAAAAAAAAGGAGTCTTACTTGAACTCAGCAAAGATGGACCCTGCAATGCTCACACGGTTGTGTATATGTAAATAACACAAAACACAGAGAGTAATTGAAATGCATAAATAGATGACTACGTAAAAGTAAATGAATGAACTGATGATAACGGCAAAGAATGAATAGAGATTTATCAGATATACAGAGCGATATAATAAAAGGATGCACCACAAGTCACAGTTTTTATGGCACAGCAGTATGTGCAATACATCACATTGTGGATTTGTTGTACCACAAAAGAGAAGTTTCACAAAACGAAGTGTTCTATTTTACCCTGATGTATCATGTAGATGGATTAAACTGGAGTTTATAAATTGTATAAAAAATGAAAATATGATGTGTTATTGGGATCAGTTACCTCCAATTGGTCTGTACATGTAAACCTTTTTGTTTCCGTTTTCTGCTCCGAGTCAACAAGTGCTTTTTATTTTCTTACATTGGTTCTCGGAGCGCGTGAAAACTGAAAAACAGGTCTGTATGGATTTCTGTTCTTTATCGACACAAGTTTCATTTGTTACAAATAAACTCAAGTGAAAATGACTGTTACCGCTGTCATTTTTAAATGTTGAGTCAACCTTTGAATTCAAAATTTGGGCTACAAATGAAGGTTATCGGTGATAAATCAGCAAAAACAGCAAATCTGTTGGTGTCTACGAGGATGCCAATGTTCACATTTTGGACAGAGAGGACAGATGGTTTGAAAGAGGAGTGAAAGAAGCCATCTATGTCCACTGTGAGCGACCATCTTTGAACAGAGGCGGTGGTTTACGACACCAACTGTCTGCCATCTATAATCCAGTTTTGAGTTCCCTCCCCAGACGCCTTAATGCCCACTCACACCCTGGGCCATCTGACCTCAGGAAATCACATGATAAGGTGGGGCCAGGTTTCACAATGAGCTCACCCGAAACCCTGGCTGATTGAGACCCACACCCAGTTTCACACCTTGGCTCAGGCGATTAGAGGATCATCAGGGGGTCCTTTTGTCCCTCTTTGGGGGGATACTCCCACTAGGTTTAAATCTGGGACTCCCCACCATTTGACTTTAGAACTGAAGAAGCTTCTCGGATGAGAGGTGAAACGTCTTCAAGCAACTTAAAGAAGTCCAGGCGCTTGCAAGCTTCTTTGACTACAATGACCTGGATGACTGAGAACCTTCACAGACACCTGTTGGTGTCTATGTACATGGAAATTTTAATTAACCACTTACATACAGAATCTAGTCAGAACTGCCGAGACCTGAAACAGGGATTGATATTATTTATAGATTTACGTAGCTACTGCAGGATGGTGATTTTAGTGAAAAATGACACGAAGATCTCCAGCAGGCTACAAGTGGGAATGTGTTTGACCAAACAATCAGACTTCAAGTCAAGTCAAGTGGTTTTATTGTCATTTCGATCAGTGGTACCTCACACAGGGAAACAAGACAGTGTTCCTCCAAGACCATGGTGTTACATATAACAGACGATCAACACAGGACTACATAAAGTGCAAGTGTGCAAAAATTGCAAAAAACAGTGCAACAGCAGACTGAACAAAACAATACGGACACAAGAAAGTGCTGACACAAAAGTGCAAAAGGAAGTTCATGAGGGTGACCTAAGGATCCAATGTCCTCTAGTGAGGCCTGTGCCTGGCACCCTGAATGTTGTCCTGTGCTGTTTACAGCAGTTTCACCCTGAGCACATGTGACACATGACTGTGAATAATGTTCAGCATGATCGATTGATGGGATGGGGAGGCATATTCATCATGGGACACACAGACCTCTATAGGCTAGGCATTAGGTATTGGGATGAAATCCTCAGACACATTAACAGACCCCATGGTGGTGCTGACAGTCAGTGCATTGGTACCACTGACCAGCCCCCACTCTCGCCTGTCATAAATCCAATAGAAAACCTGTGGCTGTGGGATGTTATGTTTCAGTTCAACCACCAGCCAGGTTGGACCTCAGACTGCAGAAGCTCAGTCAGGTAGGAGATCCTCCATTTTCATTTCCATCTGACGATGTACCCAGCCCATATCAGTGTAGATATCCAGCACGATTTTTTCCCCATTGAAGGCTGATGTGCTTTGAAAGTGTTCCTTTAATTAGTTTGAGCAATGTGACCACTTAACAGTGTTAAGTCCCATTCTTTTCAGTAATTTATGCATAATGTGTAGATTTTATGAGATGTCTGTATAAAAAATTAATAATACACTGTGTAACTGTTGAGAACTGTAACGCTAATAGCAACTCAATCTCCACAAAAGGGCAAACAAAGGTGCCTTTACAGCTCATAACAAACGTGATTTTCCATAGTTTTTCCCTTCAAAACATCTTTACGCTGGCAACAGTCAAAACAATAATATCATCCTACGTGGAGACAATTACATTTCATGTTAATACACCACTTTATTAGGTACACTTGCTCTACTGTTTGCCAACAAAAGTCTACAATCAGCCAATCACATGTAAAAACGTTCAAAAAAAAAAAAAAGTTCAAACCATGCTTCAGAATGGGGAAGAAAGGTGATTTAAGTGGTGCCAGATGGCCTGGCCTGAGTATTACAGGAATTGCTGATCTACCCACCCACGATTTTCCTGGACAAGCATCTCTCTGGGGTTCATAAAGAAAAAAGCCGAAAAAGGCAAAATATCTGGCAAGCAGCAGTTCACTGGGCCAAAATGCCTCGTTGATGCCAAAAGTGAGAGGAAGGCAGCAGTAACTGAAATAACCACTGGACAGCACCCCCTCACTCCAATATTCCACCTCTGGATTCAGACCCATTCCTGTGTCTGTGTGTGTGTGTGTGTGTGTGTGTGTGTGTGGGGGGGGGGGGGGGGGGGGGGGGGATTTCCCTGTGAGTTATGCGACCTGTGACTGATGAAAAATACTGATCCAAGACGAAAACATGGGCGATCATCTCTTCTAGTGTTGTAATTTGCTCAGCTCTTGTAACGATTCTCGAAGTTTGATTTATTTGATTCCTTTAGAGATGTTATATTTTGCTAGGCCAACTGTGGTGTGGTAGTTACTGTGGTTGTTGTGAAAGCTTCATTTACTGCTGGTTAATTAACTGCTTCTTTGAAATGATTCCTTTCTTATTTCCTCTTTAAACTAATGTGTTTCTTATTATGTGAATGACACGAAGCCCTTATCAGCCATAAGCCACTGTTGAGGCGTTTCTAAAACCAAGATAATAATAATATAGTAATTAAATCACAATATTTTACAGCAGCTTAACTTATTCTGACTGCAGAGCTGAGTCTGGTGTACTAATATGGTCATTGTACAGACAGACAGCCTTTCATGCCACCCTCTGGTCATACCAAAAACATTTTACTCCCTAGCTAATGGAAAAATGTTCAGAATAGCAACATTATTTCTCGTTTTTTTCTCTCTTTTTTTCATCTCCGTGCTTTAGATCCAGCAGTTTATCAGCAATAATGTGTTTGGATGTTCAATGAGCACTGCAGCCTCATGGGACTTTGTGCTATTCTTTTAGTCTTGTTAAAGTCATATTAGAAAACAGATTCAGGCAATAAGTGGAAAGAGCTGAAGCTGATGCTTATTCACGTCTGGCTCGTGGTACTACAGTATAGGCACAGAAAATAAATGAGCCTTTTGAGAGGGAACATTTGAGAGCTGTCTTTTGCTAAATCACCAATGTTTTAATGTTTGCATTTGCTATGAACTATCATCTCACTTCCCCTGTTTTGCCTCTTTTGTACTGGGTTTTGCCTTCAGAACTGCCTTAATTTTTTCTGTGTTGTTTAAACATTGTTCGACTGATAGGCAAAAGTCCCAAGTGTGCCAAGAAAATATGCCCCATCCCGTTACACCCCAACTACCAGCCTGAACTAGATGGATATAAATGGTAAATGGCCTGTATTTGTATAGCGCTTTTACTAGTCCCGCCTAGGGACCCCAAAGCGCTTTACACGTCCAGTCATCTACCCTCACATTCACACACTGGTGGAGGCAAGCTACAGTTGTAGCCACAGCTGCCCTGGGGCAGACTGACAGAAGCGAGGCTGCCATATCGCGCCATCGGCCCTTCTGGCCAACACCAGTAGGCGGTAGGTGAAGTGTCTTGCCCAAGGACACAACGACCGAGACTGTCCGAGCCGGGGCTCGAACCGGCAACCTTCCGATTACAAGGCGAACTCCCAACTCTTGAGCCACGATCGCCCTATAAGATACAAGAAAGGATCCATACTTTCATGTTGTTTGTTGCCCCGTGCAAAGTCGGATCCCAGTATCTGAATTTCAAGACAGAAACTCTGTAGACCTGGGAATATTCTTTTCATCATCTATTGTCCAACTTTGATGAGCTGGTGTGAGTTGTAGGTCAGTTTCCTGTTCTTGGCTGACAGGAGTGGCACCACATGTGGTCTTTGCTGCTGTAACCAAAACACGTTGTGCATTTGCAGATGCGCTTCTGCCTACCTTGGGCATTTATTTTAAGTTATTGTTGCCTCCCTATGAGCTCAAAGGTCATTCTCCTCTGGCCTCTAACACCAACATGGCATTTTTCACCAAGAGAACGGCCATTTATTTTGTCTTTCATCTTCCTCTGACCATTCTCTGTAAACCCTGGAGACGGTTGTGTGGGAAAATCCCAGCAATTTATGAAATACTCAAACCAAGCCGTCTAGCTAAAATAAACTTCCATCTTTGTGAGAGGTTAAGCAAGTGCAAATAGAGGTCTGGCTTACCTAAATAACCCTGCCCATTATCCTGTCACACTTGATAGTGTGATAATAGAGGAAAAGTAATTCAGCACTTTCTGACTGACTGTGAAACGTATTGTAAAGAGAAAGCACTGAGTGCATAAATTTTATTAATGCATGTTACTGAAATTGCTAAATAAGTTATAGCCAGGGCTGGACTGGGACAAAGAATCGGCCCGGGTATTGACTAGACCACCAGGTATTATAGAAAAAACCATAAAGCCTTTGAACAAAAACAAACGCTGTTGTGACAGTGATGTACACTGTCATGTTGGTATATATGTATGATTTGTATACAGTGTATCATCTTCATGTTTCCCTCTCACCAGATATCCAAACCGATATCATGACCAGCAGCTTTTACAGCTGTGGCTCCAGCAAACATCAGCTGATACTAGAAAGTAATATTAAATAAATTCAAACAACAGCTGATCAAGCTTAAATGTGCTGCTGTTGTTTAGCGCGACATCCGCTGGTTTCCTCTTTCTGGCGCAAAGTGGGCGATAAACAGACAAAAGAGACGATCAGCTGATCATTGATCAGTTTCATGATTGGAGTAGCAACAGGACAGGGAGGAGAGAGAATGAGAGGAGAGGCAGCCGTGCAGCAAAGACACAGAATAACTCCAGCTTTGTGTCTTTCATTGTTTATACGGTTACAAAAACAAACAAACATAAAAATGAAAAATCACCCAATGCCCGGTGGGCCAATGGCCAGTCCAGCTGTGGTTATAGCTTAAAGTTTGAGCTGACCTGTGAGTTCTGACAGATTAGTTAGAATAATAAATAATCGACTCATTAAGTGTGACAGATTGACATATGATGCACTAATTTTTTTAAAGCTTTATAGTGACAACGACAACAATAACTGGCTTACAACTCAAACTATGCAAATAAGAAATGTATCTTCAATTAGATTTGAATTCTCTGTTCAAACCTTCAGTTTAACTTTTCCTCTTTATTCTCAAGAAGGATCCAAAAATTCTAATATAGCTGGCCAAAACATTAGACTCCTAACAAAGTCTACCCTGGTAAAAGGAGTAAACCTTTTCAATAGCACAGCACCCAGTGCATAACTTTGAATATTTACCAGCAGCTAAAAGGCCTGCTCGGGTATGTTTTTGTTAAAGGTTTAGAAAAAAAGTCCTACAGGACTTGAAAGAACAGCAGGGGTAGCGTGATTGGGTATTATGGCCGTACAAAAGAACGGTGTTAAAAGGATGTTTAGCTCTCTCTTTTTAGGCATTTTTCATCAAAGCTGACTTGTCTTCTTGCTTTGGCTTCAGTATCACAAAGAGCCATCTGAAGCTGGCTGTGACGTGGTTTCCATGGGAGTACAAAGCTTTTTGAAGCCAGTTAAGATACCGCCTGGATTTCACTTCCCGTTTGCTCTGCCAAGCTGCTGGGAACACTATGCTCCTTATCGTTCAGCGTGAGGCGCCCTTATACAGTATGTACCTGCAAGGGCTGACCCCATAGTTCAGAGTATCCCAGATTAAAAATATATAACCGGTACTTCTGACTTGCCCTTGAAGCTTTGGTTTCTAAAAGCATTTATGAAAACCTGAACACATCAGAAAATGTTAATATTTAAACATAATTTACTGTTATATCTTAGAAAGCATAACAAATTTAAACCACTGTGCCAAGAGGTGAGAGCATGACAAAAATAATGGTTTGAAATAAATTCAGTGATATTACTGAAGACAATAATTGATCATGTGACGACTTCCTGACATCAGCCTCTTTTCATCTACTCTGCAGTCATGTGAAAAAGAAAGTTTCACATGGTTCTTTGCAGTCATGTGCTGGGTAAGTAGCAACACTTAATTGACTGTCAGCAAGTGTGAGCACCCCTGCAAAGGAGAAGTTTGCGGATCAATCTGGGACAGATAATAATGCCATTTCCAAACAATTTCAAGACGATCATTCTACTAGGAAAAAGATTATTTCCAAATGGAAAACATTCGAGGCACTCGCCAGTCTTCCTGGGAATAAATCCCAAGGTCAGACTGTGCAATGCTCAGAAAAATAGCAAAAAACACCACAAGTACATCTCAGAGTGTACAGCCCTCAGTTAGCAGTATTAAAGATTAAAGAAGCATGGCTTGTTTGGAAGGGATTCCAGGACAAAGCTTCTTCTCTTTAAGAAGAACACGGCAGCACAGCTTATGTTTGCAAAGTTGCATCTGGCTTGTTTTGCAGTCACACGACCTGGGCACCCTGCAGTCTCCGAATTAACCATAAATTTCTCTGTATACCAAAGTATTCTAGAATCAAATGTGAGGCCAGCTGTCTGATAGTCTGGCCAGAAGTGGGTCATGCAATAGGGGAGGATGCCAAGCACAGCGGCAAATCTACAACAGAGTTGAAAGAAAAGAATCAAGGTGTTGCAGTGACGCAGTCAAAGTCCAGAGCTCAGCCCAACTGAAATGCTGTGGTGGAACCTTAACAGAGCTGTCATAGACAAATGCACACAAACCTCAATGAAGTGAAGCAACACTGTAAAGAAGAGTGGACCAGAATTCCTCAACAACAATGTGAGAGACTGATAAAGTGATACAGGAAACAACTGCTGCAGGTTATTGTTGCTAAAGTTGCTTCTACACACATGAATCATGGGGTGGGCTTTTTATTTTTCCCCAACTGTAGATGATTTAATGTCAGTACCTAGAGGCAATGCCCACAAACCCGTAATCTATCACTAGTTTTAAAACCTTACATTGTATACCCTAATGCATATACTATTAAACACCCAGGTATTGTTTCAGTATTTGTGTTCATAATAGCTTTGAAAAGCTTTTCAGTGGCTCCTAAACTATCATTTCTTTTGGAGTTAAAATAACTGAAAACTGAATAGAAAAACATATGTAATGTTTTATTGTTTTCCTTACAGCAGTTAGCAATAGCTTAACTATAGCAAGCCAAAAATAAATACAAATTTTAAATAATTTCAACAATGTGTTTCATTCAAGAGGGCAACAGTAGCATTTCACGTTAATTGGACGAAAAGTCCAACACAAAGCTATGGCTTCCTGTCTGTTTTTCCCCACAGGAAGTTATGAGCACGTGGTCATTTTTCTTAATGCTTTTAAACTTGAAATTACACAATTCACATATTTATTTATTTATTTTTTATCTGTAAGGGAATTTTTAAAAAAATGGGCAGAGAGGAAGCCATTCTTGCGTAATTGGACTCGGCCCGGCAGAAGCAGTTAAGAGACGATGCTGAACATGCAGTAAGACATGAGGAAAATACTACAGGCAAAGAACATAAACATTGAAAATCAAAACTTAAAAGATCACCCAAAAGGCTACCGTATGCACGCTAATTAGAAAAATCGCTTTTTGAAGTTTTCATGTACAAAGCAAAAAATGTTATTCCAAAAAAGGGTGATGTGACCATTATAAGTCACAATTAATTTCCCTGACGGTTGTGAGAGCATTAGGCAACTGAGGCAACAATGCCCTCTGTTAACCCATTCTGTAAGAGTCCAATCAAAATTCCTCCCCTGCCTGTTACACCATCCAGTCACTGATGTAAAATGTAGAAGCACACGCAAGTCAACATCCACCTAATCCACATCACCTCATTCAACCCCCCTTTACATCATTTCCTCAGAACTTTTCATAGGAAACTTGTGTGGGCAAGATGTAAATAGCAATCCCCAAAACTTACAAGCTCACTGACACACACACACACACACACACATACACAAACAAGCTCCCCTCTACATCCACTGTTAACTCAGTGCATTCATTTGTCATTGATGCTTCTCCATGACTTCATTTCCCTTTGTGGCTGCGTTGCTCCCATGTGCTTTTGGCAGTTGTACGGAGGCCTGGCAGGGCCACATAGTCTTTCTGGAAGCGTGAATTTGGCGTTCTCTGTCGTTTCCTCTCCCCCTGCGTGGTGAAGAAAGCATCCTGGAAACGCATGCTCGAGGCCGTTGACTAGAAAACAAGACATCAGAAAGCACCGATGAGTAATGGCAAAATGTTCCACGTGGCATGAGAATATTCTGTTTGTTTATGCCAATGAAGTTTGAAACTTATGCTTTTAAAGTTTATGTGTAAATCTTGTAAATCTAATACTTACAAGTCTGCGCTTCACCTTTTTGGGGAGGTCTTCGTCTAAGGTGTAGACATCTTCTCTTTTGGCCAGCACCTGAGAGCCGTCTTCAAACTCCACCTGAGATAAGGTGAAACCAATCAGCAGCTATCAGAGAGGTTTTAAATAAATGTGTTGCATTTATACAGTTTAGATACTATCCATGCACATGCACACTCAAAATCTTACCACCAAATTTACTGCACATTTTCGCTTAAAAAAAGCCAAAGAAAACTCCTATTTACATTTAACTGTCTTCTAAATATTTTTTACTTAATCATCTTTGATACAGCAGTTACACATGGTGGTATCTGTAGGTTTGTTGCATTAATAATACAGAACAGTCTAAGGAGCTGGGAAAGAAGGCAACCGGGCTTCTTAAAGTTTCTTGAAGACATTACACCTCTCATCCAAGAGACTTCTTCAGATCTAAAAACAAATGCTGGAGTCTCCCCGGTATTTAAACCCTACTATTAATCATATGCCTTGTCACATGAGCCCAGGTGTCAAAATAGCATTTCCCTCATTGCCAAGCTTCAAAAATGGCGGTTTTGATTCTTGTGAAGGAGTTCGAGTTTGGATTCCAGCTCAGCTCAGTTGGAACTCAGGCCAAGCAGGTACTAAAAACACCTAATAGAAAATCCAAAAAAGAGCAGGTGCTAGTGGCTTTTGGTTGCGGCAGATGGCCGCATCTCAGAGAGGCTGCTTCTGCTGGAATTTTCTTCCTGTTAAAAGGAGGTTTTCTTTCCCACTGTCAACAAAGCGCTAGTTCAAAGGGAGTCATATGATTTTTGAGATTTTCTCTTTTCTTTGTATTATTGTAGGTCTTTACCTTACAATAAAAAGCACCCTCAGGCAACTGGTGCTATATAAATGAAATTGAATTTAAAATTGAATGTGGTGTCATAAGCCACCCCCTCTGCTCAATGATGGTCATTCACAGTGGGAGTCCAGTCGCTTTCTATCCAAGCTCCTTAGAGTACCATGACCTGGATAGCTGAGAACCTACACAGGCATTTATATAACACAGGCTTTTTTCTGGGTGTTTTTCCAGGCTACCATTATTACAGACTATAAGAGGCCACAAAGAATTTCTTTCCCCTCACTTTAACAACATTTTTGCCAGAATGCACAAGTGTGCATTCATGTTACCTCTGCTCTTTAAACATTAACGCTGGAGTTCTTGGAAAAAAGCAGGGGCTTCATCTCTAAAATACACCTTGACAATGGAAAGTTCTTGTCCAGCCATTTTTTTCCATCTTAATCTGACCTATATTAAACCGTCTTTGCGTCACAGGTGCATTTGTGCATAAGTAATGGTTAACGCCCAGCTCGCCTAAATAAAGCTTAAATGGAAGCTGCATGAGTCTTAGCTTAGTTAATATTTCAGTGAGTTTGAATAATGCAGATTGTCACCTCCTTCTCTTCCTCCTCCACTTTTCATTTGCTCACTCTCCGTCTTTTTCCCCCTCTCCCCATTTTCTATCTCTATGTCAAAACAGCTTTTGCTTCCTACGTCTGTCTTTTACCCTCCCATCATCTTCAATCTCCTCTTGAGTCATCGTGACTTCAGCGCTTCCCTCAATCCTCCTGTCTTTTCTGTCCACACGTAGACCAGGGGACATTGACAACGTCAGTGTTGAGGGAGTTCAACAAATTTACTGCTATGCTGCTTTGACCTACAACTATGCCTAAAAGTCTATGCCTGAGAAAAGACTGTAGAGCCACGTCAGGTCAAACTACTGCTGCCGATGTACTGGAGGGTAGTGTTGTGTCTGATCCTGGGAGGCGCTATACAAATACAGGCCATTTACCATTTACCATTTATTCAGCACAACGTGGCCATTTGTTTTTCTCTCCCACGCTCACTCACTGCTGTCGTGACTGAGTAGTTTACAGATGGATCGAATGTTCAGGTACCTGGTACATGTAGGAGACGTTGGATCCCAGGTATTTGGCACTGTAGAACAGCCCATCAGGCCATTTTACTTGAACAGCTTCCCCCACTTCAGGAGCACCCAGGTTCACACAATCTCTGCTCTGAAATACAAGAGAGTAGTAGATGGTCTGTAAGTGCCTGAGTGTTTCAAAACGATTTCAAAAAGACAGAAGAAGTCATTCAAAGTGGGTGTCAGGATAACTGCTAAAGAGAGTAATTCCCTTTGATATATTTACCTGCTAGAAAAAACTCAAGTGGACTGACAACAGCTTTTGCTATAGTCGAGAATTTGACAGTCGAGTGCTGTTGAGATCTAAACTCAAAGCTGCATACAAAACTTCTCAGCCCAAAATGGTTGAGACATTATGGTAATGTAAAGAGCACATGGTTTTGTTTCAGTGTTCAGACAGCAGGACCTCGTGAATGCTTTGTGCTACCGTGACACACTGAATATCCCCGAGAAGCTTGTTTTCTTGTCTTCTATGTAAGGGGCTTCAACACTAGACAATCAACAAGCTTTAAGGTGTACATAGCTTTTTAACAAAACAAGCACAAGGCTTCAAAACATACACATTCAAATGGAATTTTAGTTATTTTGGTGTAATAATATACAACATCTTTGGTAGCTAGGTGAGGCTCAGGACTGAATGCTCTTAACTTTAATGTGCTCTTAAATATAGAAACACACGTTTAGCTGTCAGTTTCCATACTCCCATGGAAACCCCTGGTGTGTGATATTGCATTTTTCTCTGAAAGGCCCTTTCAGAAACCCGCTGAAAGATTTACAATGAGAAACACTAGAGCATATTTTCAAAGGAGAAAAAGAAGTTCCTTTCTAACGAGGGGGATTTAAACAACTGGTTTGACCTTATACAACTACGCAGTGACCTCTTGAGTGTGCGTCTAATTAAACATATCCTCACCACTATGTCCTCGGGGTACGTGTCATTAGAGAAAGAGCCATCATCAAACATGACCTCGTAGAACATCTGGGAGGTGATCTGTGTGACCTTGGAGCTGTAGTAGCGCAGGTTCTTGTGTTTGGAGATCACCGTCTGGCCAAGTGAGATAGAAGCTTGGTTTGCTTGCTGCTTCTAGTGTAGACAGAGAGTAGCAATTAGACTAATGTATGGCAATACAGAGTAAAGTCAAACTAAATTCCACTGGGGTACAGCAATGTTATATAATTAGTGACAACTGAAATTTTCTGTCAGATTTATTTGCATTATAAAAGGTTCTGATACCCAAATCTCTGCTTTTAATACAATCAGGTTTATAGATCTGTCTCGTAAGTCATCTTGACAGCTTCTTGTACCGAGGTACAACTTTTACTTTTAATTAAACTCAGTACGGACAGAGTATGGTTGTTATCTTTGCATTTAGAAGGGAAGAAATTGCACCATGCAAGTTAGTTGCAGCATAGTGAAGACAAACCTTAAATTAGTGTGAGTTTAAGTGTAAGTTGGGCATCAGCTCTAACAAGACCCCAAAGAAAACTTTTCTTCAGTACCAGCACAAAGAACTCATTTGTGAAATTGCATCCTTGACATTTTAGATACTGGCATTCACTCACACCACTGTGGCACAGTGCAAATGTATGCTGCACTTACTTAAAGCGGGAACTTTCTAAAACAGCAATAGTCTTCTAAACGAGCAGTTAACTCTGTACGGCTGCCAGTAGAATAACTGATAAATAACTGAACTCAATAATAATGATCTGTTGTGTCGTGAGCTGGTTTATCCCCAAAACTAAAAAAAAACCCACCCCCCCCCCCCCCCCCCAAAAAAAAAAAAAAACACAAACAAAAACAAACAAAAACAAAACAGACTTACTGCACACTTTTCTCCTCCTTTTCTAGCATAATGTTGCACTACTAACCGCACTGTCATGGACAATATTTCAGTTTATACGTTTAATTCAGTTACCAGCATTATTATAGATGATGCAAGTGAACAAAGCAACGAGCTGAACTTGAACCTACAAGTGACTGCAGTAAATACTTAACGTCAAACTACATTTACTACTGCAATTCCCCCCAAAAAACAAAAAATGCTGCTGGAACGCCGTTTAAAATGTGACTATAACCAGAATGATTTACCAAATGTCATGTGGCTCATGTTCACATACGGCTTCTTCTTGCATGATAGAGCTTTAGCGTGCATTTATAGATGGCCCAATGACTGTGTTCACAGACAATGATTTCTGACAGCAGTGTTTCCATGACAGAAACATTTCTGTTTTAAATGAAGTGCCATCTGAGGGACCAAACATCAGCGGCATCCCAACATAATCTGATTTTTCAGCCCTGTCCATTGTCCACAGAGATTTCTCCAGATTCTCTAAATATTTTGGTATTATGAACTATAGAGGATTATTCTGAAATTGCTAAAAACGATGTCTATAATCTGTGGAACAATGCTCTTTTTATTCCCCATCATGCGGCTAACCAGCTGCCAATTAACGTAATTAGTTGCAAATTGTTCATCCAGCTCCTTCTTTTCAGCACCTTTTACTTTTCCAACCTTTTGTTGCCCCTTGCCCCAGTTTTAAGATATTGTTTAAAGTGCTGCTGCTCTCAAATTCAAAATGAGCTGCTATTTTTCATGAAATATTACCATGTCTTAAGTTTGAACATTTCCTATGTTTTCTTTATTCTATTGTGAATGAAATATAAACTTTTGAGTTTTTTTTAATCACTTCATTCTGTTTTTATTTACATTTCAAACAGCATCCCAATTTTGGGGGAATTCCACAAGTTCAATTTTATTTGGGGTCAAATGAGAGTATGTTGTGTAGAGCAGCAGTTTGTAAAGTGGGTACATTAGTCCTAATGGGTCGCATTTGTGTTACCATCTCACGCTTTATTTGTTTCAACTGAAACAAAATATTGAATCATTTATTATAAGCTTGTTTGTATTAAAATACAGAACATGTACATTAGAGAAGGAGGAGACTGCCGCCGATCCCACGCTAACACAGTATAAAGTGTAAGGATTTTCCTGGTGTTGCAGAGACATTCACATCAGAAATAAAAGTAATCCATTGAATCTTCATCTTCTTTTATGCCAAGAGTAAATGAACATGCTTATGTTCATTCTCGCAGCCAACAACAGAACATTTGGTGTGCTTCATTAATAGAATATAGAGTTAGAGTTGGCAGAAAAAGGCTCTAGCAAGGAAATAGTAGTTGTTCATTCTTTGTTTGAGTGCAAACAAGCCACTGTGCACGCATCACGCCGATGTGTTGTTACACAGTGCCCTGTATAAGTCATGGAAGAAAGACTCGACTACAAACAAGGTGATTCAGGCAGTTCAGCTGTAGTATTTGCAACAGGTAAAACAGAGACAACGGCATAACATAAAGGGGCCCCTTTAACAAGCTGTTTTCAATTATCTGGCGAGTAGTCATTTGTGCCACTATCTTAATTGCATTAACACAAATTATTAAGTCCTTATAATTGAGTCAGTTATTTCAAGCGTGTCAAAAACAATAATATGTCTATTTATTCCGGGCACTTGTTCAGATCAGCTGTAGCAAACACCTGTCCTATAACTTACAGCTGACGAACTCCGCGACTGGTGTCTATGGCAGGTGATTGACACAACATACGGCCAATCATCGGGCTCCATGATAACACCGGCAGCATGGGCACAGGTCACATGAAAGGAGGTGGGACACCGGCCACATGAGCACTGGATACAAGCCCCTGAGTGCCGCTTTCCCGCACAGCGTTTACGACAATAGATGCACTTCTGTAAACACATAAGGACCAGACCAAACTGTCAATAGGCCTGAATTAACTTAGGTTGCACACGAAAAGCTGGGAAAATGTTATTACTGCAAAGGAATTATAAAAACAATTGAGAGACGCCAAGAACCAAAAAATGGCCAGTGGTCTAGAACGATCAGCAGCTGCTTTTAGACAAACCAAAGGTGTTTTTACACTGTATCCAGCTTGTTTTGTTTTAATATAACTAGATTTAAAATGCTGTCAAAGTGTTCTTCAAAAAACATTTTTAAGTAAACAATAAGCATGTTGTTTAAGTACGTCTTTACCAAAATGTTTTCAAGCCTTACTGGAAATTATCCAAAATGATGTCACATATACACGACGAATAAATAAAATCTCTAGCCTTATCGTTACAACAGGAGTATTTGTCCTCTATATCGTTATGGCTTGCGTTCTAAAGACACATAAAAACAACAGCTGGGCCACCACTCTTGGCTTTTAGAATATATGGTCTTTTTAAAAGCATGTTGCTAACAGTTTATTAACACTAAAGTATGAATAGGATGGCCAAGCTCATCGTGACCAAGAAAACTTGGTGGTTGAGCAGTGATTGCATTGAATTTTTTTGCTGTTGGAAACTGATTGCAAGAACATGTTGTGAAAAACTTGTTGCCCAGAGGTCAAGGATGCAACACCCTCAACTTGTGGACAACACAAGATAATTGCACAGGACACATTGTGGGAGGCAACAATCCCAGTACAGCTAAGACTGACTGCAATCACTCAGACAGATTAGCAAAGGATTCCAAAAAAACTACCATCTAATTTATAATTTCAGATGGGGACTCAACTCAACTGGTTGCCAGCTGATTTATTTTCTAGTTATATTCTTATATAAAAGCAATGTCACTGAGTATCTTTATATCATTTTGCAAATTGAAGTCACTATTTGTGAAAGAATTACTGAAACAGTGTCAAAACTGATGTTCTAGCTGGACTCTGAATTTAAATAGTTCATTTCTGTATATGTAGACAGCGACAGATTTGCAACAGACAGCAATAGATTTGCGATTTTCACCAGTGTATCAGTAAAATGCTGTATTATCCATGACAGACTGGATGTAACAGCCAGCCAGTCGCAGTCTGGCACCAGACTTACTCCATCTTCCTGTTGCTTTATCACCATCCTGACCAAAGTTACTTTGAAGAAATGAATGAAAAGACCAAAACAGCTCTGTGTTGCTTTATATTAACAAAGATTTCTTGATCAGTACCCAGGACAAGTAACATATTATCTATATAACAGTAGTTTCCAACAGCAGCTGCTGACTGATACTGGACCGTCATGTCGGATATCTCCACGACACCACTTTTGGATCTTGGCACTGCTGACATCAGTTTGATGAACGATGAACACTGATCAAACTTTTTGGTTAATTAGTACATTTGTTGTTGTTGTTTTTATATAGAAAATCAAAAGACACTGATAGAAAACATGAAACACTGTGCTTCCAGAGATGAAAGGAGGAAGTTGTGATGGACAGCAACATCCTACACACGCTTAGAGTGGCTGATTTGCTCTGTATATAAAAAAAGGGCAGACTGAAGATATTATTTACACAAAGGGAAAATCATTTTACCCCAAGGGTAATAAATAAATAAAATTTCACACTGTAAATGGAAGCCCTTCAGTCGGATGTTCTCCTTTTTAAATTTCAAATGCAAACTATATGCACAATACACCTATTCCCAGTGACTGCCTTTATTGCTGTGGAGGAAACCTGACCTTATTCACTAAAGCACCCATGTCTGGCGTAAAATAAATTTAAAAATTTAAAAAAATAAAGTAATTTAACATTTGCATTTCCACTCCAGACTTTAAAGGTTGGCTAGGAAAAACAGCAAATTAGTGACAATAGACCGCTAAGTGAATCACCGCTCAGCTGTGCCGTGAACCTCTAACATAATTTAAAGCCAATATGTGCTCCAAAAAAATTATATCTGTGAAATCTGCTGTTATTGGATACGGTAGTGTAAACAAGTCATTGATAGCAGAAAATAAAATGAGAGACCCCAGTTTAATAGTCAACAGAAACATGTTACTGGACTGCTGCAATACAAAGAAACCCTCAACTTGAGCCAATCAGATGACATCATTTATGCTTTCCACAAATAAAAAGTGCTTCAATCTGTATGTTGTGGTATTTTCTTTCCTCGTTTAAGCTCTGTGAAGAGTACACAACTGCACACTGGCGAGCATAATACACATACACATCCTACACACAAACACTGCCATGCATCCATGCACAAACACACTTGAAGCGAAATTTTGTAAAAGACTATCTCTCGGGTTTCTGCACTAAACAGCCCATCAAGTCAGTTCCCTCTACTGTGGCATCTCTCTTGTCTGTCCTCTCCAACGAAAGGGAAAATATGACGACATGCCTCCCATTATAACCCCACTTGCTCCCTCTCCCTCTTTCACCCCTTTTGCATGCCTTCCATCTCACTCCATTTTCTCTAGTCTGCTCTTAATAAAACACCCATCTACGCTCTCTTCTTCGCTTCACTTCCCTGCCCTGGCTTCTGTCTTTGCAGCTTGGTTTCACATCTTACTGAAAGTAATTTATTCATTAATCTAATTCCCCAGAAATCCATGCTATAATATCGACATGTAATACGTCTATATGCAGACACGTTCCAGTGCCTCAGTGAGTTTAAGTGGGAATTAGCTGTTTTTTTTAATATCTATTTCTATAAAAGGTTCCAAATTACCATATCACTGCTATATCTTGTGCATAATATTGTTGTTTATATATTGTTTAAACAGCACGTGTTGAAATATTAAGAAAATACAATATCAAAAGCACCTTATGACAGTTTAATTCCCCCGTGTATATTTCTATATAATAGGATGTGATGATGCCCAGAAACAAGAGCAAGGCATCTGAGAGGTAAATAAGAAGGTGACGCTGCCCAAGTACGAACCTTTCTTAAAGTCTCTGTCCTTATCAGCTAAGCCACTGCCCTTTGTTCATTTATTTGAACAAATCAATAACTGATCTAATTAGTTGGCTCAGCATTAATTAAATTTAACCTCTACAGCAGGGCTGGCTTCATCTTTACAATTATCAGCTTAGCCCTCTTAATGCAGATATCAGTTGGGGATCAGTAGGTATTGTGTATAGTGAGAGACTACCCTCTTTTCCTTTTGTGAAGAAAACCAAAAGGCAATATAAATGCTGGTTTTAAAACGGGATGAAAATCCTAAGTTTATCCTTTTTTTTCCCCCTAATAATGAAGTTTCTTGTCCTTTCTGTTCCTGAGCTGAGGGAGAAGCAGTCAGTGCTTTTCTCGGTGACTAACTTGGCCTACATTTCGTAAAGCCTTTTCCCATACCTCCTACATTATGGACAGCACTGCACAGATGAACTGGCCCGACTGTCTAGTCCACTTATTGAGGCCAGCATAACAAGATTCTAGCTGGCATGCACTGTGTGCAAAATCTGTGTGTTCGTATTTCTGCAAATGAGCACTTATGTACATATAGTGGCGGGGGGGGGGGGGGGTACAAAATAAAATAATGCCAATTAGATCACATAATATAAACATGTAAGAATAATTGTATGTTTTAATGCGTGTGTGAACCTCGCCAATTTCTCCCCTGTGACTTCTGCAGGGTGTATTCGGGTGCCTGTGTTGAGCCATGCGTTAAGAACATTCCCACAGTAAATTATAAATGTGTATGTGTGCACATCGGTGTGCGTGTGTTGTATGATAGTAAATTATGAATGTACTGAGCTGCTGCAGGGGCAACGGGTCCAATGCAAACTTCAGAACACGTGGCTCGGGGAGTGAATCTACAAATGACAACGCCGACAAAACAGAAAGGTAGTCTGTACGCCATCCTCAAAACTTTGAGAGAAAGTCTGCATCACAGGCGCACACTTTCTACTGGTGTACATGTGAAAGACATATTGGTTATTCATGCATACTGTGCAGTTTTTCATGTTTTACCACCTAATGAAGTATGGGTACTTCTGTGACTGCGCTAATTAATGAAAACTTGAAAACTAAATCTAAAGATTTAGTGTCATTGTGTTAAGTAGGAAATGCTTTAACATATAACAAATTCTCAAATAATCCACTTTAAGACTTATAGCTACAAAGACCCATGGGAGGTATCCAGCATTGATTGGCACTGTGATAAAGCATTTAAGATCTAAAGCAAGGAAGTGCCACTTCCTCTAAAAGGAATTTAGGTCTTTCCTATACTTACATTTTGGCCATCACACAGGTCATGTCAGAGGCTTTTATGAGCACCCTGCCTCTTCCCGTCTGGACTATAATTTTCATTTTGTTCAGATTTCAGCCCGTGGATATGGAAACTGACTTTGTGGTTTGTGCTTTCATATCCAAATGAGCTTAATTTCAATGTGGTGTGAGAAGATATGAACCATATCCCTGTAAATACCCTATGGGTAATGTCACTGTGTCCACAGAGTTAGCATCCCATTCAGTGTCAGTGCAGCAATATTCCTTGAACTATTTTTGGGTAAGCAGTCGTGTATAAACCTAAATATGCTGGTTCCCTGTGGTGAAGTATGACATTTTAGTTATAACTGAAGTCTATTCACTCAGATGTCGTTTTCTGAGGGACTGATAACTAAACTCAAACTGGATATCATTGTGTTACACTGAAAAGTCTTCTTACCATTTCTTTAATTTGGAAAGAAAGGGCAGATGATAAGAGCCAAAGGACTTTATCTGGAATTTAACTGCCAACGTTATAGTTTGAGGCTAGATCATTGGGCCAACAGGTTTTCTCTTAACAGTGAAAGTAAAGCCTCAGTCACATAAGACTGGTCAGTGACCCTCTCTCAACCTCTGGTCACCGGGGAAAAAGGGTGCATTCCCGAATTGGTTAGCAAGTGATTGCTGGCTGTCTCAAGGTGAAACTGGTTGTAAAGAGTATGCTGCACCAAAACTTCCTTGGGCTTGCTCTGGTCACTAGCGTTTGCCCTGACTGCAACCTCCAGCAACCACTCACCAGCCAGGTATAGAAAACACACCTTTCTCAAGTGACTGGCGGTTAGCAGGGGGTCACCGACGCGTTTCTAGGCCTGCATGGCCGAGACTTTAGGAATCAATTTCAATGTAGCTGCCAGCAACCTCCAGCAACCACGTGCAAAGTTATCAGGGAATACCTCTTTTTTCCTCATGGCCAGAGGTTGCCAGATGGTTGCTGACAGGTCTCTAGGCCTTTGTATCCGAGGCCTATACTACCTTTTTCCACAACCCTTCTTAGAAGCCCAGATCTGTCCAGTTCATCTGTGCATTTGCAGTTTCACTATGGACAAAAATTAACTTCATTTTATGTCGGGGGACAAATAAGATCTAGTTCTCTGGCTATGAGCTAGAAACCCCTGAGACCTGATTCATCTTCCTTTTTTTCTTTTAAATACCATTCATGGTGTTGTATATTCTTCCTTCTTTGTGACTGTGTAGGCATGGACTTTTACTGTAACATCCTCAGGCCATCGCAGCTGTGCTGTGCTGTAACGAAAGCTCAAAACAAGACTTCTAAAAACAGCAGCAGGGCTGGAAGTGGCGCATCACTGCATTCAAACACAACTTTGGAAGGGACAACGGCCAGTGTTAAATTGAGCATGGCTTTTAATTTTTGTTGTATAACTTTGTAATCTCAGCTCATATATATTAATGATGTATTCACATCATTGTTACTTTCAGCTCACGCAACCTATTTTGAACAATACGCTGATTTATTAATGTATCTTTTGTCATGAGCTGTTTTAAGGAGTCCTAAACTGTGATTTATTACATATGCTTCTAAGAAGAATTGAACTTATCACATCTCTGTGATCCATCTTATGTGAGGATGTGCTTCTCCAACACTTTGCTTTCTGCTGACTTATCACAGTGCCTGCAGCAGAAAGCTAAGTATAGTGGCAACATGTCAGGTCTGCTGAGACGCACTGCAGCTCCCTCATTAAACAAACACATACACACTTAATAAATGCACAAGCACATGCACATGCACTCAGGGAGGCAGACATACACCTGCACACATATAGGCAAACATCAGCACACAGAGAGTCTTACATACTTACACACTTACACACACACACAAACCCCCCCCCACTCCCACCCACCAGTGGTTAATTATCCAGCTTTGATTGCGGGCATGTTCGTCTCACATTGTTAATTAGAACTGTGAACACTTCATTAATTAGACCAGGACAGTCCTCAAGGAGTGTGTGTGGTGTGCGGGTGTGTGTCTGTGTGTTCTCACCAGTTTATATCGCTGCATGGGGATCCTGCTGGTGTCAATGGGACTCCTCTTGGATTCATTGCTGAACCTCGCCTCTGGCAATGCTACTGCACACATCACGTGAGCCCATCTATACACACATATACACACAAACAAATTAATACATTGTGATGATTAAGATACCCAGACAATTCATTTGGCTGAGATCTAGAGATGAGGGATAAGTGTGCAGAGCTAATCGCAGAACAAAAGCTCGTCTCACTTGTCGTTTTGGGTTTTCTTTAGAGCGCCACCTCTGAGGTTGCAGAGACAGCATTCCTGGGAAAAGAGAAAAATGAGTGAGAAGGACGAAGTGCAGATATTTTTCCTTAGTCAACTAAATCTATACACGTGCCACAGAGGAAGATATTTCTGCTTACTAAATAGTCAGAAAGAAGAAAAAAATAAGTTATGTCTTTATTGTATACAGTGATCACACTGCAGTGTGTCAACTACCACATATGAATATGGTCATCTATATTTTTAAGATATTACTGACTGTTCTGACTAGGGTCAGATCTTTGGGTGAGCCATCATCATCAGCTATAACGTATAATCATTTTAACACTAGTTCACATTAAAATTTCAGGATAGCACTGCTATTCTCCTGATACACCACAGTCATACTTGAATCAAAGGTATAAAATTGTCTTACTGCTGTAAAGTTTCCCTCGGTACAGCGATCACATGACCATTGTTCACTGATGTCGTCTGCAGCAACACCGTAACAACCTAAAGTAAGAAGGGATGGATCAAAAACTCTGTAGCAAAAATACTCACTGACTCCTCAAATGCTATTAAATTGTTGTGTCAATGGGCTGGGAGAGAAACAGCAGACCTGACAGTAAATGGCAAGATAATTTTATGTTATTAAGGGAAAAAAATGTCACAACAAAAGAGAGAGTTGGTGTACAATTCATCGTTGTTTACGAAGGCGTCCGTCTGTGTGGGTTTATCTCATATTAACGTGTGTCATAGCTCGCTGTCATTTTAGACACTTCACAGCAGCAACTTTGCTTTTTGGTCTGAGTCCTCGTGTCCAAATGTTTTTCCAAAATAAAAAATGGCCTTGAACAGAAAAACACTGGAATTTCATTTAGTAAAACAAACGTGATCTTATTCAAAGCTGGCAGCTGATTACAATCCATGAGCTAGAGGCTTTAGACACGTAGGTTGGGAATTTTTATTTGAAAAAACACACTTGAAGTCTGTATATGTGTGCATGTCACTATTCTTTTCCTGCATTATCCATCAGAAAACCAAAAATAAAATCTAAGCCCACCTCTGTTTCCTTTCCAGAGTTCAAATAACAGAACGGGCAGAAAGCTACATCAACATGTACTTATTGTTGGGGCTCGAAACCGAACTTGTGGCTTTTTCATCAGTGTCAAATGACATACACTTCATCTCTAACTCCCACCCCACCAGACTTAGACACACACATAATACATGCACAACATCCTAGACCAAGCAGAATAAAAATATGGCAAAGTGAACGTTAGTAAGAGTGACTCAAACTGACTGAAAGCTGGGCATACTGCTGTCTAAGTCTTTTAAAAGTAGCTGCGTTTGCGTGCGCGCGCGTGTGTGTGTGTGTACGCGCGTGCGTAAGGCCGGCTGGAGGCTTAAGATATCGAAATGTGCATGATTGGGACAGAGATCCGTGTGAATGAGGGATTACGACAATGCACAATGTATCGTGTCTGAGTAGCCTGGAAAAGAAAAGCTCCAGGGATTTTTTCTTCCCTTTTTTAAGAAAATGTGTGAGAGCTTGTTACTGGCTTGGGGATTTTGAACAGGAACTGTGTGTGGCGGAAACAGAGGATTCACCCCCAGTCTGACGAGGGAAATAAAATACTCCAAACCACAAAGAAAGGAGGGAGAAAGGGAAACAGAGAGAGGGTGGAACATACAGAAGAAATGAGTCAGGATTTAAACCCACTGACCCTCTAACAATGACATCAGTAACACAAGCACAACATGTGAAAACGAAGAATGTCGCCTGGTGGTAAGTGGTAAACAGATGGCATGAAGTTTAAAAACTATACACATCAGTTTGTATGTTCTACCCCCCTCCTCTCACACACAAAAACTCAAATATATGTGCTACTGTTGCCTTGTGCATACATACTTGCATGGACCTGCAAGCAACAGCTCTGGCAGTAGAGTAGAGGGGAGGTGCCATCTTCCTGCAGCAGTGGGTTAGTGGGAGTAGGGGGGCAATTCTCTTCCCGAAAAGAAAAGCAGATCTCTGGGATCAGGGGCTTGCTTCTCCTAAACCCTCCACCATGAGGTGAGGGACCCTCCATTGGAGATGAAGATTGGAAAGTGTCTTTAGCTACCATAGGCTTATTGTCCTCTGCTTTGTCTTCCGCCTAGGGGAGAAAGAGACTGTAATTTTCATGTATAAAAACCTCTGACAGACGAAAAACTCAAAATTGTCTCTCCAGACTGAATTTTAACTACATTTAGAGCTGGAAATGTGCTGAAAAGCTGTAATTATCAGTAAAGCAGTTGGATTAAAACAAAACAAAAAAATCACAGACATATGAGCTCAACACAGGATAAGAATCACTGACCACTGCAATACTGAAACAACCTCTACTTAGAGTAGCAAAAATGCTAGCCAAATGAGGCAAATGATGTAAACACAGAATGAAATGTGATCTTTCAACATTCTCAAGAGAGGAAAGTTGCAATGCGCACTCAAGCTACACCAGTGGAACTGTGCATTTTTTAAAGAAATCATCTCCCAATTTGTGCTGACCTCCCCTTTACCTGATAGTAGGGCATGAAGAGTGTGCACACTGCACAGTACGGCTGCATGGTGGCTGCATGAGCATTGTACTCCCTCTCTGTTGAGAAGCAGCTCTTTTTGTTCTGCCACAGGTAGACAAGCGGCTTTGCCCACGCTTCCATTTCCTGCCCCTCTTCTTCTGCCAAGCTTGCTTCAGGTGGCTCTAAATGGAGACAAAATAAAGCCTTACTTACTCTGTAATCACTCATCTATTCAAACGGTGGTTTCTTTTACTGGGGCGCGGACAATGATTTATGCAATTCCAACCACGAATCTCTTGCCTGGTAGATTGTTAATTAAGCCTTTTCTGAATATGAAATAATCATCTGGCCAGAATATCAAAAAACACAACACAAAACTGCTCTCACAAAGTGAATTCTGCAGCATTTTCTGCACAGAATCGCTGCAGAAGTCAGAGCTAATCCAGCTGCTGTGGTGACAATTTCCTCCAGTGACTTGAAAAACATTTTCACGGAATAGACGCCTGTCAGTTTCCAAAATTGCCCAAAAATAATTAAGCACTCTTATGATCGTAAAACAGGCTTCTCACAGCCATGGTCATTTCTTACTCGCAGATAAACAACTACAGCGGCTGCTGAATTATTCATCCTTTCTCACAACTACAGAGATGATAAATGTGACTGTGTGTGTATATGCACATTAGTGGTTGTTAATGGAGGCCCCCCTCCCCCCACCCAAAACCCCACCCCATTAAAACCATGAAAACAAATAGAATATCTATCACTAGATCATTTTACTGTGGTAGGCCCGAGAATTAAATGTGTTTGGTTTATGTGTGCATTGACGTCAAAAGAATCATTTCGGAGGGACATAAAATTTGAAAAATGAGGAGGGGAAGTATGGACCACAGGGTGGAATGGCACACTGTGGGAAAACACAAATTTTACCTGAGTGTACTTTATATTTGTCAAGACTGTTGTTCATGCTGCTAACAGAGTCAGTTCTATTACTTCTGAGTATATTGTGTTAGAAATACAAACTTTTACAAAGTATGCGTTATTGTTTTTGGACTACAAAACGGATTAACATCTAAATGTTGTGATGATTGCATTCTTGTTCACTCCAGTGCAACCAAAAAGAAGTCTAACGATCATGGGTTCTGGCCCGGTGCCACCCACCATGCAGTACTAACCACAACAGGAAATGTCCCTGGGTTTTTTTATTGAAATAAGCTCAACTCTTGGCTTATACTGTGTGCATGTGTCGCTGTCTAAATGTCTTTTTTAAGGCTCAACCATAGCAATACCTTTCATCGAACTGTGTTAACTGTATATATGCGTGTGTTTTTTCAGGGTGCCCACCGTCGTCACTGGCGACCTGTTGTTTGACAGCAGTTGGTACAGCCCTTGCGGTGGGTTTCCTGAGTGGGTGACGCCAGCTCTTTGTGGTCCTCTTCATTGACAGGGCAGGATACTGGCATAGACAGGGATTGATTGAAGGCGTTAAACTTTTTTTTTTTGTTTCTGTAATGTGTAAACTATTATAATTGACTATTTAAAAAAAAAAAAACACTCACAGCACAAACCTCCCCAGGTTCCAGGCCTGATTCATTGCACTCATAATTATTTGTATCATTTATTTCTTCTTCTTCATCATCGTCGTCATCAGAGGAGTCACTACTGCTCTCTCTCTTGGCACTGTGCTGCTCTGCCTCATCGTCATCAGATCCTCCTTCTTCCATATCAGACACCCTATCCTGTTCTCCATCTCCCGTTCCGAGAGGTGAAACAGCAGTATCCGAATGGAGTCTCTCCTCAGCTTCCCTTTGTCTCCCCAGCTCCCTGCACAGGGACAGCGCATCAGCCCCATCATCTCTTTGCAACTCGTACTCTCCACAAAGCCCCAAAGGCTCCATAGCACCAACTGAAACTAGAGAAGTGGGCTCGAGTTGAGCCCAGGTGAGAGGCCCACTTTCTCCTTCCTGGTTTTCGGACTCACGTAGTTCTTGCTCAGGGTTTTCCAGGTCAGTGACCTCTTTGCACTGAGGTTCAGTCCACATGGTGTAAGGTAGAGGGTCGTGGGTAAAGTCAGAAGGGAGCTCTGGGTGCAGACTTTGGATGAGGACTGCAGGATTTTGGGAATTAAAGTTTTTCCAGATGCTACTGGAAAATGTTTTAGGCTCTGTGTATGGGTGCTGGGGTGTACAAAAGGAAGAGGAGTATGTAGTGTGATGCTGTAGTTGTAATGCTGAGTGGCTGTCACTTTGAGTGCATAATGGAGGGGCAGGGGCTGGGATGTTTTTGTTCGAGGTACTGAATCCGCCTTCTCTTTGAAATGGATCTTTGGAATTATCTTTATTTGCAAACTCTTGTAAGTTGGGTTTCTGCTCTCTTTGAGGTGCAGTGCTCTGAACAAGCTGCCCAAGAGAGGCATTGTTCGGTCCAGTAAGATTTTCCAGCTTTGTGTGATCCTTGTCAGCAGCAACTGCAGGCATTATCATCATTTCATGGACACCACCAGATGTTATTTTGTGCATACCACTGGCAGTTAAATGAGCCGTTTTTTCTTCTGAACCAGACACCGCTGCCCCTTCACAATTATATGGGGGATTTAAATGCCAGTTGTTGGCATGTTCTCCTGTGTGAAGTTCTGCTGACATCACTAAATCAGCCTCTTTCTCTTCTTGTCTGGCTCCATGTGAGGATGAAGAGCCAGTTGGCATCTCCCTTTGAAGCACAGGTGCAATCTGGTGACTACATGATAGAGATTTTGAAAAATCAGTCAGGCCATCATCAGCAGGCGTAAGTGAGGGCATCTCTTGGGTCAGTACAGGTGGCAAAGGGCAAATTCCAACCTTATCTGCAGGCTCCGGAGTGAGTTGTGGCATATCCACTGCATTCCTCTGCAGGAGAGGAGGGGGGAGATTTTCCTCAGTGTTGCTTTTTAAAATGCGATTGTGTGTAGAAGGGGAGCTACATGATGTGCAGCTACCCCCCTCTACTGGCTCACTTTTTAGATCATAAAGTGCTTCTGTAGTGGAGTGTGGATTGATAGGCTTCGAATCAACAACTGCGTCCGTTCTCTCTGCTTTAAAGCCGTTGTTAGAGTAACTCTCTGTACCTGTGTCCATGCTGCAATCAGTGTTGAATATTTCACTTAAAGTGTCTTCTCTACATACTGAAGCAGATGTGTGAGCTTTAGAAACAGGGGAACACAAGTTCACCACAGTCTCATCAGAAGTGCTTGTGTGGGAATTTGAGTTGTGTTCACTGGCTTCCACAGGAGGCATCCTGATTGAGCAGTCTTTACGAGATGAGAGGTCTCTTTGTTCAGATGAGGGACACCTTGGCTCGTTAATTCCTGGGTCCGCCTGAGTAGCCTCAGGCCTTTGTCTGAGACTTTCAGCAGTTCTGCTTGTGAGACCTGGCCCTGAGAGGTATTGTGGGTCAATATGAATGTCTGTTTCTGCCTTAAGGTCATCCTTCAAAGGTGAGGCAGGGGGGCTATCGTGAGAGTCATGAGAGTGCTCTTTAGAAACCCCCAAACTTTTACTCTCTACACGATTGACCTTGACCACACACATCTGTCTGCAAGGACCTGTTGAGAATAAAAGAATGGCTGGCTAAAATATGAAAAACAGTCACTGCCAAGTTTTTATAGACCTCACATGAAGGAGTTTACAAATATAAGAAACCAGGAACACAGACAGCTATGTACATTTAAAAAAAATTAAGTAATATCTCAAATATCCTTTTTATCATCTGTCAGTTTCTTACCAGAGAGCTGAACAGAGTTTTGACTCTGGTTGTGCTTTGATTCAGCTTCCTTTTTCTTCTCTTTCTGCTCTTTTTTGCCGGTTGTCCCAGCCACAGACCTTCGCACCTTCGGGTCGGGAGGACCTGCCGAACTTTTCCTCTTGCTTTTCAGCGCTGAGGTGCCATCCAGGTCAACGGGCTCTTCTGTAGTCCTGAGGCGCTTGGAGCGCATACGAGAGTGGCTGCTGTCAGAAGGTGAAGAGATCAAAGAAGATTAAAACTCAAAACCCTGAATGAAACCGAAAAGCAATGAAAGCATTAAAAGCAAATGTAGAAAGATGTGCCTTTTGAGAGGGCAAATACTAGATCAACAATGACTGCACCAAAGCTACCAGTCGTTAAATTATCACAATCCAATGCATATATGCACTCTCTCTTTCCTACTCCAAATGAAATGCCCACTACCACCATTAACCCTACTCGATGTAATAATGTGCCACAAGCTGTTTACGCATGAATTCAAGAGGACAATATTGGGCGAAGAATGTTGGGACATTGTCTGAAATTGTCAGACACATTATCACTACTGAAAATAGCCCATTTGGCTAAGACAAGTGTGTAGCATGGATAGTATTTGCAGCAGACAGAACACACGCCACCGACTTTCTCGCTGTGAATGCTATCTGACATATGTACAATCAGACATTACACGGACTTTCTACTACTGAGCTGGAACGTTAGAAACTCACGTGTACCTCCTGTTGTTAATATCTAGAAAAGTTCAGGTTTTCAGTGAAGGTGTGAAAATAATTAAAGAAAAGAGAATCAACATTGCATGAATATAAACAAAGTACCCTTTGTTTTCAGAATTGGTCTTGCGGCGCCTCTGCAACCAGCTCTGCAGCTCTGGTGTTGTACTGGGAGTGGCAAGTGTGTGGTCAATTGACGTTGAATCTTTACCCAGCATCCAGTTAGCATATCTGTCAGGCTGAAAACGCTTCACAAAAGGCTCCATTGATATCTTTACCATGTCTTTGCTACACGTGCACTACAGGAGGAAAAAAAATGAGATGTCTAGTTTAGATTTATATTAAAGAGATTTCTTTCAGCATAAGACTCCACAATAGATTCAAGGCTAAACGGCAAGATATTCATTTTTTGTGATGATCTTTGGCCAGAATTTTACAACAACATTGCCAAAAAAGTTGGGATGCTATTCAAAATGTAAATAATTTAGATCTTAAATCCATATATTTGAGATCTAAATTATGATTATACTGAATTAAGTGCAATCTTACCTGTGTAGCAACCTTTCCATAGTCTATCCAACGTAAAGTGGCAAAGTTGGTTGACTCTGCACAGTTGAATCCATGATTGAACCCAGCATGGTAACCGTAAGGAAAGGTGATCATAAACTCTCC
The DNA here is from genome assembly GCF_056152115.1 of Neolamprologus brichardi. Taxonomy (NCBI): domain Eukaryota; kingdom Metazoa; phylum Chordata; class Actinopteri; order Cichliformes; family Cichlidae; genus Neolamprologus; species Neolamprologus brichardi. The sequence continues at coordinate 20,142,297 of NC_142109.1, forward strand.
GGCTTCCTGAGTAATCTGGTAATTTGTCATATAAGAAGGAAAGAAAGAGGAGCAAAAGATTCGTTTATAGGTGTGTATGTGAGTGATTGACCTTTAAATGTCCTCGTGGTTTTCAAAAAAAATAATAACACAGAAAAGAAATGACAAGTTTAAAATAAACCACTGAGGATTTCTGCAACCAATAAAAATTAACACTGCCTATTTTAGAAGCAGCAAAAGCTGTTTTCAAACAGGTGGTAAATAAAGGAACTAAGACTGAGAGTAATTCTTCAAAGGGACAGAGAACCTACCTTATCAAAGGGAATACCATACTTCTTCAGTACAGAAGGGGAGATTAGAGTCATCTTATGACGAAGGAAAGCTTCACACCCCTTGATGCTACTGGGAAAAAAGCCTGACAGAAACACACACATACACACATACACAAAAAAAACCATTAGAGAGACTTAATCTGTCAGAGAGAAAAAACAAAACAAAAACAGGTGAATGAAAAAGCCAAATCGAAAAGCTGTGTGAGAACTGGCTTATTAGCGACTGCTACATTTTTAATATTTATTGAGTAGAGTGACATTTTTTTTCCATTATGGAAACCAAAGATTATTTTAATTATTAGCTTATCTTAAACATAATTACTTTCCCTGATAAATGGTGAAAGAAATACAGCAGTATTCTGTTTAGAATGAATGCAACTACAGCCAGAAAAAACCCTAAAACATTGTACTTAAACAACAGCCAGCAATTAATTTTATATCTGTCAATTCGTTGATGCATTGTGCAATCACTTCAGTACCATCTATCCTACAGAAAGAACTGCAATTATTTATGTTTGTTTTTTATTTTTTTTACAATTTAGCATAGTGGACTGGACTCTCATATATAAGAAATTGGAAATGGCTGTTGGTAACAAAATTATTTTGGGTCATAAACCACTTTTGGATTTGCAGTTTCATGTGCAAACCATGGCTGTAATGTGCAAATACTAAATGACACGGTTTCTCTTAGAAAAGCTGTTCCAGCTGCAAAACAAACACATGCAATACATTCTACTAAAAGACACAGTTTTGTATAGTTTTACTAACGTCCATGAAAATGCTGGATGGAGGTGTCTTGGGGATAGCAGACTTTAACGGAACAATAAGACAAAAAGATCTCTGTCTCTGTTCATCCAGTCAAAAAAGAAGATCATTGCAACAACCTAAACTGTAACTGTAACCATATATATATATATATATATATATATATATATATATATATATATATATATATATATATATATATATATATATATAGACCACTGTAAACATTGTTTACAGTGGTCTATATAGTCTGACAAAGCAAAGATGGTAAACTAGACAATGACTTCAAGTTTACTTATTCAGACACCATTTCAGCAGAAAAAAAAGACTAACAGATTAAAATTGAGCTCATCTGATTTGTAAGGGTGACCTTAATACATACAATACTTATAATCCAGCTTTATAAGTCGCTGAGACCCCAAGCAACATCCATACTCTCAACGATTTATGAAATAGATAAAGTGAGATATGCAGACAAAGAAAAACATAACAAAAACCATCAGTAATAATTAATTGGAAACTAATATTAAGTCATTTAAATGCCATACTGAAACCGAAATGTATAGACATGGACATACGGCTAAACCAAATATTGTGTGGTTTTTCATTAAAACTAGGTGCTGATACAAAAAAAGTGCATTTGATTGGTTGGATTGGTTCAGAGATTTGTTTGAATGTCTTGATGTGACACATGAATAAACATTAAAAAACAAATGTAGGATATGAGTATTTATCAGCAGCTTTCATTTTGTAATACAGCTTTCATTTTAAAGGAGGCTGGAGAACCCTGAACTATATGTATTTGTCTTTCTTCTCAAATTAGTTGTTTTTCAACTTACTGAGCGAGCCAATCGGCATTTCAACTGCATTTTACATGGACTTATGTGTTTATGGATTTGTCAGGTTACATCTCTTTGCAGCCAAAGTTCATTAGCATGCTACATGTAGGTTGTTTTCTCGAGCGCACTCAGATTAATTATGAAGTGGATGTTGTTGTTTAATGCAGACCTGCCTCTGTATGCTGCGATCACGATTCAATATTTGTTAAATTACCCAACCCAACTCCTTTTAATCTTTTACCTGTAGCCAGGCGCTCCAGTCTCTTCCCATGCTCGGGGGGGATGGCATACCTGTTAAAGATAGAGATATGGAGCAGAGAGTTATTTTTGACTGTGTATGAACATGCTCTGTTAATTATGTCTACGGGGCACCATGTGTTGACAGTTACATACAAACTTTCAATGAGCATTTGCAGTTTCAAGACTGCCATCAAGTGGTGGACAAGTGAAAAACTTCAGAAAGGTGGATCAAGCTTTTAATACACTGCACTGTTATTTTATATGTAATCTTAACAACATACAGCATGATCCTATCATTAATCCCCCAGCTGTGCTCACGCTCCTTTACAATTACACATATTTTTCCAGCATATGTGACCATTTAAGGTTTGGTCTTCATATTATATTAAATCTTGGCCACTATAATATTTCAAAATTCAAGCCCAGTTATGTGTCCGATAAGGACACAGTAACCATCGGTGATTGCTGCCGAGTTATGAGTTTGCAGAATTTCAAGATGACCTTATTCTGTGTCTTCTCGTTCATGCTGCTGATGCAACCTGAATATATAATCCATGAAGCGTGACAAGATTCCCTCTAGGTTTGACTAGGCATTCCATTTGACTAGTACCATCCGCCCTCAGGTGTGTGGAATTTCTATCATCATACCACCTGTCAGTTTAACACGGCAGTGAGAGACAGGGCGAGAAAAGGAAGCAAACCTCAGGTAGAGGTGACACGGGGAGTTTGGGAGAGGAGGGGGAGGGTGTACAGGATTGAGAAGAGGTGAGAGAAGTGCATCTTTTAAGCTGCTCCCCTCCAGGGACAAGATGTCAACACATCAGTGAGATGAAAGAGTCTACGTCAGTGAGTGTGTGTGTGTGTGTGTGTGTGTATGAGAGAGTACTAGATGATAAGGGTATGCATGTGTGTGGGTATTTGGTACACCAGGCTGCTCTTTGTGAGTGTGTATGACTGTTTCTGTGTGTCTGGCTGTCTGGCTGTGACACTGATCCCTGTGGGGTTGCAGGGCTCACTGCTCTAATGAGCAAAACTCCCTCCAGGGCAAGAGAGAGAAATGGAACAACCAAGCTGACAAAGAAATGAAAAGCAAACTTCATTCTGATCTACCTGCATTTCCACTTCTTCTTTACCTTTATTACTCTAGTCCTAACCTCCTAATGACTAAGCTCTGATAATTCCTTTCACAAATACCAATCAGACCTGTGCAACAGGCACTCTGTGATGGATCATGATACCTTTCACTGTGGTCAATAAAGTACGTTCTCTAAAATGAAGAAGATAGTTTGACGAATTGAAAAAAAGAAAAATCTGTTCATTAAGCTGGCTCAATGAAAGAGTAACAACAGAGAAAATTCCAGTAATTATATCCCCAGACCCCAATTAATCTGTAAGAAAAAAATCAATGATGCTTGCTGGGATGCCACACTTTCAAAGTATGAGACAAAACCCTCCAACACGGACGATTTGGAGCTCTAATTGTCCGTACTAATGCAGTTCCGTTCAATTCAAAGACAATGAGAAATCTCAGGCTTAACAAACTACTACTACTACTAAGAGTTTATGGTTTTGATCTGTGTTAAGCGTTTGTGCTAACTGTGTACCGTATTGATTGACTTGCTAAAATGCCAAATTTCACCTTGGTCTGTTGTACATACAGGAAAGACAGCTTCCGAGAAGTCAATTTAAATGCTTGCACCCGTGGAGAATAGCACAGCTGCCACACATTCCCTGCCTGCACATGTAGCCTAATTGCTTCATCTGTTGTTCCTTTACAGCTCTCACCACTACTTAGAGACTCAACACTCATTTATTTCTTTGTGTGCCAAAAACAACCACAGGAAGAATCCTCTGGGGTCTCTATCCATTTGAATTGGCATGTAAATCAAATTAAACCTGTAACACTGTAAATACTTGCTATTTAAATCCACTTTGGACATGATAAAAGCTATTTTCCAGCTCTGATAGAAATGTAAAGGATATGCATCTCCTCTATACTTTCTCAGCCTTAAAATAGTCCCCACTATGCCCTGTATTTGTTTAAACATGTCACATAAAATTGTTTCTTTGATTATTCACAAATCCACAAAACTTGAGTTAACTCTTTACCTTGCAAAAAAAAGTATAGACAATTATCTGCAAACACAGCCACTTTTCAGTGGGACCAAACTCCTTTAACATGTTTTGACGCTAAGAGGAAAACTTTCCTCTTTTTTGTGAATAGTATTTATAATAGTGTCCTCTAGCTTAAAGGAGAGACTTGTTAACAAAGTTAAAGTGTTCAATGTATTGTATTATTGCACAGCAGAATTCTCTATTCTTTTTGCACTTGGTTCCTCTACTGAAAACTAGAATTTGGCTTTCCAAACCATCTAGCCATCCACTTTCAACCACTTATCTGGGTTTGGGTTCATGGAGCAAGCAGTCTAAGCAGAGAAGCCAAGACCCCGCTCTATCTGGACAGCCTCCAGCTCATCCAGAGGGATGCTGAGATGCTTCCAAGACAGTTGAGAGATATCATCTCTCCAACCAGTCCTGGGTCTGCCCAAGGGCCTCCTCCAGGTAGGAAGAGCATGAAACACCTCGCCTGGAAAGCATTTGGGGGGTATCCTAATTAGATGCTTTCTCCTCAACTGGCTGATTTCCAGTGTGGAAGAATAAAGACTCCAAGTTCCTCCTGAATGACCAAGTGTCCTCACCCTGTCTCGAAAGTAACCCAGCCACCACTCAAAGGAAGCTCAGTGTAACCATGAGGTCATCCTTTCATCTCACATCACAGCCCTTGGCCATAAGTGGAGGTAGAAACAAAGATCGACTGGAAAAAACAACAACAATTTGACTATTCTTTATTATTTAAGGACTTTGATATAATGCTTTTAAAGGGCTGTAGTCACCTTTAGCGTCAAGTTTCTCATTTTTGTCTAATTTGTCTGCCTGGTTAGTAGAAAAGAGAAAAAGGACTGATACAATCTGTGAAACATTGTTAGATTAGACCTTCTTGCTGTAGGAGTCAGATTATAACTCAGTGACTAATAGAAAACACAAAAATGATTCCATCTCCTACTAATCACTGTTCCTTACTCACCAAGATTTGGGCTCTCCAAAGTGAAGGTAGTTGATGCTGTAAAGGTCCATATCCTCGGTGTGCCAGGAGAAGGTAGTCTTCCACATACCAAAGTATAGATATGGAGTGTTGACACCCTGAATGGAAACACCGCAGTCCTCCTCTATAACATCCAGGATAGAGTTCAGGTGGGCAATGTTCCACTCATCCACATCCTAGAAAATGAGAAACAGGCTTTAGACCTGGGTTACAGATTGGTACCGCAGTTGATGATGGCATTTTAAATCCAATCACTATCAGCTCAACTACACAAAGAGACAAGTGCGCTGTGCCGCTAAAGTGCTGCTCGACATGTTTTGACCTTCAGTTGTTCAAGCCAGCAATGAAGAAACGCTACCCAGGCTTCCAATCACTCTATATTAATAGAAACCGCACTATTCACTGATTTTACTGGGGGGTCAACAATGCAGTGCAAAACTGGAGGATTTGTAATGACTATTGAAGTCCCTGTGTAGAAAATCCTTCTGATTACCTTCATTATTCTGGTGTATTTGTGTGCTTGTAGAAATGTCAAACAGTTCCAATATTGATATACAGTAAAGTGTAAGTTGTTGGACAGTGACATGTTTAAAATGTCAATTTTTTCCCTTTGTACTCCACCACAGTGGATTTTAAATCGAGCAATCGAGATATGATCAAAGTGCAGACTTTCAGCTTTTATTTAACAAAACTATTTGCATTACCAAACTAGGAATTGCAGCTATTTGTATACATAGTCCCTCATTTTTAAAGGCTCAGAACTAATCGGTGAAAAAACCGGAACCATTATTAAATATAAGGATTGGTTTTAACACTTCGCCAAAAATCCTTTGGAGTCAATCATTGCCCGAAATGTCGATCTGACAGACGTCACCAAATACTGCGCTTCCTCCACTGAGGTGCTCTGCTGAGCCTTTACTACCTGTTTATGGGTATTTCTGCATTCAGTTGTGTATTTAATAAGTGAAAAGCTGCTCTATTGTGCTGGGGTTAATTGACTTTCTTGGGCATTGAATGATGTCCCATTTCTTTCCATTGCTTTTGCAGTATGCTTTGTCATTATCCACGTGGACTGTGAAGTGCTGTCTAATCAGCTTTGCAGTATTTGCCTAAATCTGTTTCTTCCTTTCTCAATACTCTTCTCTATCCATCATTGTGGTAAAAGTTCATTTTCGTTTCATGTGTCCAAATGATTTTTCCAGGACTGTTCTGGCTATTTAAGATTTTTTCTGTCAAAGTTGAATCCAGACTTCTTGTTTTTGAGTTTAACCAGTGATTTGCACCTTGTTGTAACTCTCTGCATTTCCATTCATGAAGGTAGACTTTGCCACTTGTTTCACAAGTCACTAAATACATGTTCCACACTCATCAAGTTCCAATATTATCTGCTTCATTCGTCATGAAATAACGAAGGAACAGGCCATGAACCTGATCGCCAGTCAATTTAATTTTGCTATTATTTTGCTTATGATAAAACGAATTGTAAAAACTCAGCAGGGAATGTAATAAGAGAAAGCTAAACTAGAAAGGTTGGCTTTAGCATCAGCGTGCATTTAAAAAAAAAGAAAGAAGCAAAAACAGAGAGAAGAAAGATCCATCTACCTCATCGTAGAGGCTGCCACTGACATCAGCACCATATATGGGTGAAACAAAAGTGAGGTTCTTCCAATACTTCCTCTCAAGGTCTTCATAATTCAGGTAGCGAGGCGTACAGTACCTGTGAGAAAAAGAAAGAAATTTCATTTGACATTAGACAGCGATCCTTGTACAAGTACTTTGCTGTGGTCTAAACCGGAGATGCAGAATCAGAGCTACTGACACCAACACCAAAGCAACTCATTTCTACTCTTAACTTTGTTTTAATAATATTTGCTATGCTTGTGTTTTTTTTGCTAGATTTAGTATCCTATTTTTATTTTACTTTACTGATTTTGAGCTTCTTTACATCATGCTTACTTCTCTATTCAGTTTTTACATAGTCTTTAATTTAAACATTTACCTTTTTTAAAAATTCACTTTATTTTGTATTTTTGCTTTTTATTTATGGCTTTTTGTATATTAAGCTTTTCACATTGCTTTCTATGGTATGTGCGTAATTTTTTACATATTGAGCTTCTTTGTTTGATTCATGTTTATTTACTGCTCTTTCTGTTTACTTGACCTCCTTTTTATGTAATTTGAACCTTATTAAGCTTTCATTCATTTCATTTCATTCTGTTCTATCATATTTTAGCTATTCTCCCTTATTCTATTTTGTTAATGGTCATGTTTAATACTGTTTTGCCAGCTTGTGGTCAATTTCTCTTTATTAGTATAAGACAAAACCTTACAGGCCTTTTACAAAGGTTTGTAAATACTCATAAACTCTGAAGAAATTGGGTTTTGGCTGTGACAACATCAAAATGAAAGATTTGTGTGAAATTAAGAACTCTTCCTCCTGATTATTAGAGTTAACGAAACATGTAAACCAGCTAGTTAAAACTCACATGTCACTGTTGGCCAATCGTCTGAACTCCTGCACCGTCAGAGGTTTTTTCTGGATGTTGTATTGAATGAAGAGCCCTGATTGGCCAGCCACCATCTGCTGAATTGGAGCATCGATGACCAAATCATCTATGTCATCATAGGTGCGACGGGGCTTCCAGCCTTTAGGAGGAATTACCTGAAGGATAAACAGAGGAATCAAAAACAACGATGTAGGAAATTTATTCAAAAGAAAAAGTCCGTTCCTTGTGCATTTACATGTCACACTATACATCATTCTTCCTTTCCTTCTTTTGATTGACTAAATCCATCTTCAGTTCAAACTATGTATAAAATGTAAACCTGCTCACTAAGATAAGGTAACAATATGATAAGTTTAAAAAAAATAAATAACTGTCCAAGGTCTGATTCAACTCACTACTTACCTTAGCCAGGCCTGCCCGATGTGCACCCTGAGACTCCATATAAACCAGATACTTGTTGAAGTCCTTGAACTCTTCCATAGTGGGCCTGAAGGTCATAATCTTGCAGGTGGGGTTTGCAGCGGTATGCACCTCTGCTCCCGCCATCCTGCCACCTTACCAGGTAAAACCTGAGGAGAAAGAAAAACAGAAAATATTGATGATGTTCCAACATTAGTGTGAATTTTGTATGAATTTTAAAATTCACATAAAAAGTATCTGTATCCGTCAAAATACTTTACCCCTATACTGTCTATGGTTAGTGAAAATGCAGGGTATTAGTTAGTTATTTAGAGTGAATTTTAAGAGTGATGCAACAAGGGGACAGATGTAACAAGACTTGGTGCACCCCCAGCACCAAGTCTTGTTACAAATGCAAAATACAATGCAAAATGCCATTTAACAATTGTTCACCTCCCATTTCACTTTTTCAACACTCATCACAATGATATATAATTTCAAACAGCTTCACTATAGTTATAATGTTAGAAATTCTTTAGTTTTTCTGAAGATTGCAAAAAATACAAATCGCATTTCTAGAAGATCTTGTGCTCATTAGCAGGGTAACTGAGTTGCGTGTAACTGACAGGTTCGCCACTAGATGGAGATAGAGATTCGACAACTGTGGATGTGATCTATTGATCCTTTTGCTCATGCCAACAACCCTTTTCAGATTTTTGTCCCTTCCACCCATCCCACTCCCAACTCTGAGGTTCCTGTGTATCCAGACAAAGGATCAACGGGTGAAGCTGTTGTGTTTGCTTGGCCTTATATTGCTTTATAAGGCTACTTTACTGCAATCTACATTACATGCGACCCGATTAGTGGCATGCAACCTAATTATGTAATAGACAATCACAGGCTGGAACAAGTTTTCTGGGAGGGGAGTTAAAAAAATGTTTAAGCACAATGTTTACATCCTTACTCTTTGTCAGGGTGTTAAAACAATCGTTTTAAAACCCTGCACAACCTCCGTCTGGCATAATATATATATATTGGGATAAATAAATAAATATCTCCATTAAATCACAGCAGAATTGTACTTACGTATTAATAACACTGCATGAACGCTTCTGGCTTTGCTGATCTTTGTTGTCTGCCAACAAGCTAACTAGCCAACTAGCCTACGTTTTGTTAGGATGCCAAATAATGGCTGAACAAACAGCGCAGCTTGCTAGCTCGTCTGACTAGCTCGCTTATATTTAAATGATACCCACCGGCTTTACCGGCTTTGATTTAATGTGTGTTCGTGGGGCATTGCGGCTCAACAGTATTTGGTGCTAACAGAGAGGGCAAAGCATTACTAAGTGTTAGGTTAAGCCACCTATCGCGTTAGCTAACTTCTTACTGCTCGAGTCAATGGGATTTAAATGCCCCTCACAAGAAGGCTGCACACAGGCCTGTAGCTACCTCCTTCGCCACTTTATGTAGTGCAGAACATTTCATCTAGCACTTCTCTACTGTTGTTTGTTATGCAAGTTTAGCAACAGACCAACAAACAAAGCCAAAACATACACCGCGAGAAGTCCAGTGGCATGAGAGCGTGCCAACTTATGTTTGTGGCAGTGCTAACACTTAGCTGTTGATAGCTCGGCTAATTCTGCACAGGAGTCACGAAATGCACCCTGCTTTCACACAAACTGGCGCAAAGCTAGCTTTCTCTGCACAATTATCGCCGGTATTTCACATCATGTCCGCATTAAAGTGTACAGGGTTTTATTTTGTTTTGTTTTACCTTGATTTAGAAAGACTCGGATCGTGTTGTTGTTTATCCCCTTCCTTGTTCGTACAGCTGATTCACATGACAGCTGCTGCTGATTCGTGCAGTGCAGAACGGCGGTGTCCCACACCGCCTCCACAGGCACGGCCGTGGTGCAGTAACCTATCCAGGCGCTGTGAGATCTGCGGATCGGGAGGCGAGCCCGTCAACTGGAACGCAGCAAGAAACGTAGGTAGTAAGTGCACGTGCATCCCCAGCGCTAAAAAGTCAAAAAGTGCTGGTCTAATATTTTTGTCATTTCTATAGCTGCACCTTGAGGCCCAGAGGTGAAAGTTATTTTTGTTTTTAAAGCTATAAATACAGTAAAAAAACAAAACAAAAAAAAACAACAACCTGGAGTGCAATTTGTAATATCAAGGGCTAAAACAATTAAGCTTAAGTTAAATCCCAAAGGATTTTTTAATAGTAGCTTAACTTAGCCGAGGCTCTTTTAGGCATCTGATGAAAATAACGTTTGGGTTGCCTGGTTGTGAGAGGTTTGTTAGGTTGGGATTTAATGCTCCAGAATTAGTACGGAATTAGTAATTTGTACAAAAAGGTTATTTCGTGTATCCCCTGGACTGAGGAGAGTAGACAATGAGACTTTGGTGGTGGAAGGAAAAGGTACAAGAATGCATTTGAAGGAAGAGGATGACAAAGAAAAAGGGGGCAGCAGTACTGGAACAAAAGCAAAGGACACAGCTTCTAGTGAGTTGTATGCAAGGCTGGACACTAAAGAATAGAGAACTTGTACAGGTTGACTGGCAAAGATTTTGACCTGGAAAGGATGTGCAGCTGGTTAGCGTGATTAAGGACAGAGCTGCTAATGAGTGTGCTAGGACGATGGAAGGAGTACTTTGAGGCGCTGATGGATGAAGAAAACAAGAGCAGTAGCAGTGACAGATAGGTTCATGGTGGGGCTGGGATTAAATCGGGAATAAGGTTCTACAAGCTTCTTCTGGGTTGTAGTGGTTTGTAGTGGCAATGGATAGGTTGACTGATGAGGTCAGGCATATCTCCATGGAGTCTCCGTGGACTCCAGTTTAAATACCCGGGATCAACCAGCCAAAACCATGGATAGTGTACAAGAGAGAGTGTATTTGTGTCAGGGGTGAGTTGTGAAAGAACAATAGCAGCAAGAATAAATGGGAATGTGAGACATGCTATGATGTATGGTTTGGAGATGATGGTGCTGACAAAAAAAGAGATGGGTGGAGCTAAAGAGGTTAAGAATTTCAATGGAAGTGAGTAGATCAGAAGGACAACTCAAGTTGAGCAGTTTGGAGACAAAGTCAGAGAGGACATGTGCAGAGGAGCAATATATTTGACAAAGGATGCCGAATAACAAGGTGCCAGGTAGGAGGAAAAAAGGAAGACCACAGAGAAGATTCATGAATGTAATGAAGGGGACATGCAGACGGTTGGTGTGACAGAAAAGGATGCCAGTGATAGGGCGATATGGAGTCAAATGAGCAGCTGATGGGAGGAGCAGAAGAAGGGAAGAAGATTGAAGTACTACCTGTCCCCATATGCATTATGAATCTAATCAATTAATTATTAATGCTAATACTATCTATCTATCTAATCTATCTAGTTGTATTTGTCGTGAGAGCCTGTAGAATAAGAGCATGTAGGCTCTGTGCTGCACAATTTAAATGTACAAAACTTCCTTGTGATTTCTTGTGTCATTTAATACTTTTTGGTTTCTGGGGTGATGAAGCAGTAGCTTAGGAGTGGCGACGGTGGATGCAGTAACACTCTCTAAACTGGGGGGGTCGCTGATTGACTTTCTGCAAACATGGCTGCCCAGGATGAACTCAGTAAGTTTCTTTTTGGGTTATTGGCGATTCATATATTTTGTCAAATGTCGCACTCGTGGTTTCTAAAAACGTATCCAGGAAAATGCCTGATCCGCCCTGACAGTTGGGGTGTTTTTTGGTGTAACGCTAAAGCTTCTTTTAGTTAAAAACCAGGGGTAGGTGCGATAGCTAGCTACTAAGCTAACCAGAATGCTATCGTCAGGAGGCCGTTTGCCCAGTCATGGTCAAAAAGAAACTATCACGTAGGCTATTAATATATATCCATTTATGAAACTTTGAAAGTGCGCAGTAACTGCTAGGATATTCGGGGTATTGGGGATTTGACCTGCAGGATGTGGCCTTAAGTGAAAAGCTAGTTGAATAATACAGAAACGATCAAATGCGTGAATAGTCTTGTCAGTTGTTGTAGCTAGCTGGGTGCTTGGTGAGCCATGCCAGGAGAAGGAAGGCAGGGCTGGGTGATGGTCGCACCAGCACAGCAGCTGACAGGACGAACTTATCAGCAGAACTGCAGCAACATGCCCGTGAGACCGTTTTAAACATGCATGTTGCTCTATGTTAAACTGAAGGTCGTAGTCTTTGTGTTGCAGATACGTTACTACTGAGTGAGATACTTGAATAGAAAGATATTGCGAAATTAGCCATGATGGGGCCAATAATTAGCGTGTGACAAATACCGCCCGGAAAATGAGTTAACAAGGGTTATGTGTTTTTGGCAGATCAACTGGAACGCGTGTTCCTTCGCCTGGGCCATGCAGAGACAGATGAACAGCTGCAGGACATTATCTCCAAGTTCCTACCCCCTGTTCTCCTCAAGCTCTCCAGCGTTCAAGAGGGGGTGCGGAAGAAAGTAAGAAGGGTGTAGCCTGTCTCTGTTACTTAAGAGATTATAATGACTGCATTACAAGGGAGATGTGTTTATAAATTGCAGTTGTTCAAAGTTCAGCCCAGAAAAAAATTATTTGAGGGTATAGCAGAGATATAGACTCAGTTCTCTAGATGCAAAGGTTCATCAAGGAGCTTAAATCCCTTTCACTTTGTTTATGCATCTGTCTTATTTAACTACATAATAAAATGTGGAAACTGCGTATTCTCTGCTAGGTAATGGAGTTGTTGGTCCACCTGAATAAGAGGATAAAAAGCCGACCTAAGATTCAACTTCCAGTAGAAACTTTGCTTGTGCAGTACCAAGACCCTGCAGCTGCCTCTTTTGTTACGGTAAGAATCTCATATTAGGATGTTTGCCATATAGTGGAGGATGTCGTGTTTGCCTTGTGGGCGTGATTGCCTTGTGGGCCAATGAACATCGTTGGTAAGGTATCACACAGTTACCACATGGGATTTAATCAGATCAGTGTTTTTGTCCCTTTGTTGTTGTTGTTGTTTTTTAAAAACACAATTTAATACACATGATTGAATTGACGTTTATGTGTTTTTTTTAAATCTAGTTAGTGATCCTAGATCAGGGGTCTGCAACCTTTTACACCCAAAGAGTCATTTGGACTCGGTTTCCACGCAAAAGAAAACACTGGGAGCCGCAAATACTTTTTGACATCTAAAATGAAGATAACACTGTATATATTGTTTTTTACCTTTATGCTTTGTGTGAACAACTAAGGTGTGTTACTTATGAAATCCATGAAGTGCTACAGAGAAAATTACATTTTATTTATGTAATTAACACATTTTGAACTCTTAAAGAAATATAACAAAAGGAAAGACACCAACCTGAACTAAAATGATCCATGTAGCAAACAAAAACTGTTGTCAGCCGCCACCCTTATATTGCCTTTGGGCTGTTGGAGCCTTGACCTGACTTTTAAAAAATAATTGGTAAAAAAGCACTGTGCTGCTGAAAAATTAAAAATAGATATTTGCAAAATTCTGCCTAAATATGTATTTTACCAGGTTAATGCGTGCGGCGGGGCGTGGTCTGCAGCGCCGCTGCAGGGGAGGCGGATGCAACTGAGCCGCACCCGCAATCATGCCTCGCTGCCTTTACGTCTGCGCTATCTGTGCTGTTGTGTTGTTGGTGGTGTATGTCAGGCTGTGAGGTGAAAAGCTACAGCCGGCTGCATGCGTACAGCAACCCTGTGTGAAAAGTGGTCAATAAAGAGATGCTGAAAAGCGTGTTCATGCAAACATCGTCGGTCTGCCGTGATATGTTTACAATGGGACTACTGCTCCTGAACCTCTGCGCACAGCGTCTGCTAATCGGGGCTGTACGAAGTCAGTTTACGCAGGACTGTAAGCTGTCATCTGTCAGGCGTGAGCGGTGTTTGTCTTTAACATAGTTCACGGTGGAGAATAGCTGCTGACATAATGTGGATCTGAAGATCCATAATTGGCTTACCTGGGGTTGAAAGTCTCGATAAATGCACGGCGTTTCGGCGGGTATACCGGCTTCCGCGAGTGTGACTCTTATTTTGAGCGATGAAAAAATAATAGAATATAATTTTATTTTTATATTTCAATATCACAATAATCTTCCAATTTAGAACTACAAGTTAAAAAGAACTAACATAAATAAAATACACTTCAGCTAAATATTAATTTATTTTCCCAAACCACGCGGAGCCGCAGTATAAGGACTAAAGAGCCGCATGCGGCTCTGGAGCCGCAGGTTGCCGACCCCTGTCCTAGATTGACTTGTGTTTTTAAAAATTGGCCTATTATTGAGAGCAGAGTTTTGATGGTCACATTTATACGCAGAATTTCACCATCATCTACATTAAAATGGGCTACCCTCGTCTGGAGGTGGTAAAACAGTGTGAGCTAGCCCCGACCCTCATCACTGCCATGGAAGGAAAACCACAGCCACAGCAGGACAGGTAAGGGGATGCATCCAAACACCCATTTTGGATATGGTTGTGTGACATGTGTGTTAAGCAATCTTGAGATATCAGTTTATTATTCTTAATTTAAAATGACTTGTCTATACTCTATGTTCTCTCTTAGTCTGATGCACCTGCTGATCCCTACTCTTTACCACATAAAGTATCCTGCTGACACCTCCAAGAGTGCTTCTCTGTTTAACCTAACTGAGCGGCCAAAGACAATGCACCTGCTGTTGGAGTTCATGTTAGATGTTTTACTGATGCCTTATGGGTGAGTTGACGATTCATAAGCGAATAAGGGTTTCAGACCTACCTCTGGTGAAATTAATTGCTTGTGCGAAGTATTTTTACCATAAATTGTTGACCTGTAGTGTCCTTCTCCTCCTAGGTTTGTGCTGAATGAATCTCCAACTCGCCCCGCTCCCTCCTCCTCCCAGGGTACTTCTGGAGATGGGACAGTGGCTGCGAGTAGTCAGGGTCTCCCGCAGCCTCCTCCGGGGATGAGTGTTTATGCTGCCAAGAGGGTGATTGGAGAAGCCCAGTGGAATGCTGAACAGCTGGAGCAGGTATACAAACTGAACTGGGAGGATGAGTACTGGCTTTATATGTTTATCTGTTTGAAAGGCAATATGCTCAGTGTTTGGGCAGGCCGGCCAAGTATATTTATGCCCATCCGAGTATGTTTGGTGACTTGTTTTTTAGGGGTGCAACGATACTCGTATAGATATTGAACTGTTCGATACTGTGCTTTCGGTTCGGTACGCATATGTATCGAACAATACAACATTTTTTATTTATTTTATCAACTTTTCTTCTGACGATGCTGTCTGTGTTGAGCACTCAGTGGATCTGCGTTCAACTACTCTGCCTAGGCTGCACTGTCGAGTGCAGATCCACTGAGTGCAGCGCAACCTAGCAAGACAGAAGTTAAGCTTGCAACATGGCAACTGCCTCAACGCTACCTGAAATTGAACCTCCCCCACCCTCATTCAGATCTGGCGTTTGGAACTATCTTGGTTTTCATGTGACGCATGACCCTGATGGTAAGCTTCACATGAAAACAAAAGTAAAACAGTATGTCAGATGTGCCACGCAATGCTCAATTTGTGGGAACTAGTGCGTTAGCGCAGTTAGCTCGTTAATGTGTTGACGCCGTCCAGCCCCACGCACGGGGCGATCCGCGGTAACTCGTTAACGGAGATTTGCCGCGTTATGGCGTTAATGTCATTTTAACGAGATTAACACAACGAACATGACAGCACATTTACGCCGACATCATCCTAGTGCAAAGACAAGTGGAAGCAGACAAAAACAACAAGCACGCATGCTACAAACTTTACCCAAGTCATTTAGACAGCCGTTAGCACATGATTCTCCTTATGGGGACCTGATATGTTTAATATGTTGCTGAGAATATACCCCAGAAGAAGTGTATAGTATAGCTTTTATTTAGGAAAGAGCCATTTCTCTGTAATAAACTCTCTTTTCCAAAGATGAGTGATTTTTCGATCAGATTTATAATTTTGTTTCAGCAACATTAAATTTAAAAACTGTACTTTTGAGTTAAAATATATATTTATAATTTTAATAAATGACAAATTAAAAAGGCATGAACATTTTTTTGTATCGAAAAAATATCGAACCGTGACACCAAAGTATCCAACTGAACCGTGAATTTTGTGTATCGTTGCACCTGTATTGTTTTTGTCTGTCTGTGTGGATGGCTCAATGCCCTGTTGATTTGGTAGATTTGATCCCCCTTGCCAATGTTTTGAAAGTTCAGTTGTTTACCAACTAATCTAGGCCATCCCAGTCTTTTGCTAGTCAGGTGACTTTAATGACAATCCTGAATATCATTCACTGTCATTCATTGGAATAGTGCCCAACTATACCATTGTGCACTGCAGTTAACAAAGACAATCCCTGTTCTCCTCTGGAGAGCCGATGCAAACTGGGTTTCATTGTAACTGAGTTTCATGTTCATCAAAACATGCAGCAGGTGGATAACTATACTGAGATCACAGATGATGCAGAGAATGACAAAAACGACCAGCTGCAGTTCAGCACTGTGCATTTGAAGTCCATCTGCAGGCGTAAAGAGTAACTGGAGATGATTATTGCTATACACATGCAGTGCTTGTGCCTCTGCTTGTGGATACATACAGGTTATCGACACAAAAATATTCAAATCTGCGGGAAACACTGATATGGAGGGTTTTTTTATAAGGCAAATCTTTGAATAGCTTCTAAACATTGAGTTTAGAATCAGTTATGTCTATAAATTTTCCACCTTCATCCCTAATTTGACTGTTTGGTATAATTTCTTCAGAGCAATTTCTTCTGTAATGTCTATTTTTTAATATAAATGTGGACTGTGAAGCACCATGTGACATGTTTACTATGACTAAATAGTTCCTTGTTGTGTACTTGGTTCCAACAGTGTAAACTGGGTATAGTGAAGTTCATTGAGGCAAAGCAAGTCCCAGAAGTGGAGACGGTGGTCCACCTGGTGGTGGCGTCAAGTGACACCAGACACAGTGTGGCCACTGCAGCTGATCTGGAGCTGAAGAGCAAACAAAGGTAGGCCATGAAACTTGATTTATGTCTGTGTTTATTTTTGCATCACCAAGTCCTCCACTTTTAAGTGCTCCTTTTGTCCGGTAGTTTATACAACTTAACAGTTTCCTAGATTTTGTAAAAATAATTTTTAAAAAGTCTGACTTTTTCAAGTATTTCTGAGGAGCTGAATAAACTGTCAAACTGTCATTCCTATCATTAGTAATTCACTTGTTTTGTAATGTTTCAGCATCATCGACTGGAACAATCCTCTAATTATCAACAAGATGTTCAAAGTGTATCTGGGGGATGTCCCTCTTAAAACAAAGGTTTGTCAACTCAAACTCAACATTTAAACTTTCTTTTTTTAACATAACCTGTGAACACAAGTATTTTCTTGACATGTAGAAATGTAAAATCCCTTTATATGTATACTGTAGGGGGGCGGCATGAAGCAAGAGCTGAAACATGAGCCAGTAAGCACAAGAGTTAAGCTGAAGATCCTGCCGCATCTTCTACGCTCACGTCTGGCTGCAGAGTGCTTTCCAGCTAATATCCAGGTATGATCTGTGATGCTTCTGGCCATGTTTTCCTTTTTATTCGGTGTGAAATTTGTTTTAGTGTATCCAGATAACTCTGATATATGGGTATTTTTCAGGTACTGCCATGCAAAACAGTAAACTTTCCAGTTTTTCTCACTAGTTTGCTTTCTGTCCTCTGTAGGTTGTTTATGACGGTCTGTTTGGGGCCAACACGAACAACAAACTGCTGTCTCTCACCCTACAGTTTGTGCATCATATCTGCATGGTGTAAGTCTTTTCTTCGTCTTCCTACAGATACATCTGTCTTCATCACTGTGTTTTAAGAAATTAAAAACTGATTCTATCTCTCTGATTTTTTTATTAGATGCCCTGACACTAATAAGCCTTTAGGGCTAATGTTGCTTAATGGTCTTACCAAGCTCATCAATGAATACAAGGAGGTAAAGTGCAAATGGCATGAGACATAAATAATGTGAAGTTCATACAGGTTTGCGCACTTTCATTTGAAATATACTTACTGGGAAACACTTGTCTTTGCAGGATCCTAAGTTGCTATGTGTTGCTTACTCTGCTGTTGGAAAGCTGTCAAGGTATAAGGAAATAGTGAACTATTTTTTTATTTGAACATTTCCAGTTTTGCATTGTATTTCAAATGATGTAATACAAAATATCTCGGTCCTCTGTTCTAGTCGTATGCCTCAGCTCTTCACAAAGGACATTGCACTTGTGCAGCAGTTCTTTGAGTCCATGTGTAAGGTAGGGGAAAGACATTGCTTGCAGTGAAAACTGAGTACCAAGCAACTAATGCATTACAAGATATTGGCACTCACAGTCGATATAAAATTATTGCCTTAAAACTCTATTCTTGTGCATCTGGTATTGAAATTTCTAAAATTCCTCTTCAGGAAGAAGCTGATGTCCGTCTAGCTATTCAGGAGGCTTTGTCTATGATGGTTGGAGCTTATGCTAACCTCCAAGGAGCACTGCTCAACCTAATGGAGGCCCTGGTGGCTGCATATATTGGAAAGGTGAGAGGCAGAACTGATAGAATAAACTTTAATATTGGTGGGTTTAATAAGTAGAAATGAGGCAAATCAAACACTCATATAGTTCTTTGTTGTTTTTTGTTTTGTTTTGTAACAGCCGGAGGTACAGGTTCGCCAGGTGGCCATGAAGTTTGCCAGCACGGTCTTTGCTCCTGATCATGTGCCATCAAGATACCTACTGCTGCTGGCTGCTGGAGACCCGTAAGTTTGAAAAACACAGCAATTGTTCGTGTGGTGGTAAATAAATGACAAGAACACACAGTAAACATTTTACTGGGTCATGACATTTTTGATAGTACAAAGAAGAAGCTTTGAGCTTAAACTAAAATGTGTCCTAGGTGTACTTACCTGCAGAAAAGCTTGAAGTGTCTTATTTTCTGTGTTGTAGAAGAGAAGAGGTGTCTGGGGAGGCCCAGAGGGTGCTGAGGTCTTTCCATACCAAGAGCTCAGAGAAGGAGGGACCAAAACCTATGCCCTCCTTTCCTGATATGGTGGCTTATGTCCAGGAGAAAGTGAGGCTCTGAGCATATTCTCCAAGTTTCTCATGATGGTGTTTTTACTAAGACATTTTAAATCTTAAATCTCTGCACTTTTGTCTTTATTAGGCCGCTCAGCGAATCAAGACTCCAGCTAAGTACATTGTGGGAACTTCCACAATTCCTTTCAACCCCTCTGCATTTGGTGAGGTAAATATGAATTTGTTATGACCTCACGGCATCTATTAATCGTGACACTGGCCCATCTTATACTCTTCTACCTCTTATACCTGTGCTAGATGCTTGTCTTCTAATCCGTCTCATTTCTGTTTCCTGTTGTCCCAGATCATGCTCTACCTGAGGATGTGTTTAGCCCACAGTGCTGGAGCCATGCCCATGTCCACACGCTTGTCAGACATGCAGGATGATGCCCCTGCCATTGGCCGCTATGTCCACACGCTGCTGTTTTCTGACTCTCAGCCCTCAGGGTCAAAGGGCTCTGAAGCAAATCCTGTACATGTCTACATGGATCTTCTGCAGCAGCTGCTCTCTGCTGTAGGAGGTGAGGAAGCACTTAGTTATTAAACAATCAAGCAGTTTTTGGAACATATTTTTTTTTGCTCTGTGGCAGTGCAGTGAATATTTAAGTAACAAAAAAAATCTCTTGACTCTTAAAAATTGCAAGTATCTTCTGTTCAAGAAGACTGTCTCTTTGATAAAAGACTGCAAAATTCAATTTGTGCTTCATGTAAATAAGTTCTGCTAGAAGAAGTGTTCCTTTAAGAATCCATGTGCATTTCCAGGTATTTATGTTTGTCAGGAAATTGTACTTAATGTAATAATCTCTTAACAGGAATCCCTGTCATGTACTGTTTATTGGAGGTTGTGTCTGTGTGCCCGGAGAAACTGGCTCCCAGATTTGCTGATAAAATCGACTGGATTAAAGTGAGTATCATAAACATGTGGGATGTTAGTGCCAATATTAGTATTTACTATTTCACAAATGAGACAGATACCAGATAATCCAGATGCTCAGCTGTGTTGTGATATTGTAAAACCGTCAGCCTAGTGCACATTTTACAGATCTCATCGCTGTAATAGCAGATGTTTTTTTCCCCCCAGAGTCTGATGAACACAAACAAGGAGGACATGAGGGAGCTGGCAGCCCAGCTGTATGCTGTTGTGGTTTCGACTATGACTGGCAACGAGTTGCAGAAGGCCGTGCAGAACCTCGTCAAAATCACCAAAGACAACCACGTAATGTCACTTTGTTGCTACACAGCCGTTTGTAGCTTCATTTATTTTATAGCTGTGAAAATTTACCTTGCATTAATGTTTACTTGCTTTGTCAAATCACAGAGCCCTGAAACTCAGCATGGTGCCATCTTGGCTCTTGGCTATATGGTCGGAAGGAACATGAGCAGGAAAAAACCTGCCACATCCATTGATTCGACAGAAAACATGGGGCAGCCAATGAACATCTCTTCCCAGGAAGATGATGAACTTGCTGCCATGGCAACAAAGACAATTGGTATGTAATTATTTCACATCAGCTTTATTCATTTACTGATCTGGTAACTGTTGGAGTACCAAAAACTGATGCTACATTTTATTTTGCCTAGACTGTAATGATTATACAGTATTTTTTTTTAATTCCTTAGTTTTTAGTTGGCAGTGTTAAAGTTTATATCATAAATAATGATTTGCTTCTGTGTATGCTGTTTGACCCATTTTTGTTCATGTTCGTCAAGGTTCCTTCCTGGACAACAGCAGTGCAATGCTGGCTATAGCAGCCTGTACAGCTCTGGGGGAAATTGGGCGTAATGGCCCCCTGCTGATCCCTGCAGAGGGAGAGGGCTTGACTAAACTCTCTGTTGTAGAAAACCTGCTGGCCCGCATTCCCTCTGGCAAGGAGAGTACAAAGGTATTCTAGAAATCTAATAAAAAAAAATGGCTACTGAGAGGCACTTTCCAGTGATCGTTACTGGCACAAATTATATCAGTGGTTTATTTGCACTGTATAAATTAATGATGTCGGGTCCTTAGATTTTCTTGTCTACTTTTTTATCTTGATCATCATGTTTGTGTCTTTTTTGTGTATTCGTTCCAGATGAAGGAACGAGCCATCATGACCTTGGGTTATCTGCCAGTGGGAGATGAAGATTTCCCTCATCAGAAGAAGCTGCTGCAGGGACTTATGGACTCTGTAGAGGTATGAAACATACTGATGGATAGTACATTTTTAAAAGACTAGGTTCAAATGAACAGGTGTAATTGGTAGCTTAAGGTTTGTTTGTTTTTTAACATTTTACTTTTTGAGGTCAGGGTAATGAATCGGGCTGTATTGAGGTGGTTATTTTTGCACAGATATGCTGGCATTGTCTCTAAACATTTCTACTTGAGCTGTCACTCGGCTTAACAACTCGTTGCTGGCAGCAGTACTCACATTTTTTTCTTTTTATATTCTCAATCTTTCCAAGGCCAAGCAAGTGGAGCTACAATTCACAGTAGGAGAGGCCATAACAAGTGGTGCAGTAGGGACCAGTTCTGGAGCTGCTAGAGATCCATGGACCTGCACCGAGGACCATTACACTCCACCACAGAGTACGTTTCTAAAATGTAGTCCCAGCTTGTACTGTGCTTTTAACATTTTTTTATCTGTTAATGAATTTTGCCATTTCTGAAGTTCACACTACTTTGATTTGGTTCTCCAGTATAGTGGCACGCCTACTGTCCACTCTGCATGACCATATTCAGCTTTATACCAGCAGTTGTCCTAATGAAATCCATGGTTATCTTTTCTGTCTGAACATTATTTTGAATTTTCTGAGCATATACTCACCTGTAACAGTCCATTTTTATCTAAAAGCTGAATGTTTTATCCACAAAAGTTTTAATTTCCACTTTTTCCTTTCTGCTGACAGATGTAAAGAACAATGATGTGGTTCCCTGGGTCCTTAACGCCATCCTGACCAAGTATATAACCAGCCAGAACCCCCACGTCCGGCAGGCAGCCTGCATCTGGCTGCTTTCCCTTGTCAAGAAGCTCAACCAGCACAAGGAGATTACGGTGTGTATTTTTAACCCCAAAATTGAGATTCGGGGTGAAATGTAAATTAAAAATAGAATGCAATGATTTGCAGATCTTGTGAGCTCATATTTTATTCACAATATAAATTTTGTTTGAAATGTGAAATTGTACCTTTCTGGGAAAAATATTCATGTGCCAAAGTCTTTAGTGTGCAAATTTCTTTATGCACATATGTCAAATACCTGTAATTTTGTTTCTCTTCTTTTACTCTTACAGTCACATTTGAAAGAGATTCAGGGTGCCTTTATCTCTGTTCTCTCAGACCCTGACGGTAAGATCAGACTCAAGTCTAAGTGAACTATTTGATCAGCTCATTACTTGCTAGCTTTGTGCCTGTGCACTTCCTCACGCTTCACTCTTCCTCTTTCATTCAGAGTTGAGTCAGGATGTGGCATCTAAAGGCCTTGGTCTGGTCTATGAGATGGGGGGAGAGGGTGACCAGCAGGAACTGGTGTCCACTCTTGTTGAAACGCTCATGACTGGTAAAAGGTGAGTGGATGGTTGGGTTGAGTACACATTCAACAGCTTCAAGCTTGTGCACGAAGGAGGGAAAATCTAGAAACAGGTTTATTATTTTGAAACAAACTGTTAGACCGTGGTGCATGTTGAATGAGGTCCTCCACATACCCAGCTGAAAGCTAAAATGGTCTAAAGATACAGTTATTATTTTTTTATTTTTTTTACTGCAAGTGTTGATAAGTTTGTGTACAGAATAAAAAATGAGAAGAAATGGGAATGGAATATTATGGACTCACAAAGATGCTGCTCAGTTTCCTGGGTTAAGACCTCTGAATGTATCTGTTTCACAGAGCTGACTGACTCGACTTGGATCATAAAGCAGTGGATTCACAAAATGTTTAAAAAAGAAGTCTAAAAATAAATAATTTAAATGGTCCATTAAGCACTGTGGGAGGACTAAGGATTAGTTAATGTGCACCATGGGCAGGATGAACACATGCATTGAGCTGCTGTCAAATTTTGCGCTTTTAAAAATAGAACAAAAGCAATATATCGATATAATATATCTATCCAGGCAGGTTTGTTGGTCTCCAGTGGTTTGTCAGGGAAACTTGAAACTGTGATTGAAACCAGTGTTAAACTGAACAAGGACGAAGATTGTAACAAGCTCACAATTGTGTCTTGCATTGGGCTAATTGTTAAATTTTTTATTTTTTTTTGTAAACAGAGTAAAACATGCAGTCTCAGGGGATACAGAGGTGTTCCAAGGAGAAGGTTTGGGGAAAACACCTGATGGGTAAGGCATATCACCTCTTTTTGCCTTTTTAGCTCCTATTTCAGTGAAAGTGTAATAAATATATTCAGGCTTTTTAAAATGTATTTAATCTTTGTGCTCAGTTTACACATTCACCCTTCTTGGCCTACTTCTGTACATAATCTATATTCATGGTTTCTGGCAGTCACGGTTTGTCCACATACAAGGAGCTGTGTTCATTGGCCAGCGACCTGAACCAACCAGATCTTGTGTACAAATTTATGAACCTAGCCAATCATCATGCCATGTGGAACTCTCGCAAGGTATCATGTTTGTATTCACCAGTTTTTACATCCGTGACATCCATGCCCCTTCCAACCTGATCATGCCTATCCTCCTTTCAGGGAGCAGCTTTTGGTTTCCACATGATCGCAGCTAAAGCCGGGGAACAGCTGGCTCCATTCCTGCCTCAGATAATTCCTCGTCTGTACCGCTACCAGTTTGATCCCAACCTTAGCATTCGCCAGGCCATGACAAGCATCTGGGATGCTTTGGTCACTGATAAGACCCTGGTAAGAGCTGATTGTTGTACATTTGCATCCATTAAAAAAACAAACTACAAAACATTATTTGTCTTTAGAAAAAAATGGTTGTAGACATAGTTGTTTAGTTACATGTGCCTGCTTGCTTGTTCTGATTTATTACAGGTGGATAAGTATCTCAAAGAGATCCTTCAGGATGTGATTTCTAATTTGACCAACAACGCCTGGAGAGTGCGAGAGTCCAGGTGCATGTACACTTATATTAAAAAAAATAAGATCATCAGCCTTGGCTTTTGACTTTGTTAACTTGCATTAGAATGGATGCTTTGTTAATAATGTTTGCAGTTTGTTTAGAATAAGATTTAAAGGCTAAACGCTTATGTGAATTTTTCTTTCAGCTGCCTGGCCTTAAATGACCTGATTCGAGGCCGTCAGGCTGATGACCTTATTGATCACCTGGCAGAAATATGGGAGACCCTGTTTAGAGTCCTTGATGACATCAAGGTAGGAAGGAAGTGATTAGACATCAGTGTTTCTTTCATTGATGTGGTGCAAAGGTTTTAATTTGTTCACTGTTCTGATGCATAACAAAAAAAATAAAATGTACATTATTACAAAGTACTTTTTTTTCTGTTTAGGAGTCTGTGAGGAAGGCTGCAGACCTAACACTGAAAACACTCAGTAAGGTAAAGCTGTTTCCCACAACTTTGGCCTGTGTATGTGTTTGTGTGTACATGTGTGCTTGTCTGAGTACCTTTTCTAATGCAGACTTTTTGTCTCTCCAGGTGTGCACCCGTATGTGTGAGTCTACAGGCTCTGGAGCCCAGAGAACTGTGGCGGTGATTTTACCCACCCTACTGGAAAAAGGCATTGTTAGCAATGTCGCAGAGGTTCGCTCACTCAGGTAATATCTTCTTCTATAACTTTGGTTTGGTTTTTCTTCTGTGACAGTCGTTGCTTTTAATGTAAACTTGTGCTTTAATTCTAGTTTTAATTCTAGTAAAATATTTTAGTAGTAAGAGATTAACAGCAAAATTGGTTTGGGTGTTTTTTTTGTCTTGGTTAGTTTTTTGTTTTTCAAGCATAATTAAACCAGAAATTTAGCAGCTTGCTGTATACCAATATATGATCCTGCAAAAATTATGTTAAGTAATGTGTAATTTCTTAGTAAGTATTTGCAGTTGACTCAGCAACGGGAAATTTACCTTTCCGCTTTTCCAACATGGCACGATGCTAACTTTAATTCATCATTCGGTCATCACGTTACCAGGTCGTAATTTTTTGCTGTATAATTGTGTGTTCTGTTCTCTCAACAATCTCTTTTTTTCCAAATCAGTATCCAGACCCTGGTGAAGATCAGTAAGACTGCCGGTGCCAGACTAAGGCCCCATGCTTCCCGGTTAATCCCAGCTCTATTGGAGTCCCTCAGCACTCTGGAGCCTCAGGTCCTCAACTACCTGAGTCTCCGAGCCACAGAGCAGGAAAAGGTAACCTCAGCACTCACCTTCACAAAATTGAAGTCTATAAGTTTATTAAAAGTTGTCATGAGTTATTATTACTCTACTTCTAGAGTGCCATGGATGCTGCCAGACTAAGTGCTGCCAAATCCTCTCCAATGATGGAGACTGTTAACATGGTAAAAAAAAACAACTTACTAATTAATTAAGTAGATGTGTCACAAAAAGGCGCCTTATTTAAAGTGTTACAAAAGCATGTGACATATATATTCCTGTCTTTGTATTCAGTGTCTGCAGCACCTGGATGTTGCTGTTCTGGGAGAACTGGTTCCCAGACTCTGTGAGCTGCTTAAGAGTGGAGTAGGCTTGGGCACCAAGGTAAAAAAAACAGTTATTTAGCTTTCTTTGCATCATCATACCAGTCTTTCTTACATTTGCCTTTTTTCCACACAGTGGCTCTTTCCTTTCTCTTTTTTTTTTTTCTACCAAGGTGTTCCAAGTTTACCTGCTACTCTTTGTCTCTCCTCACAGGGTGGCTGTGCTAGTGTAATTGTTTCCCTCACAGTGCAGTGTCCACAGGATCTGACCCCACACTCAGGTGCAGCACAAGTTTGAATCTGTTCATCTAGTTTGTGTATTGGATGATGGAAGTGTGGCAATAACCGTGATAACTGTTTTTGTTTCCTCAGGTAAACTTATGAGCTCCCTGCTGAATGGCATCCATGACAGAAGCACTGTAGTACAGAAAGCTTATGCCTTTGCTTTGGGACACCTGGTCAGGGTGAGCAGCAATTGTGATAAGTAATCTTGTTGATAATTTAGAAATAATGATTTGTTAAAGTCATAAGGACATCTGTTTTCTCCCATCAGACAGCAAAAGACAGCAGTGTAGAAAAACTACTGCTGAAACTCAACACCTGGTACTTGGAGAAAGAAGGTGAGAAAGTGTAAAATATGCCTATATTTCTCCCAGCTGCTCTATATTTGAAAAACACAAGAAGTTGGTTTACTAAATTCAGTGCTAGCTTTCAGACTCTGCTCTTTGTGTTTTCTTTCTCCCAGAGAATGTGTACAAGTCATCCTGTGCACTGATAGTACATGCAATCAGCCACTACAGCCCAGATGTGCTGAAAGGGCACGCGGGAGTGGCCCTGCCACTGGCTTTCCTGGGCATGCATCAGGCACCGGGTCCCGATGAGGACAAAGGAGAGAGCCATGATGCCACGCTGTGGTCTGAGGTGTGGCAGGAGAACGTTCCAGGTGAGGAAAATCCAGACAGCATTAATGAAAATTATGCATTACTGATTAATCTGCTGCAATACACTGAACATATAAAGGAAACAAAGCAAATCTTCCTGTTTTACAAGGTTTCTGTTTTACCAACTAATCCTTTCAGCTTCAGATGTACTGTATATTTGTGATGACATAAAGATTTAATTCTGTTTCCACTTCTTTAAACTTTTTTCTAATCAGGAAGCTTTGGAGGCATCAGACTGTACATGACCGAGCTGATTGCCATCACACAGAAAGCGCTGCAGTCCCAGTCCTGGAAGATGAAGGCTCAGGGTGCAGCTGCCATGGCAACTGTTGCCAAGGAACAGACAGGCTCACTGGTGGCGCCACACCTTGGCTTGGTGCTGACAGCTTTAATGCAGGGTCTATCTGGGCGCACGTGGGCTGGCAAGGTAATGATATGTAATATACCTGAAGAAAACAAAAAAGTGTTCATTTTATTTTTCTATTTTAAACTATTTCTTTTTGTTCCAGGAGGAGCTTTTGAAAGCCATTGGATCTGTAGTGTCCAAATGCAGGTAAAAAGTCTCTCACAGCCTTTTCTTTGTATGTTTTCTTCCAAGTACATCACAACATTTCTTGTCACACTTCTTCCTTTTCAGCACGGAGCTACAGAAGCCTTGCAGCGGCCAGCCCACCATCTCTGAGGTGTTGGAGGTTGTGCTGAAGGAATGTCGTAAGGAGAGTCTCGTGTACAAAATTGCTTCTCTGCGCTGTGCTGGGGACGTGCTCCACAGCAGCCAGGAGGACCGTTTCGCCGACATGGCAGAGATCCTTTTCCCTCTAATCAAGAAGGTTGAAACCTCCCTACTGCCTCTTGAATATGAATATTAAAATATTGATGCCATATTTTGAAAAAGTCTTTTAATGAACTCAACCTTTCTTAATAATTTTACAACAGAGCAGTCCAGAGAGTGGTGTTGGATCCCCAAGATCACTGGAAGATGATGACGACGATGATGATAAAGATGTGAAGGAGAAAGAGCTGCAGACCGAAGCTATTATTTGTGCTTTTGAGACTCTTGGAAAAAGTTGGCCAAGAAAGCCCGAGACTCAAAGTAAGTTTATTCTCTCAAGAGACAAAACTGAACCCCAAATTTGTTTTGACATATTGTATATGGCATTTAAAGAAATGGGAATGTAGGACCAGCTCAAAAATGGTGTCCTTTAATTGACACCATTCTTTCCCTTTGTCTACTTTTTAGACGTATTTTAAGCCACTACATGTATCTTGGATTTTTAAGTTATCTGGCAGAACTTCCACAAATTTCTTACCACAGAATGGGCAAGAAATGTGTTTGAGCTGTTTGACAGATCATCAAGTAATGTTCTCAACTGTTTGTGTGTGTGTGTGTAGCACGTTTCCAGGCAGAGGTGTGCAATCTGATGTGCGAGAAGCTTAAGCTGAGCACCTGGAAAGTGCAGCTGGCTGTTCTTCAGTCTATGAAGGCATACTTCCAGGGGTAAGCAGCGAAACAGAGAGAAGGTGTTCTACTGGCTGTGAAGAAAAAAAAATGATTAAAAGGTATTGAGTTGTTTTTCGTTGCAGGTTACTGCTGCTAGAAAAGGGTAATGAAGACTTGAATTCATTGTCAGAGATTCTCACAGAGACCTGTGCTGCTCTCACATATCCTTTAGGTAAGCCCTTCACTACTTCCTGGTACTTTGTTTTATAGTTTATACGCATGCGTTCCATGCCCAGCTGTGCTGCTTTTCTATCCAGAAAACAAGAGTTACTCCTCTGTGAGGACCGAGGCCCTGTCAGTCGTGGATCTGATCGTCAAGAGAACTGGAGGTAAATATCGATTCCTGCTTATATACAAGCATGTATTTTGTTTTTCAGTTTTATTCTTGGGCGATGTAGCGTTATTCTTTTTCTAGCATCTACATTTGATCATAAAGTTTTACAGTAGTGAGGTTTGCTCTGAATTAAGGTTCAGACTTGTTCCACATATTATGCATAAATGACATTTGTAAAGCCTCAAACACACTGAAACTTGTATTATTTGCAGATTATATGAACATGTTTTGTTCAGGTCAGAGTTTACAGCAGCTTTCAGAGGGAACCATAACAGAAAAGAATAAGTTCAAATGTTCTTTGATATGAACAAATAGTCACTAAATTTAAACAAAAGAAAGACTGTGGTGAGGGAAGAGCTAAGTCTAAAAAAAAAAAAAGTATAGACAGCAATGAGGAGCATGTGTAGTCTTATAAAGCACTATATGGATGAAGTAGAGTATTAAAAATTGATGTGGTTGTATTATACATTAAAAATTGATAATTCTATATAATTACATATTATAAAAAGGAACGCTTTTGGATTGCTGTAGTTAAAGAATTATAGATCGTGTGTACATATGCGTGTTTGAGTGATTTCATGTTTTGATTTTTTTAATGTGTGATTACATTTTACTCATATGTTGAAATAAAGATTTGATCGATTGACTGATGATATCTTTGTGCTTTCTCTGATATGAACAGAGAGTGAACAGTGGGATTGTGTGTCTGTGAAGAGCCGGGAGCAGCTGCAGCGCTCCCTGTCGACGCTGCAGTCCGACAGCAGACCTGATTTGCGGGATAAGGCCCAGGAGCTGCGCAGACACATCCAAAGCCAACCTTGAGCGCACAGCGGCAAGAACATACAGCATCGGCGTCTCTTTTTTTCCTTCTTCATCAGTGACCATACATTAGCACACTTCCCCGACCTCTTTGATACTCTGAGATTCACAAATATCCCACTCTATAGTAATAATAATTCCCATGAGCTGCGATGCTGGCTTGCCCAAGAGACTCCCACCTGTTTATGCAGACTGTTTCATGTTTATGGCTGGCAAAGCTTGAAGAGACTAACAAACCTTGCTCTACATCTGCACTCAGTGACATGTTGAAGGGCGAGGCTGTTATCGTAACTTGTTGAGATTTATTTGTTTAAATGGACAGTAAGCTGACGATAAATGATATATAAACCAGTGTGTTAGGTTTGTGGACACTGTATTCCTGTAGCCCCAATTTTGGGAGCTTTACTGCTGTCGTGGGTTTGCTTAACATTGGAAACTACAGAAGGTTGCGCACCTTAGTTGACGGGGGGGGGGGCTTTTCAGGGGTTGTGAACACCATCACTGCTTAGTGGTGAAAGGACGGGGGCTACTTGGAGAACTCTTGGGATCTTAAAAAAAATAAAAAGGTTGTATTTGCCTGATGAATGAGCAAGATGTAAGGCTATTTTGTGAAGTCTTTTAAAAACAAAAACCTGCTGTCAACTTCAAAGAGATGCTATAGTTGTTTGAATTTGTCCCTGAATAAATACAATCCCCTTAATAATTTGCACCAATTACTTTTATTTTCACTTAATTCCAAATATGCTCTGTATTAAAACCACATGTTTAAGCACTTTCAGCCTCAGTGGAAGGCACTAGGAACAAATGCACTCAATGAGTGTAACTCCTCGTAAGGCAAAACACCTTACGATTTGCTTTTTTTTTTTTTAATTTATGCTGATATCAGCCTGCTATGGTGTCACTAATGTCTAGGGCAGGGGTGGGGGAACTCCAGGTCTCAAGGGTCAGTGTCCTGCTGGTTGTAAATGTGACCTTGATCCAAAACAGCTTATTTAAATGGCTAAATTTGCCCCTTAACATGTCCTGAAGAGGCCTGGTAATGAACTAATCATTTGATTCAGTTGTGTTGACCCAGGGTGATAACACGTGCAGGTCACTGCCCCTTGAAGCCTGGAGTTCCCGTCCCCTGTCGTAGAGTTTTGTATTGAAAAAGGATTAAAGTGTGTCGTACAGTTTTCTCTGTGCCCTTTTATATCACATATTACTCAATATGGTTGAGTAACAAATTGAATTATGTACTCCCTCCCTTTCAATGGGAGAACTAACAAGACCAGACAAAAATGCATTTATTCCTTTATTTACTAAAATATAAACTGCACATAAATCAGATGACAGGAAGCAGGGGAACGTGAACCACCAAAGAGACAGGATAAATAAGGACAGTTCAGACAAAATAAAGCTCGTTATTGTTTGAAATGCAAAGATGTAAACAAAGAAAGAAGAACACGTGAGATAAAGACAAAACTCTTATTAACCGATACCTCCTTAGGTTATGTTACAAGGTTTTTAGATGACATAATGTGTGATGAAATTTCAGTGCAATGATTAGCTGATGAGCTGTTTGCTCCTCTTCTCTTTCTGCGATGGCTTTTCTTGGATTTTCTTGGGGTCGCTCTGGCTGAGCGCGGTCCGCGTCACTGTGGACATGCCGTCGACAAACTTCGTCTTGAATAGGACGTTGGCGTTTGTGAACATGCCGTCCTTTAGTGACACGACCACAAACTGCAAAGACAATAAAAATTACAAGGTTTGGAAAAACTTGACCCATTAACTTGGTTTAAAAGTTAATGGGTACTTCACGGCAGGAAGTGTATTGTGCGCAATAAAGTGAAAGCCTTCATGCTTTAACTTACCTGAGAGTGTCTAAAATGTGTCCGCAGCATCTGCCCAATATTTTGTGTGTGAGACAGATCCAGAGCAGCGTCCACTTCATCTAAGATGTAGATGGGAGCGGGTTTGAACAGCAGCATGGCCAGGATGAGAGACAGGGCCACCAGTGATCTGAAAACAGACACAACTTATTTACAGTATTGTTTAGGTGCAATCAAAGTGACACTAAAAGGCCATACTGAATGAGGTTACTCACCTTTGACCACCACTGAGCTCTGTGAGGTTCTCCTTCCAGGTGTTACCCAAGGCCACTTTGAACTCAAGGCCCTCCAGGACACCGCAGCCCTGCGGAGGAGCCAGCTTTGCTGTGGCTCCTGGCAACAGGGTGGAGAAGATGGAGCCAAAATCCTTGTTTACCTACAGTGAGAGATAATGGGCAATAAATTAATTTAAATTAATTATTCTAAAGTTAAACAACCAAAAGCCAGTATCTGAAATGCCACTACTACAGGATACTAAGGATAATAATAATTAAAACAAACAAATAAAACAACAACAAGACAGGAAGGAGGTAATGATCTATGTGTCATATGGAGGCAGAAAAAGAAACTAAGAAGTGCATGTGACTCCTGTAAAAAAGGCAGCCAACCTGCTTTCTTCTTAATGGCCACCAGGGGGCAAAACCTATGCCTGATGTGATTCTTGGCTCAGTCACCCGTTTTGGATCAGACTGAATAAAATGTTAGGATGACTAAATATACATATGTACAGTTTCACTGTCTGACCTCATTTTAAAGATGGGGGTGGTGATACTCTTCATACAGCCTATGATCCTAACACCTTTTTATATTCATAGTGACTGAAACCTGTTAGAGAAAGACTCAGAAGTGGCTGCTGCACAAAATAAGTCCTGTTCACTGACATTACTGATTTATACCATCCACAGATATTAGATTTATTGAAAATCCTGCAATGGTAAATTTAAAACTAAGCAAGGTGACAATAAATATAAGTAAAGGAGAAAGAATAAATAAAAGGTGCTGAGAAGTATACCTTCTGCCACGCCACGTTAAGAGCCTCGTTTTTCTTTTGGTCCAGCTCCTCAATGGTCTGCAAAATCTTTGCCTTGTCGTTCTCCACAATCCTCTTCTTCTTCATCAGATCATTGTACTGCAGAAAGGAATGACGTTACATGGAGGAACAGATAGTAGCTGAGGCCTTTGAGTTACAAATATACTTTTTTGTCGCTCCCCTCCCTCCTCACCCTTTCCTCTGCCTCGTTCAGCATGTTCATAGCCCTCTTGTTAACGTTCCTCTCTAGCTTGCTGGTGGTCTCCTCCAGCTTCTTGAGCCGCTGGCCTGCTTCACGTGGGTTGTTGGTCTTGAAATCATAAGAAGTGTTCGGCTGACCAAAAAAGTGGCGCTCTGAATTGATCCAGTCATGCTCCTCCAGCATCCGAGTCACCTGAGAGATGGAAACGTGTTTATGATGCTCAAGTCATACGAGAAGAGATGAAACTCACTCCAATCTTCTGGATCAAGACAACATTAAGTGTTACTGCAGTGGGAGGACTGTGGGCTAATGAGAGTTTGCGTGTACCTTGTCAGCAGCATCCTGGCTGTCTTTGCGGTGTTTGCTGATGTTATGCTCCAGCTCCTTGATCTTCAGCTGGACCTCATTGTTTTGTTCTCTGAGCTTATTGGCCTCAGTGGACTTTGTCTGGAGGGTTGAGATGGACAGACAATTCAGTTAACCAGTCATATCTGAAAGTTCTAACCAGTTGTGAAGCTTTCAGTGCTGAGGAGTGTGAAATGTTTAAAATGTTTGAGTCAGAAACTGAAACTGTTGCAGTTACAACAACAATCTTCCTGTGGAAGGCTTGTAACATTATATATATATATATATATATATATATATATATATATATATATATATATATATATATATATATATATATATATATATATATATATATATATATATATATATATATATATATATATATATATAATGTTACAAGCCTTCCACAGGAAGATTGTTGTTGTAACGCAAATATATATATATATATATATATATATATATATATATATATATATATATATATATATATATATATATATATATATATATATATATATATATATATATATATATATATATATAGCAGTGTTTACCTTGAGCGCTTTGTCTTGTGACACAATCACTTCCTTCTGTTTGGCCAGCTCTTCCTGGGCTTTACGCACTGCCTCCTACATTACAACAGAAAAAATAGAAAATAAAAATTATTTAGGAAAGCATTTGGATACTTAAATTTATAAACATCATATTATGTTGTTTTTAGTTTAGTTTTTTTTTTTTTTTTTTTACATAGAAAGATGGCACATGCTCAGCCCAATAATCCACAAGAAGAGAAAAACAATATAATTCATAATGAGGACCAAAACAACTACGTGGAAACCCTGAAACAGCCTAATTAAAGTTGCCAGACTTTTACTTACAAGATCTGAGTTAATAATCGACTGGGATTCGTAAGAGCTTAACAAAAGAAGGAGAGTCCAGTCGCCCTCTTTTTTTCAAGCTCTTAAGACTGTCATAACCTGGATAACTGAGAACCCACACAGACAAATTGATTGTCATAAATCAACACTTTTTACGTTCACGTGAACGAGTTCCACCCCTGGAGTGGAGCAGTAATAAACTCATCTAAGTCTATTTGCCAAAAGACTTCTGGGAGCTACTTTGCACATTCAAAATGGCCCAAATACCTTGTTTTGGGATACAGTGCAAGCCATGCTGTCAATCTGCTCCTGGATGGCCTTCATCGCCTCGTCTACAGCCTGAATCTGCTGCTCGTAGCCAGCCTGCTCCCTCTGCAGCTCCTCCAGCTCCAGGGCCACAGCATCAGCCTCCTGCAAACATGAGCAAAGAAAGAGTCAAATAAATAATACATTAAAAATATATTATTGTATATTATAGCAATTATTCAAAGCAGTCAAAAGTTCATTTAACCTGCTGCTTCTGCTTCAGCTTCTTGTTGAAGGCATCGGCTTTGGCCTTGGCTGTATTGAGTTTCTGCTGGGCAGCTTTCAGCTCCTTCTCCCTCTCAGCTTCAGCATTCTTCATCTTGTTCTCCAGCACCTTGTATTTCTCTTCAGCCCGCTTTTGCACCTCCTTAGTAACACGCAACGTCTCCTCACTCTCCTCTGGATTAACAAACAGCACATTTGATCAAGTTAGAAAACACAAAATGCAGACTGGACGGTTTTTTGTTGCCCCACGTATTTTGATTTCTCTGACCAATTGCTTTGCGCAGCCTCTCCAGCTCCTCTTGCTGCTGGTGAAAGGAGCTCTGCTGCACCTTGGCCTGCAGAATCTGTTCTTCCTCCACCTTCAGTTCATACTGCTGCTTCAGCTGACGGTACCTGCAAGAGAGAGAGAAAGAAGTGTGGTGAAAAGAACAAGGAAATGTACCTGGTAGGTGAGAAAACATGCTGGCAGCTACATCACAGTGTGTTTCTGTTGTGTTTTTTTCCCCACTGCTTTTAAATACTAAATGGCGTTATGGTGCATTAAGTCTTAAAAACTAGGTTTTTAAGTTTTGCTGTAAACAGTTAAAACATGGGCATTTTGTGTGTTTGCATGTACATACTTCTCAGCGGTTCCCTTCAGGCTGGCCAGTTGCCGTTCAGTATCCTGAAGTTGGGCCTCCTTTTCATTCAGGTTGTCCTGAACCTCCTTCACCTCCTTCAGGCTGGACAGAACTGATGCAGACTGGGAGCGAGCACCTGAGAGGAGAAAAAAGCCAGTTTACTTTTTGAGTGCTTGAGTGAGTTACAATAAAACCATAGCTGCAGGTATAATGTTCAAAATCATCATAAAACAGTGGCAACAAAATCCAATAAATAACACATGACAGAGCACACGTCCTCCTTGCTCTCACCTCCACTCAGAGTTCCCTGTGGGTCAAAGATGTCTCCACCGAGTGTGACTGTCTTGGTCATCACCTGCTTATCGAAAGCCACTTTTTTGGCATTGTCCAGAGTGTCGCACACCAGTGTAGCGCCGAACACATACTCCATGGCTTTACGTAGGTCAGACTCATAACCGACTAAGGACAGAGCTGTGTGAACATTGTCCACTCCAACCTGGATGAAGATAAGACAGAAAGAATGCAACAAGAGTCAATGTTAAGTTTCAGTAAACGGGGGGGGAGGAAAAAAATCAGTGCACTTTTGCAACTTCTCCAAACATTTTCAAACCCAAACACTCAGAAGATTCTCTCACCAGGCTCTTGGCAGCGTTGATCACTCTGTCATTAAGTGTCTTTGCAGAGATCTTGTTCAGGGGAATGATGGTGTACCTTCGCTGCAGCTCTCCCTTCTCTAGCAACTTTTTGCCTGTCACCTACAAAAAAACCAAAAATCAATAACTTCAGTTATGCCATCCCACTGATCTGTGAATGAAAATAAATAAATAAATAAACAACACACAGACTGGTCACACACACCTACCTCTGTGTCAACAACAATGTTATAAAGCCGTCCTCCTGCCACGACCTCCAGCGCTGTTGAATAGGAGATGTCGCTGACTGTGATCAGGTTAGCTAGAAGCCCCTTCACTTTGCTGCGGTCCCACCCTCGCTCAGGGTCCCTAAAGAGGGACATTAAAAACAACATTAACATTTTGTCTAGAGCAAAATACTAAATTTTGCTCTAAAGGGCCTGATATCCACTTACGAGGACATTATACTGCCACTGTTCTATCAAAATTTAAAACGAATGTCCTCATATGTGGCTCTCACTGTTCTTAGAAACAAAAATCAGGTAAATCAGGTAATTCTTTGTTTTTACATTCATTGAGTCCCAATATGCCCAAATATCAATAAGAAATTAAAAATGCATGCTGTGGAAGAGTTCAGGTCTTAGGAGGTTAACACACCTGAGTTCATTAAGTAGTGTTCACTCCCTCTGAAAACACATAAACCCTGTTTTTCAAGGAATGATTTAATCTCTAATGATTTTTTTTTAAATCCCGTTTTCGAGCATTGGCCAAACAAAATATGAAAAAATCAACGTCTTTAAGATAAGTATACTGAAGAAATTTGATGACGTTATCAATTAACAGAGGTGACTTGGAATAATTGGAAATTATAATTACCAAAGATATTCTGAGGTAGCTAAGAGATTATTGAAATACATATTTCTTATGTTGTTTTTTTTTTTTTTTAAATTTCCACACATGGCTCTTTCCTGCCTTTCAAATGAGAGGATGTGATTCATTTGTTTGTTTATTGTTATAAATTAAAATTTGGGCTTTATTGGGGATTTATCCCAATATCATAACTGCAAACTGCTTTCAAACCCTACGACCCAGAAATGTAACTACATGTTGTGTTGACATACTCCAGAACTATTATCATTGGACTGCTCAGTACTGTGGGCATACACACGCACACACACACACGCATGCACGCACACACACACCAACAACAACAGACCACAGAGAGTGGGGACCCAGGAGGGAAAAGAAATGTCCTAGCATTTTATTAGCTTGTGTCCTCCGGCACCACATAAAAACCCATACATATCTGCCATCATATCAATATATTAACAAATGGCTAAGACTCCCCTTCACAGGTACAATACAACAAACAAAGCTAAAAGGTGAGGCAACTGTCAGCCAAGAGTGCAAAGGAATACAAGTTTATAAAAATAAATAAATTTACACAACTCTACATTTTTAACATGAAACAGGTTCTCAGTGCTCCTTTTGAATTTTTCTTTTCTAATACTTCCCTAATCAGAAAATCATTAAATGTCTTTATAACATTAGATGTGGTATAATTTGATGAGATCTGAGTTCTTACTTGTAATCAAAGCGCAGGTTGGGGAAACGTGACATAAGACGCTCATGCGTCTCTTTAAGTTTAGTTATCTCTCTGGACAGCTGCCTTCTTTTTTCCAGCAGACTTTCTTCCTTCCCATCTGCAGAAGGACATAAAAAACCCTCCTGTTAGTACACAGGTTTATACAGAAAAGGCACCTCATGCGTGAGTGCATGTGACTCCTGTTTAAACAAATACATAAATAATCATGAATTAATACCTTCGTAGTTGAGCTTGGCTAGCTCAGCCTCTAGTTTCTCCCTGCTGTTTTTGACAGCTTTCAGAGTGTCCTGGTCTTTTTTGTAGCCACTGTCCATCTTTTTCACCTCTGCTTGTTTGGTCTTCAGCTCAGCCTGGGCATGCTTAAGCGTCATTTGGGCCTGAGCATAAATAGGAAGAAAAAATAGATTGTTGGAAATTCATGATAAAATAAGAACCCAGGGAATAAGGTCAGTGGAAAAAAAACGTTTTCCAGTCACAGAAGCATATACGTGTAATCAGTCTTCTGCATAAATATTTATTCTAAAAGCAAGACTCTGAATTTAAAGACATCCACCCATCTACTTTCGTCACCTGCTTGGCCTCTGTATCTGCTTTGCTCATGTCATTCTTGCAGGCCATCATCTGGCCTGCGAGTGTGGCTTCCTCTCCATCCTCATTGGTAGAAAGACCTGCAGACACAGCTTTGAAATGCTGCTCAGCTGCCTCGAGGGCAGCGCTGTCATTCTTTCCCTCCTCCTGCAGAGCCTGAAGCTGCTTGGTCAACACAGAAACCTCCTTTTCCTTCACCACAAGCATTTTCTTGTCCTGCAGATCAAGGAAAACAACAGTTTGAATAAATGATTCAGATGTACAGATTACCCTTGTTTGCAAGTCATAGAATAGCAAGATTTATCAGTCTGTTACCTCCTCCATGTTCTTTACAAGCTCCTTCCTCTTCTTGGTTTCATCTTTGAGATTTGATTTTTTTAAGTCAAGTGCACTCTGAGCTTTGGCGTCCACACGCTGAACATCAGCTAGAGCCTCCTCAAGAGACTTTAATACTCCATTTACTTCCTACAGATGAGCAGATTGATACAGATTACTTTGCTGCAGTTTGATTAAAACATACAGAGGATGGACCTATAGCATACAAATTATTTTAAAGACTTCAACAAAGGTACTGCAAAATCTGCCCACTATTATATAAAAAAATCAAGTTGTGAAAAATCGCTCCCTTTCTTCCCCAGTGTAAAGTACCTGGTCTTTTTTCTTTTGCAGCTCCTGAATCTGGGCTGTGAGCTCCTGGATTTTGCTCTCGTTCTCTGCCATGCTGGCTTGCATCTTGGCGATGTTGTCCTGCATCACTTTTAGATTCTCTGCTGACTTCAGCTTGGTCTCCTCTGCACACACAAACAGCCAGGCCACATACAGCCGCGACAAGTGCTGGATCTCACGCATCAGCTTCTGGTATTCCAGGTATGATGATCGTTCCTGTGGACAGAGGAAGGTTCAGAAATGGATATTACAACAGTAAAAACAAAAAGAACACAGGCTTCACAGGTTGAACCTGTGGAGAGAGATAGTCGGTTCAAATCTTAATGCCAAACTACCTCCTGCAGTTTCTGCATGGTTGGAGTGATTTCCTCATCCAAAATCTGAAAGAGCAAACACAACAAATGGTTTGCTTCAGCAGCAGTTTGCTGACGAACAAGTATAGATAGTGATATAGTCAGAGTGAATTAACATACAGTCTGAATCTCCTTCAGCTTGGCCTCTTTCTTCTCAATGGTCTTCTGAGCACTAATCTTTTTACATTCATACATCCTGGTACCTGCTGCTTCCTCGATCATGGCAAGGATCTGAAAGAAGAGAAGTAT
Source organism: Neolamprologus brichardi (assembly GCF_056152115.1). Taxonomy (NCBI): domain Eukaryota; kingdom Metazoa; phylum Chordata; class Actinopteri; order Cichliformes; family Cichlidae; genus Neolamprologus; species Neolamprologus brichardi. Next base: position 20,181,325 of record NC_142109.1, read on the forward strand.
TCAATATTATAAGTCCTAAGAAGGGAGGGAAATAAGTGTCCTCCTAATGGGCAAAGTGTTTGTCTTACCTCTGGTGGTTTCATATTCAGAACTTTGGTGATCCTCCCCTAATGTATTAAAACAAAAGGAAAATCTATGAATGGGGTGACAGATCATATCCATTTACAACCACAACGACACCGCTGACACAAGACTGACCTGCATGATGAGGAAATGTGGGTTGTTGACATTAAGACCAACAGAGCAGAATAAGTCCTGCACGCGGGTGTTGTTGGCATTGACTCCATTGATGAGATACTTGTTCCTGCCACCAATTACCACCTAAAAAAAAAGTATATGCGTGTTAATACAAGGACTGCATAATAACCCTAAAGCCAGAGAGTTTCCTCCTTTATTTCTTTCCCCACCTGTCTCGTAACAGTGATCTCATCATGTGTTTCAAACCCCAGAGGACTCTGGCTTTTGTTGGAGTTGTCAAAGGTAATGGACACAGTAGCCTTTGTGATGCCACCCTGTCCGTTCTTGTACACCAAGTCCTGGAGGTTGGAGGCTCGCACCTGTCAGGTGAGATGAAACAAAAAGGGATGCAAATTTTGAATGAGAAACAACTACACATGCTTCTTACTTAGTTAACCTCAGTTCAGGGTCACTGCACTTTCGTATTATTCAACAGTTGTTCTTCATATTTTGTTTCTCACTTTTGTGGCAGTTCAGTTTGACCTGAGTCAGTTTTCAGAAAGTATATGTTTATTTTATTTTATTATTTTTTTGTCACTTGCTATGAGAGAACCATATTGTTATAAACAAATCGTGACGGCTATTTACTTCCAGTCACGAAGCGACCGCAGTCTCAAAGTGTCGATGCCTTCTTATGCTTACTCTATTGACAGCTTCTACGAAACTAAAACTAGATGTATTTCTTGTATTCATACTTCATTTTATTTTAAATTTGTTTCGCAAAATACAGTAGTTTTCAGCACTATAACAATTTGTGACTTTCGCTTGTTACTGAGAGGAATACAACCACTGCCATTATCAAACTCAACAAAAACTCTAAGTAATCAAATATAAACAACTGTAACACTGGATTTGATAGCTTTTAAGCTAGCTTATGGACAACAGCACACTTACATGGGTGAGATTTGAAATACCCAAAAGGAAACATATCGAGTCCAAAATATTGGACTTGCCGCTGCCGTTCAGTCCTGTGATGGCGTTGAAGAGTGGGTCAAAGCCGTTGATCTCCGTCCTTTGCGCGTAGGACTTGAATCCTTCGATAATAATAGACTTGATGTACATCTTTCGGGTTTCCTCTCTCTGCTGATTCCGGAGGCAAGATTTGTTACAGCCAGGTGACAAACCACCACCTTAAACGGAAAGCACCAAATATTAGCCCCGTGTTTACAACCGACAACTGGGAAACTGCTTCTCCTCTCCTCTAACTTGAATTTTGGCGGCAGGCGTGCAGAACCTGAGCCGCGAGTACGTGCGTCCGTTGTGTGCCGGAAACAAAACAAAGAAACCTTACTACATTAAAAATATGCAGACACACAACAAGTATATTATAATGATGAAATTTTAAAATAAATAAACGTCAATGTAAACTCAAAGAAACGACGATTCTTAAATATTTATAGCGAGATATATTTATTTTCGTCAGGCAACTTCTAAGGCAACTAAAACTCTTAGACGTGCGCGCGCGCGCGCGTGTGTGTGTTGGCGCCACCTGTAGATACGAATATGAAGTACAAGTGCATTTAGTAAAATCGTCCCGAGTCAACCTGGCCGGTCGAGAAAATACTGCATTATACTAAAAATAGTTTTAGTTAATAAAGATAATTTAATGATGCTAGATATTAAATGTTTCTTTATATACAATCTGAAATATTAAATGAAATTGAAAAACCTGTCACTTAGAAGCGCTATGAGGCCGTTCTCCCGCTTGGGATTTAGAGAAATTGGTGGTATGACTGTTAAATAACGAAAAGTAGCTCCTCTTGCTAAAAGCATTGACTAGAAGTTATAGCCTTGAATTCAAATACTAATTACCACCCCTAATTTTTTTTTGTCTTTTGCTTCCAAACAGCCAGAACTCTTTTAATTGTAATAAAATGCCAAAGATAACACAGTTGAACAGGCATGAAGTAATATTTTCTGATTCACCTATTAACTGAAACCTGCTCGAAAACTTGAGCTGACTTGACTGAAAACTTTGCTCGTCTTGGCGTGTGTGTGTGTGTGTGTGTGTGTGCCTGTTTGCCTGTTTGTGCCAACAGGCAAAGGTGTACATAGACACCTGCCTGAGTGTGTGAAGATAGCTCCATTTGTAGGTGATTGAGTTTGGGCGAAGGTGTGTGTTTGTGTGTCTATCTGTGTGTGTGTGTGTGTGTGTGTGTGTGTGTGTGTGTGTGTGTGTGTGTGTGTGTGTGTGTGTGTGTGTGTGTGTGTGTGTGTGTGTCATCAGAAATGGTCTCAGTGGAGGGGTGAATTTCAAGAAGCAATTCTTAAGGAAGGAAAACAGGGAGAAAACGCTGAGGTATGCTAACTTACATAAGAACTGGACTGAAAATCAGTGGTAATAAGTCTTATGAAGTGATGAAACCAAATTTATTTTAAAATCATTGTTAATATGTAGAGAAGAAGTCAGGAAAAAGGTGCAACAGCATGTACAGCCATCTGTAAAACACCATAGAGACTCTGTCATGGTTTGGGACTACAATTCAGCCAGTGGTGTTGGGATCATATCAAAATGAATGGAATTATTAACACAGAAAAATACCATAAGAGTTTGATCCACCACGCAGGCATCTTGAAAATCTTCAGCATGACAGTCATTTCAAACACACTGCCAATGCACTAAAAGCATATCTGGATAGAAAAACATACAGTGGAACACTATCAGCTATGGAGCGGCCTCCCTAGAGTCTGCCCTTCAACATTATTGAAGCAGTGTGGAATCATCTTGACAGAGAATGGAAGAAAAGGCTGCCAACATACAAAGAAGAGTTTTGGATGTCCTTCAAGAAGCCCAGAGAGCTATTCCTAAAGACTACTTACAGGAATTACAAGTTTTCCAAAGATAATTCAGGCTATGTTAAAGAAAAAAGCTGGTCATACAGAATACTAACTTAGTATTTAGTATTAACTAACTTAACTTGGGCTTACTGGAATTGTACAAACTCATTTTTTTACACTGTTTATTGTATTTCTCTGTGTGTTTGCAGATGTTTAAAAAATTGTTGCATCTATTTTCCCAGCAAAATGTAAAGAAATGAGAGGTAGCTCAAGATTTTTGCACAACAGTGCATCTACACCAATTTTGCTTGAAAGCCACTCATCATTGGAGTAATACATCTAGTGAGGAAATACCTAATCATTTATTTATCTAGAAATGACATAGAGTATACTGGAATCAGAATCAGACACTGAAATATCCACCAAATACATTTTAAGGTTCATTAAAATAAGCTCCCTGTGACATGTACTGTTAACAGTACTGTGCACTGCATAAAGAGGACAGAATACATGATTTGTACCCTATGTTTAAGAAGGTAAAGGGAGAAAAAAGCGCAAGGAATTTGCAGTTGCTTTATTTCTTTTGCGTTACATTTATTTTAAAATTCAGCACATGGAATATAATACTTCCAGGGTTATATAATTAAAAGTTAACAAAATTAGATGATAAATATGGCACATAGCTAGCATTTGCCATGAAGATACATTTAGCAGAGCATTAATGCAAAACATATTTCAATGTAAATATGAGTTCTTCAAAGCCCAGCTAACTGAAGCTACGAGCCTACATTTGCTTCACACTAACTGATATAAGCAATATACACGTACAGTATTTGCTACAACTTTGTAATATAAACACCCACCTTAACTGGCACTCTCACAACAACTGCGTACTTTTATTATCCATCCAGAGGCACTTGACACATGGAGAGACAAACCAAATTGATTGCATAGAAGCATATCTGTGACAGAACAGCGCAGTCCCCTTTGTTTGAGTAGAAGGAGGTGGGCTTGATGTAAGGCCAGTCAAAGTTCCTCAGGTTCAGTGACCTTTGACAGTACCGGTCACTGAGGGCAACCAGGGCACGCACGATAGCATATTTGGCTGAGCAGCTGACGGCCGTCACTGTACGCACCTCGTCGAAGTGCAGCAGGAAACAAGGGTCATCCTGAAACCAAAGAAAATTATATTTATGGAGCACCTTTAAGAATCACTGCATTTTTTTTATTGTGTTTGTTCTGTAGAAAGCTTACATTATAATAGGGCAACTAAAGCCAAATGACCATAGACCATTCATCTTTACCTTGTCCCTTGTTAGCCCACAAACATTATGTGTTTAAGCAACTGTAGAAATTTTCCAAACGATTAATTAAAGTGTGAAAAATAGATAAATAACACTGTCAAATTTATTGCTGATGAGTCACGGGAGGGTGCCAGAGCAGGAGTAAAGATTTTAATAACATAACTCATCTAGGATTTAATAGCTAAGGAGCTTGGTATTATCTTAAATTCATTTGTGATTTTATCCTAATGTATTTACACCCCTGTGTGTGTACAGTGCTTAACAAATTTGTTAGACCACTTGTCATAAAAACAAGAAAGCACCAATATTTTAGAAATCTGTCAAAAACATGTTTAAAACTAAAAGTTATATTATTATTTATTAAGCAAACACAAAATTTGTGTTCACATTTTTATATTCAAAAAATGCCGGTACACTGGACATCTGCGTAACATTCAGTCACTGAAACTTTTCTGTTTAGGAATGCAATCACTGTAATTTGCCATCTTACTAAAGTAAAATAAAAAAAATAGTGTGCTTTAATATAAATCACGGATGAAAATAATAATAACAACAGCAATTTTAGCATTAAAAATATCATTTTCATTAAGGAGCTTGTTACTTACTGGTAGATTAAACATTACAGAAACATAAAAAATGACATGGACAATTACAAATACTGTTAATTTAGTGCAGCTGTGGCATAAACAGAACATTATGGTGGTGGTCAAAGTGCAGTGACTTGGTGCAGCAGTTTGGTTGGTGAAAACTGTGTTTAAATGAACTTTATAAATACATTTTAATTACTTAGTTAATAGGTACTGATAAAGCAAAATGTCCACAGAATTATTATTATGCGTTCTATGTGGTCATCAAGAATGCCATCCACATACAGTTACCCAAAAGACAGTTTGTCTCTATTTTAGCCAGTTAAGAACAATGGAAGTTACAGAAGAATTTGGCTAATTACCACGTCAGGATTTCTTCCATCAATCAGGGTAAGGTCTTTCAGGGACCAGATCTCTGTCCTCCGGTAGCTCTCTTGTATGCAGGAGCGTTTGGTGAAGGATCTCTTGGATGCAGACTTTAGGGGCACAGACATCTGACAGTGCACTATACATAGCTGGACTTCTTTGTTTTTTGCAACTGCGGAAAAATGGAAAAACATCACAAACAGGTGCACTGCAGCACCGGGCTTTTCATCAGCAAGCCAGCCTTAACACACCCTGTGTGGTGCAGGTATACACAGCTTTTAAGGAAGTAAGTTATTAAACACATTAAAAATGTACATTTTAAGGAGGAAGATATTTACTCCTGTGTAAAAATCAAACGCATATTTCTGAGTCAACAATCAAGCTGTTTACCTGAGGCACAGAAAAAATGTCTTCCGTTTGATGGCTCTTCAATTTCAATGAACTCCACCAGTCTCTCTTTTGCAGGTCGAAACAAAACTCTCTGCATCTCCTCCCTCAGAAGAGACGACATCACTGGAGAGAGGGGGAGAAGAATCGGAGCGTCCCAAAAACAGCAACGGCAAGAAGGGGGACCAAAGAGAGCGAGAGAAACTCAAAAGAAAGGAATGAGATATCCCCCCCAAAAATACTGTGACACTGGAGAACCCTGGAATCCAGTCGTGGCAGGAGGGGAGGGAAGTGGTGATGCTCCCCGTGCCCAGACCTTCTGAAAGCATGCAGGGTTTGTGGGTTGGTTCTGTGTGAAATAAGCTCTTACTCTACCCACAAATGCACGCGCGCGCACACACAGTCCACTCTGGATTGGCATGGTCTGATGATGTATGTTAATCTTTGATTGAAGTGCTGCATTCATACACACTTGCCCAGGAGGGAGTGAGTAGAAAGGGGGCAATAAAAGGCCAAGCTCTTCATCATTTGCGTTTTTATTGCTTCAATTAAGATCCATTATGTTATGACGGTTTCCTGCAAATATGGATTTCACTCTTGCATTTGTAGCTGACAAAAATATCTTAGATACTGTTTGTATATCATGGTTGGATAAGCATTTGAAATGTATATTTAGCATTAACTATATATGATCAGTAACTATGGGGGGTGGGGGGTGGGGGGCAGCTGTCTCATATAAGATCAGTGTTTTTTTGTGCATGTTTCCTGGCAGATGGAATATTAACTAACTGCGGTTCCATGTGGTTGCATGGCTCCATTGCAGCGCACATGTAACAGACGGTCTCACTTTTTTTTCTTTTTGTGGTCTTTTGGCCTCTTCTCCACTCACTCACATATAGACACTGATACATATTGTGGCAAACAGCCCAGTGTTTGTCCGTGATTAAACGGTTGTTGTGTGGGAAACGGATGTCCCACAGCACTCTGCATGGTTTCCATTACCGTGTAGTAATTCAATCTCTGACAATATGTACAAGTACAGGGAAGCACTTAAATGGGGAGATGAGGGGTGGGGAGGTGGGGGGGTGGGTGATTTTTATAAGCATATAAAGGAAGCTGCTCTAGTGATCATGGCTCCACAAGGTAATTTACTAGACATGCCGGTGGCTGTGGAGGATATCATTTTGCACCTATGAACGAATCCCAGCTGTTGACAGATTTGTCAAAACATTGTGGGAGGACTTCTCTACAGGCCAAAACCACCCCAGAATGAACCAGACCAGAGCTCTGATCCAATTTGTTAGCACTAAAAAGTGTGGCTCCATTGGATTTGTCACATTTATGAAAACAAAAATGGGTCGCTCCTCTGCTAAGTGCTTTATTGCTGTTGTTGTTGATGGTTTTTGTGGGTGTTCACTTGAAAGGCTTTTTGCCTCTGAGATGGAAAAATGAGCGGAGAGGCAGGAAGTATAGGGAGGAAAGCAAATACATACAAGTGTTGAATCTTATGAATAACACATGAGGTTTTTTTGTACTTACTTATCATTGATTTATCCCAGTATATATGACACATACATTGAAAAGATTCATATTTGCACATTTGCTGGGGTAATCCAAGGTTTAGAGTTTTGGAGGGTTTTTTTTGCAGCATGTGCTGGAATACACAAGTGCACGTAAGAAATGGAAATCATTGGGATAAAACAGCTATATTACTGTTAGAAGGTAACATTGGGGGAGTTTGGAAATGCAGGTATGTTTAATTGAACAAGACAAAGAGATAATGAATAGAATGGAACATATAGCAGCAAGGATGAGGAAATCAACTATGTGATGCTGGAATCCTAAATAATGAAGGCTGGGGGGAAATGAAAAGAAGAAGGAAGCAGCTGAAGAAGCAAGGAATGAGATGCAATAAAGTTACTGAGAAAGCCACAAGGTGAGTGACACGAAGGGCACAGAACAAGTGTTAAAGTGGAACGCTGGAGAAAGCAGGAAGCAAGAAGGAAGACAAAAGCAAGAAAGAAAGAAGGAACAGAACACGTTGAGTAAAGGAAACCCAGAATGTGAACGCGACAAGAAGAGATCAATTACAGAATGACTGAATCGTGCATAATATGCAGGGGTGCTGTGTGAGGGTGAGAAAGGAGAGAAAATAATAGATAGGAAAACGTGGATAATCCTTTAAAAAGCAGATAAGGACTAATCTCAACGTACAGTGAGGAAAGTGAAAGTGATGACAGAGAGGAAAGTGGAGGAGCAGTTGAAGTTCAGAAGAAGGAGCTTGACAACGGGAATAAGAAGCTGAGAGACTGAGAAAAATGAGCCCAGGCAGGAGGATTGAATTAATGAGATATAAGAGAGCTCAAGAAATAGTCCAATATACATACCACATTCTATGAATTATAATTATAATAACAACAAGAGCACTCAGAGAATGCAACAGCCCCGGAATAGCAAGGGCTATACTAAAACTCTTTAATGATGTCTTTCGTTTTATGATGTTTTGATTACAGTACGATGACAACGGCCGATTATGGCTTCATTGTGATGCCCCAGGGCGTCGCATTAATCAAATAAAAAGTGTGTTGCACAGCTCTCCCCATGCCCTTTCATATGACACATTACTCAATATGGATTCTTTAAATTTGTTTTACAAGGTCAACTTTGACCATGAAGGTCAACCCAAGTACTCATGTCTCCAAAAGGCTTCATATATTGTTGTGAGGTTTCACCCATAAAAATGTTATTACTTATTTCCTCCTTTGCTTACAGGATTTTCACCAAAATGATATCAGCTTGAGCTGTTACTGGTATCTACCACTGCACAAAATTTGAAAATGATATCTTGAAAACTGTGGATGCTACGCTGCAAACATACAATTACATACTCCCTGCCTTCGAGGGGAGAATAAGTATTATTATTTCAACAGTTGTAACAAAAAAATTCTTACATTTGGGATTAATAAAGCATTTATTTTGCATAAATAGAAGGTAACTCAGTTTAGCTCATTATTTTTTGTCATTTGGCTTTTTCATCAGTTCAGTTTAACGTCATCATTGTCAAATATAAAATTCCATCCATCCATCATCATCATCTTTTGTTTATCCGTGGCCGAGTTGCGGGGGAGAGATATAATCTCTCCAGCGTGTCCTGGGTCTTCCCCGGGGCGTCCTCCTGGTGGCACATGCCCGGAACACCTCACCAAGGAGGCGCCCAGGAGGCATCCTTATCAGATGCTCGAACTACCTCAACTGGCTCCTTTCAATGTGGAGGAACAGCAGCTCTACTCTGAGCCCCTCCTGGATGGGCTGAATTGCTTGACCTATCTCTAAGGTAGAGGCCAACCACCCTTCGGAGGAAGCGCATTTCTGCCGCTTGTATCCGTGATCTCATTCTTTCAGTCAGTACCCACAGCTCGTGACCATAGGCGAGGGTAGGGACGTAGATCGACCGCTAAATTGAGAGCTTTGCTTTTACACTCAGCTCCCTCTTCACCACAACGGACCGGTACAGTGTCTGCATCACGGCAGCCGCAGCATCAATCTGTCTGGTGATCTCCCACTCCCTTCTTCTGTCACTTGTGAACAAGATCCCGAGATACTTAAACTCCTCCACTTGGGGCAGGAGCTCATCCCTGACCTGGGGTGGGCACTCCAGCCTTTTCCAGCTCAGGACCATGGCCTCGGATTGATTGATTTTATGATTGTTTGCACTGTGAAAACCATTAATGGATGATTGTTTTTATGTTATGTCTTATTATAGCATGCCGTTTTCACCCGGAGGCATTAGTGAGGAATGAGTAATGGACACAGTTACGCTGAATGAAGTCAGCGTGATTAAGAGACCATCAAACTGGTGCATTGCTCATATGGAAGAAAAGGGCAGGTGGACTAGCAGAGATTTGCAGGAAGGGAACATGATAATTGTTTAATTTAGAGGTACTTTTGGTTGTAAAATTATTAAAGTTATAAAAAAAAAGTGTTCCTCTGTTTTTTTCATGTCTCAGAATTGAAATCTTTACTCCTGTCATAGAGTTGCTCATAGAAAGGTTTTCACAGGTTTATTTCATAATTTCTTTTTGGTTTTCTTTTTTAGTTTTAAAAAAATATTGGATGTATGTATATTATGGGTGACACAATGATGGAGTGGTTAGCACTGTCACCTCAGCCAGGTTGGAAACTCAAATAATGGCTTTCATGAAATTGTGTGGGGTTTGCAAGCTCTCCCTGTGTCGGCGACTCGGCGTGGATGATAATGTGCTTGTAGAGGAAGTGAACGGGGATGGGTTTAAATACCTGGGATAAATGATTCAAAGCAATGGACAGTGTATAACAGAGGTGAAGAAGAAAGTGCAGGCAGGATGGAGATTATGATTATATGGGTGATTTGTAACAAACCAAGAGGAGCATAAGTGAAAGGGAAGGTTTACAAGGTGACAGTGAGACCTTCTATGGTATATGGTTTGTAGACTGTGGCACAGAAAGAAAATCAGGAGGGTGAGCAGACACGGCAGAATTGATCAGAGGGACAGCTCAGTTTGAGTGGGTTGGAGACACAGTTAGAGAAAAGGCTCAGATTGTTTCCACATGTGCAGAGGAGGGATAGTGGATGTAAAATGTGGAACTGCGAGGCAAGAGTAAAGGAGGAAGACCACAGAGAAAGTTCATGGATGTAATGAAGGAGGACATGCAGAGGGCTGGTGTGACAGAGAAGACTGCTATAGATAGGGAGGCAGATGATCTGCTGTGGTGAACCCTAAAGGGAGCAGCTGAATAAGAAAGAAAGAAACAGCAGAATAAATGCACAGAACATAGCACTGTATGAAAGTTATATATGAGTGAATGAGCTTATGGTACTGTTGGATTAAAAAAAATACTTTATTAAGTTTTAGCAAGTAACAAAGAGTCTGACACACATCCAAAAGAATGACCAGCCCACCCAACATCCCACTGCAGTCCTATTACATAGTTGGCAAATTCACAAACATAAATAAATAAATAAGTTAACTTGTCATCAACAGCCATCAAGCTGACAATCAGAGATTCTGGGATATTACCGAGTACTCCAGAAGCAAGTATTTAAAGCCAGAAGGTGGATAGTGTAGACAGAGTGACCAGACCCTCAAAAACAATTTGGCATGACCATTTATAGTCGCATGTCGTCTTTCATGTGGAAGAGCATTAAAGATTTCCCGGTTCCCAGTGGTAACACTAGAACCTTTAATCCAGTTGGGTGAAATACACTTTCTGGCAATTAGAAGAAGCTTCTCCAGAAATCTGTAGTGTGCTACCAGTAGATGCAACTCGCTAGAGGGTAGGCCTAAGAGGAAAACACCAGGATCTTAAAAAAAAAAATAATAATAAAGAAGCTTGTTTTAAACATTCCACTAATTTCCTTAGACATAACTTTCCAGAACCTGGAAATCAATTTAGACTCTTGTGCAAAACAACAGCGGTGATATGCAATCTGTGAACACTATTATACTGAGTCTCTTGCATATGAAGGTAGATTTGATCAGGGTTATAGCTTCCTGCCAGTCATCCTCTATTTATTCTGTGCCTAAATCCTTCCCCCACGTATGAGCAATATTTACAGCTCACATCCATCAGAGGAACAGAGAAGGAAGTAGACTAGTGAAATAAAATGTCTCCCAGTTTGGTGATATTGTTCAATTTATGGTGTGACACTTTTATATGATTTGTACTGTCTTGATAGCATATTGTCCATAAAGACAGTAACCAGTATAGTGTAGATATCTATCACTGCAAACACATGAAATTGATGTTGAACCCCAGATTATGCCTCATAAAAAGAATTTCTAAAGCCTAAAAGCACCTTTAGAAAAAGTTAGGGGGAACCTCGACACAAAATACGGACAACGTCATGGCCGTGAATGCCTGCGATTGAATGTCGATAAAAGGGGAAACCCCTTGTCATCAGGAGGGCTGTCTTTAACCTGCTTCTGCACCCCTGTAGCGATCGTCCAATGTCACATTCACAGTTAATACCCTGCGACCCAAATTACAGCCAGTAGATATAATTAGTTTATGTAAATATATTATTTAAATATTGCTATCGAGGTGCTTTTAAAATGCGAGTAAACTGTGTATCTATATTTATATATCACTATTATCCAGACTGGCGTCAGCCATTTTTAAACATTTTAAATGCCTTAATTTTTAATCGCTACCTCGGTCGCTCGGACAGTGGAGTAGTTTTTGTGGAACAGCCACAAAACAAAACAAAAAAAAAAAAAACGCGGAGTCATTTCCCCTTTCGAAGATCACTCAGCGATTCCCTCAGTTTTCCCTCGGCTACTGTACTTGCAAAATAGTGCGCCCTGCTGTCTCTATTGCGCATGACTGTACGTCGTAATATGAAGTAGGCCTCCTGTTTTTCTCCCCAACCCGAAGTCCTCCTGGCCCCCACCACCTCGCTGCAACGCTCACAAGTAAGCAAAACACGGAGGCTGCTTTCGATTATTCGTCAAGGTAAGGGTTTTTAATGCATACGCGAAGCTGTTGGCGGTTACCGATCGTGAAATAGCACGGCAGCCGTGGTTTGTAGACGGTGTTTTCGGCGTGCGGAAGCGGTCGGACTGCAGAGCAGGCTTCGGGACTGTTTCCGCACGCTTGAGGGAGAGCAAGGCCTAGTGACCCACATTTGGAGCAGCCAGTGTCTATGTGTACGAGTGGGCGAGCGCGTGCGCGTATCCTTGCCAGTGTGTGTGTGAGCCCGCGCGCGTGTGCCCGGGCACAGTGTATGTATGTGTGTACGTACATCTGCCGCGAAAATGTTTCCACCGTCGTTGGTTTTATAGATGTGTCTCCGCGGTGGATAGGCATGTTTTTGTCGGCTTACGCGAGGACCTTGCCCCGCGCGGATGTTCATGCGCGGCGTTTGAGGACCCGACGGTAATATTTTAGATTATTTCATCTTCAGTGTCAGTTGTTGCGTGACAGCTTCGGGCTCGGCGCCAGCTTGCTATGATAGAGACATATTTTTCCTCTTGTTTATTTTTGACAAACGTGAAATGCTTTACCCGTGAGTGTCATTCAGTGTTTTCGGAGTGTGAGCAGGAGGAAACTGGGGCAGTAAGAGCATTAAATCTCTGAGTTAAATTGGCAGTTTTCGGTAGCAAGCTTAGTTAGCCTGCTAGCTAGCTATATAGGTTGCTCTCTTTTGGTTGTATAACTAACACCTGTGGCATTAAATTGTATATGTTAAACGCTAGCTTGCCTTATCTTATGGCTCGTTGCTGTTTTGGGAGACGGAAAAACATTCGGTCATGTTGCTCATATGAGAGTTAATTCATTGGGAATGGTTTACAACGTCTTCGTCCAATGAAGAAGCTCAGTTTAACGAGGCTTCACTTATTGGCCATGAAGAGAACACCAAGTACAGGTCAGCATCCCGAAATATAGCCTCGGGACCACCAGTCCTTATGATGGTTTTATACACACGAGGGAGATATGAGAGAGCATCTCTTCTAGTATGCTGTCCATAGGTGTTAGTGTAGTCTTCGTGACCTCTCTGCCCACACTTATATACAGCAAAATCCTCTTAGAAGGCGTTGATTAAGTGGTGGTCTGTTGTCCCTGTGACGGTGGGACTACTTGACGAGTTTGGGAGCGACTCCTATAGACTAATCTTTTAAGCCTTTAGCAAATGCTGAAATTGATTATTCGACTCTTGTGCATGAGTTTGCTTGTAGAAAAAAACACTCACAAGTTATTGCTGTTCAGTTGTGGTGCTGGTTGGTGTTAATGTAAAGAGTAAATCTTTAGACTGTTGTTTTTATTTAAAAAAAAAGAAAACACACACTGAGCATTAATGCGAAGACTAGGTTGGCCATAACAGTTTGAGAATCAAAACAACAGAACTGTTGATTAACAGGAAAACAATCAGCAACTACTCTGATAAGTCATCACCAGTCATTTTTCATGGCAAAATGCCAAGGTTATATTGGGTCCAGCACCTCAATTGTGATCATATATCTCTGTAAAATGATTGGACTGTTGCTGAGATAATGGGGTATTTGTTGTTAATTTTTATATGAAAGTAGTATTAAATCCCTTTTACTTTTAACCGTTTCTTAGACAGAGCAGACTTGTTTTTGGCATTTTAGTGGTATGACAAATCTATGTGTAAAAGCTGATTACTTGCAGCTCAAGTTTCCTGTTTTGTACTTTGCAGCAACTAACATCTGCATTTTTCGGGTGACTTCTAGAATTTCTGTGCATGGTAAACACTGGGTGTATGTTTGTGTTGCAGGTGAGGTGTGGTTTGCACACACAAGATTTGTCAGCAACTCAAAGGCTGCGATCTCAAACAGCGAATTATACCAAAAAGTGACATTCCAGAAGGTAAGTTACATGATGTAAGTGCAGAAGTAAATTTCATTTCAGGGTATTTTTTCTGTATTGGTTTATGTTATTCACACTTTGAAGATCCTGTCACATGTTATACTGTAATTTAATAATCTTAATTCATAAAATACATTTATGTCCATAATGTATATTGTACCAAAATTAAAAGGAAGAAACTGATGTTAAAGGGGAAAAAAGAATAAATAAAAATAAATCTTGGTTTAAGAAATGGCAGACAGTGCACTAGGAGATGGTTATTATGTTTCCAAACTCTCTGGTTGGTTTCCTCATGACCGTTGGTTTCTGCTCTGATTTCATCCAGCAGGTTTGCTTGACCACCATGTCCTTCCTGTGGCCTGGTGCCCTCTCATGACCCCAATGACCTCAGCTCCACTTTTGACCCCAAACCCCTTCTACAACCCCCTGAGAAAATACGTTAACTGAGCACGTGCATAGGCTGCAGTGAGGTGAGAAGTTAATACACAGACACACAGATTTAATCTGGTGCATGGAAAAGTGTTTATCAAATGTGAGATATTATTATTATTATTATTATTATTATTATTTAGTGTGTGTGTGCATGCATGTATGGAGATGTAACTGTGTTTTTAAAAAGAAAGGAACTAGTTAAGAGAAAAGATATGATCTGCAAATGTTATGGTTAGAAAAGGGACTACGCTTTCAGGCTTTCACTTCAAAGCCCCATTTAGTGCCTTCATATACAATATGAAAAATAACTAGGAGTTAAACTAATAAACTACCTGCTCTTTTTGTCTCAACAGGTGGTCTTCCAAATGCCTACCTCACGCCTAAAGAACAAATCACTGCAGCCACAGCCCTGATTAGCAGCCACCATGACATCAAGCATAGGGTATAATGCTGCACACAATACCTCAAAATGTTGTCTACTGTATACAGAATATGTTCATAATCACATGTACAAAATCACAAAATATATGTATGTAACATCTGGCTCAAAAATTTAAGCTCATTATTTTAACTCTTTATATTTCTTTACTTTTGAAATAATATTTTTCCATTTAAAGAAAAGTTATGGATAGCATCTATGAGTCCCCATCAAATTATTTTTTTGACCCATATTAATTGAAACGTAGTCAAGAAACGCACCCTATTACACAAATGCGCTTAATCTTCTTGGCAAACAAAACACATTCCTTCTACCGCTCGCTCTCTCTCTCTCTCTCTGTCTGTCTCACCCGTTTTCTGTGTGACCCAAAAATAAACCTGCTGCTGGCATGTACAATAGGAATTCTCTCATTAGCCAACATCAGTCATTGGTTATTATTAACAATGCATACCTGCCTTCAGGGCCACCGCACATGCAGGAAAACGTAAACAAGTAAGTCTTGAAAGCTGTGAATGGCTGTAAATTTCTTTGCTTTCTTCCTTCTTTAGGGATGATTGTAGCATCTTTGATGGGTTGATGGAAGAAGATGAAAAGGACAAAGCGAAACGGTAAGATAAACATACTGGAGAGGAGATTAGTCTAGTATGGACTTAAAAAAGTCATAGAATATTGATTAAACATGAGTCAGTACATTTTTGTTAATACACAGTGTCAGAGCTGACTTTGTCCTAATGCCATTCACACAACAGTCATTCTGCCTTGACTTTCACATAACCAGGGTCACTTATGATAAAGTTACATTGCTGTTTTTTTTTTTTAAAGTTTGTTTTTTAAAGCCCAGTCAAAACACTGGATGAAAACAGAACCAAATAAAATGTCTTAAACCTTCTATTTCAAAATTATTTTGGCTTGCAGCGTGTCCCGTAACAAGTCTGAGAAGAGACGGCGAGACCAGTTCAATGTCCTCATCAAGGAACTCGGCACAATGTTGCCTGGCAACACTAGAAAGATGGACAAGTCCACCATCCTGCAGAAAAGCATCGACTTCCTCTGTAAACACAAAGGTCAGAGCTTTCTGCCGTGCTCGTCTCACTTCCTGTTTTTGCTGAACACCTCACAGGGTGGATGTTTTTTGTATATTTAGCTTGATCATTCCGATTTAGCCACACTTATCAGGGTTTGTTTACCTTCATCACTAGAAAGTGAAAGCATGTTTTTATTGCCTTTTTATGAGACATTGGTGCTGTAATTTTACATTACAAAATGGTAACTATTTGAACCAGTTGTGTATTTTTGACCTAACAAGTTATTCTTAAAGTAAATCTACCTTTATGTCTTTTAATAATTATAAGGGTTTCAGCAGTTTTAACTTTTTATGAATACTAATATTGTGTTTATGTTAAATTATTTCATCACTGTATATAGGTCAATGATCCTTTTGTTTTTATCTAGTGTCATTGACTTGCAAGATAATAAAATACTAGCTTCCGCTTCACGTGCACTCTTACCTAGCATGTTTTTAACTGTCTTGTTTTCATACTGGACATAGCAGTCTCAAAACATTTTTCCACCCAGTTGTTTACTGTTAACTTTATGCTGTTTTTGTTGCTCTTATTCCTCCTCGATGTTTTCCACTATGCCTGTATTAAGTTCTGACTGAATTCTCTGTCCTTCACCAGAGATTGCAGCTCAGTCTGAGTCGAGTGAGATCAGGCAAGACTGGAAGCCTCCATTTCTTAGCAATGAGGAATTCACCCAGCTCATGCTGGAGGTCAGAAATCTTAGGTTTCGTTCTGTAATCCTGTCTGTTGTGTAAAAACACAGGCACTTGACCCACAGTTGTATTAATGCAGTGGTCAGTGTCATCTCATTTTGTACAGTATAGTTATATCTGAAGTTAAATTTACAATTTTAAGTTTGTCCTTATGGGATTTCACACTGTTTTTTTTTGTTGTTTTTTTTAACAGGCTCTTGATGGGTTCTTTATAGCAATAATGACTGATGGCAACATCCTCTATGTGTCTGAGAGTGTCACTTCACTACTAGAACACCTCCCGGTAAATCACCTCCCCCTGCAACCGTGTCTGTATTAGTCATACACTTTATTATAACAAAAGCTTTCATAGGATCTTTTGTGTGGTTCAGATTAAACATGTCAGGCTGACCAGTGTGTATTGAAAAGGGCTTGTCTTCATTTGTATTCTTCTTGAATGTGTGTGTGCCTGTGTGTGGGTGTTTTATCAGGCGGATTTGGTGGACCAGAACCTGTTAAACTTCCTGCCGGTTGGGGAACACTCCGAAGTGTACAAGGCTCTGTCCACACACCCCTCTGAGCTAGAGAACCTTAGCACTGATTACCTAAAGTGTGAGTAACACACCGTCATCTTGTACCATAAAACCTGCTTATTTGAAATGATAGTTGGTTTACAAGTTTTTTGTATGTCTGATGATTAAACAGGATTATTTATTATTATCAGATTAAAAATGCTCAAAAGTAAAAGTATTTCTCAAATAAATAGATAAATAAATAATGTTAAAAATGATTCAAATTTCAAAAACGTCACCATAGTGTGAAGACACGGCTTGTCAGAGTGAAGCAGCTGGACTGGACATGAACTTTGTGGAGCACATGAACAGCATGTTTTTACAAGCAGTTGTATTTTTTTTTTCCCCCAAGGTAATTATAATCTCTTTTTTTCTTTTTTGTCTCCAGCTAAGAGTCACATGGAGTTCTGCTGTCATATGCTGCGAGGGGCCATTGACCCCAAAGAATCCCCTGTTTATGAATATGTTAAGTTCATCGGCAACTTCAAGTCTCTCAATAACGGTATGTACCTCGCACTGCAAGTGAGGAATTTCAGAAGATTTATTTATTTTTTTTAAATACTATTTTCCAAACAAGCTTGCATGTATAGATACAAACTAGCATTAAACTTGTGTGTTAAACCCATTAAATGTTAAAGTCAAAAAGTGGAAAATAAGCATATTTTTAAGATATCAATCATTTACTAGCCTAGAAAGATATTATTCTGTGTACTGCTCTGTGAACCACATTTTATATTCTTTGACATGCTGAGTAAGTAACACTGTTGTGCAGTTCCCAATGTGACTAGGAACGGTCTGGCAGGGGTGTTACAGCGGTCGCTACAACCTGCCTTTGATGACCAGGTGTGCTTTGTAGCCACGGTCCGGCTAGCTAAGCCTCAGTTTATCAAGGTATTATTCAGACATGAACTGACTTTACTCATTAGATTGTCATGTATTTATTTGTCAATTAGCTATTAATTATCTCTCAAAACATCTAATTTTCACAATTTTATTTTCATAGGAAATGTGTACGGTGGAGGAGCCCAATGAAGAGTTCACGTCGAGACACAGTCTAGAATGGAAATTCCTCTTCTTAGACCATCGGTAGGCAGATCTAGTTCTTCTCCTGTATACTCAATCACAACGGGTTGTTGGGTGGTTGAGTTGCACCCACATGGCTGCTGTCATATATAGATGGCTGAAACACACATTCACACACTTTATGATTGGTCAGTTTAGCAAATGTGAGAATTTATTCATGCATCTAACCTCTTCAGTTCTGTCTTCATTCATTATTGACAAATTTAAATGTGAACTAGAGGATAGTATGGTCTTTTTCCAGGTCACGTTTCACGTTTTTCCAAAAATATGTTGTTTTACTACATTTTCAGATATAGTGACATGATCATCATGCTTAGTGTATGCATCTAGTACTATATTATTGTGAAAATTGTGTTATTTTTAGTGGTGCTTCATATATATATGAGCCCCGTTGCATTTCAGTTCTTCACAAACTGTGTTCTTGTTCTTCAATTTATTTCTCCATTGAGATCTTCCTCCACACTTCTAGTTTCACTTTTCAGGACACCAGAAGTTAAGAAATCATAGAAAATAAATAAATAAACAAATCATAAATAAAATAAATGAGGGCAGCACGGTGGCACAGTGGTTAGCACCGTTGCTGCACAGCAAGAAGGTCCTGAGTTCAATTCCACCATCAGGCCGGGGTCTTTCTGTGTGGAGTTTGCATGTTCTCCCCGTGTTTGCGTGGGTTCTCTCCGGGTACTCCGGCTTCCTCCCACAGTCCAAAAACATGCAGTTAGTGGGGATAGGTTAATTGGTCAATCTAAATTGCATCTGTGAGTGAATCTGTGAGTGAATGTGAGTGTGAATGGTTGTCTGTGTCTCTGTGTTAGCCCTGCGACAGACTGGCGACCTGTCCAGAGTGTACCCCGGATGGATGGATAAATAAAATAAATAAATGTACATGAAAATAAAGCATTTCCCTAGAAAAAGTATCCGTTCAGCAATTTTACATCAGAGTAAGAAAATTATTTTACCTTTTACAGAGCGCCACCAATTATAGGCTACCTGCCTTTTGAGGTTTTGGGGACATCAGGGTACGACTATTACCATGTGGACGACCTGGAGACGCTAGCGAAATGTCACGAACACTGTGAGCACTTACTTTAAGTCAAACTAGCCAAAATCTTTTGTAAAAGCCTTTTTCTGAGTGTTATTGGTAACATCTTTGGCTGTTTCTGCCCCGCTTCTGTTCAGTAATGCAATATGGTAAAGGGAAGTCATGCTACTACCGTTTCCTGACGAAAGGTCAACAGTGGATCTGGCTGCAGACACACTACTACATCACCTACCATCAATGGAACTCTCGACCTGAGTTTATTGTCTGCACGCACACAGTAGTCAGGTACAAGTATGTTTATTTTATTCCCCTTTTCCATGAAAATGTTTGTATTGCTGATCACTGGACTTTTTCAGGAATGATGTTGAGTTTGTGTTAACAAAAGACTCTTTATGTATCTATTTTTATAATGTTTTAATTGGTCAACCATCTTCTCAAACCCCCCCCCCCCCCCCCCCCTTTTTTTTTTTTTTTGGTCTAAAATGCAGCTATGCAGAGGTGAGGGCAGAACAGCGCAGAGAGCTCGGCATCGAGGAGGCAAATCCAGAAGTCACTGCAGATAAGGTGAGAAATAAATAAAACATGTAGCACGGTCCTTATAATTACAAACATGTCAAGCACAGGAGTAAAATTCAGTCTAAAAACAACGTTGTGGTAGAAGTTGTTGCGTAATACTACCTGAAACAGATGAAAGCAAAAATACCAGAAATATATTACATGTTGAAGTACAATATTCAGCTTCATTAGGAGTTGTTACAATGTTAGGTTATGAAATTTATGCTTCAGATTTTCTGCTGGTACCTCAATTACCTTTTAGGCCTGTAATTTCCACCTGTATGCACTCCATTAGATACAATGGATAGGCTTTCTTGTTTTTAAAATCTTTGGTATTTTCTTATTTTTCCAGAGTCAAGACTCTGGCTCAGAGTCACAGCTCAATACGTCCAGCCTGAAGGAGGCACTGGAGCGATTTGACCACAGTAGAACACCTTCGACTTCCTCGCGGAGTTCCCGCAAGTCCTCATCGCATGTGTCTGACAACACCTGCACTTGTAAGGACACCCACAGTTGCACAAGTAATGTGACATTATACACTGACATACTGTTAAGGGGAGGTGGTGACATATCCTCTCTGTATTAAAATTCAGTGGCTAACTCCTGTAGTAAAGTGATATCATCTAAAAATAACCATTGACCACCAATTACTTTCTCTGCAGCGACAGCTCCCAAGTTACACATGGACACGGCCACACCCCCTCGGCAATCATTGGCATCCACCATGGAGATGACATCACAGCGCCGGTCATCTATCAGCAGCCAGGTGAGACAAGACACACCTGGCTAATGCATAGAAAATCCTTACAAAAACTACTTCTAGCCATAACTAACACAGAAATCGGTCAAGAAAACACTGTTTTGTTTTATGGATTGGCATATCTGGTTCCTGGTGGGACTTTTGTGCTTGACTATTTCCTGAAGCTTTCTTACATAATCTGACACAGACAAACGCATCCGACTTCAAGAACAGTGTTAATTCTGCTGACTAATAAACAATAAGTAAAGCGTTATACAAATGCAGGCCATTTACCATTTTAATAATTTTCATTATAGTTTTTGTCAACAACCTGTTTCTCCCTGACAAAAACCAAATCACTAAAATAAAAACAAATGCATGAGGATAAAAACGGCGATGAAATCTACGGACACTTGTACCAACGAATAAAAACGAGATGAAAATGTTCTGAGAGGCGGGGCAAGTTTTGGAAGTGATCCTGTCAGAAGTATTCTCTGTGTACATCAAGGTTGGATGCACAGAATTTGATCTGCCCTCAACAAACAGGGTGTGGAGGAAGCGCCCATGCCTCTCTGTTTCTCATGAAAACACGACAAAATTTAGAGCAGACATATGGACACATTTCGCTTTTTAAGTCTGGGAAAATAAGATGCTTTGTAAACCTTGTGGAGTAAAAACACAAACTTTTACACTTTATATTTTAGGCAAATAAATCAACTTCATATTTAGGTTTTGATAATCTTGTGATATGTAGTTGACCCTAAACTTAGATCCCTAAATTATAACTAAAAGACAGTGCTGCAGTGTTAGCTGGGATGGTGAGAGGTTCATTGTTGAAGTGAAGATGCAAAACAATGTTTCTATCAAAAATACATAATCACCACAAAATCTGTGTTTTTCAACTTACTAAAGTTGGTGTGCTTTGAATGGGCGTTAAGCGGCGTCAAAACCCAGAGACGTGCGTCGCACTGTTGCCTCACAGCAAGAAAGTTCCTGGTTTAAACCTCAGCTAGGGACTTTCTGTGTGGAGTGTGCATATTTTCTCTGTTCCTGTGTGGGTTTCCTCCGGGTACTCTGGCTTCCTCTCACAGTCCAAAAACATGAACACTAGGTTAACTGTTATTCTAAATTTTCCTGTGTAGATGTATGTATCTGTAAAATTAGAAAAAACACTATATAAATGCAAGTGTATTTCAGTTTTAAGTCTTGAACATGTGCATATAAAGTGGTGTAATGCAATGGAAAATTCATGCCTGTAATAATAGTCTTTATTTTCATTATATTTGCAGTCTATGAGCTCTCAGACTACAGGGCAGAGTGTAGCTCCTGGTATGATCAATCAGCAACAACAACAGCAGCAGCAGCAGCAGCAGCAACAACAACAACAGCAGCTCCAGACAAATGTGCAGGTGAGACATAATAATGTGGAGAAGTGGTTTGTTGACAACAGGTTAATTGGTGACAAACGTTTTTTCAAATGCTTGTATAATGTGGACTCTGAGGTCTTGGACCTTGTGGCATTTAATTAACTGTGCAACCCAACTATGGAGTTCGATTAGCCATTGTATCCTAATTGCATACACATTGCACAGCTTGTTCTTTTTTTCTCCGTCTGCAGCCGGTGATGGAGTTCTCAGCGCAGGTGAATGCCATGCAGCACTTAAAGGAGCAGCTGGAGCAGAGGACCAGAATGATCCAGGCTAACATTCAGCGGCAGCAGGAGGAGCTCAGACACATCCAGGAGCAGCTGCAGAGAGTCCAGGGGCAGGGTATACAGGTAGGCTGTAGATGCATATGCAAGATTACTTTTAGGTCAGCACTGCTTTATGACATAAAAGCCTTTTCTTACAGTAGGTGTGTTTAAGTCCACTTTACTCAGTGTCTATTTATATCTCTAGTGTAACTTACCTTGTGTCATCCTCTATTACTTTGCTTTATTTCTCTCTATTCATAACTCTTTCTCTGTCTTCATGTCGAAGTTAACATCTGTATATTGAGAAAATGGTGTGTATGACTGCACCTAGTGTTTACAGTAAAATAAAATTAATTATAACAATAAACCAACAGGGTGGATTCTGTTCACAGGATACAGATAGAGCCAAGAAGTAGTATTGATGTACTATTTTCCAAATGTGGAAAAAAAAAATCACTTAATCGAACAAGAAATGTGACCTCTGTTCAGACGAAGTAGGTGAATTGTGCTGTACCTGGTTTTGCTTGACCTAGATCAGGACTGGAATCCTGCATGCATTATATATTTCTTCTATTCATAGAAAACAGTAAACTGCCATCTCCTGATTGTGTAAAGATAATTTATTTCTGTTTATTATTCTGTTGTCATGCACAGATCTGGTAAAAGTAACACACACACACACACACACACACACACACACACACACACACACACTGTAAATCTCCTTACTAGCTGAATGTGGCCTGACGTTTCATGTGTCCATTCTAACAGATGTTGCTGCAGCAGCAGGGTGGACCCATGAATGTACAGCTTCCTCAAGTAGGATCAGTCCAGCAGACAACTACGTTGACCAATCAGGTCCAGCAAACAACAATTAACCCCGTCCATTCGGGAACTCAGCAGCTCACCATCCAGCAGCAGGCTCCTCCCACTCAACAGAGCTTACAACAGCAGACCAACACCCTTACGCAGGTGCGATACCTGCAGACACACGCAAGCAGACAGGCTATGGAAATACTATGAAAATGGTTTTGAAAGTTCAGATCAGATGAAAATGTTTGTCTCTTTCCTTTGCATGTCCATGATTTTGTCATTTCCTTTTAATCTCAGAAGTTGCCTGTGTGTGTATGTAGTCTTCTTTCAGTGTTCTCTGTGAACAATAATCTTACCTAAATTTGGGACAGTATTAGTCACTTTTATGCAGATATTACAGTGCTATGCTGTGAGGATAAAATGTTAAAATCTCATGCTGTTTGCATTTTTAATAATGTGACACTTTACGGGTCACTCAGTGATAGTGGAGTCTTTCATTAAACCCCGCCTTTCCTCTGAATAGACACAGTTTAAATTTCCATGTTGTGAATTATTGATTATCTCATGCAACTTTGAAGTCAGCTCAAAATAGTGAGTGTGACAGCAGCAAGACATTTCATTGATTTCATTTTGTGTCTCAAAGTTAGAAGACAGAAAACTTACGAAAAACCACTTTGACTTACATGCTGATTTATTTTGTGTTATGTGTAAATTTCACACATGACAGCGTAAAAGTGGGGAAAGTGAAACTGGAGAACAAATTCACAGAAAATCTTCAAATAATCTTGTTAATGCTTCTTTAACGTAAAAGACATAATGTCATGGCCTTTGCTGTTGCTCCTCTGTAGCCCCAGCGTCAGACTCAGCAAGCTTCTCAGCCTCAGCCCCAACCCCAGCCCCAGGGCTCTGTATCTGCTCCTTTATACAACACAATGATGATTTCCCAGCCAGGACAGCCAAATGTGCTGCAGATCAGCACCAGCCTGCCGCAGAATAACACCCAGCAAGGCACAGCTGTGGCCGCTTTCACCCAGGACCGACAGATCCGGTTAGTGCAGAACAATCGAACCTGATTCCCATTATAATGACAATTTGACAGTTTGTACATTTGAAAAGCTGATATTTACTATGATGGATAAATATATCTATTTCTTTCTCCAGCTTCCCAGCAGGGCAGCAGCTTGTGACCAAGCTCGTGACCGCTCCAATGCATGCATGTGGTGCAGTCATGGTTCCCACTTCTATGTTTATGGGGCAGGTGGTTACCGCATACAACCCCTTTGGGAGCCAGCAGGTAAACACAGTTTGAATTAAGTCTGTTTCTTTTGTTTTGCCTCTCTCTGTCTAAGATCAAAACTATTTGGAGTGAAGCCCATTTAAATGATTATATATGAGCCACTCAGGGCTGACAAACTGCTCCTGGCATAGTAAAATGTGTGGTGTTGGTGTAATGATTCTGGCACAGTAGCTTTGAAAATGCTCATTAGCAATAGGTGTTTGTAACTGAAATTAAAAGGGGAGGGGAAAAAAAGACTAGTTAACGCAACAGTGTGGTTCTGGAAGTAGTTAACGGAGAAATTCAGGATGATAGAAAAAGTATTTTGGGTTTAAAAAAAATAGCATAACCCTTTTAATAATTAATTGAAACCCAAAAGCACGCTTGAAAAACCAAAGACTTGCAGGTTGTTGGGTAATTACTTAAATAGTGAAAAAATGGCACACATCTTAATTGATAACGATAAAACTAAGAGTAGCTGCTCATTCACTCTGAAAGCAGTGAGTGAGTGAAATTTTTAATTCATTTTTATTCCTTTACCTCAACATATTCCCTTTGTTAACCCTCTGTACCACTTCAGCAAGGGGGGCAGACCCAAACGCTGACTTTGCAGCCGGCCCAAGCACCTCAAGGACAACCAGACGGCCAAAACCAGACAGCTGTAGTGGCACAAAGCAACCAGCAGGGGCAGCAGCAACAACAGCAATTCCTACAGGTATCACTAGAGGGCAGAAGATGTCATTGATTTAAAATATTGTAGAGGCATGGTATGATAGGATAGCATTCATGTTTAATTTTACTGTACAGATATTTCATTTTTATGATATTGCGAATAATTATGAAATTATATGAAGTGTGTCTTAAGTGTACGGAGTGTCATTTACACTTGTAAATGTTTGAGACTTTCAGTGACACTAGAGAATGAGCAGAGGGAGAAGAATTTCCTTCACTGTCTAATATCATTGCATTGTCTTGCTGCCAGGGCCCTCGTCTTCTCCACAACAACCAGTCTACGCAGCTGATCCTGCAGGCAGCTTTCCCACTCCAACAGCAGGGAACCTTCACCCAGGCAACACATCCACAGCAGCAACAACAACTGCAGCAACAACAACAACAACCGCAGCAACAGCAGCAGCAGCAGCAACAACAATCTCACCACCAGAGGCACCAGCAGCAGCTTAAACCACAGCCCCAGAAACAGCAGAAAGCCCCGTCATCGCACAGGACTGACGCTGTCAGCAGCCAACAGCAGTGAAGCGAGGAGGGGAGTGTGTACAGCGAGAACATGTGGGGAATCTAAACTCTTAAGGGATTGCTGCATACGTTTGCTTTTTTTGTTTTTTCCCCCCGAAATCGTTCCTCCATCTGAAAGAAACAAATCATAGGAAAGAGGAAAATGAGTCCACAAGGAACTCGCCAAAAGACTGTCACCATGGCAACAGGATGGATTCAAATCCCCATTTCCTCTCATGAGAAGCGGTGTTGTGAGGGAAGCTTCAGTTTCTGTGAAAACCTGAATTAATTGCTTTATGGTCACTTTTTTTGTTTTTTGTTTTTTGTTTTTTTTCTGAGAAGCGTGTCAAAGTGAACTGGCCTTGTACAGATTTACTGTATGATACAAACAAAAACTTGTAAATATCCACCATAGCCTAACAGAAAACAGAAATGTAGTATTTTATATGATTGCATGGAAAAAAATAACTGTGTAAGCTTTTATTAGTTGCTTTAAAAAAACAAACAAAAAAAAAACCAACATAACTTTTTACTTTGGTCAAGTGTGGTCAAAGATGGAGCACTGACTCCTCTTAGACCTCCCCGCCCTACCACCACCACCACCATCACCCCTCCCAGGAAAAAAAAATTAAGTCCAGAACAAGGTTTTAAAGTTCTGAGTGTTTTAAAAAATGGTTGGGCTTGGATGTTTTTTGTGGAAGTTGTTTTTTGAACACTGTGTCTCTGAGACAAAAAAGGCTCTCTTTCTAATTACAGATCATGTTTGGCAAGAAACTAGATTACAGTTTAACTGTATTATTTACAGGATAATTACTGTACATATGACGGGTTTAGTGATTCCAAGTGCCAATAACATAGTCAAAAAATTTTTTTTACTTTAAATTTCAAGCTGACTATTCAAAGGCATATATTTTCCAACAAGATATTACCCCTGTTAAAATTAATGCGTGTGTATATAGTAGGGATTATTTTTTAAAAGTAAAAGAGCCCTATATGTAACAAAACAGTATATCCTCAAGCTCCTCAACTTTAGCACTTAACGTGGTTGTGTACGATAAATCACTGTCGACCCTGTTGTTTGTAATCTGTGGTGTGATTCTTTGAGCTAATGAGTGTTTCTGAGAAAACAATCTTTGTGTGAATGAGTGAACAAGAGTGTCTGTGGCTGGTGTGTGTGTGTGTGTGTGTGTTGCCCCTTGTGTCTTACAATAATTGACTTAGTAAAGGGTTTGAAGTTGTTGGATGGTACTTGTATTCTCAGGAATGTGGAAAGTTTTTGCTTCTGCCTCAGTCTGGAACCAGACCAGAAGGATTAGACAGTGATGCTGCAAAGACCATAGGAAGAAGATTCATAAAGGAAGTGGTGACTGAATCAAATTTGCCCCAGATTTCTTTAGAGCCTTCGTGTTTATTTATCAAAGCATATAAAATATGCTGGTGGGTTTTTTTGTTTTTGTTTTTGTGGGGGTAGATTTTGAGATGCAGTAGAGCAGAATTGCAGAGAAATCCTTCTGTTGTCACTCTTATTGGAATAGGCTAACCTCACTTTACCCAAGCATCTGAATTTCAGCTGACTATCTTAAGGTCTCCTGTATCATCAGTGTTTCGTCCTTCTTTATCTTCCTAGGCCTCAGAAAACCTCATGCAGTCCAGTTCACTTGACTCTCGGTTCTCAAATAGCAGTCAAAAACCAGGACAGGGTCCCGCTCCACTTTAAATGGTTTGGGCTCAGCCTGTGTACTTCAGTGATTAAGCCATATCATACAGAAAAGCCTTGGTTTGGAGGAAGTGAAATGTTGGCAAAGGAGCATTTAGAATGTGTTTTGTCTCAGAGTGTAGTAAAAGTGTGCATGTGGGTTTTTGTGAATATAACATCTCCTGTCCTTGATCCTACTTCTTATATCACTTGGGGATCAGTATTTCTTTCCCCTGGCGATAGCCAATCAGTTCTTGCGTTGCAGTATAAAGGAATTGTAATTTTCAAGGAACGTCTGCTCTCGTTGGGCGCAGTATTGTGCGAGCCCGTGTGTGGGACAGCTCAACTTGAATATGTTTGTGTGATTGAGTCTGTGTGCATGTTAGCTGTCGCTTTAACCCAGTATATTTTCGTGCACAGAAGTGTGACTGGAAAGTGGTTATTAGGCATTGCAGAGCACTGGTCACCTGCCAGGCTAAAGAAGATGGGTACTGTTCTGCTCACAGTGACTATAGTACTATCTGACAAGTCTCAAATGTTAACCCTTGGAGATAAGCTTAACTTAGACTAAATTGCTGTTAGAGGGGATAAAACCTCATTTCTTGTTTTCCCCCCCATACAAATAAGGAATAGTGGCGAGATTACACAGTGAGGGCTTTAATATTTGAATCAGGTCTTCCACTCGTCTCACATTAATTGTTTGTCCTGTATAGATTAGTGTGTTTGTGCATGTGTGCGTGCGTGTGTTTTAAGGCATCTCTAAAGGGTAATGAAATGTTTATAGTTTGTGTCACTGATACCCAGCCCAAAGAATGTAATGGTGTTTTAAAGAGACTAATGGATGTTGTAACTGTGCGCCTGTTTGACAGGCTTTATGATGAAGGAAATGGAGGGGTGTGAACGAAACTCACGATTCACTGCAAGAATCCAGAACTTACAATCTGAAATTCAGTCTATTGTAAAAGAACCTCTGAATGTTTCACCATTACAGACTTTATTGGTTTGCAGCAATATGTTTCTGACAACATCTTGGTTGGGAAAAGGGTTCAAAATCTCTTCAAAGTTGAGGTCTAGGATATTTGATACGGGACGCCATTGACAAGACGGCGAGCTCCCCCTTCCACACAGATACACAGGTCACCTTTCCACTACACAGTTTGGTTCTAAACAGTTCTAGATCTAGTATAATACTGTACACATACACAAAGTTAAAAACACCAGTATTCAGTGTAAAAACGGTGCTATGCTAACCTGTACTGTATGTATTTCTATCCCTTCTTCTGCTCTTGAACTGTGCTCCTTTATCTACCCCAAAGTCAGATGTAATCAATATTTTGAAGCAAAATGTTTGCTAACATTATTATTATAATCCCCTCTTCTCCCATCTTGGTCAATTTGAAAATAAAAACAGTTGCAAATATTAAATGTGACATGTGTGTTGTACTCAGTTTTTAAGCCAGGGATGGCATTCCTTTTGACCCACAGTACACTTATTGCCGGCCGTTTACCTTCACATGCATATGAACTTCTTAATCCATAAGGTTTAAATATGATGTCGGCCCACCCTTTGCAGCTCTAATAGCTTCATGTCTTCTGGGAAGGCTTTCCACAAGGTTTAGGAGTTCGTCTATGGGAATTTTTGGCCTTTTTTTCAGAAGTGCATTTGTGAGGTCAGAAAATGAATGTTGGACGAGAAGACCTGACTCACAGTCTGTTCTAATTCATCGCAAAGGTGATATAGAGTTGAGGTCAGGACTCTGTGCAGGCCAGTCAAGTTCTTCCACACCAAACTCACACATCCATGTTTATATAGACCTTGCTTTGTGCACAGCTGTGCAGTCATGTTGGAATAGGAAGGGGTCACTCCCAAGCTGTTCCCACAAAGTTGGGACCAAGATGTCCAAAATTTCTTGGTATTCTCAAGCATTAAGAGTTCATTTCACTGAAACCAAGGGGTTGAGCCCAACTCCTAACCCCCCCCCCCCCCCTTCTCCTCCAAAACCCCCCATTCCTACATCATAACCCCCCCTCCACCAAACCTAACAATTGGCAAATTGCACTGAGACAAGTACCATTCTCCTGGCAACTTCCAAGCCCAGACTTGGTCATCAGATTACTAGATGGAGAAGCGTGAATCCCCCAGAGAACACGTCTCCTCTTGTTTAGAGTTCAGTGGCGCCGTGCTATACTGTGATTTTATGCGATCTACCACTTCATAGCTGAGTTGGTCTCGTTCCCGATCGCTTCCACTTTCCTATAACACTACTAACAGCTGGAATATTTAGTAGTGAGGAAATTTCAACAATTGCTGGAATTCACTGAGCTCCTGAGGTGACCCATTCATTCACAAATGTTTGTAGAAGCTGTCTGTATGCCTAGGTGCTTCATTTTTTACACTTGTGGCCATGCAAGTGACTGAAACACCTGAAGTCAGTATGGGTGAGTGAATACTTTTGACAACATAGTGTATCTGGCTGGCAATCCTAGTGCCCATCTGAGGTTCACATTAGAAGTTTGACTGAAAAGTGCTATTACTCCTACAGTAATTACTGCCATTAAAATGCATACAGGCATGCATGTCTTCCATGGAACAGGGGTGCCAACCTTTCATCAAGAAGCATCATGCGACACATGATGGTTGGACCATGTTGGCAACCTGAGGCAACATTTCCCCCCCAAGAGTTTCTTTTACGACTCCATGTTGTTTCACAGAAAACAATAAAAGACTTATTGCAGTTAGTTTGACCATCACAGGTACATTCTTTATTATTACAAGTCAACCAACTGTATCAAAACTGCAAGAACCCGAAAGCCAGAGTGCAGAAACATTTTTCTGCTCTCTCACCAATAACTGTCACAAACAAATGCATTCACTTAAAAAAAAAAAAGTCTAAAGGCACATCTCTAAGATATTTACATTGCATACAGGTTTGACATACAGTAAAAAGCACACAATCAGTCCTAAATCCTTGGCCACACTGGCTTTGCTAAAGAGACTAAAGTTATCCATAAAAACATACAGCAATTGTTGTTTATAAGTCACAGTTTTCAAAGCTACAACGCACAGGTGGAAATTCGTGTTTATGTAACTTTTATGGCTTTATCTTTTTCATTAGGAATTATCGCTTGCATGCCACTCTGCTATGGCTTCTCTTCTTCTTTTTGTTTCCTCTTCAAAGACACTTTGTACTACCTTAGAGAAACATGTTCATTTAAAGGCCTGCTGAAAACAAGTTTTAAGGTTTTAGGATTTGACATTTTGGGAAAATATTTTTGCCGAGTGACATAAGAACAATTAACCTTTCCAACATCCAGTCTGCCCTCATAGGCAGAACTTTTTAAACAAGATGTCTGGATTGAAAAGCTATGCCTCCTAAACACAGCAGCGACACAGGGCAGTGTGCTCCTCACGCTTCTCCTTTACTCCCTTTTCATGACATGTTCTCCATTTCAACCCTCCAACGCCACCACGAGCGATTTCATGATGTCAGTGATGCACAATCAACCATGGAAGAACCCTGAGACCTATTCTTGGTTTTGTGAAAGAAGGAAAGGAAATGGGTCAGACGGGCTCGGCACATGTGTAGCCAGCGGATGGGGCAGCATGTGATTGATGGAATACCTTAAACCATGGCAGTGTCCTGGTTTCTAAATCATATGATTCATACATTACTCTGTAATGCAGAGGTATTTCCGGATAGGCAGAGGGTATGTAGGAACTTCAGGAAGGATACAAATGATGCTCACGTACAAGCAGCAAAAACTCCTGGAGGGATCTTTGTCAGAGTTCTTCAGGCACCGAGCCACTCTGGGTTGGCAGTGTTGCTCTGAATGACCTCATCTCTCCCCAGTGAGTTCAACAGCAGAATCAACCTCCTCTAGAAATACAAGAATCTTTCCCTCGCCGAAGTCCAGCAGGAATTTGTCAAAAATCTTCTTCAATCCCAACATCCCTCCACAAGATTAAGCTCTTCAAGCGCCATCACAGTGCAGCTACCATGTCTCATAAGAAGGATCTGCCCCAAGTCACCACTGAATACCAGCTAGAAGCCACCGAATAGCTTCTGTACAATCTGGTGCCTCTAATGTGCAAAAATCCATTACTGAGACTTCATTAACTACCATGGCAACTTCTAATGAGCGCTGCAGTGCCATCATCTTTGCTCACATAGCATTGGAGTCACAGAGAATGAGAAGGCACTTCTAATGGTAGCCTTTAATATAAGCTCTATCATTTTAGTCTAATCTTAATGGCAGAGATGGCGTCAGCCAACCAAACACATAGTAGGATCTTGTTTTAAGTTCCTTCCTCCAGGAATTCTGATCAAGTGGATGCTTTCTTTAGGCATATATTGCAATTATATATATATATCAGTCCTGACTAGAATTAGCAAATGTGTGGACTAGTTTCTCAGCATCCCTCTAAGGCAGGGTCTCCTAACTTTGACAATCTTGTGCAGATTAGAGAAGGCACTCCAAAACATTTCTTCAATGTCTGTGTTAAAATATCTATCTTAGATCTTCACATTAATAATGAAGGCCAAAGTGATGCCATCCAAAGCAAGTATCTGGTTAGATGCCTTGTTTCTTGGGCCAAATTCTTATAGGCCTTAACGTCTTTAAGACAAACTTGTAGTTCAACTGATCGGTTTTAACGGCTTTCACTGGTAAATACTGATAGACAGCCATAAAGAACACATGGAGACGAGTTAAAGACTGCACAGACTGATAATTTCTATGAACCACACCATTCAACACCTACAACAGCAGCATGGTGACAGTTACGTAAGCACAACTCAAAGCTGTACACTCTAAAAAGGCAAAACTACCACAGGCATGCAGCTCAGGGTCTATTCTACTATCTTACACATCTTTTACTCAATGTTTAGCAACTGCACAAGTGTCCAAGCTTTAGAAATGCTGGTGTGCAGATTTTGTTACCATTGGACCAAGCCAGACAAGCTGATTACCTGTGTATTGTGTCTCCTAAACTAGAAACTACAGTTTTTAAGCTTTACTTCCTCATTTGCATGCAGCGACACGAGGATGGTATAATTCTTCTCATCTATCTCTCAACAAGAAAGTCCCAAAATGTCAAAAATATTTCTATGAAATGGCAGACAAGTCTGATACAAAGAGGTCCTCTAGTCACAGCATCAACTCTGTTTATTTATTTATCAGTTCACTATCATCTCCCCTGTGCAGGTATGTACATGTACTGGCAGCCTTTTGTTTTCCCCAAAGCATCTTAAGATGTAATCTAAGGCTGAATGTGAGCCAAGACTCTTCCCACTGCTGATGGGTGATGTATCTGATGGCCGGTTAGTGCTGAGGTCTGCTTTATTTAGACGTGCACCTGAAATACCTACCATGGAGATCAATATTGCAAGGGCAAGAGTAGATAGAGGCTGAGAGCCAAGTGCAGCCCTCAATATGTACAATATCTATATGTGTGTGTGTTTCTGTATGTGTGAGTGTGTGTGTATGGAAGATGCAGGAAGGCCAGCATTTGAGAGTTTGTTTAAAATGATCAGCTGTTAGTTGTAGTAGAGTGGAGTGTAGTTTGTGTGGTATGAGGTGAGGAAGGTCAGGAAGGTGGGGATTTATGTATGTGTCCAATTGGTGTATCAGACATAGTCCAGGAAGACGTCAGCTGTGTTCTGCAGTAAAGGTTGGTTGGGGGCTGTTGTGCTGCAGACTGAGCTCAGTCTCCGTGACGGCGCCCTCTGCTGCTCTGGAGGACCTGAAGCATTACTCAGGGTCAGGTACACCTGAGGAGTAACACAGACTTGTGTTTTACGAAAGAAAGAAAGAAAAAAAAAGACATATAACATAATTTTTGTGCTTTGGAGACAAAATGTAGGGAAATGAGTGAAAAACAAAAAAAAGACAGATTACAAACGTAAGACTAAGAGTGGTTCTTGCACTCACATTCTTGGTATTTTCTGACAGCAGCAGCTCGGTTTTCTCCACCAGCTTTTTGAAGGAAGGCCTTTTCAGAGGATCGTGGTTCCAGCAGGACAGCATCATGTCATACCTACACCGCAGGTCACACTGGCATTAGTTTATATGTCTGGGATACAGAGAAACAGCCAGCAGAACACAAAAACAATCTAGCTAATAATTATACATCTAAACTACAGGCTGACAGGCTCATAGCCTGTAACAGCTCATATTACATCAGCCACGTTGTATAAAATTACTTTAGTCATGGATATAAGGCAGCATTGAACAAATATTCAGGTGGTCTATAAAATATATAAAAATTATTATTATTGTTATTTATTTTTTAATTATTTTTTTTAGTCCCCAAACCATCCAAGAAGGAGGAAATTTAACATATTTGGCTTTTACACCTTAACTGCTGCTGATTTAGTTCAAGTACCCACTGATGGAAAACAACATAAATTAGATCCAAATAATTTATTTAAATAACTGATCATGTAAAAGTATAATAAAAGAAGTCCAGGTTATAAATAAAAACAAAGAATTATTAATTGATCACCTCAAAACAGAGTGATAATTTGTTTTGAATAAAACGGTTCTCTGCTTTTAGCTTCTACCATGTTGGTGTTGTTGGTTCGGCCCTGATTATATCATCAAAGAAAAAGGTTTGGATGAAGTAAGTGCTTGACCAAGGCCTAAAACACATTTTTTATTAATTGAAAAAAATAATCTGTTTATCGCCTGATAGTAAAAAAAACAAAACACAACTTCCTGCAACCTTTGTGATGGCAGTATATTAAACAGACTCATTCACACAACTTACATCTCAGTGGGGGCATACTCAGGCCTGCTCATCCTGTGGCCTTCCTGAATCATCCTATAAAATGCAGATCCCACCTGCATCCCAGGGTACGGGCTGTTACCTGCAACAACAACTTTACATCATTTTTAAAGGAAAAAAATATTGATTTGCACGGTACTGTTGGCTTCTCAATCAATACCACTTTGCGTGCGTGCCCTAAGCTATGTTGCTGCTTGTGAGCATTAATAAGCCTGTACTAAAGCCCCCAGTCAAATGGATGACAATGATAATTTGAAACAGTAAAAGGAAAGTAAAGCATAAAATGGAAATGTTACCGAGGGAGAATATTTCCCAGAGCAGGATGCCGTAGGACCACACGTCACTCTCAATCGTGTAGACGCAGTCAAAAATACTCTCAGGTGACATCCACTTGACCGGCAGACGAGCCTGAAGGAGGGAGAGAGCCATGAACTCGTGTCCTCATTTATAAGAATATAATATAGCCCATCAAAAAGAATCTAAATTTTCAGTGTGAAAAAAGTTATATGAAAGTTTTATAAAATACAATTCAATAAATAATGCCTTTGTGTACAAAATGAACAGAACCTTCTTTTTGTTTGGCCAATGTAACTGCAAACTTTTCATCTTTTCCTTTTTAACTTGCTGTCCAACTTTCTTCACAAAAATTCTACATGTATTGTTTCATAGAGCAGTTCAGACTCAGTTACGAGAAGCGAGCGTGGGAGTTTTCCTGTCTTGATTTGCGGAGACGGAGCGGGAACAAAGAACAAAGGAGGAGGGAGCGAAAGACTGACAGACGGAAAGACAGACTCACGTTTCCACGGAGCACATAGCTGGCATCGGTGGTGATGTCTCGTGCCAAGCCAAAGTCGCAGATCTTCGCCACCCTGCCGTGAGTCAGCAGAATGTTTCTAGCTGCAAGATCCCTGTGGATGCACTGCGCACACAAATGCGGCAGCAGAAACAAACACAGCGATGAGCATTGACACAGCAACCGGTTTCTGCAGTGAATGACAGGGCACGCTTACAAAGGAGGCGAGGCCGGTAAAGCTTGTGGCAAACACAAAAGGCGAACTGACGTGTTTACAAAAGAAGAAGTAGAAGAAGGAGAAACAATGACTCAATATGACCAAACAAAATTCAAGAAAGCATGTGTGGGTAAACGGGTGCCACGTTTTACAGGATCATTCTAAACAGTTATTTTTGTCTTATTTAAGAGTTTAACTGGTTAATAAAACGGTTTTAAGATTGCATCGTAGAGGGAAGTAAAACACTTTTTTTCATCTTTATGTTACAAAGAGAAAGTGTCACCAGCTTGGGTTCTCTGTTGGCCTGCCACCAGTTTGTGTCTGTGAGAAACAATTCAGCTGTGGCGAAAGACACCGTTAAAGCTGTGTTTGAGTACAGTTTCTTTACACAACAAAAGGGGAATTGTGTTATTACGATCATAATTTTAAAAAAGCTGGGCTGCGATGTAAAAAGAGAATGCATGCATTTGCAAATCTCTTGAGTCCATATTTGAATGACAACACAATATAGGAAAAACATCAAACATTTAAACAAAGAAAATGCATTTAAGAAAAATCTAGCTCATTTCGAATGGCAACAGATCGGTAACATGAAGTAAAGATGGGGAGAGGTTCACCAATCGGCAAAAAAATGAATGTGCAAACTGTGGAACAATTTCAGAGTAATGGTCTTCAATTCCAAAGAATGTGGAGAAATCTGTATGCGCAATGGACAAGGCTGAAAATCATAATAATAGTAGTAGTAATTCATGTCATATTTTCTTTTAACTGTTCAGAGAACCTGGGCACAGAAGCCATGAAATCATGACAAAATATGGTAGGGAATGCAATCCAAATGGATAAATTAGTAGAAATAAGCCAATAAACTATGCATAAATTAAAGAAATAAATAAAAGTACAGTCTGAGCAATTGAAGCGGTCTAAGGCTGACAGTTTGTAACTCAGGTGGAGCTTCTTCAAACTTTAATTCATTTAATTCCAGATCATGTCATCATTTGGAGTCATGTTCCTGTCCACCGGATCACTCTTGTAGGATTTAATTTCTGCTCCGTCTACGTTTGTGTAGTCCTACAACTACCAAGTGCACTTCCCTGTTTTTGGTAACTAGCATTGACAAGGTAGCGCATGTAAGAGTTCTGCTTCTACCTGATTGTTTGAAAGTCGCTGTGAGAAATGCTGTAAATCAGCAAGCACTAATGCAGTGTGCAAAACATCAGTGTTTGGATTGTGCAGCTTGCAGCTTGAGTGTTTTATGGTTGTATGGGTGTGTCAGCAAATACAGAAGTTTGCAAAGACAACACTGGTTCTGAGATGTAATCCAGATATATGACATTATCTCGACTTGATTTATACGCCTAGTTGACTTTGTGCTTTGAATCTAAATATGGCATAAAACAAAACAGTGCCTTAATGGCTAAAATGCTCCACACAGCCTGGGGGAAGATGCACAGTTATGTGATAACTGAACAAATTCTCTGTAACTTCATCATTACATTTGGCATTTTTTTCATTGCTGAATTGACAGCATTAAATAGAGACGCCTAATCGTTTAATCTGCTTGTGTGCAGTATACGTTTGAAATGCAGCAATGCCGTGGTTTCCTACTATAAAGATGCCATTAGCTGAAAGAAAAAGTTCTGCACGAATATTGGCCCTGAGCCATGCCATGATTTATGAACTAGGAACAGCACTTTTAAATCTCTCCCATGACGAGTCTATATACTGTTTATTAACAGTCTGTAAAAGCCTTACATTCCTGGAAGTAATGTACTCCATTCCTTTGGCCACCTGGTAGGAAAAGCTG
Source organism: Neolamprologus brichardi (assembly GCF_056152115.1). Classification (NCBI taxonomy): domain Eukaryota; kingdom Metazoa; phylum Chordata; class Actinopteri; order Cichliformes; family Cichlidae; genus Neolamprologus; species Neolamprologus brichardi. The sequence goes on from NC_142109.1 coordinate 20,218,278, forward strand.
AGGAGATCTTCAGCATCCAAGGACAGCTCATCTATGTCATCTGGGCACACAATGCACTTCAGTTATATGCGAGAATTCCAGTTTTGATTCATTTGTAGGGAATTTTCATCCTTTGTGGAGGCATGCTATTGGTTATGCAGTGTATTGTAATTAGAAATGTAAAGAGAGAGCGACGTTGTACCTGACTCAGAGGACCTTTCTTTCTCAGAGGGACGCATGGGCATATATCCTGCACCAGTAGCCTCACTGCCAAAGAAATACACACAGATACACACACGTAAGTAGACAAACTAGCCACTTTCAGCTGTCATCGCCATGAAGCATTCCTGCACATACGCACCTTGTGGACTCTGTTGGGTTCGAGACATTGTGGTAGTAACCATCCCCAGCTCTGGAGTTTAGGAAGGACTCTCTTTTCCTTCTGAGGAAGTTGAGGAGGTCCCCATAGCAACAGTACTCTGTGATTACCAAAATTGGTCCTGGCAGAATACAGGGACAAAAACCAAAACAATACAAAGACAACAACCATCAGTCACTGATTTTTAAACCATGACAGCACAATGAAAATGAGAAGAAACGGCAGGCAGTTCTGACACAGTGATGAGGCTTGACAACAAGGGTGTTTAAAAGTTGATCATGCTTAAACAGAGGAAACAATGTCACTATTCCCCGTTTCTCTCACAACAAGTGCTTATGCATACATCTGTGGAAAAAAACCCCAAACTAAATTATAATCAATACTGAGGTCTAGACAGCTAAATAATATTGAACACACACACAGCAGATTTGTGGCAAGGTAAAATGAATCACGTCTTCATATCGAAGGCAGATGCGGGCTGTTCAGTGACTGATAATGGCCGAGTACAGCAGTGAGTCACCACATGAGGATATGGCAAATGTGTCTCCCAGACAATATTCATAATCATAAATCATGACAGACAACATTAAAACAAGAGTGCAGATGCGTAAGGTTTATGTGTCCCCGACAAAGGTGCCCAATACGACAAAACCAATCCAAAAATATCTCGCATGCAAATCTGATTCTGAGTGAACTAAATGTGCTTGTAGTGACTCCTCTCACCTCTGACGGTGCAGGCTCCCAGCAGGTTAACGATGTTAACGTGGTTTCCAAGGTAAATGAGAACCTTCAGCTCAGACATCAGCGCCTCCTTCTCCGTGGAGTGAGCGTTGGCTGAGATGACATCATCACAACATTAAAGTGGAAGACGTATAAGCACGAAATCAAAGGCCGTAAAGTGAAAGTATTCCTTTGTGACTGGCGTATTCTCATATTTAAAAGCCTAATGGCAATCAGAAATACAGAAGAAACAGTACCAGTAGTGACACTAGTGGCGGTGTAACAGCTATTTGGTTTTCAGCCCAGTGTTTTCCAATCTAACATAAATGTGGGGGATTAAAAGAATTGTAAAAACAACTTCGTATTCATCTCTACTCTGAAACTTGTTTATGTTGTTGTTATTGTTTGAGTGTTTGTTTTTTTCAAGTCAGAATATTTGGACAATTGGTTGGAGTGCTAAGTTATCAGCTAACCCAAGCAAGCTCTGTCAGCAAGCAGGACCCATAGACTGTAGGGGTGAGTAGCTCGGACACACATGCCTCCTAATTAGTGTGGAGTAAAAACAGAGCCACAGTCTTCTTATACAAGCTGTACCAAACAGCAAGCTGTAATATTTGTCATGTAATTCCTTTAAAATGCTCCAAAAGACCAAAAATGAGAGATCTAGTTTACTGATTTTAATTAGCAAAGGTTAGGACAAGCAGGCAGCTTCCATATAACTAACTTTACTTCTTGCAAGTATCAAAATGAGTTATTAAAAATAAAAAACAAAAAGCCCCACTGTATTCAGTAACACAGAGTCTGTGTGCACTGACTTGCTTTCGGAGCCACTTAAGGAACTGCAATTTCTGTCACTTCCAGGTTAGATTTATTTTTCATCATTTTTCATTCAATTTTAAACATGGGATTGCAGTCAAACACTTCTTTGAATTTTGGTGTTTTCACTCTTTAAGTACAGTACTGAGTACTTTGTACCACTTTATATAATATTGTTACAACACAGAGACAGTGATGGGGAAAATATAGACTTACGTTTCAGCATCTTAACAGCGACGGTTGTCACAGCGTCTGCAGAACACAATCCGTATGCCGTGGCCCTCACTACCTTTCCAAACGCCCCAGAGCCCAGGGTCTTACCTTCAAATAAACACAAAAAACAAACTTTAACATTTCATTCGTGCTCTAAAAATGATAACAGTCGCTGTACATTTGCACTCTTACACATACTGTCCTACCAAAGCGCAGTTTCTGCCTGGGGAACTCCCATTTGGAGTCATATGGCAGCTGGGTGGGGTCAATATATATATGATTGTTTCCATGGATAGTCTCGATGACCTTCCACTGAATCTGGAACTTTGGTTTCTGTTAAAGTTTGGAGGGGAGAGAAAAAGTGACGTCAGATCAGCTTCAGCTTGTTTGTTGTGTTCGACTGTATAGCTCATATTCTTTTACAAAGATGCACTTTAGTTGTCAGCCCGAGTCTAGACTTTCCCCCTGACGATCCCACTGCAGATGCGTGAGCTACTTCTCAAGGAGTCTGACTCATCTGAGAGCAATAAGCGCAGCATGCTCAGGGGGGCAAATTAATGGCTGGAGGCGTGATCGCAGTGTCAAAAATCCTTTAACTACAGCATGTCTGCACTTTAAATGGTTGACTGATTCAACTGAAATTCATTAGGACACATTCATGTTAATTAAAAGAACTTACCGTCACTCTTGCGTGCAAAACATCACTGCCAAATGCAGAACGAAAGAAAGATGCTTCTAACTTTAACGTACTCTAAACACGATGGAGGCATGAGTCATTAGTAAATGAGAATGGGCCCTTTGCCAGAAACCTCCGAAGCCATTTACTTTCCTGGGATGCAAAGTGTATGTCAATGCTGCTTGATGATCCTGATTTGAGATTGATGTTTATAAGCTTTGAAACTGATTCATGGGTTTGAAAGGGGCTGATGGCCAAAGAGTTTTGTGATTTACGTCAAATCTGTGACCCTACTTAAACCCGGGCTTAAAATCACAATAATCATAAGGCATGCACAGTTTATTTCCTTTTTCTTTACCTGCAAGTACTTATAAAGCAGCACCACTAACACGAGGCTGAGTAAGACCCCAGTAGCCACCATGCCGGTTAGAAGAGGCGTGAAGAGTTTATGGGGGACCACACGCTCTGAGAATGAACACCAACAAACCCAGAGTGAGCATTGAAGTAGGCAAGTGTTGGTACACACACACACACACACACACACACACACACACACACACACACACACACACACACACACACACACACACACACACACATATGGAGTGACATCCTCTACCGTTAAAACAGACAGCTGCAGCAGTGGTGTTTGTTTGTGTGACAAGGATTAGTGAGTCTGCGCCATATAATCCCAGCTTGCATAGTCAGCATACACTAATCTCATTCAATCTGTACCCAGTAACCACACACCTGGCCTGTGCAGACAAAGGGTCAATGGGTTGTGTGTGTCTGTTTGAATTCTTGCACAACAAATTTGTGGCGCGCTATATAAGACAAATCCCCACCACGCAGACACTGACACTTCACCTGTGTTACTCTCCTTGCAGCTCTATTTGTGGTCCGCACAGTGTCTTACCACTGATGGAGAACAGGGTGTAGGCCTCTGCCTCCTCTGTAGAAGCGACACACTCCAGGGTGTGGTACTGAGTGAACTCTTTGCTGACATTCAGTCGGCTTTCCACTTGACTCCTACCAAAGGTTGACTCTGAAAGGACAGTGACCTCTGAGGTCTCCCACTGGGTGGCATTGGGCAATTGTGAGCACCTGTTGAGACATTAAGGTTGCTTACGATCACTCCGTGCAAGAGCAGGTTTCAGCCTTTACAAATCAATTTATTGATTCAGTGCCTTTGGATCCACTCCAGTAGGAGAGGTAGGAAAAATAAGACATGCTAAACTTACAGCTCCTTACTGTAAGTGCGTTAAAAGCTTTTCCATCAATTGCTAAATTGTCTAAAACAAATTTAAAAAGATGGAAAAATTAAAGCAATTTTAAGTCTAATAGCTGGGAAACTAGAGCACAGTTCTGCATCTGAGTTACAGATGAAGCAGCCAACAAACACATCAGAGGTGGTGTCGCTGATGTAGATCACCCAGTGGAAACCTGGTGCTGTTTCTGCAGCTCCTTCTAGCAATCGTCTCCATTACTTCTGTTCTAATAGAATAAAATGACCCTTTCTGTTCATATGATCCTAAAACCTAGCCATTTATATTTGTAGCCAATTGTTGTGGTTTTCTTTTTCTTTTTTTTTTTTACATATACATATCTTCATGTGGACCTTTAATACAGCTGCTTCTCGTCAGTGGGGCCAAATCACTATTTGTATCTTAGTCGCTAACCTGAGAACGGAAATATGTGAAATATAGTGTGTATATGGTTTGTTAGGATAGGAAAAGCTTTAAAACATTTATTAAAAGGCATAAAGTTTTAGTGCTTAATAAAGCATAATGTACTTGAAGGCTTGGTTAGATATTTACTTAATAATATGTTACTAATAAATCAAATTTCAAAGGCAAACTGATTTCCTGTTTCATGATCATTTTTTCAGAATTATGATTTTAATGTCATTGGGCCTAATCCTCTTCTGTAAGATCTTAATATAAGCTGTGTTTTCGGGATACCTTGTGCGCGGCAGCTCACAGAAGTACCAGCTGATCTTAGGGACGGGGTATCCTGCAGCAATGCACCGCACTTGTCCATCAACAGGCCCTTCCTGAGCTGTAATGACAGGCTTACCTTATGGAGAAAAAAGAAAGTCGTATATGAAGCATACAGCACATGTACAAAGCATCTCCTGTTGACTCCCAGTATACTGGCTACCTGTGGTATTACTACAGAAAAGTACCAGCTGATCAAAATGAGGTTTCCTTTAACTAAAATCAATGACGGCAAAAAGTTTGTAAAACTCTGATTTATCTAGCTACTCTTCTGTACAGATTGTTATTTCAGCTTTCAGCTACTAACTGTGTTCTAAATATACAACCCAAAGGAACAAATGTGAGAGCTACTTACTGTTGACATACACATGAAACGAGTGATCGACAGATGCGTCTTTGTGACTGGCTGAGAAGTTGTAGATCCCGCCCTCGGAGCCAAGAACCCTCACTAGTCTCAGCTTGCTGCTGTATCTGATAGAACAAGTGTATTTGTAAAATCCTTTAACCCACAGTGACATACTAGCGTACTGGTTACTTGAAGTACTCACTTTTAACTAACTGTACCTGTATTTGTTTCGGTGGAGAGTGATGACGTGCTCTGTGGTGTTGTGGAGAATCTTCCCATTGTAAGACCAGGACATGAAGCTTGGTGCAGGATAGGCATCGAATTCAACTTTTAGGCTCAGGCTCTCTCCCTCTTTAACCTCTTCCTGGACTGGACTTTGACTTACTAACATTTTAATGAACCCCTGATCTGAAGAGCAGAAATGTGTAAGTTTAATATGTTTTATGAACAAAAGGTTGATAACATGACACCTCTATGTAGACCTCTTATTCTGCACACACCCAGGTATGTGTGGTCTCAGAAATAACTATAACATTACTGGGGCAACTTTAAACGATTGAAAATATATTTTTGAGTATAAATACAAAGCCCCCAATTCTTACCGTAAACTTTGAGCTCCATCGCTTCGTCACTGCGGCCTCTTTCGTTGTGAGCATGGCAACGGTAAGTCCCTGAGTCTGACTGGTTAACAGCTGGGATCAAGAGTGAGGTTGAACGCTCGTAACCCAAACCCCCGGACAGGATGTGTGAGGTTTGTGTTTCAAAAGGATGCTGCAAAGTGTCAAAGAGGAGGCAAAGAGGCATGCTTTACAGGTGTAACATGACACAGATCTGTTGTTTTCTACATAATCCAGCAACTGTAGTCTTACTGTAACACACAAAGTCTGGCTGTCAGCACCTCCTCCCTATGATCAAAAGTTGAGCGACTAAGCTCAGTACACAGTGACGTCTTAGCCTTCTTAAGTTTCTTATCTAGATCAGATGTTATGACATCACCTACCAAGGAGTTAAAATGACCTATTTGTAACATTTATGCACCTGCAACACTTCAAATAATAGTATCATTTTAATTTAATGACAGTTGCATCTCATTTATATCCACAAAGGCTCAATTTTGCATTTAGCACATCATGATGCCATCATGTTGCCTAGCAACCACCTAACAATGGGTTAAAATCACAGATCAAACAATACTGTAGCAGTGGCACGTACTAGTATATAAAATGTCTATACTGGTAACTAACAAATTGTAAGTAACAACCATAAGTGTGGAATTTGTGTCAAATATGAATAAAAAGCACAATGTAACTATTTGCTATTCACAAGCTGCCACCCCAGCCCCCCCTCTGGACACTCCTCTGCACGTCAAAGGTCAAACCTCCAGCAACACTTGCAGTATGAAGAACAACTTTGTTACTTCAGCCTATACCCTTTGTCAGTGATGACGGGAACAGGCTGCTGAAATGTGCTGGCAGAACCAGAAAGTTGCTCTTCATGCTTCAAATGTTGCGGGACCATCAGCCTCTTCACATGTTTGCTCTTCACCGTGCACCTTGAAAGTAGGCGAAGTTACGACCTGTTTCCAAAACTTTTACAAATTTCTCTCCTTTTTTTGTCTTTTTTTCAAACTTATATTAAAATATTGGGTATAATTCTTCATAGAAAATATAGTTCTGCTTTTTGTTTACATGTTAAGCAGCATCACAAATCTTTTGGAAACATGTTTCTTGAATGAAAAGTCTCTAAAGCATTACTTGGGATATGAGCTCACTTTTCTCCACGTTAGCTTTGTGCAAAATGAAATCATTTCTAAAGGACGTTGCAAACTGTTTGACAAGTAGGCAGCCAAACATCCCTGACAAAGAACTGCAAATAAATCCCTGAATCATTCTCACCGCTGTTGACGGGAAGTCCCACTTGAGAATGACGTCTGCGTTGACATTGGAGGAGCTGCAGGTAAGCTCGAACTGCTCTCCTGTCCTCAAGATGACTTTGTCTTTCTGGGACAGCGTGATCACTGGGCGTAACTCTGGCACTAAATCAAGGGATTCAAAAAGCAACTGTATCAAACTGCTGTATTTGTGAGTTCATCTAAACACGCATTATATCATTTTTTCACCTGTGCATTGTCACACAGACACTTCTAACGGCACGATATATGTGAGCCTGAAATCATTCTGCTGCACTGCAATAACTCTGGACTGGTATGATCTGAAATCATGAATCCCAAACGGCGGCTTTTCATCTGACCTGAAACAAAAAATGTGGTGGTTTTGTGCTCAAATGTAATAAAGATAAGTAAATTGCTTATTTAAACGCCATAATAAAATACCCTATTGCGGTTTGTACTGTGCAGCTTTATACTGACGTGAGCAGCATGTCCAAATGCAGACACTTGTCCCCATGTAGGCAGGACGATTAATTTCCAGCATTAAATGCCTGCAGACGCCGCTTCGGTTGCTGTGTTTGTGCTGGCCTAATTCTATTTAACCCAAACACAGCCTTACAGAGCTTTGTTCACTGGGGGAATCAAATCCCTCGGCTCCTCCCTTCCTCAACGTACTTCTCTCTTTCTCCCTCTTCCCATCATTCAAAAGGACACCATGCCTTACTGCCCCTCAGCTGGTCCGCATAAAGAGTGCTGATGTAATGCAGAGGACAGAAGCACAAACTTAAATTATATCTATGATCGATTTTATTTTATTAAGATGCACGTAGCTTGTAAAAATGTAATATCTCTTTGTGGCTAAAAAAGAAAGTGAACAGAAGGCTTTTGGACTGTCTATTATTAGCCATGCTAGCTGCTCTGCATTTGCCAGTGTTGGTCCGCTATCATGTTCCAGTCTTAACCAAGACTGGATGGATTTCCCATAGGATGAATGCTTATTGCATCTGTTCATGCTTTGGCTTTTTACGATGCTACAATTTCGCTTATTGGTGATATTGAGCAAAATGTCAATATCTGCCAAAGTCTAGGCAGCTATGAATTTCATAAATTAAAATCCTTCAGTTTGCATCAAACCAAATTCCTGCAGAACTAATGACATGCCATTATGCTTTTAGAGGCATCAGTGAAAGCAAATGCTGTGGTTTTAACTTCCAATTACTAATTACGGGTAAAGTATGGACGTTTTTCCACTTCACCATCGCCTGCTAGTGACTTTGCAGTTTTCCCTTTTCCTAATTCAAACAGTTCCTCTAAAGATGCTTCTGTGCTCTCAGCAGCTGCTCGTAGATGGATGTTTTTGTATTTCAGGCATGAAGAGAAATATGAATGTGGCAGTAAACCCATTGTTTTCTTTCTCCACATTTAGCTTCATTAACACCCATGAAACGACTTAAACATGGTGTTCATTTAGTCACGCTGCAAAAGTCAAGCTCCGTTCACAATCCGGATAGATTAGGTGATAACAACAACATCTGAGTGCCAGCCCACATCAGCTGATGGCTCAGCTGATACTCTTCCATACATCAGGAAGCTGCTGGACATCTTCCAGCTGCTTTGAATCCCACTTCCTTCCTCAGTCCTCTTGTTCAAGCTGTGTCTGACTTAATTAGGCTCCTGCCTGTTGTCACTGATGCCCTGCTCTGTTCTGTAACAAGACCTTATATTTTCTATATATGCACACTGAAGGGGATATATCACCAGTAATTAATTACTCAAAAGTGACTAATCTCTCATTAACATGAATGGTAATTTCAGGAAACACGAATAATACATATCGCTTTTTGACTTTTACTTACCGAGTCGTACTTCCAGATTGTATTTACTTGACATCACTTTGACTCCGTGAAGAAGTCCCACACATACGTAGCAGCCATCGTATTCCTTCTGAATGTTGTTGATGGTGATGCCTTCCTGAAGGTCACTCTTATATCTCATACCAGAGGGCAGAGGTCGTCCATCACAGGTCTCCAAACCCAGGTGGGTGACCTCAGGGTCAGTAACAAGGCAGGGAATGGTGCAGCTATCGCCTTCTCGCACCAGTTTGATGTTTATCATGATGTGCAGGAAAGCATTGTAGGGGTCTAGGGAAATGACAGACAGGTAAAGATTTGGATTAATGTTGTGAAGACAAACATCCAAATGTCCCCCCATCCCCCGTTACCTTTCACGTATACGTAGATAGAGCTCTGTTCCAGTGTGATGTTATTCACACATATATAGCGACCCATGTGGTTAAGCTGGGCGGCTGATAGCCTGACGAAAGCCACGTTGCCCTCCTGCACCTCTCCATCCAGCTTGCGAGACTTGTCCCTGTACCACCTTAACCTGGGCGGGGCGCCAGACGTTGTGGAATTGTCATAGCAGCGCAGCTCTAGCTTCCCCTTCTTGGGAACTACGATGTGAGGCCCACCGGGGGAGATGAGTGGCTCTGACCACACTGGTAGAGAAGAAGAACATTAAGGATGATGGATGGTGGACCTGTAGCTAATTTTGAATGGGTTCAGCTTGGATAAAAATCCACACCAGAAGGGAAAGAAATGCTGCTGCTTTCAGGTGGATTAATATACATTATGTAATTAAATACAACCTCTGAAAAAAAAAAACCCCAGTGAAGACATAGCGGAGATGTTGTTCTTAATCGAAACATTTTTTCAACATATAGCCCCAATTAAAACTGCTTTCATTGCTTTTGGTACAGATTCAGCAAGGCGCTGGAAGAGTTCCACAGAGATTCTGGTCCATGTTGAAATGATAGCATCACAGATTTGTCAGCTACACATGCATGGTATAAATTTGCTGTTCCACCAAATCCCAAAGGTGCTCTACTGGATTGCTATCTGGTGACTATGAAGGCCATTTAAGTACAGTGAACAGTTTGAGATTGCTTTAGCTTTATAGGAGCAGCAATTAGAAGACGGGTGCACTGCTGTCATAACTATGAATACAAGGCGGGATGGATGTATGCATTCATGCTGTTTTATGTAAAATTCTGATCCTGAAATCTGAATTTTGCTGCAGAAATGTATACTGATCGGACCCAACAACATTTTACCAATCTTCTAATGTCAAGTTTAATTAGCCTGTGGATTGTAGCCACAGTTTCCTGTTCTTAGCTGACAGCAATGGCACCCGGCATGGTCTTCTGCTGTAGTCCCTCTGCTTCAAGGTTTAATATCTTATGCAATCGGAGATGATCTTCTGCATACAAGAGTTCTAACAAACAGTTATGTGACTTACTGTTCCCTTAGCTCAAAGCAGTCTGGCCATTCTCATCTGACCTCTGGCCTCAACAAGGCATTCGCAGAGAAAATTCCAGTAGATCAGCAGTTTCTGAAACACTCAGACCAGACCGTCTGGCACCAACAACCACGCCAGGTCCAAATCACTTACACCGCTGTCCTTCCCCATTCTCATACTCTGTTTTAAATTAAGTAGATTGTCTCAATCGCTGCTACACGCCAAAATGCAGTGAGCTGCTGCCAAGTGATTACTTAATTAGGTATCTGCATTAACAAGCAGGTGAACAGGTGTACAGATTAAAGCTGATGTAGATTTTTTTTTTTCCTGATTATTCCATTCGTAGCTTGGTTTCTAAAGGGTCAGAAAATTGTGAAAATCCTGAAGTACATGTTGTAACAAAAAACAGCATTTTCTGTTTGTTGTGTTAGCAGACTGCCACTCCAGAGATCTAAAAATACTACCACATGAGACTAAAAAGCAAACAATTCCTCATAGCTGAAATGCTGTAAGAAAGCAGCACAGTATCCTGGCTTCACTAGGACTGAAAATATCAAAATAATTGCTGTTATTTTTCTGTTGATTGATCGTTTAAGATCAGAGTGCCCAGTGTGGTGGTTAAACAGGATGGCATGATTGACAGAGACTCCCTGAAGAGAGAGTGCTAGCTAACCACGACAGCTCAATTGGAGAATCAATAATTATGAGTTATACAGCCGCTGAGTAATCATGCATCAAGGTCCCTAAACCTATTCCCTTAAGATGAGTAAACCCAGCTGACATTTTAGTTTAAGCTCCACCAGTCTTCCCCCCACTTTCTTTCTCTCCTCCCCCCTTAGATTTGCACATGATAAGAGCCATTTCAAAAACAGGATTTTCATGTGACTGTTGTGCCTCCAGGCTCAAGCAGAGCTCAGAAAGCAAAAAGGAGAAGGATGTGAATCCCCCCCCCCTCCCTTCCAAAATATCCACATCTGTGTTTGCGCAGGGTGTGAGGGCATGTTTTTAATGCTGCATCTCTCAGAATATGAGTTTGGCAACCAGTGATTTGAACTATTTGAACAAGCGAACGGTTTCAGTATTAAAAAAACAAAAAACAAAACAAAACCCGAGGCAGTTATGTGACTAAACACAAAGCCTTGATCCTAACATCCAGAGCTGTTAGATGTCAAGATGCTGCGGGTGCTTTGTGGTAGAAGATGCGTATCTTTTTTTTCCCCTTCTTCTTCTTCTCTTTCTTCTTCTTTGTTTCTTTTGCTGTTCTGGTAGGATGCTCAACCTTATCCTCTTCGTTTGGGTAGAATAAATAATTAATTCTCTTCCAACAACACACTCAGGCACACACAGGGACACACAAACACACACGCACACTTGTTGCCCGCCAAAGGTATTTCCAGCGCACCACTAAACAGTTATGCACACAAATGATTTGTAGACTTAAGCTGGCGGGTTGGCAAGAGCTTTACATTTACCTTTAGCAGTTAATGACTGACTTGAAACAGTCCGGAAAAACAGTAAACGGAGAGGAGGTTGCGCTAAACATGCGCAAAGATACACGCTGTTTTTCCTCGGCTGTTTACGTCTATACTCTAAAGTAAAGTCAAAGAAAAAGATTCTTTAATGGTGACAGCAGCACATGTCGCACAGGTGGGAGACGGAATAAGACCCGAAGAAACACTGACTCTAAAATAATGCACGAAAAAAGTACAGAAATAAATAATTTGAATGATTACCATAGGGTGAAAAGCATTAAGGATGCCGTCATAGAAATTCCACCACTATAACAGCAATAAAACGTAAGCATATCTGAAACTACCTACTCAAAGAGTTGGGAGAAAAAAAAAACACAACAAAGCAATAAAGTCAACACTGAGAAAAAACGATATCCACACGCCGCGCTGAAATAACATCGCAAGTGGTTTTCTTACCGGTTAGTGGCAGCAAAATAAAATACGAGGCACAAAGAGCCCAGCGGAACCTCATTGTCGGGTGATTTTCAAGTCTTTCACTCTACTCCATGCGTTTCAAGCGCAGACAAAACCATCCTGTGTCTAAAACAACGAGACCTCGTCCAGCGTGATAACGCGGCACAGGTTCCTCCAACGTAATGAGCGCACGGACACAACGATCCAGCAGCCTGGCTCCCCCTGATGGATTTCATCGGAGCTTAAAGACACAGTGCAGCGCCTCTCTCCCTCCCTCCTGCTCTGGATCATTGCCACTCCTTTCTGTCCCGCATTGGTTGGAGTCTGGCCAAGGTGATGAGTCTGTTATTACTGGAAAAAAAAACATAAAAATCATCTTCACTCAGTCGTTTGGAAGAATAAGTAAATTTTCCATCAATAAAAGTCCTGGTGGCGCAGGGATACAGAGGATCAACTGTTCTGTTAAGTAACATGATTCTTTTTTTATATTACAGACATTGTAATAAAGTATTATTATGGCGGCAGCCTGTCCTCACACTTCGACTGGGCCAGCGTGTCCTGTTGTGATGACAGCTCTCGCTTGGCAGGAGTTTCCCCGCAGGAGCTCTTTCAGTTTGTGATGCACTTCATAGTGTCACATTTCCCAACTCTAATCAGCATTATGGCGGTTTCACTTTTCCCAGATTTAATCAACTCTATAGCCCAGAAAGAGCCAATAAACGCTCTTAATTTGGCAATGTGCAAGGTCAGGCAAACGTTTTTAACCAGAATATGATGGAGGTTGACATGGTCACTTTTCCACATTAGATCTTTAGATGCCAGTAGGAACACAGACACAGGTCTGAGTTAATGGGCGCTGTAATTATACACGCTGTTTACCACCAACATCATTAGAAATAGGAACTGATCTTTTAATGCTCGAGAACAGCAGGAATGATTACAGCAAGCATGAATTGCTTGAAGGCTCGTGTGGTCTCCTGACTATTCTAACACAGATTTATAAAATGTGACCTTATTCTTAGAAAATCTCTTTAGGTTTGTAGACATCATCAAGTGCATTGACTTCGTTATTTTATAATCTGAGATTTGCACGATGCACCTTAAAATGTGCATTTCTTGTGCAGAAGAAGTCTTACTGACAGATGTTCAAGTTATGGTCGTGGGTTTGGATTTTGGTGCAGTTTCTGCTCCTGTTTTTACTCCCCGTTAAGCCTTGCTTCTAGTCGCTTCCTCTCTTACTTTCTCTGTGCGCCTTTTGTAGTTTTGCTGCCTATCTTTGTCTTTTCCCCCACTTTCAAGCACAATTTTTGAGTTTTATTGCTTCCACCAGAACAGTTTGTTCTCTGTGTTTTTTTTTTTGTTGTTGTTGTTGTTGTTGTTGTTTTTTTTTGGGGGGGGGGGGGGGGGGGGGATTTGAGCTTTTCCTGGAATCGTGTGGTCTTGAGTTTCATTTTAAAAAACAATGTGTAAACACAAACCCCCTAAACCCCCAAAGCATCATCTAAAACAGTGAAAGTCCTGGAAATCTTGCTCCTTTTATACTCTCACATCTGGACATTAATTGTATCTAAGCTCATCAGAAATAAATGTGAGTTTTTTGCTAGAACAAAGCCTAAAAGGCTAAACGAGGCTCATTTTATTCAATGGTATCACAAAACATTTAGCAGGGAATGCTGAAAAGAAATTTGCACTTCTAATTTGTTTTTAGGGCCTCCTGGTGGCTGAGAGACCATAAATAGGTGTTTAATTTGTTTTATGCCTTTCGGCTAGCTCTGCGTGTTTAAGTGTGTGTGGTTATGTGTTGGTTTCACGTGCCTCTTAAATCAATAGATAGATACTTTATTGATCCCACAAGGGAAATTATTGAATGTTATGTTTTTTTCTGTACGTGTGCGTGTTTCCTGGTGCTCAAGAATAATATTTGAGAAGACACTGGGATTGTTTGTGTTAAATTCTTATACACATGATTATCTCTAACCTCACTGCATCTCCCTGCAGCTATTTGTGCCTTTTATAGAACATGATGGCGGGATGAGGCTAAACAAACTGGAACAGAGGCATAACATTGCTTTTTATAGACTTTTTAAAGAAATGATTTATCTGTTTGTGCTATATGTTTCTGGAAAATGCGACTAGTGATGGTGGTATCAGTTGAATATCATTAAGGCAGAAAAATCACTACAGGGCAAATCCATTTGGTTGCGCAGCCTTTCCTGACATGTATGAAGAAGGGCCAGAGCAGAAGACCAGCAGCAGTCATACATTTGTTGTGTCAGATGGGGTTAGGGGGTAGTTCAAATCTGGGACGATGAATGATCAGTCTGAGACCTGCAGCCTGTGGGGAGTGGGGATGGAGTGGGAGAATGGGAATGGGCAGTAGACCAGCAGCAGTCGGAAATGGATGCATTTGGTTATCTATATCTATAGTCCTGCTAATTCTAGGCTCTGTTAGAAGCTAAGCTATCCAACTGTCGGCTGGAACTTTTGATTCATTGACTAGAAACTGGAAACTGAAATCCCCTGAAATGCTGACAAAACCTTTGTTTTCGAGACGACTCCATCCAGCTGGCAGTGACGACCTTCGGTTGAATGTTCTCCACCTGTGGACAAACACAAACCTCAAGGTGCCGGTGTACAATCCACCTGTTCACCTGCCCATAGTCCAGCTGCTCATGTGCTCTGTGAAGATGTCACTGTGTGCGTCCATCAGGATCATCCATATGTCTACTATCCACTGTGTTCACATGTTATTTGAGCAGTTTATATGCCTTTCCCTATTTCATTATTCATTATTGAGGTGAGCATCTATAGCAGATCTGGGCTGACTCACTGTGACTTGGCGTGTATGTGTGTGTGTGTTGTGAGTGTGTATAGCCCTACAGCATGACTCACTCACTGCTTTTAGACAGATGAGGACAGCGGTCTCATTGAGGGCAGCCCAGGTTTTATACAAGAAAAATAGCCACTTAGATTAGATTACGTGATACATTCTTCTCTCTCCTCCTTCTTTCTCTTTCACCTTTCCCCCTGCCTCTCTCTCGCTCTCTCTCTCTTCTCTCTCTCTCTCTCTCTCTCTCTCTCTCTCTCACACACACACACACACACACACACACACACACACACACACACACGTTCAGCTATCTTTGTGAGGACCTTCACTGACATAATGCTTTCCCTAGCCCCTTACCCTAATCATTAAAAATGAATGCCTAACCCTAACCCTTACCCTAAACCTAACCATAACCTAATTGTAACCCTGACACTAAAACCACATTTTGAGCCTCAAAAATGCCTTTCAAAACGCCTTCAAATTTGTGAGGACCGGGTTGTGTGTCCTCACAAGTGACTGCTGGTTCTCACAAGTATTGTAGAATGCAGATTTCGGTCCTCACAAAGATAGCTAGACGGGAACACACACACACACAGTTGTATTTTCATATTCTTGTGGGGACATCTAGCTGATGTAATAATTTCCCCAGCTGCTTATCCTAACCTTAACCATCAAAAATGAATGTGCTTAAACTTAACCGTAAACTAATTGTAACCCTGACACTAAAACCACATTTTGAGTCTCAAAAATGCCTTCAAACTCATGGGGATGGGCATTTTGTCCCCATAAGGGCTGCTGGTCCCCACAAGTATAGTAAACTTCCAATTTTTGGTCCCCACAAAGATATGTAAACATGGCACACACACACATACAAATAGACACACAAACATACACCTTCGCCCAAACTCAATCACCTACAAATGGAGCTATCTTCACGCACTCAGGCAGGTGTCTATGTACACCTTTGCCTGTTGGCACAAACAGGCAAACAGGCACACACACACACACACACACACACACACACACACACACACACACACACACACACACACACACACACACACACACACACACGCAGACATTTAAGCCCAAAGAATACCTCATCATTTCTCCTTCTGATGATGGACTAAAAGCTCAGTATAATCTTTTTTTCCAATGCAATCCAACACTGTTCTCTGTCTGCTGACTGGGCATTATAAACCTGATATCTGTGTCCATTTTGTTTTTACCTCCTCTGTGTGGTTGTTAAGTGTCCATCCATGGTTCAATTGTGGTGTTTTGTATATCAATTATGACCACTGAACAGATCAGACAAAAAGCTAAGTAAAAAAATAATCAAAAAGACACATTTATAAGTATTTAAAAAACACTTTTAAGAAGAAAACACTGTCTTAGATTTATTTTCATATAACTGATTGGATATACTGATGTATTTTACAGTTTAGATGATTTTCCTTGGTTATGACATTGAGTAAACACTATAACTTTGAATAGGTAGCATCATGTTTTTAAAAAAGTATTTTGGTGGTGAATTAAGCCTTTGTTAAACTTTGTCCATCTAAATAAGTTTTGTCGTCAGAGGATGTTCACGAGGATGTTTGTTTACCCTGAATTTTATGGTCACCATATATTTGTCTGCACAGCCACTGCACTAAAATTACACATGAGTTCTCCAAGCAAAGAGTAGCACAAGGCCAGGATTATACTCGTTTTTATTTTACTGCTTTCTAGTTCACATGGCTACAGCTTGGAGGAAGCATGCTCAGTGGGTGCCCTTGTAGTTAAGTGGCTGCCTAAAGAAATGTGCACTGAAACACTCGTGGACCCTTTGTACTCACTGAGACAGAAAACATGCTGCTGGGGTAATGTGAAGAACCACTTGTCCTTGGTGTGTGCAGCTGTCAGAGAGCATCTCTGCACAGCAGTACAACCCTTAAATCCTTGAATGCAATTGATATCATAGCCATATCTGTTGTGTGTGTGGAAAAATAGGAGAGGTTGTGTATTGGTCTGGGCTATATACAAAGTCAGTCACTCCCAATTTAATTAATGTTTGAATTTTTAGTCTGTGCATTTGTTCATTATATAGTGACTAAAATCAAAGCAATCTTGCTGTATGCATTGTGGTGCTGTGGTTCAGGAGATAGAGGTAGGCATCTACCAATCAGAAAATTGGTGGTTTGATCCCTGGTTCCTCCTTGGCCTTGGACAAGATAGTGAACTCCAAAGTGCCCACAATGCATCCATTGCAGTGCAACTTTATGCTCTGTTTGTTAGAAAGCACTAATGAATGTGGCTTGTAGTAAAAAGCACTTTGACTGCTAAGTTTGAGTAGCAAAGTTCTGTATCATTCCATCAGTGCACAGTGCACTGGTGGACAACCGTACTCTGTCTCAAAGATAGATAATGACAACATTTTAAACAACAATTAGTGCCAAATATCTTTCAAATAAATACTGGAACAATCACTAGAACTGCAGCATAGACTTCTTAGTCTTGCCTCTCTGTGCAAAATGGGTTCAAAAACATAAACAACTGTAGGATACTGTTAGTCTGTGATTTGAACTGGGGGAACAAATTGTGGCAGGAACAGCCTGATGTTATATGAATCCCACTGTAACTTTACTGTATAAAGACCTAACATCTCCAAAATGTCAGGAGTAGTTAGTCATTACAACAAGTGTTTGTGAACTAAAAATCAAGAGCCCAGCGTGTGCTCCTGACGCAGGAAAAAGCAATTATGCAGGTGAGACCTACCTTGGCACTTGTGCAGGTGAAACCAAAGGGCAGATATGCTTCACCATATTTTCTAGTCTTTGGCTTAGAATGAAGTTGGTTTGGAAACATATTCAGCTACACTGTTACAAAAAACATCTTAAAAAAACAGTAATATTCCGGCAGCTGGGGCGCCAAAATACTACCGTAAAATAACAGAAAATAACTTCCTCATAAAAATACGGTTATTTCCAGTAATGACAATACAGTTTGTTGCGCTAATTTTACATGGGATCTTGCCTTTTCAAGTGATTTTAAACATTAAATTAGGAACATGTTAATGTGATTAAACAATGAAATTATCTATAAATAGAAAAAAAAAATCTTAAAAAAACTGTAATATTCCAGCAGCTGGGGCGCCAAAATGCTACCGTAAAATAACAGAAAATAACTTTCTCATGAAAATACAGTTATTATCAGTAATGAAAATAGAGTTTGTTGCGCTAATTTTACATGGGATTCTGCCTTTTCCAAGTGCTTTTAGACATTAAATTAGGAACATTTTAACGTGATCAAACAATGAAATTACCTATAACAAGGTCAATGAATGTGGCAATATCAATCATAATACGTAAATGTACAGAAATATACAGTTAACAGTTGGTTTAAATAATAATGGATTGCATGCCCTGGGACAGACTGACAGAGGCTGCCATATCGCACCATCGGCCCCTCTGGCCAGCACCAGTAGGTGAAGAGTCTTGACCACGGACACAATACGGAGAGTATCCGAGCCGGGGCTCGAATTGGCAACCTTCTGATCACAAGGCGAATTGCCAACTCTTGAGCCACGATCGCCCTAAATAGCAGTGATAATAATGCTTATGTGATGTAACACAAGCTTATAGGAATCATGTTATATACTTTTCCATATCATTACATTTGAATTCAACAGTTCAATCTTTCAATCATGATACATTTGTGAATGCATTTTAACAATCTAAATATGCATATGTACAGACAGATACATTTAATAATCATGAAAATTATGTTTTATTACATTACAGTGATTTAACGTTAATTTACATTTGAAATGTGAAATCACAGTCTATTTACATAACTTTAATGATATTCCAGAAGAACAGAACAAAACTGTAAAATACTTTTATATTAGGATTTTTTCCTACAGTGCTGCCATACCCGCGACCTTGTGGTTGTTAGTTCACATTCATTGGCCGATGCTTAGCGTCATGTTATTATGTGTCCCAACATCCAATGGCATGTCACATTGTTTTCATGGCCACACCCTCACCCCAGGTGCAGAGGCCTATTTCTGTTCAGGAATGTTGTGAATACTTTGAGATTTATATTAATTGCAATTCCTACCTCTACATTTATTTTTTAAAATATATAATTAGCACAGCGCGGCCGTGCAATGTTTTTTATGTTTTTTTTAGTTTTTATTCCTATTAATTATATTTTCACTTGTTACCTCTGAATTATTGAATCAGACCTAGATGACATGAAATTTTCAGCAAAATTATAATTCAAATACTCCTTTAGTTATTGATTATTCTCATTAATCTTCAATCATTTTATATATTTTTCCATAGTATTACATTTGGATTTAACAGATCATTCTCTTACATAACAGACAAATATTTGTGAAATTATGATACATTTCTGAATGTATTTTTACAATCTGAATATGCATATGTACAAAAAACATATTTAAAAAACAAGTAAATTGTGTTTTACTATATGTACGGTGATATTATGTTATTTTACCTTTGACATGTAAAATCACAGTCTACTTATGTACATTTCATATTCATATTCTAGAAAGACAGTACAAAACTGTAAAATATACAGTAAGATAATGTATATTAGTATATATATTAGTATATATAGTGTGTAGATACTTTGACATGACTATTTTTTGGAACAGTGTATGCTTCATCTCCTGCTTTGCATTTGTGTGCTAGTAGTGTCCAAGCAGTTTTTTTTCCCTTTTCATACCACGCCCCCCTGCAATGGCTCTGTGCCCCCCCAGGGGGTGGGCCCCACACTTTGGGGAGCTCTGTTGTAAGGTAAAAAGTGGTCCTGTAAGGTTTATACTACTGTATTTATGTGCCACAGTCTGGATGCATTGGATAAGTGTTATTTCTATGTCAGGATGCTTGATTAATTTTAGAATATTTTTGGTATGATTACGTATGTCGAGAATTATATTTGTATTTGGTGTGTTTGGGTCCTTGTTTATAAGCTGATGATAGCTTTTCGGGAGTGCAATTTCATATTTTATATATTACCATACTAGTATTTGCATTTTAATTGATTTGTAAATAAGCTGAAACCTACAATATAGAAAGATCACAGATCCCCCTATCAGCAAGCACTTTGGACTGAGTCAAGCTTTCTGTTTCCTTGTTTCTAGTGTTTGTGCTAAGTTAAGCTAACTGCCTGCTGTCCTGAGCTTCATATTTAACAGACACACATGAAACTGACAGAGATCTTTTCATCTTTTTCCAATAGATGAAAAACCCTAAAATGTCGAACTGTTGTTTGAAACAACAGCAGAGAAAACACAAGTTTTATATTCTGAATTTTCACATTAAAACAGTTTAAAACAATCTCAGATCTTTTATTTTGCAAGGCCTTAGCTTGAATGAAATGTCCGTAATTAAAGAACAGATGGATCTTTGTATTGCAAAACAAAGAAGGAGAAAATGCCATGTTAAGCTGGCATTGCATCATACTGTTGATATAACCATTTGTTTGATCCAAAGAGATGATGTGGATTGAAAATGTGCCAGGGTGCATATCAGGGGAAGCTAATATCAGCGTGTGTAATTACTGATAGCCCAACGATCGCCCTCTGCTTGGATAAACCCGATTAGGATCGACTAGGCTGTAAGCCTCTCTAATCCACCGTAAGGAGAGAGGGATGGATGCAGGGAGGGAGGAAACTCAGAGAGAGACAGGGTGGCACATAGGGTGAAGGGGAGAAAGGGAAATAAAGATAAACAAGGTGCAAGAGGATGAAAAGCAGACAGGAACAAGACAGAAAGAGAGAGAGGAGAGAAGGCAGAGGAATCGTCAGGGAAAAACAGGCGAAGAGAAGCTGCACAGTGTGTCAAAGCAGATCACTGCCCGCAGGAAAAACACAGGCAACAACACAGCAAACTGAACTCCCTCCAAACCGCTTTTATCTCCTTCCACTGTGGTTTTGACCTTTGCCATTGCATCCGAGAGTTCAACCACATTTTATTTTAAATCACGTTCCTGCTCTGTTTGCAAAATTTGTTTTTTTGTCTTTAATTTTCATTATATTCTGCAGATCTCTGTGCGTGGTTGTTGTATGCACAGACTGTAGGTAGAAGCTGAAATGCAAAGTGTCTAAGTGCTGACTCCTCCTCCTCTGGCTGCATAATAAAGTCCAGTTTGTAAGTTTATCGGGTCACAGGGGCAGCTACTTGCAGAAAAACACAGAGATCCATGCCCGGTTACAGAATAAGTTTGTAAGTCTGTAAGAAAAAAAGGCCCAGGTCTTTGATGGCACCTGTAAATGCTGAAGCAGGGTTTACCTTGAGAGTGGCAAGGTGAGAATTAAGTTGGTGGTATGTGATTAACACTGTCTATCAGCAAGATTACACAAAAACAACTAAGCTAAAGTTAATGAACTGATGGACAGGTGGGAATGGCAGAGGAGCAGACTGTTAGATCTGTATCATTTCTCTCAAGAAACAGGACCCTGGCACTGAACCTCGGGGAAGATGTGCTTTTCTAGTTTAAAAGCTGCTTTGTTGTCTTTTTGTCTCAAAAGATGCTTTGCGAGACTTTATCTAATTACGATCATCTCAGTTAAGTAAATTTGACTTGAAATAGCTCTTGAGTAAATGGAAGGGAAAAGAGAAAAGGGAGAAAAGAGCGTGAAAAGTAGGTGGGGGTATAAAGGAAACAAAGGGAGGGAATGTGATCAGAAAACACAGAGGAGTAACAGACTGGAAGAGAGACGCGTGAGAGGGAGAGAGAGTGAATGAAATAAATGCAATTTCCATGATCAGTTTAAGTTTGAGACCATTAGTCCCTGTACGTGTGTGTGTGTGTGTTTGTGTGGTGTGTGTGTGAATACACCGTAAACTTGGGGGAGCCACACAAAAGCCCACACATATGATGTGATACAGTAGATTCCCGTGATATGAACCCCTGTGTGGTTCTCACATACGGTATGGGGGGAAAAAATCAATATAATCACAACTATAGTGTTACCATCCCATTTTTCACTCTCCCTGTGAGAGAGCGCACGCACTACATAAAAATTAATTTCATTTCAGCCTCAGATAAACCAGTGAGTGTCAGAACTCAGGCCACGCCTCTGTGTAATTTCCACTGTAAAAACTGAGGGAGAGTGAGAGAATCCACAGATTTCCTTGTCCTTTACTGACAAAGCTAAAGTGGCTCCACTTAACTGGTCAGAGGCCATAAATGCATTAAGAGTTTTCTTTGCATTAGCAGGCAACTTCTTGTGCAAACAACCACAACAGCAATCATGAGAAGTCATTTTGCTGCTGATGAGTCTGCAGCTGCTTCTTGAGGTTATAAACTTATAAAAGCTCTTTGAGAGAGGCAAAGTTTAAGTCTTTATTCCTTTTCTAAGGCAGGAGCTGATGTGGAGGTATGTTTCCAGTGACATTTGTTTGTCGGCAAGATTACACGAAAACCACCCAGCCGAACTTCATGAAACCTGGTGGAGAAGTGGATAGCGACCAGAGAAATCCATCCATCCATTCGCTTCCGCTTCTCCTTTTCAGGGTCGCGGGGGGCGCTGAAGCCTATCCCAGCTGTCATAGGGCGAGAGGCGGGGTACACCCTGGACAGGTCGCCAGTCTGTCGCAGGGCCAACACACAGGGACAGACAACCATTCACGCTCACATTCACTCCTAATGGCAATTTGGATTTTCCAATTAACCTATCCCCACAAGCTGCATGTCTTTGGACGGTGGGAGGAAGCCGGAGTACCCGGAGGGAACCCACGCAAACACGGGGAGAACATGCAAACTCCACACAGAAAGACCCCGGCCTGATGTTGGAATTGAACTCAGGACCTTCTTGTTGTGCGGCAACAGTGCTAACCACCGTGCCTCAAGTCATAAAAAAAAAAAGGAAAGTGCACATAAACTTAAATATGCCAGTCATCTCTGAAGAACCAGTCACTGGGCTCGGTTATGATTTAGCACTGTCAGACAAAGACAGCATATGCTGCATTAAAGCGAAGTCTCGACCAGAGAAATACCTCAATAAATTTTGTTGTGAATCTGGATTACTTTTCTTAAAATTACAATATAGTACATTGGCTTTGGTGAAGAGCTCTTGTGTTTTTACAACCTCTGGCTTACACTTAACATTGTTTAACATCATTTATTTATTGCTTATAATTTGCATTAGTAACAACTTACTTGCTATAAACCAAAAAATAAAGAATACAGATAAAATAGTCCAAAACTAAGAAATAATAACGTTAAAATTGTGCTTTATTGAAGTAGCCTTCATAAGGAAATGTACTTAGTTGCTTCTACTGCTGTTCCAGAGATGGCTTAGTTGTAAAACTAGCATTGTCCTTGGAAAACCTGCAATTTTGTCCTCACAACTTCTTTGTGTTTTAGTTTTTTATGATGTGAATCGCAACCTTATCGTGGTGGAGGGGTTTGTGTGTCCCAGGGATCCCAGGGGCTATGTTGTCTGGGGGCTTTTGCCCCCTGGTAGGGTCTCCCATGGCAAATTGGTCCTGGGTGAGGGACCAGACAAAGAGCGATTCAGAAGACCCCAATGAAAAAAACACAGAGGGAACAGTTTACCCTGCCCGGGATAGGGTTACCGGGGCCCCGCCCTGGAGCCAGGCCCGGGGAGGGTGCCCGAGGGCGAGCGTCTGGTGGCCGGGCCTTAGTCCATGGGGCCCGGCCGGGCACAGCCCGAAGAGGCGACATGGGCCCATCCTCCCGCAGGCCCACCACCCGCAGGAGGCGCCATAGGGGTCGGGTGCATTGTGTGCCGGGTGGCGGCCAGGAGCGGAGGCCCTGGCGGACTGACCCCCGGCTGCCAAGACTGGCAATAGGGAATGTCACCTCTCTGGTGGGGAAGGAGCCTGAGTTAGTGCGTGAGGTTGAGAGGTACCGGCTAGATATAGTCGGGCTCACCTCTACGCACGGCTTGGGCTCTGGAACCAGTCTCCTGGAGAGGGGCTGGACTCTGTCTCAGTCTGGAGTTGCCCCTGGTGAGAGGCGGCGGGCTGGGGTGGGTATTCTAATATCCCCTCGGCTTGCTGCCGGTACGTTGGGGTTTTTCCCGGTGGACGAGAGGGTTTGTTCCCTGCGCCTTAGGGTCGGGGAACGGGTCCTGACTGTCATCTGCGCTTATGCGCCGAGTGGCAGTTCGGAGTACCCAGCCTTCTTAGAGTCCCTGGGGGGGGTGCTGGAAGGTGCTCCACCTGGAGACTCTGTTGTCCTGCTGGGAGACTTCAATGCTCACGTGGGTAACGACAGCGAGACCTGGAGGGGCATGATTGGGAGGAACGGCCTCCCTGATCTGAACCCGAGCGGTGCTTTGTTATTGGACTTCTGTGCTAATCACAGTTTGGCCATAACGAACACCTTGTTCGAACATAAGAGTGTCCATAAGTGCACGTGGCACCAGGACGCTCTAGGCCGTAGGTCGATGATCGATTTTGTAATCGTATCACCAGACCTGCGACCATATGTTCTGGACACTCGGGTAAAGAGAGGAGCTGAGCTGTCAACTGATCACCACCTGGTGGTGAGTTGGATCAGGTGGCGGGGGAGGACGCTGGACAGACCTGGTGCACCTAAACGCGTAGTGAGGGTGTGCTGGGAACGACTAGCAGAGGCCCCAGTCCGCGACATCTTCAACTCACACCTCCGGCAGAGCTTCAACAGCATTCCAAGGGAGGCGGGGGACATCGAGTCCGAATGGACCATGTTCAGCGCCTCCATTGCCGAAGCTGCTGCATTGAGCTGCGGCCGCAAGGTGGTTGGTGCCTGCCGTGGTGGTAATCCCCGAACCAAATGGTGGACACCAGAGGTGAAGGGAGCCACCAGGCTGAAGAAGGAGTCCTATCGGGCTTGGTTAGCCTGTGGGACTCCGGAGGCAGCCGACAGGTATCGACAGGCCAAGCGGAATGCGGCTCGGGCAGTGGCTGAAGCAAAAACTCGGGTGTGGGAGGAGTTCGGAGAGGCCATGGAAAAAGACTTTCGGACTGCCTCGAAGAGGTTCTGGCAAACCGTCAGGCGTCTCAGGAGGGGAAAGCGGTGCTCTACCTGCACTGTGTATAGTGCTGGCGGAGCGCTGCTGACGTCGACTGAGAAAATTGTCAGGCGGTGGAAGGAATACTTCGAGGACCTCCTTAATCCCACTGACGCGTCTTCCGAGGAGGAAGCAGAGTCTGGGGATGAGGGGAATGACCCGCCAATTTCTGGGGGCGAGGTCACTGAGGCAGTTAAACAACTCCTTGGTGGCAGAGCCCCTGGTGTTGATGAGGTCCGCCCCGAGTTCCTGAAGGCTCTGGACGTTGTAGGGCTGTCCTGGCTGACACGCCTCTGCAATGTTGCGTGGAGATCAGGGGCAGTACCCGTAGATTGGCAGACCGGGGTGGTGGTCCCCATCTTTAAGAAGGGGGACCGGAGGGTGTGTTCCAACTACAGGGGGATCACACTCCTCAGCCTCCCCGGGAAAGTCTATGCCAGGGTGCTGGAAAGGAGAGTTCGTCCGCTAGTCGAACCTCTGATGCAGGAGGAACAATGCGGTTTTCGTCCTGGTCGCGGAACACTGGACCAGCTCTTCATCCTCTCGAGGATACTTGAGGGTGCATGGGAGTTTGCCCAACCAGTCTACATGTGTTTTGTGGACTTGGAGAAGGCATTCGACCGTGTCCCTCGGGGTGTCCTGTGGGAGGTGTTGCGGGAGTATGGGGTGTCTGGCCCATTGCTACGGGCCATTCGATCCCTATACAACCGTTGCAAGAGCTTGGTTCGCATTGCCGGCAATAAGTCGGACTCGTTCCCGGTGGGTGATGGGCTCCGCCAGGGCTGCCCTTTGTCACCGGTTCTGTTCATAATTTTTATGGACAGGATTTCTAGGCGCAGCCAAGTGGCGGAGGGCTTTCGCTTTGGTGGCCTCAGGATCTCATCTCTGATCTTTGCGGATGATGTGGTTCTGTTGGCTTCATCGGGTGAGGGCCTCCAGCTCGCACTGGAGCGGTTCGCAGCCGAGTGTGAAGCAGCGGGAATGAGGATCAGCACCTCCAAATCTGAGGCCATGGTTCTCAGCCGGAAAAGGGTGGAGTGCCCACTCCGGGTCGGGGATGAGGTCCTGCCCCAAGTGGAGGAGTTCAAGTATCTCGGGGTCTTGTTCGCGAGTGATGGGAGAAGGGAGCCGGAGATCGACAGACGGATTGGGGCTGCGGCTGCAGTAATGCAGACGCTGCACCGGTCCGTCGTGGTGAAGAGGGAGCTGAGTGTAAAAGCGAAGCTCTCAATTTACCGGTCGATCTACGTCCCTACCCTCACCTATGGCCACGAGCTGTGGGTAGTGACCGAAAGGACGAGATCGCGGATACAAGCGGCGGAAATGAGCTTCCTCCGAAGGGTGGCTGGCATCTCCCTTAGAGATAGGGTGAGAAGTTCGGCTATCCGGGAGGGGCTCAGAGTAGAGCCGCTGCTGCTCCACATCGAAAGGAGCCAGCTGAGGTGGTTTGGGCATCTGACAAGGATGCCCCCTGGGCGCCTCCTGGGTGAGGTGTTCCAGGCATGTCCCACCGGGAGGAGGCCCCGGGGCAGACCCAGGACACGCTGGAGAGATTATATCTCTCGGCTGGCCTGGGAACGCCTTGGTGTTCCCCCGGATGAGCTGGAGGAGGTGGCTGGGGAGAGGGAGGTCTGGGCCTCTTTGCTTAGGCTGCTGCCCCCGCGACCCGGCTCCGGATAAAGCGGATGAAGATGGATGGATGG
This sequence comes from Neolamprologus brichardi, assembly GCF_056152115.1. NCBI lineage: Eukaryota > Metazoa > Chordata > Actinopteri > Cichliformes > Cichlidae > Neolamprologus > Neolamprologus brichardi. The sequence goes on from NC_142109.1 coordinate 20,245,083, forward strand.
ATGGATGGATGATTACCTTGTCCAGTGAAGTTTCACTTCTATCAAAGCCAGCTAGAGGCAGAGAAATGCATGAACAACTTACTGCCCAGAATAGACTTTGAAATACTTTGATATAGCTGCTATCTTTATTCATTTTTGCAGCATATCAAAGTAGTATAAGCCGAACATTCAGCCTTGCAGTCTTGCAGAAACATTTCCAAAAGAGTGGAGGCTGTTCTACAAATGGAAGAGTGCTCATCTTCACAAAGAATATCTACATGTCCATGCACTTTTGTAAAATATATTCAGGGGTGCTTCCCTGGCTTTTTGTAGGTAAAATGTATCCTTAGAAGTGTATAACTTTATTTATAATAAAACTGTGTAATACATTAGTTGGCTTATATATTCAAATCTTCAAAATAATAAAGGTCTAAACATATTTCAGTGGAAGCCAGTACCACCTTTACCTCTGGCTAAACATTTTTCCATGGATAGACAGAAGCCAACAGATTATGAGAAACATCAAAACATTTTGAAGGACTAAATAGTTCAGCTGAAAACACATTGCACTATATTAAGTGTGGCATCCCATGATATACTAAAAACAAAAGTAGATTTATTTATGTCAATTTACCAGGCGGTAATGCAAACAAATGGGAGGCTGAAGCATCTACATGGCTTTTTACATGAGGTACAGTGTGTGCCCCAGGCCACTGGCTGTACTGCCTTCAGACTCAGACACAACTTTCTTAAACAGATCAGGCACTTTGATCATTTACAGCATAAGTGCAGGGGGGAGCTAATTTAATGAACGATGAAAGCACCATGGTAAGACGTGACACTGAGCCTTCGTGCAGGACAAGGAGCTTGAAACTCGCTCAGCTAAATGGAGTAACAGTGGCTTTTTTTAATCATCTGGACATGTGCTTATCCTGCTCTGCTATGCTTCGCATGTGGTGAGGCTCTGAGGGGCTTCATTTTTCCCAATGCTTGTGGAGATAGGAATATGAGACAATTTGCTACCAGGGTTTCAATCAATAACAACACTTATACTTTCTTTAATAAGATGAAAAATGTAAAGCACATTGCACAAGTCTTATGCCAACCCTAGTTTTGTAAATTTTTGCTTCCAAGGTGCCAGACTTTCTTCTTATTCTTTAAAGTGGTGTTGTTCAATACTTTTGTTCAACACTGCGCTTCCCGGGGGGGTTTTCTGTGGACATTGGCTGCTTTTTCACCAATATTCAGTCCAGTCTTTGTGTCTGACCTTTATCAGGTAAATGTGTTATGTCAACACATAATGAAGTCTTAGCAGAGAAGCTAAGATCAGATAATAAGCCGTATGCTTTGGCACTTTGGTAACTTGAAGCCTGTCAAAAACCACAAAATTTGTTCCCATTTATGAAGCGCAAGTATGTAAGTTCAATAAGGAAGATTAGTATTGACTCATCTGTCTGCTTTCCTACGTGGTTGGCTGTCAGTCTATTCTTTACATCACTTACATTTTCCCACTCTGTAAAACTCAGTGCTGACACCATTGCTTTAGTCCAGTCATCTTTCTACCAATCAGCCTCCACTCTATGTACTTTACATCGCACTGGGCATCTTTCATTCTTCCTTGCAGACTCCTTCATGCAACCCACCTCCTCCCCAATTCCGCCTCATGCAAACCACTCATCCAAGCCTCCATCTTATCTTCACCACCACGAGAGTCTAGACTGCGGAGCGAAAAACTTGACATAACTCAGGATATGTGCAGGGTATCCATTAAAACCATTTGAGGAAACTGGAATAGAACAGTAAAAAAATAATAAGTGGCAGGCCTAAAAAACTCTCTACAGCAGATGAACAATATCTGAACGCCATGTCCTTAAGAACTAGAAGAAAATCTCACAAAGACCTAACCCAGGAGCTGAGAGTTGCATCTGGCCTCTTCAGAAATGTTCTCAGTGGAAGCGCGGATAGCAAGAAGCCTTTCTTAGTGAAGGAAGGGAAGAGAAACAGGGACAAAAGGCTGAGGTATGCCAGATTACATGAGAACTGGACTGAAAATTAGTGGCAACGGATCTTTTGGAGTGATGAATCCAAACTCACTATGTACAGAGGAGGTCAGGAGAGAGCGTACAGCAGTGAGTTTTTAGGGCCAAATATAAGACATGATGGAGGCTCTGTCTGTCTGACTCGCATCTGCTTCATTTCTCATAATAACGATGATCCGAAGTACAGTGCCAATGCAGTAACAGTATACCTGGATTCAAAAACACAGAAGGATCATCATCAGATTGGCCTCCCCAGAACCCAAACCTCAACATCATTGAAGCAGTGTGGGATCATCTTCACAGTGAACAGAATGAAAAGGCAGCAAACATCTGCAGAAGAGCTTTAAATGCCCTTCAGGTTGTACTGAGTAATAAAGTTTATCATAGCAAAGTTTCACTTTCTCCTAAAAGAAAAGCAGAGCTGGAAAAGAGATTGAAGAAGCACTTTTGGGCATGCATTTGGTGGTTACTTTGAAAAATAATCTAACTAATTGTCACAGCACAAAATAACGTTTCATTTAATTCTCCTGAAAGTTAAACCGCCATCATTCCTGTTACTGAATTTTAGATTTTCTTTCACTGTTCATGTGTTTAAAAAAGCGACATAAAAAAAGGAGCCGTTATTCTGCCCGCTGGGGGCGCTGTATTTTCTCCTATCACTCTTGACATTAGCGGGGTGCCACCAATCTCTTCCGGGTTCACTCCGACTCGCAAAGGTTGGAAATGAACCTATGAAGACATAATTTATGTACATAACCACGTTTCCCCGATAAAGGGAGAAGTTGTACTGTTATTTTTGCACCTGTGAGCTTTAACGAAGCTTGTAGCTGTTGAAGCCGCTTCTGGTTTAGCTCTCCGTGTAAGTTGAATATGTCTGCGGAGGAAGCGGACAAAACAGCCACCACTGATGCCAGCGCCGGAGACGAGGAGGAGGAATGGCTGTATGGAGGTAAAAACAACCACCTGACGTCCGCAGAAACGGTTCATTCGAACCGACAGAGACGTGGAACACGATCTCTCTCGCTATGTTCCTAATTAACTGCTAACCAACAGATATCACTGTGCGCTATCCCGTTAATCACGAGCGTTAGCCTGGAAGCTAAGCTAGCAGCGGGTTTTTGGTCGGCCTGTTGTGGCTGCACCGCTCAAGTCAAATCATTTGAGTGTTACTCTGGCTTGTTATAACGTTTAACTGGACTATGAAGTGGCGTATGTATTTTCTGCACCTCACCTTGTTAGTAAACAAAAGTTTAGTTAAATATGTATTAGATAACGATAAATGAACTCAGTTGCTTTTAATTTCTGTTCCAGATGAGTCGGAGAGCAAAGACGAGGATGAGGAAGCCAAGCTGAACGCTGCTGTCAGGTAACTATAATTCAGTCTTAGCCTGGATTTAAAACAAAAACCCTCTGTGTGTAACACATTTCAGGGTCAACGAGCGTTGGCAAAGTAACTAGCAAAGGTAATATAGTTCAGTACAGCTATCACTTCTCACGAATTCTAGAAGTATTTACATTTTTAATAATTTTTAGATTTATTGAGGTGGATTTCAGCTGATGCTGTATCCCTGGGGAGGGACAAAAGGCACTATTAGTACACACGCAGAGGTCACTTTATTAGCTGCACCTTGCAAGTAAGTGGGTTGGACCGCCTTTTGCTGTCAGAACTGCTTTAATTCTTTGTGGCGTAGATTCAGCAAAGTGATGGATGATTTCATCGGAGATTTTGGTCCATGTTGACTTCATGACATCACGCAGTTGCTACTGATGAATCGCTGTACATCCATGAGAATCTGATGAGATATAGGTAGGCTGTACCCTACCTGAGAACCTCAGGTAGGATATGGTGTTTAAATAATGCTGAGTTGGTGTTATGGGAGCCAAACTAAAAATATCTCCCACTCCATTACATCACTAACAACGCTAAGCGGCAGCTACAAGGCAGGATTTGTCAATGCTGTCATGATATTCGTGCCTACCATCTGAATGTTACAGCAGAAATCAATTCTTTGGTTGGTTATTTGGTTATATGATCTACTGCTGCCGTCCTCAGCTTGAATCAACCCGACCATTTACCTTTGACCTTTGGCATTGAGAGAACTGGATAGTTTTTCTTTCTTTATTTTCCCAAGTCCATTCTCTGTAAACCCTAGAAATGGTTGTATGGGAAAATCCCAATGGATTTCTGAAATCAGCCATGTCATGCTCCCAAACTAAAATCACATGCTAGATGCATTTACTGCTATGTGATTGGCTGATTAAATTGCTTTACATCTAGTATGTTAGAATATTATTGAAAAGAGAAAATTATGAGGATGTTGTTTGTTAGTCGTTAAAGCTACACATCATCTCTTCATTTATACTCTGCTACATGTGCTGCAGATGCTGATGGCACTATTGCTGCTGTCATAGATTCATTGATCCTACAGGGGGAAACTCTGTTACAGCAGCAGCACAAAGAATAAAATTAGTGTAATTAATCTAATCTTGTTTAGTAAAGGTACCTCTGGCTCATAGTGAATGCTTTATAATGACACCATTATTAAATTATACCCAGCCTTAGACAGATTTATCTAACATATCTGTGACAGGCCAAAAATAATTTTGGCTTACTGATATATCATCACTTGGGCTCCACCTAACATACAGACATCTTACAGTTACATTATGTGCTTAAATTTGAATAACAAAAGTGGTTAAACATATTAAAAAAAACCAAAACAAAAAGGCAGCAGGTCACATGAGTATGTGTACATATCTAGTTTAATTAAAAGCTACTAAAGGAGACAAAAACAAAAACAAACTAATAGTCTTTTGAAACATAATTTTCTCCTAGTTTTTTTTTTTTTATTACATACAGATAGATAATAGGACAAAATGTAACACCTTGAACTCTACAGTGAGGTCATGCTGTGGCAGCTTTATGTTTTAAGTGACATTTTGGTGGCATGTTTTGTTTTTCTAATACTTGTTTTCTTTAAGATAAGGGTCACTGCAAGTAAATATAGTGTATAGTATAGTGATAATAAGTTATCCTTTGATTAACTTTTTCTTCCTTATTAGAATGGCCTCTGTTAGGATGTCAGTGCTCTGATGACTGAATAGTTTAAAGAGTATGAAAATGATGTAAATCAGATGTTGTGGCCTTCATAGTCACCAGATCTCCAACCAGGTGAAAAACTTTGTGAGATTTTGGACCCAGAAACTTTGGACTGAGAAGAAATTTTATATTTGGTCTGTTGTGTCTAATGTTTTTTTCAGTGCCCCTGCTGATGCTTCAACAGATGATGCTGCTGCGCACGCTACAGGAAATGGAGTTGCATCTGAGGTGTGTAGCTTACATGCACAGTTTCAATATTTTTTGTTTGTTTTTATTACAAACTTATTTCCAACTCAATGAATGTTTCATGTGTTTTTATTTCTGGATTTTCAGGCCACAGGTGAGGCTGCAGGCGAGGATGTGGAGAGCGACAGCGACAGCGATGATGACGACGATGATGTCCGTGTCACGATTGGAGATATAAAAACCGGAGCGCCACAGTACACGTACGTTTGAGGCAAATTGTGCTGTTGTACATATTTTTACAGTTTGTGGCTGGTTTATATAAAAGCTGCTGGGTGAGGTTTCGGATTCGGAGATGGCTCATCACCTTGCTTGTACCTTCCTTGTGATGTAGCGTGGTGGTGTCAGCATCGTGCTCTGTAAGGTGCTTCTCAGTAGCAGGAAAACTATTTAGAATTTAACAAATAAATAATTCAAAAAGAACCTCAAAGCAAACCTCACAATGCAGCAACTTTAGATTAGACTATCAGTGCCACAGTAAGTGTAAGGAAACTACGAACATGGAGTCGCTTCAGGAAAATTCTGACTGTCCTCGAGTCTCTGAAATAAACAGAGATCCCAATTGAACATTTGTGAAGAGATCTGTAAGCTCCTCCTGAGAGGATCTGCCAGGAAGAATCTCAAATGTCATAATGACTCGATATGGAATCCTAATGAGTGAGTCAACACTAGCTGTTTGTACTACAAGCTTCTTAATGCTTTGACATGACGGAGTTAATGGACTTTTTGATCCACTTATAAAACAGGATGCTTCAGTGAACACATAAGTTCAAGTGAGCTATCAACAGCTAAATAAATCAATTTGCTGAAAAACTGAAAGGGTAATGTGAATATGGTAATTGTAATTTGAAGTTTATGTTGGGATGTTTCATTCAGAGTCTTAATACTGTTGTTTTCCTCCCAGAACTTATGGAGCCCCACCTGTCAACCTCAACATCAAATCAACAGGCTCCAGACCTTATGGACAAGGTGTCGTTCTCTACTGGCTTAATCTCTTTTTTTCCTGAATAAAAACATACAATAAAGACAGTTTGCCTGTTTCATTACTGTGATGTCTTCTTGTAACTTGTTGTATTGTTTATTTTCAGTTTCCGCAAAGCTGAAGGGAGTGGATCTCGATGCACCTGGAAACATTAACGGTGTTCCAGTACTAGAGGTCGACATGGAGTCTTTTGAAGAGAAACCATGGAGGAAACCAGGTGCGTGTGTGCTTGTGTCTGTGTCTTTGCTTTTATAGACAAAATATTTAAAAGCCAGAGGCTGCCTCCAAAAGTGAGTAAATAAGCATTTTATATCATATGGAGAAAAAAATAAATGTCTTACAAATTTCATTTTTACTACCGATCTCTCTTTAAATGCTTTTTATTGTGTTAGAAATCAAACACACATTTTTTTTTTTACTCTAGTGTTCCCCCTTCCCAAAAATCTTCTATAGTAGAACAGCTCCAGCTAAAATGACCGAAAGAAAACATTGAGTCTACGAGATCTAGGTAGAAGAATTAAAACTTGCAAGATTTCCGTAGGTGAATCTATGAAAAGATTGTAAACAGTAGCCTGCTGTGGTGTTTGTCTATGGAGCCATCATCTTTCCACTTTCTGTAGCTGTACGACTCATGGTTGCCTACCCTGTTGGTCTTCCAAGTATTGCCAGCCATAAAAAAATGCTACATGGTGGAGGCACTCTTGCTTTGTGGTCATTAACACCCTCTAATCAGAGCCTAAAATGACTAGCATGGTTGTGCATTAGTCCTATGCACAGCTCTGCAGACCATTGTCTACATTTTGTATCTGCTTAATGTCACTGTCTGTGACAAGCAGAAGTCACTGCTCCTTTTATCTTTTGCATCAAGTCTGTAGTAGAGATTTTCTTAATATTTTAGACACCACAGTGTGCAAGTTGCAGGATGTTTGCTGTTTAGTACACAAATATGACCATGTGTCTCTAATTCCATTCCATAGTCCATAATTGTTAGTCAACAGAAATATGGGATTAATTTTTTTTAAACTGGTTGCTATTCCTTCCTTTTTGAAAATTGCATGGTTGACATCATGGATCCAGTCTTAGCCAAATCTGTAAATCCATATTTTCTCCTCAGTAAAAAAAGAAAAAGAAAATCAGAGCACCTCTGATGATTTTTGTACAGAATTTCATAAAATGTGCGTGTTGTTTTTTTTTTTTTTTTTTTTTATGTAGGAGCCGATCTGTCAGACTACTTCAACTATGGCTTCAATGAAGACACATGGAAGGCTTACTGTGAAAAACAGAAGAGGCTGCGTATGGGCCTGGAGGTCTCTACAGTTGGCTCAGTGACAAGCAAGATCACTGTAAGATATCACTGCACCACTGCTGGCTCTGTCTTTGTTTGTTTTTGTACTCCAGCTCCTGCTTCCACCAACCCTCAGTTTCTTTTTGAGCATTTTATTTGACTTTATACAACGTGTAAATGCCTAAACGTTAGCAGATCTAACAGCTAAATGTTTCATAGCTGTTCCATACAGGTCACAAGGCTACGAAAGCTGTCTGACCTCACTACATGTTTTAGCTTTTGTCTTCAGTTAACCACCAACGCAGAGCATGTGGTAATGTGGATAAATGAGTAAAGGCTTGCATTTTTAGGAGGCAGGTTCTACAGGGTGTTCACACAGGAAGCGATTAGCAATGTGGTAGCAACCAGAGTCAGTGACATACTGTGATGTCAGTTGACCTACAGGGGAAAGAACAAAGACATTTATGTCATGTTATTTTTGTATCTAGGTATTTTCCTGGAAATCTACCAGCATCTGAATTTTAATTATAAGAAACATAGCCAATGTGTTTCCAAAAACATGCAGCTACACAGTGACTTCAAAACCATGATGACAAATGTAGAATTTTGTGTACTGTTGCATGACCATTGCTTGACCGTATCTACTTTAAAATCAGCACCCTTGTTCTCCTTCAGAAGACACATGAATTTTTTTGTGTGGCTCTTTTCCAGGTTCAGCAGGGCAGAACTGGTAATGAAAAAGACATACCCAGTTTGCCAGTTCACACCTCAAAGCCAGACTTCACATCTCCTGTCAGCTTGTATAAGTCTGCTGTCAGTCAGGTCACCAGGTAAGACTCCTGCCTCTACATTCACATGTTTAATATTTGGTAGAGAAACACACTTACAGTTTTTCAGTAGAGGTTAAGCGCACAGTCAAATACATAATCCAGTTATGGGGCTAGGGACGGTTGGATGAAGATGCTTAAAACAACCACATACAGTTAACTGGCCATCTTTAACGGAAGGACGAGGAGTAAATTGTTGATGGTTTTGGTACAAGAAAGTTAAAATTTCATCAGTTTATTGTGTTAACAGTTTTTAAATCCAACATTCGCAGGCACCGTCTTGGGTCATAAGGAGACACAAACACACTGGGCCACTTCCAGAATAATCACCAGTGTGCCTGTGGTTAAAATGAGGCGCCTTCCCATGGTTTTTATTATGTGTGTTACTCTCATTACCCCTGTCCTTTGTCTCAAAATGGTAGGATCTCTCCCCCTCAGTGGACTGGCCCGCCTGCTCAGGACATGTCTTATTATACGTAAGTGGGCATGGCCTTGTCCCTCCGAGGTTAAGGGGGCCTGATGGGAAATGCATAGATGTTTAAGGAATGGGCTTCTCTGGGTGCTTTTGAAGCCTCAAAGACAGCTTGATTTTCACCCTTGTTTCTTTCTGTTTGTGTAGTTGACTTGCGTATGTGGACATCACATTTTGGGTTGTCTAGACAAAAATACTAAATTGTGCTCTACAAGGGCCTGATATCCACTTACGGGGACATTATCTTGCCACTGTTCTATCAAAATTTAAAACAAGTGTCCTCATTTGTGGATCTCATTTTTCTCATAAACAAAAATCAGGTAATTCGTTGTTTTACATTCATCAGGTCCCAATCAGCCCAAATAGCAAAGAGAAATTGAAAATGCATGCCATGAAAGAGTTCGGGTCTTAGGAGGTTAAAGCTAATAAAAATGACAAATACTTTCAACACAAATAGGTGGAAAATCAATTTAAAGATGTCTTCTCTTTTTAAACCACTATTTTCTTAAGTGTGTTCTTTAAGGGTGTTATAGTTTTTATCTGAGACCCAAAAGGCTGATTTAACCAAGCGTAAAAAGAAAGTTACAAATTGTTTTAGATCTAAACTTTGGCTGATTGTTGCAGATATGATGGTGTCATGGTGGCTCTGCAGCTAATTGAATTTTAATTTCAGTTAGAACGATGGCTTCTGCTGATTTATCAAAACAAGATAATCGAAATAAAACAATAATTGTGCCAAATTTTGTTGTGTTGTAATGCTCTAAAAGTCCTAAATCACTTCATGGCAAATTCAAATTTACTTATAATTTAACGTAAAAATTAAATTAATAATGTTTATCTCTAAATTTAAGAAGAAAGTGTGAGTATTCATGGTAAGTAGCCTTTATCTCAGTGTTGTTGTTTTTGCCATAGTTAATGAATACTGTCGTTATGTATGCTGGTAAAACAGCGTACATAACCATACGTACCCCTGGTTTACTAAATTACCAGACAGAAACTGACACTTTTTGGTGAATTTGGCTTATAGTTTATTTGCTCATTATTTTTGACTGTAGTACATTTGAAAGTAGCTGGAGCCCATTTTCTTTGGATCCTGCTCGGTACCTTAATGTACTTTTTTTTAAAAAATTGTCTTTTTTTTTTTTTTTTTTAAGGAAATCGAGCGGCACAATCGATGTGATTGGTGGACAGTTGGCAACTATCAGCAGAGTTGAGGGTCGACGCCGACATAATCTAGAGGGCAACAATATTCAGGTACAAGCAAAAACAGAAACTCACAAGAAAAACCTCCAGTTATAGTTTGTTTATGCGTCTTTCACAGTGAACATAAGGCCTGATTTAGATTTCTGTGGGGAGTCTTTTTGTAGCTTATGATGTAACCTACATAAGTGGCCAGCATTGTTGTTGGCATTTATGCTCGTGCTGGTGTGTTAATTATCTTGTGGTCGCGCCCCAGTGTTTTATATGCACACCCAGCCGATAGAAACAAATAAAATGCTTGGACTTTTTTTCCTTCATGGATTCCCACTCTTTGTTGTGGGTTTTTGTTTTGTTTTTCATCTTTAGAGGCAAACATTTTTTCTTCTTCTTTGTATGTTCCCTCACATCCATTAGGATGGTTTCAGCAATCTCCCTCCAGGAATTTGATGACATTTGTGAGTCCTATGAATCGTATTCCTTATACTGAGCAGTGATTGTTATTCTTTCACTGATGAACTCAAAAACAGCAGGGAAAAAGTAACTGGAAATGCACAAGAAGAGGAATCGACAGTACTGACAGTAGATCGGCACTTTGTCCACCTGACATGTTTCTGGTGAGGTGCACACTGGGTTACGCCTCAGGATTTTAGAAGACTTTGTGGTTACGGAGTATGGCAAACTCAACTTCTGATAGCATCAGTCAGCTGTTTTTAGTATGTTGACAGACATTAAAACTGTGTGATGTTTGCTCTCTCTGTGTTCCTCCTCATCTCTCTGTTGTTGTGCAGGTAATCTCTGAGCACTCGACATCAGAGGCTGAGCCTGCTCCTGCTAAGATTCCCACATTCTTCCCTCCCGGACCACTTCCTCCAAACATTCCCCCACCGCCATTTCTCCCTCCGCCACCAAACGTCAGTACTGCACCTCCACTCATCCCCCCACCCAGTAAGTTCAGTTTACTGTTCATTGTCATTATCATTATTATTGTTATGCAATATTTTCAGCATGTTTACTCTCTTCACTCCTTCTGCTTCTTTGTAGGGTTGCCCATTACTGTCCCTCCTCCTAGTTTTCCTCCACCAACTAGTGGGCCTCCTCCTTCTATCATCCCCACTATGGACAGGTAATGCGTCTGTACACACACACACACACACACACACACACACACACACACACACACACACACAGTTGCAGTTCAACTCTAGCACTTTAAATATGGATGTTTTTAAAGCTAGTGCAACATCATAATGTATAGCTTGAAAACAACTTGACATAACATAAATATAGACATGTATTCACAAGTGTTTTCAGCTGCATTTTACACCTGTGCACTAGAGGTGGGAATCACCCTACGTCCCACGATACGATATTATCACAATACTTGACGCACGATACGATATTATTGCAATTTTTTAAAATATTTTGCGATATTCAGATTCTGTACATAAAGGTAAACTTTATCAATATTCATTTTATCTAATATCAAAGTCTCACACTCAGTCTTTTTCTCATTTTAGTCAGTTTTATTGTTGACAAACTGAACGGTTTGTATTACAGTCTAGTCCAACTTAACTGAATGCAACCATCTGGTACAATTATAGCTATTCTGAACTATGCAATTTATGAAAACTATGCAGCCCATTCAGCAACTGAAGAATTTGAAAGTAAATTAAAACAAAATATAATTTTACATTAAATAAAAAAGTTTTAAACTTAATTAAAATAAAACATGTCTTAAATTAAAATAAGTAAACTGTCATGTTTATTGCTGCCATAAAAAAAGTTAAACACATTTGGACAGTGAAGGAATGTCAGGATTCTTGCTCAGAAAAAGGATCAACATGCTCTGAAGTCAGAGCATAAAAACCTTTTTTGTAACAAAATATTGATTTCTGCTGTCCCTGTATCGATACATTATTAGCAAACAAAATATCACGATACTACACAGTATCGATTTTTCCCCCCACCCCTACTGTGCACACACTTTAAGTCTGTTTTCTTCTCTTTACTACCCCAAACATGTGCACTGGTGCACTGACCTGCAGTTCAGTGACACTGTATAGGTATTATATAAAAGATTTGCCTTGGCCTTTTGTTTTTTTTCTTTTTGGTGCAAAATTTAAAGTACCCCCCCACCACCCCACCCACACACACACACACACACACACACACACACACACACACACACACACACACACACACAGTTATTCAAGCTGTGCAACCTTGGGTTAATGTGTAAGGAAACACAGCCTCATGTTTTTTAATGTGTTTTCATTCAGTTCTAAAACTTGAGAAAAGGTATGATGACTATATAACAAAACATATCAATGCCATTTGGTGCTGCATGACTTTGTTTGAACAGTAATCGTTGCGTCAGTGAAAAGGACAACACGCACACACACATACACACTGAAGTAATGTTTCCTTTCTGTGTGTTTTCGAAGCAGCCATCCAGGAGGTTATGATGGACGCTCTGTTCCTCCGTATCCGTTTCCTCAAGGTACAGACCAATGTAATCTGGCGCTGTCAGTGACAGATGTGGCCAACGCTACGAAAATGCATGTTGATGCATACATTTGCACCATCACCATTTGTAGTTACATATTTTTATTTAAATGAACTCCAGCTTTCCCTCTTATTTGTTTTCAGGTGCTTACCCTCCCCCCATGGTCGGAGGTGTGCCTCCTCCTTGGCCTCCGATGATAGATAACTCCAAACCTTGGGATTATTATTCCCGCCGAGATGACAAAAGAGACAAGGACAGAGAAAGACCCAGAGAGAGGACACATGAGCGGGAACGAGAGAGGGAGCACAGCCCTTCAGCTATGAGCTACACCAGGTACACCAGTGGGACAAAAACAGAGTAGTGAATGGGCTGCTGGGGGATTTGAATGGCATCTGTAAAGCCACAGAAAGGGATAAACAAATAATTTGAGCAGTTTGTTTTCAGCTGTTCGCGGGTATTGGTGTATCAGTGATCATACATATAGTCGTCACGCGGTTGTCAAACTCATCACAAATGTTACTGAGAGCACAGACAGAGAAGCTTTTACTAATAAACAACATCTAGGAGAGAAATTAAGAGTAATAAAAGAAAAGTGAACAATTGATGTTAAGACGCTGCTTTAACCAGAGACTGAGTTGTTTTATATGTAAATGAAGTAAATTCTTCTTTCCTTTTCGTCTTCTACAGCGACGAGGAGCGGTATCGGTACCGTGATTATCAAGAGCGTGGTTACGCAGAACGCCACCGTGACCGTGCAAGCCGGGAGAAAGAGGAAAGACACAGAGAGAGGCGGCACAGAGAGAAAGAAGAGGGACGCCACAAATCCTCACGCAGGTAAATGAGCACACAGTTTTTCTTTCACCCCTGTTGTGTAACTAGTTTATTTGCTAAACTGGAACATTTTATTTATTGGTTAGTTTTCTGGTCTTTTAAAAGTGAAAGCCTGTCACATAGATAACGCTGATGAAAGTTGCTCTCTGTTTTATTTATTGGGCTTATTTTAACTCCTGGGAATACTATAAATGGATACTTTATGTAAATATTCATGCATTTCTGCAGACAACAAATTTTGATTCTGGAGGTTCTGTGGTTTCCTGTTCAGGCCAATCATATATGAGCAGGCAAAAAAGGGATTGCATTAAATAAACTCTATTGCAATTTTTTTATTTTTTATTTTTTATTTTTTTAGAACTAATGAATCATATCTGTATCCTTAAACACTGATCACTGGGAGAAACAGGAAGTATTAGTCCTGATACACACCGACTAAACCAGAAGCCCTAAAATATTGGGTGTTATTGTGTAGACAACGCACAGACAACACACACAGGGTTCCAAGTTGATTGGACTTTTAATCACGTAGCGTTGGTGTTCTAGAGCTAAGCTTATGTTGTGAAATGAAATGTAAACATGTGAGTTAAACAGAAATATTTTAGTTTTTACGAATTTTCAGTTGTTACATATGAAAGTAGAGTTTAAACTAAAAGAAGTAGCAGTTCACTAAGTGTTAGTTTTATCGAGAACTGTCCTTCTAAAACGTTGAGAGATTCAGTGTTTTTAAACAATTAAAAAGTCAGCTGTAAACTGTGAAGTCACAGAGCTAACATCAGCAGTCGTAGACATCTCATTAACAACAACCCCCCAAGAATTTTCAGACAATTTGCTGTCGTCATTAAAAATGTCAAATGTGTGATATGAGGATCAAAATATCAGAGGAACAAAATTGCTCAACTGACAAACCCTGAAAATAGGAAGGTTTTTAATACTTTATTTTCTTTCCACCTCTCTGCCCTGTCTAACCCACGGTTCCTCTCTTCATTCTCCTTTGTCTTTGCCCTCTCGTCTCTGTTTCTCTTCTTCTCACCTTTCATCTGTATTGATCTCGACCTTTTTTTTGTCCATGTCTCTTTTTTACCTCCTCTTCCTTCCCATCTCCTTACACCTGCCCTTTACTTCTCTTCCGATCATTTTTTTCTCTCCTGTCCTCTTCACCTTTCATTAGCAGCAGTAGCAGGAGGAGGCACGACAGCGAGGAGGGGGACAGCCACCGACGGCACAAACACAAGAAGAGCAAGAGGAGCAAGGAGGGCAAAGAGGCCAGCGAGGAGATCAGCGCAGACCAAGAGAATCAGGAAGCCATGGAGTAGCGATGACCACTTCCCATCTTTCATCCCTTCATTTGTCTCCATGCTGACCAGAAAGGGAGAAAATGAACGAGAGACCAAGAAAACCAGAAAGTGGCTGAGTGACAGATGGACCTGTCACTCTCCTCTCCATCAGTCTCCATTCTCTTCCACCCTGCTGTCGTTCACCCTCACCATCACTTCAGAATAAATGGAGCAAAGGAGGAGGTGAAGGAGGAATGGTCATTCTCCTAACCCATCTTTTCCATCTGATCAGGCAAAACATCATTTGGTCTTTAACCACCTCATTTTTCTCTCTGCCCCTTCTTTCAGAGCACTGCTGTAAATTAGGCTCAAAGATTTCACTGTATAGTCGCTATGATCAGCAGAATTTGCTCTTCTTCTGTTGTTTGTATGTTGTCCATTTGTTCTTGTCCCCAATGAAGACTTCCTTAGAAAGCTGTCAGTTAAGTTCAATTAAACACTTTTTGATAAGATGTCTTTTTGTGACTTTTCTTGGAATAAATACTTGTCTTCTGTTTTCATTTCTCCAGAGCCTAATAATGTTTATCATTTTTAATTTTATAGTCTTCCCCATTATGCATCTTTAGTTCACAAATTGATAAAGTAGAAAATATGTATGGTTTTTTTCAGATTACAAGAGAACTTGATACACACTTTTCTATATTTTTATTCCTGGACTCTTTAAAAAAAAACAACAAAAAAAAAAACCAACCAACAAAAAACCTTTGCATGATTCAGTCTAAAAATAATCCTTATTTATGTAACAATGAACTTTGGAGTAGCCCCTCAGTTCATCCATCACCTGAATCCAGACTTGGGCCTTTAGACATCTTTCTTCTGACTGACTGCATCATAAAAGACGGAGGTCAGGTGGGTTGGTTTTTCTCTGCTCACAAAGAAGCTACAAGGAGAAAAAAATGTCTTAAGCTGAGGATTTTGAAGTTGATGTGTATCCTATGCACACGAACTTTAATATGAGGATCAACCATTGGAAGAGTACATGACAAAATAGAAATCACAATGGACCCTCTTTAACTTCAATCATTGAGTTCGTGTAGAACAGGTGCTAATTCCAGGCCTCAAGGGTCGGTGTCCTGGGTCAACACACCTGAATCAAATGATTAGTTCATTACCAGGCCTCTGAGGAACTTCAAGACATGTTGAGGAGGTCATTTAGCCATTTAAATCAGCTGTGTTAGATCAAGGACACCAACCCTTGAGATGTGGTGTAGAATAATATATGTACAGAGTTTTACATCAGAAAGCCTTCAAATATTAAAATCCCCTCATTATATATCAATTTAAGACTGGGCTTGTCAGTTAAGTTGGAAGCATCTTTTGTCCAGGAGTTAAAATATTGAAATGAAAACATTGTGTTCTTTTTGTCTTTCCAAGCATTTTCCGCATCTTAAAACGACTCTTCAAAATGTGACATTTTTTTCTGAATTTACTTTTAAAAGTTTTAAAGTGTTGGGTTGCAAACCTCTCTACTTTGATCTTGTCTCACATTGTCTCTGAAGTCTTCTGGTTTGTTGTAAACGTAAGACAAAAGCTTTCTGCTGGTAACCATTTCAAACAAGCCATACTTGTTTGTCCATTTTCTAATTATACCCATATGAACTTTAACATTTGGTATGCTAAGGCCTGTAGCTCTTGGGTTTTTTGTATTTTCTCTAACCCTTAACTGAATTTGCCAGGATATCCACTGCTTTTTTTGTGAATAATCTTGTTTTTTGTAGAATACTTAAAATTGTTTGGAAATGAATAACCCTTCCTAGATCGATGTGCATCAACAGTTGCATCTCTAAGATCATTGCCGATGTCTTTCCTCTTTGGTGTTTTTGTCCTGAATGCTCCAGACCTGCAAACTGCTAAAGATTTGTGCTTTTATAGAGTCTGTATTTGGATGAAGGAGTCAAATTTTTTTCTTTAATTTGTCATTTGTTATGGGTCCAATTACAGATGACTACCGTATGAGTTCTGACAACAATAAACTTGCCTGTTTTCAGTTACCTTAGAGTCAGTTAAATGCAAATAGAGGGTGTTACTACGGAAGTGCAGAGCTGCCACCCAGGCAAAAGAAAAATACAAGTGTATCACGTTATAACGTGAAAAGTTTATTGTTCTAACAAGATACTTTTTCTGTTTGTACAATATACTATCATGTTTGTACAATATACTTTTCACGTTTGAACAACATAATATCACGTTCGTACAATATACATAAATATCACGTTCGTACAATATAATTATCACGTTCGTACAATATAATTATCACGTTCGCACAATATAATTATCACGTTCGCACAATATAAATATTATATTGTACGAACGTGATATTTATGTATATTGTAATAACGTGATATTATGTTGTTCAAACGTGAAAAGTATATTGTACAAACAGGAAAAGTATCTTGTTAGAACAATAAACTTTTCACGTTATAACGTGATACACTTGTATTTTTCTTTTGCCTGGGTGGCAGCTCTATGCTTCTGTATGTTACAGATATGCAATAGTCCAAATTTTACTAACATAAAAGGATAAACTTGTGATCTCATGTATCCATGAGTATCAGTGACTAATCGGGGAAGATTATCTCAGTGAATAAAGAAAACATCAAACGCACTTTATTACAGCCCACACAATGCTCCCTGTTGCATGTGATTGGATCGATATTCCTCAAAGAGGTCAAAGTCTTCCTTCGATCATCCCCTGCTGTTTGCCTTTGCTGCAAAGGTTCACAGCACAAGTGAATAAATCCTGCATCCAGAGAAATCTGTGAGGCTGTGAAGTCAAAATAGAGCTTGGAGGCAAACAGGGAGGCAGTAACAAAAGAAGAAGAAGGAGGAAATCTTGAAAAGCAGAAAGGAGACATTTAAAAGATGAAGTGTGTTGTTCTGTTGCTGAGTCTGCTCTCGGTGGGACGCTCAGCTCCTGTGAGCAGCTGTGACCCTCTGATAAACCCAATAACTGTCAACACGGATGAGGTAAGTTGCTTTGGAGCAAACTTGTCCTGATATTGGCTCTTGGAGGGAGAAAATTTAGAAAAAAAACAATCCATTGTCAGAATTACAATACAATTAAAGACTTCATATTGAAATTTAGGGGTAGTGAAGTCCTGGGATTGCATCTAGCACCTGGCTGGTTGGTCTGTGTGGAGTTTGCATGTTCTCAACATGTTTACATGGGCGCTTTCGAAGTACTCCGGCTTCCTCCCACAGTCCAAATACATGCATGCAGCTCTTTTTATATCCAATCAATTTAAACATTTGATTTGGGTTTTTTTTAATGTTTTGTTCTGAATAAAATATAGGGTTTTGTATTTTAAACATACTTAATTCAACTTGTGCCTGTGTGCTCCAGATATTGGGAAAATGGATATATGTTGGGGGAAGCTCTGACCTCCCGGGAAGCCGTTCCCTGGCCTTCCTGCTGACCAGCGTCTGGTTGAATGTTACTACAACTGCCAACAGTAACGTCCTCAATATCCTGCAGACTCAGAGAATGTAAATGCTCCCTTAAGCAATTTTAACACAATAGCTGAAGTCATTTATACATATTTATTTTCTATGTTTATTTTGATATCTCTGAAGCTCTGATGCTTTTATTTTCTTCCTTACAGACATGGTGACTGTTCGAGCATGACGTATAATGTGGTCTTTGAAAACAGCACAATGTTAATCAGTGAGTAAAGAATGGCCACAGAGGTTTTACATGCAGAGGAAACCTGCAATCACATAGTTTCTTGTGATTTCCAATCTCAAGACACTGTTTGTTTTTTTGTTTGTTTTATACAGAGGAGCCTTTTTACCTAAAGGAGGTCTACCTGCCAACTGGCTGCTCTGACTGTCTGCTTGCTTATGAAGAAGTCATCTCTGGGAAAGATACTTTTACCAGCCTTCTTCTATTCAGTAAGAAACACACATCCCACTATACCATGTGTGAATCCGGAACTCTTTTTTTCTTCTTACTATTGCTTTTTGAAGCATGAAAATCTGTAGAAAAACATTTAGTTACACCCCCCCCCCCCCTTTGCTCTTTATTTCCAGGCAGGAAAACGAGTGTCTCTCCTGACGTTGTGGAGACGTTAAAGAAACAAGCAGAATGTCTCCGGATGTCATCACCCATTATGATGGACCCAAACAACGGTGAGAGTTTCAGCACATTTCTCAACATACTGTGTCACTATTATGTCATAAAAGCTGGTTTTTTTAATTTGTATTCTTTGCATATACAGAAATCTGCCCTGACAACCTCCCGCCCTCAGAGGGGCTCAGTGCCCTCAACAGCTTATTAGAAAACAAGATGGCACATCGAGTTGCAAGAGTCCTGGATGTTCTTTTTGATGTGTTTGTGAACTGGTAGTTTAGTTCCTTTAATCTCTGCTAAATGTCCCTTTAAATCGGAGAGATTGGCCAGTTTTTTTGTTTTTACTTTCATTCACATTATTTCACATCTGTAAAACATATTTAGACAAACTTATACGTGTTAGAACACAAAGCAGAAAACAAACTATGTCAAAACAACCATTAAAGGTGAGGAAATTATGAAATTTTGTCAAAGTCTGTGTTTTAATAGTTCATTATTTTTTTGGTTTTCCTTTTCTTTCCCTGTTCACATGTTATTTTGATTTTATTTATTTATTTTTGCTTGTTTTTATTTTTGGTCTCTCTTTTAGTTGCTGACAGTTCATCATATGAAACCTAAGCTAAGCTAAGCTAACCTAAGTTTGCTATGATGAACAAAACCTTGAAAACCATGTCACTTGACACTTGGATTAAAAAGGATCTGTAGGAAGTCTGTAACATCAATGTACCTCTTAGTAAATTCAGAATACAATATTGCAGTCCACAGTAAGTGGTTTTAAAATCAAAGGCTTTAATTAGAAAGCAAGACAATTTTTCTGCCTGACGTGTATTAATGAGCATATATGGAGAAATGTATTAAACTGTATTTTAGATATAAGATCTTGGATGGCAGAAAACCTTTTACAGCTTAACCAGGACAAAACTGAAGTTTTAATCATCGGTCCTGAGGCTCAGAGAGAGAAACTCTTGTCTAAATTAATTATTTTCACTATGCCCTTCGCTACAAGTGAAAAACCTGGGTGTTATTTTTGACTCTGAGCTTGGTTTTATCCCACATATTAAACATGTAACCAAAATCGGATTTTATCATCTAAAAAATATAGCCAGAGTCCGCCCTATTCTCTCTTGGGCCAACACGGTAGATGCTGATGCATGCTTTTATTACCAGTCGCATTGATTACTGTAATGCCCTGCTCTCTGGTCTCCCCAAAAAGAATATTTCACCCTTACAACTTTTACAAAACTCTGCAGCTCGTGTGCTGACGAAGACCCAAGGGCGGGCCCACATTACACCGGTTTTAGAATCACTGCATTGGTTCCCCGTGTGTTTCAGGATCGATTTTAAAGTTCTTTTATTGGTCTTAATTTATATGTCTTAATGGTCTTGGGCCTTCTTATCTCTCAGATCTGCTTTTACCATATGAAACCTCGCGGACCCTGAGGTCCTCTGGTACTGGCCTTTTGACTGTTCCCAAAGTCAGGACACATACTCACGGAGAGGCAGCTTTTCAGTGGTATGGTCCTCGTCTGTGGAACAGCCTGCCGGAGGAGCTCAGGGCCGCAGAGAACGTACATGTTTTTAAGAACAGGCTCAAGACCCACCTTTTTAATTTAGCTTTCGCCTAACGTTTATTTATTTTATGCTTATTTATTCTATCCTGTTATTCTATTTATTAATTTAGGTTTTACCTAATATTTATTGATTTTATTCTTATATATATTTTTATCTTAGTCAAAGGAGCTTGCAAAGAAAAGCGTCTGGACTTCTTTAAGTTACTTGAAGACGTTTCACCTCTCATCCGAGAAGCTTCTTCAGTTCTAAGGTCAAATGGTGGAAAGTCCCAGATATAAACCTAGTGGGAGTATCCCCCCAAAGAGGGACAAAAGGACCCCCTGATGATCCTCTAATCACCTGAGCCAAGGTGTGAAACTGGGTGTGGGTCCCAATCAGGCAGAGTTTCGGGTGAGTTCATTGTGAAACCTGGCCCCACCTTATCATGCAAATTCCTGAGGTCAGATGGCCCAGGATGTGAGTGGGTGTTAAGGCGTCTGGGGAGGGATCTCAAAACTGGATTATAGATGGCAGACAGTTGGTGTCGTAAACCACCGCCTCTGTTCAAAGATGGTCGCTCACAGTGGACATAGATGGCTTCTTTCACTCCTCTTTCAAACCATCTGTCCTCTCTGTCCAAAATGTGAACATTGGCATCCTCGAAAGAGTGTCCTTTATCCTTAAGATGCAGATGGACAGCTGAGTCTTGTCCTGTGGAGGTGGCTCTTCTGTGTTGTGCCATGCGCTTGTGAAGTGGCTGTTTGGTCTCTCCGATGTAGAAGTCTGGGCATTCCTCGCTGCACTGTACAGCATACACCACATTGTTAAGTCTGTGTTTTGGCGTTTTGTCTTTCGGGTGAACCAGTTTTTGTCTGAGTGTGTTGCTGGGTCTGAAATGCACCGGGATGTCATGCTTGGAGAAAACCCTCCTGAGTTTCTCCAATGTGTGTATTCATGTGTGTATTCATGATCGTTTATGTTAATGAGAGTGTGGGGAGTGAGTTGGAGGGCGGGGTGGGCTGCTTTTAACCATGTAAAGCACTTTGTGCTACATTTTTTGTATGAAAAGTGCTTTATAAATAAAGATTGATTGTGGTCAACAACAGACACACATTATGTCACTATCGTGGACTAAACCAATCAGAGATAGTCAGGGGCGGGACCTCTCTGATTGGCCGTGGTCCTTATAAACTTATCTTATAAACAGTACATTTGCATAATGACTGAAGTTTATAAGATTTGGGGAAACCTGCAGTCAGCTGAGACTGAAGAAGTCACTTGGATGAGTGACGAAACGTTTCTCCCACAAAACACTACGTCCAGATGAACAGAATCAACTTTTGGAGGTTTGTATTTTTGCCAAAACAAATCTGAATACTGAATTAAATTAATGACTTCTTAAAAAATATGTGTGAAACTATGGAAAAAACACCTACAAATGTTTAAATACTTGATAGCATGACAAGTAAAACAAACAAACAAAAAAGCCTCATAAATGTAGCTTCTGATTTCTTCTGCTTTATTTGGACAAACGATCACTTTTATGTTTTTACTGTATGTCTTTACTGGAACAAAAGTCAAGTCCAGTTTAATTACTGGATGAGTATCACTAATGCTAATAATGATATCTAAGCAGTAGGGGTGCAACGATACACAAAATTCATGGTTCCATAACGGCTGTCTAAATGACTCGGGTAAAGTTTGTAGAATGCGTGCTTGTTGTTTTTGTCTGCTTCCACTTGTCTTTGCACTAGGATGATGTCGGTGTAAATGGGCAGTCATATTCATTTTGTTCCCACTAGTGCGGTCAGCGTTAATCTGAAATGACGTTAACGCCACAACACGGCAAATCTCAGTTAACGAGCTACCGCGGATCGCCCCGTGCGTGGGGCTGGACGCCGTCAACACGTTAACGAGCAAACTGCGCTAACGCAGTAGTTCCCACCAATGTAATTGAGCATTGGGTGGCACATCCGACATACTATTTTACTTTTGTCCATGACGCACTTACCTTCAGGGTCATACGTCACATGAAAACCAAAATAGTTCCAAAGGCCAGATCTGAATCAGGGTGCGGGAGGTTCAATTTGCCATGTTGCAAGGAGAGCTTAACTTCTGTCTTGCTAGCTTGCGCTGCGCTCAGTGGATCTGTGCTCAACAGTACAGCCTAGGCGGAGTAGTCGAACGCAGATCCACTGAGTGCTCAACACAGACAGCACCGTCAGAAGAAAAGTTGATCAAATAAATTAAAAATTTTGTATTGTTCGATACTTATGCGTACCGAACCGAAAGCACTGCATCGAACGGTTAAATATCAATACAAGTATCGTTGCACCCCTACTAAGCAGCATATAAAAACTTTTACTTGGAGGACTAATTGGCACCTGAAATGAGCTTCCTCTAGATGGTGGCGGATGGTCTCTCTTAGTGATAGAGTGAGGAGCAGGGCCATTGGGAGGGACTCATAGTTTATCACTATTATCACTAAATATCAAAATAAATCAGGTGAGGTTGTTCACCCCAGTGGTTGGATGTTTGTTGGGTCACTGGTATGAATAATATGTATCTGATAAATTCTCATATGTGCAAGTAAATGGGGTTTCTTCTTCACACACAAGAACTAGTCACAGTTGCAATGCTTTTTATATTATACATGCTTCTCTTAGGTAATATTATTAGAAAACACTACACATACATTTATTGCTATACAGATGACACCCAGCTTTATTTATTAATGAAGCCATATGATAAAAACCAACTAGTTAAAGTACAGGCATGTCTTAAAGACATAAAAACCTGGATTAACTGTAATTTTCTGCTTCTAAATTCAGACAAACCTCAGGTGATTGCACTCAGTCCTGAAAATCTCAGAAACATTGTGTCTAACCAGATACTCACTCTGGATGATGCTATCTTGGTCTCCAGTAACATTCTTATCACTGAAATTAGAAACACGCTGTCTCAGAGTGATGGTGAAAAGCCAGTTCATGCGTTTATTACTTCTAGCTTGTGAATTAGTATTATCAAGTTGCTCTAAACCCCCTAGTAAAAAAGATTTACTACAACCCAAAGATTGTAGTAAACCTTTGGGGTAAAGGTTTACTACAGAATGCTGTAGCAATTTGCTTTCTGTTAAATTCAGAATCAAATTTAAAATCCGCCTCCTCATATCTTTAAGACCTCACAGTTCCTTGTGAGAGCACTTCACTTTCAGATTGCAGGCTTACTTGTGGTTCCCAGAGTTCCTAGAATGCAAAGCAGGCCCCTCTTCTGTGGAACCAGTTCCCAGTTTGGATTTGAGGGACAGACACTCTCTCTACTTTTAAGATTAGTCTTAAAATTTGTCTTTTGGATAAAGCTTATGGTTAGGGCTGGATCACATGACCCTGAACCCTCCATTATGCTTCAGTAGGCAGTGGTAGGTAGTGGTTCTTTTTGGATCTGGATCTTTCTCTTTGCCTTTGACCTGTCACACTCTGCTGTTCGCAGCACATGACTATTACCTGATGAGCGTGTTTCTGCTGGAAGTAAGGGTCTTTACCTTTCAATATAAAGCGCCTTTAGTTAATTGTTGCTGTGAATTGGCACTATATTAAAAAAAACTCAATTACCATGAAAAACATTTTAGTTCAATTCAATAGAAATAGTGTAAGGGGTGTGTATGGATTGCTGGCACAATACTTCAGCATTTTTTCATTACTTAGGTTGATGCAGTTTTTCTGTCATCTTCCTTTCCTCAGATTACGACACAAAAACAGACGAATACGTCACCTAAACTGGGCTGAGCCTCATAACTAGAGAACACACTTCAAAGTCTGAACTCATCAGCAGATGAGCCATGATGGAGTTTATTCATGTTGCTGTCGCTGTTCTCAGCCTTCTCCCTCTTGGGCGCTCAGCTCCTGTGACAAGCTGTGAGAATCTAATCCAGCCTCGTGAAATCCACGGAAATCAAGTCATATTCTCATCACTTCTTTTAAAAAAAAAAATTCAATATGAAATGTTTGTTATCTTATATACCTAATACCATCTGTTTCAGCTGCTGGGCAAATGGATAATACTTGCAGAGAGCACAAGCATACCTGGATCCAAAATGCTGGTACAGATGCTTAGGGAAAATACCTGGGTAAACATCACCGCTGCCAATGAAGCCAATACATATAACACTTTCCTAATTTAAAAAAGGTAATGAACAGGATCATGTTTTGCCCGAACTGACACTGTTTTCAAATAATATTAATGTAAAAATCTCTCTAATTTTATCTTGTAAAAGGATGGGCATGTGCTTAACATTGAAAACCAACATAACTTTGGTTAACAACACTCTCACTCTGGGTGAGTATTACTGAGGGAGCAAACATTTGGATGATCGGATTTAGACTTTGTGCCGAGCGTTGCCACAACACTTTCAGTATATATCGATTGGTGTGTATTTGCACATGTCCACAGTGCACACTTACCGAATTTCTGCTGTCTTGCTGAATACTGGCTGCCCCGACTGCCTTGTTATCTATTCAAATAACACCATCGGAAGAACCACAGTCAGAGCTCTTCAGCTCCTGAGTAAAAGCAATGACACAGCTAAATACTGTAATGTCAAAGTACTTAAGTAATATTTGTTATGGTCCAACTTCATGCATTTAATTTATGAAAGCTGAAAGAGATGCTGGTGACTAATTTCCAAATTACAACAACATTAACAACATTAAAACAATGATTAACAGTTGTTTGGACAACCAAATAACAGTAAAAGGCAAAATTTTAAACTCACTGAGAAAAGAAAAAAAAAGTATCAAGATGTACATTGCTGTGAGAAAGTTGGGTTGGAATTGCTTTTTCCCCACAGGACCTGTGCCTGCCTTTTTCTCTTAACAAAGTAAAACCATAATTTAAAAACAGCATTTTGTATTTAATTATGTTTCTTTGATTAATATTCAGATGCGGTCGATGATCTGAAACGTTTAAATGTGACAAATGTAAAAAATCAGAAAGAAGCCAAATATTTTTTCACTGTACATAATTGTACTAAAATACCTTACAAAATATTGCTGATTACAAATGGATGCAGTAACGTTTGAAAATTGTCCCCAATGTAATTTTATTCTTGATAACTTAAATACTTCTGTGCCATCGTAGTGCCCTGACATGAGCCCCCAGTGCTAACACTTTTTCTGTCTCTCAGGTAGGAGAGTTAGGGTGTCTGCTGCTGAGCTGAAGGAGTTTACAAAGCAGACAGAGTGTCTGAACCTACAACCACCTGCTATCATGGACTTGGAAAAGGGTATCAACTATGGAACTCCAAAGAGTTCAAAATTAAATAAATAAATAGGTCATGATGAAATAAATAACTATGTGAATCAATAAGACACAGATATGTAATGTGAGAATGATATTGTGAAATAATGGAACACATTTTGAAAAAAATGCTCATTATTGTGAAATATATTACGTTCTGCTATATAAATTTACTTATTATTGTGAAATATTATTTCATGGTCTTTATTTTTCCCAATAACAGAGATTATTGCTGAGGCATTTTATTTATTTCCAGCCGTTTATATTCCAAAATGTTGGTTTTTTTTTTCAAAGTCAGTCTTTACTTCAAAATCCCATTTTTCCCAATGGTCTATTTATTTCATAATGCGACTTTTCAGCAGAATGACTTTGTCTGTCAATCAAGAGAGACAGGGCGGAGCCAGTTGTGTAATTGGTTGCTCCTTTACTCAGACATAAGTAATAGCACATGAAGTGTCAATTTAGGTTTAATGGTGCAATGCGTCTCCTATGCAGCTGGCGGCAGTATGCAGCTCAAAATAAAGTTAAGGCACCGACAAATGCAAAACACTGGGCGCGAATAACGTTACAGGTGTATCAATTCTTGTGAAGGACATGGCTTCAGGAGACAAGTCCATTTCTGAGTTACTCAGAGAACTTGCTAACCGCTTAGATTGTACGTCTTCACCTCAGTTTGAGAGAGTATTGCAGCAGTGTACTGGAGATGAAGCAGACCCTGGTCCAAGTTCTCATCACAACCGCACAGTGTTAACGTTAGCAAATGCTAACGCTATCACAGCTAGCTCCACTCCACGAAACGCTGTTCAGGGTAAGTAACGACAGGGCTGGACTGGGACAAAAAATCGGCCCGGGCATTTTGACTATAGACTGGCCCGCCATTATAGGAAAAATCATAAAGCCTTTGAATGAAAACAAATGCTGTTGTGACAGTGATGTACACAGTTTTGATGGTATATATTTATCAATCTATCAATCATTTGTTTTAAGATCCAGATAATTCTTCTTTAAAAGCTAGACATTTTAAATGAGAATAAGAAAGAAAAGTACTTCTTTGTGCCCCCCTTTCCCTGTTAATGCCCTACCTGGCCCCCTGGCAACACTTTGCTAGACCCGCCCCTGCACAGTTACCAGCTGTCTGCTACTTAGAAAAGCATCCTGGTTTTATTTGTCTCTCATAAACAGTTCATAACTTCCCTTTAACTCATTCATGTCACCTAAAAGGTAAACCTGTTTCTCCATCACCTGTTCAGCTCTGATGATTCAGTAAGGACATCTCCTGGTTTCATCTTCATGTTTCCCTCTCACCAGATAACCAAACCGATATCATGACCAGCAGCTTTTACAGCTGTGGCTCCAGCAAACATCAGCTGATACTAGAAAGTAATAAAGTAATAAATTCTAACAACAGCTGATCAAGCTTAAACGTGCTGCTGTTGTTTAGCGCTACATCCACTGGTTTCTTCTTTCTGGCGCAAAGTGGGTGATAAACAAACCAATCAGCTGATCACTGATCAGTTTCATGATTGAAGTAGAAACGGGAGAGGGAGGGGAGAGAATGAGAGAAGAAGAGGCAGCTGACAGCGTAAAGACGCAGAATAACTCCAGTTTTTCATTCTAGCTGAAGTCCGGGACAAACTGCATTCCTTTTCACCTCAATACAAAACGCGTAATTTTCTCTGAATACGGAATTATTCCGTTTTTTACGGGATGGTTGGCAACTCTAATAATTAACCTTATGAACAAAATAAAGTTCAACATCAGTAACATCATAGCACCCACCCAGCTGTATAGAAACTCTGTCATGCCAGCTAGTACGCAGTACGGAAAAGTCAGCATAACGGAAATAAACTCCACCTAAACTTGGTTTATATCTGACCCAGATAGACTGCAGGTCATAACTTCTTACCTGAAGTTCAGTTCACCTGACACTCGGACTGGCGGCCACTTTGGGTCTCTCCTCTTGCCTCCCCTTTCTCTCATCCACCTGCTGGCCCCCACCGCTTGCTAATGTTACTGAATCTGTGGAAGCTCCGCGATAGCCACCACACGAAGTAACGAATAACGAGCCTAACTAAATCCCAGTAACGATTAACGCGTTCCTGATTTCGGCATAATAACTAGTTACTGTTCTCGTTACCACAATAATAACATAGTTACTGTAACGCGTTACTTAATAACGCGTTAGCCCCAACGCTGGTTATTCACCTCCTATCAAGTTCACAGTTGATAAATGTACTAAATGTGCTAGCAATTATCTTATGTCTCATGAATCTCACACCCTGTAAGTACACAATGAATGTCAACAGTCAAAAACAGGAATTAGCATTTTTCAAAATCATATACCACCAAGGCCCAGACATCAACCAAGCTATTCAGCCTTGTGGTGCATCTCCTCCCGGTGTGTAAATCACACATATCCCTGCAGAGTGATTGAGTTCTGCAGTGCTCCATAAGTGCCTCTTCCAGATGTTTCCTTGTCTAAATGTATGTAGAAATGAGCATTCAAACACACCAGTTGGTTTTGTTGTTTATCCATATGGCTTTCGGCTATCTTCAAAGCTTTGGGCCTGATCAGCAGCCCCCAAATCTTCTCACTACAAGCATTCTTCCTGTTTGGGGAACAAAGCCACTTGGCAGATCATCTGCATTTACAACTCCTGTAATTTCATCTCTGCAGAAAATCTTTTTTGAGAAGGAAATTGGAGTTATTCCAGTTATTTTGTTTTATGGCTGTTATGCTCTTCTCCCTCCTGTTGAGTCATGGCTGGACCATGGCTCAAAATTTCAGCCAGCTTGAAGAAGTATTCATGATGCAAATGAAACACAGGAAAGACCCTCTTCAGAGTGCCAAAGTACGCATGTCACAGTGACGCAACATTAGGTGGTCCTTCATCCTTTGGAAACTACTGTCAGTCATTCCCAGTCTCCTGGTGTCTGTGCTGTTCACAGAACCAATATTCCATCGCTGAAATCCCTCTATGCGCTGTCGATTGGAGCTTAGCACGCTCCCTTCATCCTTCAGTTTCCCGTTCCAACGCTGCTGAAGATTTAGGGCAGAGCAAGTCTTACACCCTACTTGTCTTCCTCAATGTCCAATGTCTTTCTTTTGGATTTCACTGTTAAATCCAGAATTGAATTCAAAATCCTGCTCCTCACATACAAGGTCGTAAATAATCAGGCCCCATCTTATCTTAATGACCTTGTAGTACCATATCACCCTATTAGAGCACTTCGCTCTCGCTCTGCAGGCCTACTTGTTGTTCCTAGAGTATCTAAAAGTAGAATGGGAGGGAGAGCCTTCAGTTTTCAGGCCCCTCTTCTGTGGAACCAGCTTCCAGTTTGGATTCGGGAGACAGACACTATCTTTACTTTTAAGATTAGGCTTAAAACTTTCCTTTTTGCTAAAGCATATAGTTAGGGCTGGACCAGGTGACCCTGAATCCTCCCTTAGTTATGCTGCAATAGATGTAAGCTGCCGGGGGATTCCCATGATGCATTGAGTTTTTCCTTTCCAGTCACTTTTCTCGCTCACTATGTATTAACAGACCTCTCTGTATTGAATCATATCTGTTATTAACCTCTGTCTCTCTTCCACAGCATGTCTTTTATCCTGTCTTCCTTCTCTCACCCCAACCGGTCGCAGCAGATGGCCGCCCCTCCCTGAGCCTGGTTCTGCCGGAGGTTTCTTCCTGTTAAAAGGGAGTTTTTCCTTCCCACTGTCGCCAAAGTGCTTGCTCATAGGGGGTCATATGATTGTTGGGTTTTTCTCTGTATCTATGAAGCGCCTTGAGGCGACTTTTGTTGTGATTTGGCGCTATATAAATAAAATTGAATTGAATTGAATTGAACTGTTGTCCACAATCCAGTCTTGATCAAGTGGCACAGCCCTCTGTGGGTTGTCAGCTGTGCTGGAGGTGATCTCTGCTCCTCACTGGTCCTCTTGAAGCCTCTCTCCTGGCCTCAGCTTCCATCTTGTGGACGATCTCCTCAGTCACTTCACCTCACGACACTTGCAATTTCAAACATGACAGCTCTCCAGAAAACCCTCTTTTGGCACATGGTCCTTGCCATATGTCAACTCAACTCAATGAGACATGCACGAGAGAGAAATAAACGAGAAAGTTGCACATTCTCTCTTAAACATTCCCCAGGGCTTGTCCCTTAGAGTAGCTCTATTCCAAACCTGTAACCCTGCGTTAAAGAAAAAACATTAGCCAGCGGTTAAATGTTAAGCTTGTTTAACTCCCAGCTCCACCTGGAGCCTGTATCCTAGAAGACAAATCCTGTAAGTTGAAACAAACTTCACATTTGCAAACAACTGTGTCATAAGAGTAATAAAGTATTCAGCACCACAGAGACAAATGCAGTTTTCTCCAAATCATTAAACCACTACTATTACCATAATTCGCCTCAAATCATGGATCCTCCCATGTGTTCATTCCACATTGGAATCAGTGACTTTCCTTAAGTTTGTCACTCCACTTATTTTATGTCTATGAGCTCAATAGTGGTCAAATAATGAGCCCAACTTTAAACCATTCTGTAATCACTGCATCTCTTGCTTTTCTTCTGTCACTTGTCTGTCTGTGCTGAATCCTTTACAAGCACTCTTAGAGAGAAAACAAATGTTAGCAGTAGCATCTTGGAGGTCAGGCCTAGGTCAACAGACTCCAGAGGTGCTGTAAAAGGTCATAAAGTTAACACTCTGCTGTAAAAGAAGCAATACTGGTTTTAACACAGTATGTGTCTCACACTGTATGCTCATTTTCCCACTGTAATATTCACCATTTTCCCAATAACACAGCGTAATAGCCTAATCAACATATAGCCTGTAAACACAGTTTCCTGCACGCATAAACCCAGAAAAATTACAGCTAAAAGGTTAAATTTGCAGGGCCCACACACTCATGTGTAAAGTCTCTCCCTCTGGCCTCTGTCATCCTCCTGTTCCTGCAACAAAAGACATACATCCATACATCCATCCACCCCTTTGTCCAAACTAAGGTGGAGGTGCAACCTTACATGTTGATGTCAAGTCAATCAAGTCAGTCAACTTTTGTCAACGTTTACCAGTCGAGTCGCGGGCCACGTAATGACTGAAAACAGTGGTGAGATCTTTAACCAGGTCTTCCCATTAACACCTGGCCTGTCCAGATGTTCAGTCAATGAGCTTGTCAATAGCTTCAATGCTAAAATGTTAAATATTATGGACACTATTGCTCCCATTAAGGTTCTCTGGAAGGAAGAAGTCTCCATGGAGAAACTCCACACTGATGAAAAAAGAAAAAAGAGAGACCTGAGGAGGTCCTACTTCTCTGACATCATCACCAGAAACAGTCATAATGCTCGGGTCTTATTTGCTACAGTTGACAGGCTAACAAACCCTCCTGTGCCAGTCGCAGCTGAACTTCATTCAACCATGGCCTGCAATGACTTTACCAAATTCTTCACAGACAAAATCCAAAAGATTAGACAAGCAATTGGTACATCAACAGCATATTCAGAATATGTATGTCCACTGAAAAACTGTTTAAACACCATGAAACAGTTTCACCCTATTAACAGCAAAGACCTGGAGGACATCTTAGGTCAACTGAACTCCTCCTCTTGCTGTTTAGATGTCCTGCCAACAAGTTTTTTCAAAAAGGTCTCAAAAACTTTGGAGTCACCCTGTTACAGATCGTCACCTTTTCCTTAATGTCAGGTGTGTTTCCAGAACCTCTAAAAACTGCTGTAATTAAACCTATACTGAAAAAGGACAATCTTGACAAGACACAAATGAACAACTACAGGCCGATCTCAAATCTTCCATTTTTAAGCAAGATCATTGGAAAAGCAGTTTCTCAACAGCTCAATTACTTCTTAACACAGAATAACTGTTATTATGCCTTCCAGTCAGGTTTTAGACAGAACCACAGCACTGAAACTGCTCTGACCAAAGTGTTTAATGACATATGTCTGAATACAGACAGTGGAAAAATGTCAGTCTTAGTTTTACTGGATCTCAGTGCAGCATTTGATACAGTTGACCAAAACATATTACTCAAACGACTAGAAAACTGGGCAGGTCTCCCAGGAACTGTACTAAACTGGTTCAAAACATACTTAGAAAACAGGAAATACTTTGAATCAATAGGTAACTTCACATCTGAGCAGACAAGTATCACATGTGGAGTTCCCCAAGATTCCATCTTGGGACCCCTTCTTTTTTAACACTTACATGCTTCCACTGGCACAGATTATAAAGAACAACAAAATAAACTATCATAGCTATGCAGATGACACACATATATACATTACAATGTCACCAGGAGACCGAGGCCCTGTACATGCTCTTGGTAAATGCATTGAGAAAATTAATGACTGGTTGTGCCACAATTTTCTCCAGCTAAACAAAAATAAAACTGAAGTAAGAAGTAATAGTCTTTGGCGCCAAAGAAAAATGATTACAGGTCACCAGAGAACTTCAATCTAAACACCTAAAAACCACAAACCAGGCAAAAAATTTGGGTGTAGTAAAAGTGGACCACATCAGTCCAGCTCTGAGGTCTTTACACAGGCTGCCTGTCCGTGAGAGGATAGACTTTAAAGTTCTGATGCTGGTCTATAAAGCTCTGAATGGTATTGGACCAAAATACATCAGTGACCTCCTGACCCAGTATGAACCTTCCAGATCCCTCAGGTCACCTGGATCACTCATTCAAGACCCCTCATCAGCATTCTGTTTTCCCCCCAGCTATAATGCAATCATCTTTTCCCCAAACAATACTCATCCACTAGTCTATGTATCACTTTTCATCTTACTAAGTGAACTGGACAAGATGATAAACAGAAACACATGCTTAAGATGCTGTCTGGTCTTCATGAGTTTCATTCTATGTGTATATATGTGTTAGTAGGGTTAATGCATTTTCTGTTTGTGTGATTTTATGTACCTCTCTCATTTTGTGGTCCAGACTCCTTCTCAGTTTACCCACTTAAAGCAGTCAGTTTCCCTTTTCCCAGGTTTGCTAACCCAAATTTGATTTCCCACTCTAAACAACAGCATTCCTCTGTGTCCTCACCTGCTCTCCCCTCCCACTTCAACAGTCCAATGGTAGTTCTTCTTTTCAGCTTTGTCCTGTGTATTCTCCCACTGTCTCTTTCATTACCACTGAATTACAAACGTGGCAAATGTCAACTCAGACAGTCTTTTCACAGGTCCTCTTCACACACAGTGAAGTTGCAGCTTGCTGGAAACGCACTCGATCCAGTCAAAGTGATGGTTTTTCTCTCTCTGATGCCGTTTGCACATACTGCTGCTTGCTGGGTCTCTCTGCTCAGGACTCTGCTGTTGTGTCTTGGACTGCCATGTTGTTGCTCTTTGCAACTGCATTTCTTGTCTTCAGGGAGCTTGCTTTCTCAGATATTATTCTCAGCTTATTTTCATCAACAACACAAATTTTATTTCTTTTGCGTCCACTAGGGTAGCTGGTGACCTGCAGAGTCACCCTCTTCCCAACTGGAGACTGCTTCATACACTTTCACACTCCTCTGGAGCGCACACACACACAGTGACGTCAGGCACATTCACACTCACTTTTTCATCTGCTTTGTGCACATTTCACTTCTTTTCTTCCTTCAATGATCTGCATACTACGTGCTGCCCGTTGAATACTTTGCAATATATTTAATCGCCTTTCAAGGCAGTCTTACACAGTTTATTCCCCATTACAAGACAACAATCAGCGCCACAGACCACGTCTGGTCCGTACTCACTCGTGCTCATTCAGGGCTTTCCTCAGGCGTCCTGGCTTCTAGCAAACTTCAGTGTGTCGTCTCCCCCTCCTCGGTGGAAAGCCATTTGTTGGACTCCGGCTCGAATGACCAAATAATGTTGGGTCTGCGCTTCAGCAGGCCCACTAATTCAGACTTATTCCTTGGTGTTCCTCCACCTCCAAAGAAATGTAAGAAGGAGTCCGAACCACAATTACTTTGCAATTACTTTGGTGGAGTAACACCAAAGTAATTGCTTACGGAGCTTGCTTCTTCTTAACAAATGACTGTCCTCCTCCAGAACATCTTATGTATGCAAACGCACGTTGCAACTACTTATCTGGTGCGCGTCTTTTATTTTCACAGCGAATGCGCACCTGCGGACCACTTATGTGCACCCCTGCTTATAAACACATTTGCATGAAACTAGCCCACTGAATGAGCAATGGGCTGTGAGGTCAGTTCCTTTATTTATAAAAACATAAAAACATGTCCAGATGAACAGAATCAACGTTTTGGGATTTACTTACTTGGATGATTGAGCATTCATCAAGACATTTCTTGGCACTGATTTGAGGACACTATTAGGCTGAAAGACAGTCTTTCCATTCCATTTAACTTTTTATTGTATTACTTTCAATAAAGCGTTCTTTTTATCATTGAATCCATCTCTCTTGCCAGGATGTGTTTTCAAACCCAGGTAGCTTTTAATTTAATTTGTTACATTTTCAATCTTTTTATGTCCTAGGGGTGAAATTCCCTTAGGTGGCATTGCCGCAACACATTTACATAACCCCCCTGACTGTACTGCCACAGAGTAAATATTTCTGTTATGTTCTTTTAAGTACAATTACAACACATAAGTAAACAATTGAGCAATACGTCACCTAAACTGGGCTGAGTCTCGTATGTCTAGAACACACTTCAAAGTCTGAAGCCACACTATCAGCAGATGAGCCATGATGGAGTTTGTTCACGTTGCTGTAACTGTGCTCGGTCTTCTGTCTCTTGGACACTCAGCTCCTGTGACAAGCTGTGAGAATCTAATCCAGCCTCGTGAAATCCATGGAAATCAGGTCAGACTCTCTCTTATCTCACCTTTCACTTATCACTTTCCGCTGAGTAAAATAAGTTTTGAACACGTCACCAAATTTATATGAAATTTACACCAGATGTGGGTAACCACCCATCCAGTCCACACATACAAAGAAGTAAAACCAGCAATGTCCATAAATTAAGCTATGTGTAATAATAAGATTACACAAGGAAAACTATTGAACACATGAAGAAAGGAAGTTGCAAAAAGGCATGGAACGTCATGACACCAGCTGAAATCTATCAGCAATTACAAAACAATCCTGCCCCCTAGTGCAAATTAATATCAGTTGGTTCTATTCTAACTAATGGCCTATAAAAAGAGGTCTCATTACCAAGGTGTCACACAAACTCCTACTGTAACCTTGCAGGTGGAGATGGAGAAAATGACACTAGGGCTGAGGAGGGAACAGCTTAGATTGACTTATTGGGCAAACTTACAGGGTCAGGGGAAGGATCACCCTACACTAGAAGTACTTAAACCTTGCTGGGAGAAAGGCAGGAGGAAATTAAAGAGTTTTGGATGGGTGGTGGGGGAAGAGCTAGAGAACTTAAATTAGATCAGTTAGACATATGCCAGCGAGTGCCGTGGCCTGCAATCCCTCCACGGATACTTCCTGAAGCAACTGTAGATTTTGCTTTATTGCACCAGAAGAGTCAGGATAGGGCAGGCGGTCTACACTCAAATTCAGTTCAGGGTTACACTGAACAGTATTGTGGGTATGTGCAAGTATATACAGATGCTTCAAAGAATCCAGCTAAGTCATGTGGGGGTAGCAGTAGTAATTCCGGACTTTATGGTAGAAATTAGGAAGAGGATTAATGATGGATTGTCTGTGTTTACAGGAGAAATGATAGCAATTCTATTAGCGGTTCAATGGGTGGAAGAGTTGAGGCCGTTGAAAGCAATTATTTGTTCAGATTCAAGCGCAGCCTTGGTCAGTCTACAGAAAGGTCATTCGGAAGGTAGATCAGATATTTTAATAGAGATTCAGCAAACTCTTTTCAGAATACATATGATGGGTCTGTCAGTAGTGTTTGTATTGGTCCCAGCTCACTATGGGGTAAGGGGGAATGAAGCAGAGGATAGGTTAGCAAAAGAAGCCACTAATCATAGGATAGTTGATCTGGCAGTGAGTTTTGGTCAGCTGGAAGTTAAGAGTATTATTAAGCTAGAAATGAGGGGTAGATGGCAGAAACAGTGGGAAGAAGAAAGGTGGGGAAGGTGGTTATATAAAATTCAAAGGTGGGTGGGAGTAAGGAGAGCCACAGGAAGGAGTAGGCGAGAGGAGGTGGTGGTGTCAAGACTGAGATTTGGACATACAGGATTGAATTCTATACTATTCTTGATAGGGAAACATAATTCAGGGAAATGTGATTGTTGTGGAGAGGAGGAAACTTTGGAGCATGTTATTTTGCAGTGTCGGAAGTACAAGGTTGAGAGGACACAACTGGTTCGAAGTCTCAGTAACATTAACATGAAATTGGATCTTATTAAGTTATCACAACAGGAGTCGGGGAATAAAAGTTATCAGGCTTTGTTTCAGTTTTTGAGTGAAGGAAGATTGTTTGGAAGGATATGAAGTAGGTTGTTTTTAATAAAATATTTTTTTAATTTAATTTTATTTATTTATTTTAATCCTGTCCACACTCCATACCAGTGGTGGCAGAAATGCACCATGCAGTTGTTTGCCAACTGCCAATAATACTTACAAGAAGAAGAAGAAGAAGAAGGTGTCACAAAGAAACATATCATGACCTTCATAATCTTATTGTTGCAAAACAAATTGATGGCATTGGTTACAGAAGAATTTCTAAATTACTGAAGGTTCCAGTGAGCACTGTTGGGGCAGGAGAGAACATAATTTCACCATAAAGTGTCCAGAACCAGCTGCTCCCCGCCAGTTTTCAGACAGGGGAGTGAAAAGAATTATCTGAAGAGTTGTCCAAGAGCCAAGGAGCACTTGCGAAGAGCTACAAAAAGACTTGAAATCCTTTCAACTGCCATGGCCTGTACGCACGCTCACCATGCAAGACTCCATTGCTGAAGAAAAAAACATGCTAAAGCACATTTAAGGTTTGCTGAACAACATTTAGACACACCTGTGAAATACTGGGAAAAATATACTCTGGTTAGTTGAGACCGAAACTGAACTGATGCCTTAATACACGCCATGTCTGGAGGTCAAAAGGCCTCACCCCAAAAACATTACACCAAAAGTGAAGTTTGGAGTTGTATGGGGCTGTTTTTCATCATGTGGCACTGGAATGTTTCATATAAATGGAGGAAGATGAATGGAAAAATGTTCTGCTGCCATCTACCAGGATGTTGAAGATGAAACGCTGACGGACCTTTCAGCAAGACGATGATCCAAACACAGAATTTGAAGACTGTTTGTGTAGAAGAATGAACCAAAATCACACCTGATCAATGCCTGCGGCTAGGAGGGTTCTTGAAGTTGTCATTACCAACAAAAGCTTTTACATGAAGTATTAAATACAATTTCAGTAAACGTGTTCAATACTTTTTTCTTCTTTCATTTCTCATTATGGTAAATGGCCTGTGTTTATATAGTGCTTTACTAGTCCGTAAGGACCCCAAAGCACTTTACATATCCAGTCATCCACCCATTCACACACTGGTGATGGCAAGCTACATTGCAGCCACAGCCACCCTGGGGCGCACTGACAGAGGCGAGGCTGCCGGACACTGGCGCCACCGGGCCCTCTGACCACGACCAGTAGGCAACAGGTGAAGTGTCTTGCCCAAGGACACAACGACCGAGACCGTCCAAGCCGGGGCTCAAACCGGCAACTTTCCGATTATAAGGCGAACTCCCAACTCTTGAGCCACGATCGCCCCATCTATGGTTTGATTTCTTTGCATGTGTGGACTGGCTGGATTGTTACCAACATCTGGATAGAATTTTACGTCAATAGCACCTTTAGAAATGTATGTACTGAGAAATTTGGTGATGTTTTCAATACTTATTTTACCCCCTGTATATTATACACCATCTGTTTCAGCTGGTGGGAAAATGGACACAAATAGCAGAGAGCACAGGCATACCTGGATCCAAAATGCTGACGAAGATGCTTGTGGATACCGCCTGGATGAACATCACTGCTGCCAATGAGGCTAATACGTTCAATAATCTTCAAATTCAAAAAATGTAATAAAAATGATAAAGCCTTGCCTGAACTGATACTGTTTTCAAATAATCCGAATTTAGAAATCTCTTTAATTTTATCTTCTAAAAGGATGGGCATGTGCTTCACATTGAAAACCAACATGACTTTGGTTAACAACACTCTCAATATGGGTGAGTATTAACATTTGGATGACCAGATTTAGACTTTGTGCCTAGCATTGCCACAACACTTTCATTATATCGATTGGTGTGTATTTGCACACTGCACCCTTACTAATGCTAAAAGGATATGAAGTGTGGCCATCATCTGTCATCTGTCCACAGTGCACAATTACCAATATTCTGCTGTCCTGCTGAATACTGGCTGCCCTGACTGCCTTGTTATCTACTCAAATAACACCATTGGAAGAACCGCAGTCAAAGCTCTCCAGCTCCTGAGTAAGAACAATAACACACCTAAATAATGTAATGTCAAAGTACTTAAGTATTTTTCATGGTCCAGCTTCATGCATTTAATTTATCATAGCTGAAAGAAATGCTGGTGACTAATTTCCAAGTTAAAACAGTGATTAATCATTGAACAGTGGTTTCCCCTGCATTAATGAATCAAATCCAAACACTGCCCTTTGAAATACCAGTTACAAATAATAGTTGCCCATTAAAGGCATTTTTTCAGAAAACAAATTTAAAAAGAATAAAGCATCAAGAATAAAGTGCAGTGATGTGAATGTATTTGCCCCCTTCCTGGTTTCTCTCTATTTTGTGTACTAGTCACACTTACATGTTTCAGATTGTCAAATAAATTTGTATATGTGACAAAGATAACCCAAGCAAATACAAAACACAGTTCTTAAAGAAATATTTCATTTACTGTGTGAAACTGTAATTGTCTCTAAATCTAACAACTGGTTAGCAAGAACTGATATCAAGCATTTGCAGTGATTGGCAATGAGTCTTTTCTTCTCACTCTACTATGTAGAATCCCTTCAATTCAGCTGCACTGGATTGGATTTTCAAGCATGAACGGATTTTAAAGGCCATTCAGACGTGGCCTTGCTCATGTGCTCATGGCCAAAAATTCTCCTTCAATATCATGGTTGCTTCAATTACAGCAAGTGGTTCAGGTCCTGAAGTAGCAATAGCAGTTGTTTCTTTGTGTTTTAATTTTTTTATTTACTTGGTGTCACTGTGTAGGCCCCGTGCTAACACTGTTTCTGTCTCTCAGGTAGGAGAGTTAAAGTGTCTGCTGCTGAGCTGGAAGAGTTTACAAAGCAGGCAGAGTGTCTGAACCTAGAATCCCCTGCTATCTTGGATTCAGAAAAGGGTATGAACCTTTATATAATATGAAAGCTTAGAAACTGCAGTTGAACTGAATATTACTTCTTCAGTCTAATATTATCTGTATACAGTGGCTTGCAAAACCATTTGGCCCCCTTGAACTTTTCCACATTTTGTCACATTACAGCCACAAACATGAAACAATTTTATTGGAATTCCACGTGAAAGACCAACACAAAGTGGTGTACACGTGAGAAGTGGAACGAAAATCATACATGATTCCAAACATTTTTTACAAATAAATAACTGCAAAGTGGGGTGTGCGTAATTATTCAGCCCCCTGAGTCAATACTTTGTGGAACCACCTTTTGCTCCAATTACAGCTGCCAGTCTTTTAGGGTATGTCTCTACCAGCTTTGCACATCTAGAGACTGAAATCCACTTTTCAGTTATTTATTTGTAAAAAATGTTTGGAATCATGTATGATTTTCGTTTCACTTCTCACATGTACACCACTTTGTATTGGTCTTTCATGTGGAATTCCAGTAAAACTGATTCATGTTTGTGGCTGTAATGTGACAAAATGTGGGAAAGTTCAAGGGGGCCGAATACTTTTGCAAGCCACTGTACTCTTTATATTTTTGTAACCGCCATGTTTGATAAGTTCATAGATTAATCAAATTTATTCTTTCTCACTTGAATGAACTTTATTTACAAATGTCTTCTTGCAGGGTTTTGCCCAGATCCAGCGCTCGCCCCAGGAACAAAGACTATTGATCTGTCCTTGAGCAACATAATGCCTGATGATCTCAACCTATCGGAGAAGCTTTTCACTGACAGTGGAATGAAGACCATTTTGGACATGGTCCAAACTAGCGTGGATCTATTAAAGGAAGACTGACGTGGTCATAAATGTCACTAAGTGTTGATGAAGAAGCCATGTCTGTCAAGAGCATTACCACTAAAATTAAACATGCTAAAAAAATATGAGTGGCCGTCATCTGTCATCTTTCTTCCAAGCAATTTAGATTTAGCTTCACTGAACTGTCACAATAAATGAAAATATTCATTTGCTTTCTGAATAAATGGCCCCAAAACATTTCTACTTTCTCTATTTTAAGGACATTATAGTGCATGAGTAAATACCGATCAGGCTCCATAGTGCCAGGCAGCGAGCATGGCCTGCTAGAGGAGATTGGGCCCTCAGGCCACCCTCATGAAGTCTGTTTCTGATTGATTGGTCAGACACATTCACACCAGTGGCCTGCTGGCAGCTCTCATTTTCTTCCTCCTTGCATAAGGGAGGAGATATCGATCCTACTGATCGGTTAAGGACCTTCTACGGCCCTGTCCAGCTCACCTAGAGTAACTGTGTGTCCCCTAGTGTCTGCTCCATCCTCCTGAGTCTGTGCTAGGAGACAGAGCATACCTTCTTGTGATGGCTCGTATTGATGTGCCATCCTAGAGGAGCTAGACTAGCTGTGCAACCTCTGAAGGGTCCAGGTATTGCCTCATATAACTAGTGGAAACACTGACCTAAGCCAAATGCAAAACCAATAACAATACCAGTAATAATAATAAATTGAAATGTGAATGTTCTCGCTCTGCTAAAAATTAGACTCAGCATCAGAATCACCTGATAATCTCCTTTGTAAAAAAAAGTTTAACCCGTCAGTTTTGTTAGTCTGAGCAGTTGGCGGGAACGATGAAAAATAGGTTACAGGTTGTTCGGAATAGTCTCCCAGTTAGCTCCGTCGCTCTGCTTTATGCCCTTCTCCTCCCACACCTGTTTCCTTGCTTCCTGCATCCATTTAGTGGATGCAGGAAGCAAGGCAGCTGCGGCGGAGTCCTTCTTTGATGTTCATTGTGGTTGAAATGTGGCCCCAGAGTGTTACCAGATGATGATTCCAAGATTTTCCATGTAATTGGCTCCATGCAAACCTTCTTGCAGTGGCACATATCGATGTGCCATCCTGGAGCAGCTGGATTATCTGTGCAATCTCTGTAGGATCCAGGTATTGCCTCATATAACGAGTAAAAACACTGACCTTAGCTAAATGCCAAATTATTACTACTTATAATGAAAACTTAAAATGTGAAACCTCTTGGTAAAAATTGCATTGAGCATATCAATACCAGACAGAATGCAAAACTAAATAAAAATTAAAGTTATTTTCATGTATATGTTTATATTATTTTAATGTAATTGGTGGTGTAGATGTGCGATTGCTTCAAGGAACAAAGTGGAACTGATATACTGTAAGTTCGCAGCATATTTGTTGAATTTTTATGGACCTTTAACAGAGACTGATGCAACAGAGAAAAATACTCAAGAATTATTATAGGTGAGAATGATTAAAACCACAACTTGCACGAGGGGAAAATAAAGCAGCTGTATTTAAGGGTGGCTTGACTCTGTTTTTCTAACAAACTGAGCTTGAGAGTTTTTTTTATTTCTCTGGTACTTTGACCTCTTGTGCTGGGCTATGAATTTGTTTGGTACTGTATGCTTCTCATTGAAGGCTGAGCTGGTGTCAACTGGGCTCACACTCAGGTGGGGCAAAGACTAAACCAGCAAAACCTTTATGTACAGAAAAATGTTTATGGTTTACAGAAACAATTGGGACGCTGAGTAGAATATAAACAAAACCAGAATGCAATAAAAAAAATTGAAATAGCATACAGACAACATACAAGTTTGTATTGTTATGTTTAAAAAAA
This sequence comes from Neolamprologus brichardi, assembly GCF_056152115.1. Lineage (NCBI taxonomy): Eukaryota > Metazoa > Chordata > Actinopteri > Cichliformes > Cichlidae > Neolamprologus > Neolamprologus brichardi. Next base: position 20,286,800 of record NC_142109.1, read on the forward strand.
TTGCTATATGCTCAGTGTTGAAAGTCACCAACAAATTGAAATAGGAGCCATGTTTACCTCAGTGTTACATGGCCTTTCCTTTAAAGTGTCTAGTAACTGAAGGCACCAGTTGTTGCAGTTTTAAAGTCCAAATGTTTCCCTTGCTGAGTATAGGATTTCAGCAGTGTTGGGCCTCCTTTGTGGATTCCATCATTTATTAAATGAGAATAAGAAAGAAAAGTACTTCTTTGTGCCCCCCTTTCCCTGTTAATGCCCTACATGGCCCACTGGCAACACTTTGTTAGACCCGCCCCTGCACAGTTACCAGCTGTCTGCTACTTAGAAAAGCATCCTGGTGTTATTTGTCTCTCAGAAACAGTTCATAACTTCCCTTTAACTCATTCATGTCACCTAAAAGGTAAACCTGTTTCTCCATCACCTGTTCAGCTCTGATGATTCAGTAAGGACATCTCCTGGTTTCATCTTCATGTTTCCCTCTCACCAGATAACCAAACCGATATCATGACCAGCAGCTTTTACAGCTGTGGCTCCAGCAAACATCAGCTGATACTAGAAAGTAATAAAGTAATAAATTCTAACAACAGCTGATCAAGCTTAAACGTGCTGCTGTTGTTTAGCGCTACATCCACTGGTTTCTTCTTTCTGGCGCAAAGTGGGTGATAAACAAACCAATCAGCTGATCATTGATCAGTTTCATGATTGAAGTAGAAACGGGAGAGGGAGGGGGAGAGAATGAGAGAAGAAGAGGCAGCTGACAGCGTAAAGACGCAGAATAACTCCAGTTTTTCATTCTAGCTGAAGTCCGGGACAAACTGCATTCCTTTTCACCTCAATACAAAACGCGTAATTTTCTCTGAATACGGAATTATTCTGTTTTTTACGGGATGGTTGGCAACTCTAATAATTAACCTTATGAACAAAATAAAGTTCAACATCAGTAACATCATAGCACCCACCCAGCTGTATAGAAACTCTGTCATGCCAGCTAGTACGCAGTACGGAAAAGTCAGCATAACGGAAATAAACTCCACCTAAACTTGGTTTATATCTGACCCAGATAGACTGCAGGTCATAACTTCTTACCTGAAGTTCAGTTCACCTGACACTCAGACTGGCGGCCACTTTGGGTCTCTCCTCTTGCCTCCCCTTTCTCTCATCCACCTGCTGGCCCCCACCGCTTGCTAATGTTACTGAATCTGTGGAAACTCCGCGATAGCCACCACACGAAGTAACGAATAACGAGCCTAACTAAATCCCAGTAACGATTAACGCGTTCCTGATTTCGGCATAATAACTAGTTACTGTTCTCGTTACCACAATAATAACATAGTTACTGTAACGCGTTACTTAATAACGCGTTAGCCCCAACGCTGGTTATTCACCTCCTATCAAGTTCACAGTTGATAAATGTACTAAATGTGCTAGCAATTATCTTATGTCTCATGAATCTCACACCCTGTAAGTACACAATGAATGTCAACAGTCAAAAACAGGAATTAGCATTTTTCAAAATCATATACCACCAAGGCCCAGACATCAACCAAGCTATTCAGCCTTGTGGTGCATCTCCTCCCGGTGTGTAAATCACACATATCCCTGCAGAGTGATTGAGTTCTGCAGTGCTCCATAAGTGCCTCTTCCAGATGTTTCCTTGTCTAAATGTATGTAGAAATGAGCATTCAAACACACCAGTTGGTTTTGTTGTTTATCCATACGGCTTCCGGCTATCTTCAAAACTTTGGGCCTGATCAGCAGCCCCCAAATCTTCTCACTTCAAGCATTCTTCCTGTTTGGGGAACAAAGCCACCTGGCAGATCATCTGCATTTACAACTCCTGTCCTTTCATCTCTGCAGAAAATCTTTTTTGAGAAGGAAAATGGATCCAGTTATTTTGTTTTACGGCTGTTATGATCTTCTCCCTCCTGTTGAGTCATGGCTGGACCATGGCTCAAAATTTCAGCCAGCTTGAAGAAGTATTCATGATGCAAATGAAACACAGGAAAGACCCTCTTCAGAGTGCCAAAGTACGCATGTCACAGTGACGCAACATTAGGTGGTCCTTCATCCTTCGGAAACTACTGTCAGTCATTCCCAGTCTCCTGGTGTCTGTGCTGTTCACAGAACCAATATTCCATCGCTGAAATCCCTCTATGCGCTGTCGATTGGAGCTTAGCACGCTCCCTTCATCCTTCAGTTTCCCGTTCCAACGCTGCTGAAGATTGAGGGCAGAGCAAGTCTTACACCCTACTTGTCTTCCTCAACGTCCAATGTCTTTCTTTTGGATTTCACTGTTGTCCACAATCCAGTCTTGATCAAGTGGCACAGCCCTCTGTGGGTTGTCAGCTGTACTGGAGGTGATCTCTGCTCCTCACTGGTCCTCTTGAAGCCTCTCTCCTGGCCTCAGCTTCCATCTTGTGGACGATCTCCTCAGTCACTTCACCTCACGACACTTGCAATTTCAAACATGACAGCTCTCCAGAAAACCCTCTTTTGGCACATGGTCCTTGTCATATGTCAACTCAACTCAATGAGACATGCACAAGAGAGACATGCACGAGAAAGTTGCACATTCTCTCTTAAACATTCCCCAGGGCTTGTCCCTTAGAGTAGCTTTACTCCAAACCTGTAACCCTGCGTTAAAGAAAAAACATTAGCCAGCGGTTAAATGTTAAGCTTGTTTAACTCCCAGCTCCACCTGGAGCCTGTATCCTAGAAGACAAATCCTGTAAGTTGAAACAAACTTCACATTTGCAAACAACTGTATCATAAGAGTAATAAAGTATTCAGCACCACAGAGACAAATGCAGTTTTCTCCAAATCATTAAACCACTACTATCACCATAATTCGCCTCAAATCATGGATCATCCCATGTGTTCATTCCACATTGGAATCAGTGACTTTCCTTAAGTTTGTCACTCCACTTATTTTATGTCTATGAGCTCAATAGTGGTCAAATAATGAGCCCAACTTTAAACCATTCTGTAATCACTGCATCTCTTGCTTTTCTTCTGTCACTTGTCTGTCTGTGCTGAATCCTTTACAAGCACTCTTAGAGAGAAAACAAATGTTAGCAGTAGCATCTTGGAGGTCAGGCCTAGGTCAACAGACTCCAGAGGTGCTGTAAAAGGTCATAAAGTTAACACTCTGCTGTAAAAGAAGCAATACTGGTTTTAACACAGTATGTGTCTCACACTGTATGCTCATTTTCCCACTGTAATATTCACCATTTTCCCAATAACACAGCGTAATAGCCTAATCAACATATAGCCTGTAAACACAGTTTCCTGCACGCATAAACCCAGAAAAATTACAGCTAAAAGGTTAAATTTGCAGGGCCCACACACTCATGTGTAAAGTCTCTCCCTCTGGCCTCTGTCATCCTCCTGTTCCTGCAACAAAAGACATACATCCATACATCCATCCACCCCTTTGTCCAAACTAAGGTGGAGGTGCAACCTTACATGTTGATGTCAAGTCAATCAAGTCAGTCAACTTTTGTCAACGTTTACCAGTCGAGTCGCGGGCCACGTAATGACTGAAAACAGTGGTGAGATCTTTAACCAGGTCTTCCCATTAACACCTGGCCTGTCCAGATGTTCAGTCAATGAGCTCGTCAACAGCTTCAATGCTAAAATGTTAAATGTTATGGACACTATTGCTCCCATTAAGGTTCTCTGGAAGGAAGAAGTCTCCATGGAGAAACTCCACACTGATGAAAAAAGAGAGTGTTGGAAAGCTGAGCGCAGATGGAGAAAAACAAACCTCCAGGTTCATTATGACATCAATAAAGAGAAACTTTTCACAAGTATAATTTACAACTGAGGAGCTCCTACTTCTCTGACATCATCACCAGAAACAGTCATAATGCTCGGGTCTTATTTGCTACAGTTGACAGGCTAACAAACCCTCCTGTGCCAGTCGCAGCTGAACTTCATTCAACCATGGCCTGCAATGACTTTACCAAATTCTTCACAGACAAAATCCAAAAGATTAGACAAGCAATTGGTACATCAACAGCATATTCAGGATATGTATGTCCACCGAAAAACTGTTTAAACACCATGAAACAGTTTCACCCTATTAACAGCAAAGACCTGGAGGACATCTTAGGTCAACTGAACTCCTCCTCTTGCTGTTTAGATGTCCTGCCAACAAGTTTTTTCAAAAAGGTCTCAAAAACTTTGGAGTCAGACCTGTTAAAGATCGTCACCTTTTCCTTAATGTCAGGTGTGTTTCCAGAACCACTAAAAACTGCTGTAATTAAACCTATACTGAAAAAGGACAATCTTGACAAGACACAAATGAACAACTACAGGCTGATCTCAAATCTCCCATTTTTAAGCAAGATCATTGGAAAAGCAGTTTCTCAACAGCTCAATTACTTCTTAACACAGAATAACTGCTATGATGCCTTCCAGTCAGGTTTTAGACAGAACCACAGCACTGAAACCGCTCTGACCAAAGTGTTTAATGACATATGTCTGAATACAGACAGTGGAAAAATGTCAGTCTTAGTTTTACTGGATCTCAGTGCAGCATTTGATACAGTTGACCAAAACATATTACTCAAACGACTAGAAAACTGGGCAGGTCTCTCAGGAACTGTACTAAACTGGTTCAAAACATACTTAGAAAACAGGAAATACTTTGTATCAATAGGTAACTTCACATCTGAGCAGACAAGTATCACATGTGGAGTTTCCCAAGATTTCATCTTGGGACCCCTTCTGTTTAACACTTACATGCTTCCACTGGCACAGATTATAAAGAACAACAAAATAAACTATCATAGCTAGGCAGATGACACACATATATATATCACAATGTCACCAGGAGACCGAGGCCCTGTACATGCTCTTGGTAAATGCATTGAGAAAATTAATGACTGGTTGTGCCACAATTTTCTTCAGCTAAACAAAAGTAAAACTGAAGTAATAGTCTTTGGAGCCAAAGAAAAATGATTACAGGTCACCAGAGAACTTCAATCTAAACACCTAAAAACCACAAACCAGGCGAGAAATTTGGGTGTAGTGATGGATGCAGACCTAAACTTAGAAAAACACATTAAGACAATAACAAAGTCAGCTTACTATCACCTCAAGAATATTTCAAGGATAAAAGATCTGATGTCTCAACAGGACCTGGAAAAACTAGTCCATGCATTCATCTTTAGTAGGCTTGATTACTGTAACAGCATATTTACAGGTCTACCTAAAAATTCAATCAGACAACTACAGCTCATTCAGAACTATGCTGCTCGAGGCCTCACTAGGACCAAAAAAGTGGACCACATCAGTCCAGCTCTGAGGTCTTTACACAGGCTGCCTGTCCGTGAGAGGATAGACTTTAAAGTTCTGATGCTGGTCTATAAAGCTCTGAATGGTATTGGACCAAAATACATCAGTGACCTCCTGACCCAGTATGAACCTTCCAGATCCCTCAGGTCACCTGGATCACTCATTCAAGACCCCTCATCAGAATTCTGTTTCCCCCCCCCCCAGCTATAATGCAATCATCTTTCCCCAAAACAATACTCATCCACTAGTCTATGTATTACTTTTCATCTTACTAAGTGAACTGGACAAGATGATAAACAGAAACACATGCTTAAGATGCTGTCTGGTCTTCATGAGTTTCATTCTATGTGTATATATGTGTTAGTAGGGTTAATGCATTTTCTGTTTGTGTGATTTCATGTACCTCTCTCATTTTGTGGTCCAGACTCCTTCTCAGTTTACCCACTTAAAGCAGTCAGTTTCCCTTTTCCCAGGTTTGCTAACCCAAATTTGATTTCCCACTCTAAACAACAGCATTCCTCTGTGTCCTCACCTGCTCTCCCCTCCCACTTCAACAGTCCAATGGTAGTTCTTCTTTTCAGCGTTGTCCTGTGTATTCTCCCACTGTCTCTTTCATTACCATTTAACTCCAAACGTGGCAAATGTCAACTCAGACAGTCTTTTCACAGGTCCTCTTTACACACAGTGAAGTTGCAGCTTGCTGGAAACGCACTCCATCCAGTCAAAGTGATGGTTTTTCTCTCTCTGATGCCGTTTGCACATACTGCTGCTTGCTGGGTCTCTCTGCTCAGGACTCTGCTGTTGTGTCTTGGACCGCCATGTTGTTGCTCTTTGCAACTGCATTTCTTGTCTTCAGGGAGCTTGCTTTCTCAGGTGAGAAACACATGGGAGTTAAGCTGTTAACACAATTTGGCCAAAACTCAGCCTTAGTGTTTCTAATGATTTTTAACCTATAATTTTCTTCCAACTGCTCCATGTGGAAAATTGATTTGCAATATATTTAATCGCCTTTCAAGGCAGTCTTACACAGTTTATTCCCCATTACAAGACAACAATCAGCGCCACAGACCACGTCTGGTCCGTACTCACTCGTGCTCATTCAGGGCTTTCCTCAGGCATCCTGGCTTCTAGCAAACTTCGGTGTGTCGTCTCCCCCTCCTCGGTGGAAAGCCATTTGTTGGACTCCGGCTCGAATGACCAAATAATGTTGGGTCTGCGCTTCAGCAGGCCCACTAATTCAGACTTATTCCTTGGTGTTCCTCCACCTCCAAAGAAATGTAAGAAGGAGTCCGAACCACAATTACTTTGCAATTACTTTGGTGGAGTAACACCAAAGTAATTGCTTACGGAGCTTGCTTCTTCGACATCTTTAAGAGTTCTGAACAAATGACTGTCCTCCTCCAGAACATCTTATGTACGCAAACGCACGTTGCAACTTCTCATCTGGTGCGCGTCTTTTATTTTGACAGCGAATGCGCACCTGCGGACCAATTATGTGCACCCCTGCTTATAAACACATTTGCATGAAACTAGCCCACTGAATGAGCAATGGGCTGTGAGGTCAGTTCCTTTATTTATAAAAACATAAAAACATGTCCAGATGAACAGAATCAACGTTTTGGGATTTACTTACTTGGATGATTGAGCATTCATCAAGACATTTCTTGGCACTGATTTGAGGACACTATTAGGCTGAAAGACAGTCTTTCCATTCCATTTAACTTTTTATTGTATTACTTTCAATAAAGTGTTCTTTTTATCATTGAATCCATCTCTCTTGGATGTGTTTTCAAACCCAGGTAGCTTTTAATTTAATTTGTTACATTTTCAATCTTTTTATGTCCTAGGGGTGAAATTCCCTTAGGTGGCATTGCCGCAACACATTTAAATAACCCCCCTGACTGTACTGCCACAGAGTAAATATTTCTGTTATGTTCTTTTAAGTACAATTACAACACATAAGTAAACAATTGAGCAATACGTCACCTAAACTAGGCTGAGTCTCGTATGTCTAGAACACACTTCAAAGTCTGAAGCCACACTATCAGCAGATAAGCCATGATGGAGTTTGTTCACGTTGCTGTAGCTGTGCTCGGTCTTCTGTCTCTTGGACACTCAGCTCCTGTGACAAGCTGTGAGAATCTAATCCAGCCTCGTGAAATCCACGGAAATCAGGTCAGACTCTCTCTTATCTCACCTTTCACTTATTACTTTCTCCTGAGTAAAATAAGTTTTGAACACATCACCAAATTTACATGAAATTTACACCAGATGTGGGTAACCACCCATCCAGTCCACACATACAAAGAAGTAAAACCAGCAATGTCCATAAATTAAGCTATGTGTAATAATAAGATGACACAAGGAAAACTATTGAACACATGAAGAAAGGAAGTTGCAAAAAGGCATGGAACGTCATGACACCAGCTGAAATCTATCAGCAATTACAAAACAATCCTGCCCCCTAGTGCAAATTAATATCAGTTGGTTCTATTCTAACTGATGGCCTATAAAAAGAGGTCTCATTACCAAGGTGTCACACAAACTCCTACTGTAACCTTGCAGGTGGAGATGGAGAAAATGACACTAGGGCTGAGGAGGGAACAGCTTAGATTGACTTATTGGGCAAACTTACAGGGTCAGGGGAAGGATCACCCTACACTAGAAGTACTTAAACCTTGCTGGGAGAAAGGCAGGAGGAAATTAAAGAGTTTTGGATGGGTGGTGGGGGAAGAGCTAGAGAACTTAAATTAGATCAGTTAGACATATGCCAGCGAGTGCCGTGGCCTGCAATCCCTCCACGGATACTTCCTGAAGCAACTGTAGATTTTGCTTTATTGCACCAGAAGAGTCAGGATAGGGCAGGCAGTCTACACTCAAATTCAGTTCAGGGTTACACTGAACAGTATTGTGGGTATGTGCAAGTATATACAGATGCTTCAAAGAATCCAGCTAAGTCATGTGGGGGTAGCAGTAGTAATTCCGGACTTTATGGTAGAAATTAGGAAGAGGATTAATGATGGATTGTCTGTGTTTACAGGAGAAATGATAGCAATTCTATTAGCGGTTCAATGGGTGGAAGAGTTGAGGCTGTTGAAAGCAATTATTTGTTCAGATTCAAGCGCAGCCTTGGTCAGTCTACAGAAAGGTCATTTGGAAGGTAGATCAGATATTTTAATAGATATTCAGCAAACTCTTTTCAGAATACATATGATGGGTCTGTCAGTAGTGTTTGTATTGGTCCCAGCTCACTATGGGGTAAGGGGGAATGAAGCAGAGGATAGGTTAGCAAAAGAAGCCACTAATCATAGGATAGTTGATCTGGCAGTGAGTTTTGGTCAGCTGGAAGTTAAGAGTATTATTAAGCTAGAAATGAGGGGTAGATGGCAGAAACAGTGGGAAGAAGAAAGGTGGGGAAGGTGGTTATATAAAATTCAAAGGTGGGTGGGAGTAAGGAGAGCCACAGGAAGGAGTAGGCGAGAGGAGGTGGTGGTGTCAAGACTGAGATTTGGACATACAGGATTGAATTCTATACTATTCTTGATAGGGAAACATAATTCAGGGAAATGTGATTGTTGTGGAGAGGAGGAAACTTTGGAGCATGTTATTTTGCAGTGTCGGAAGTACAAGGTTGAGAGGACACAACTGGTTTGAAGTCTCAGTAACATTAACATGAAATTGGATCTTATTAAGTTATCACAACAGGAGTCGGGGAATAAAAGTTATCAGGCTTTGTTTCAGTTTTTGAGAGAAGGAAGATTGTTTGGAAGGATATGAAGTAGGTTGTTTTTAAAAAAATATTTTTAAAATTTTATTTTATTTATTTATTTTAATCCTGTCCACACTCCATACCAGTGGTGGCAGAAATGCACCATGCAGTTGTTTGCCAACTGCCAATAATACTTACAAGAAGAAGAAGAAGAAGAAGGTGTCACAAAGAAACATATCATGACCTTCATAATCTTATTGTTGCAAAACAAATTGATGGCATTGGTTACAGAAGAATTTCTAAATTACTGAAGGTTCCAGTGAGAACTGTTGGGGCAGGAGAGAACATTATTTCACCATAAAGTGTCCAGAACCAGCTGCTCCCCGCCAGTTTTCAGACAGGGGAGTGAAAAGAATTATCAGAAGAGTTGTCCAAGAGCCAAGGAGCACTTGCGAAGAGCTACAAAAAGACTTGAAATCCTTTCAACTGCCATGGCCTGTACGCACGCTCACCATGCAAGACTCCATTGCTGAAGAAAAAAACATGCTAAAGCACGTTTAAGGTTTGCTGAACAACATTTAAACACACCTGTGAAATACTGGGAAAAATATACTCTGGTTAGTTGAGACCGAAACTGAACTGATGCCTTAATACACGCCATGTCTGGAGGTCAAAAGGCCTCACCCCAAAAACATTATACCAAAAGTGAAGTTTGGAGTTGTATGGGGCTGTTTTTCATCATGTGGCACTGGAATGTTTCATATAAATGGAGGAAGATGAATGGAAAAATGTTCTGCTGCCATCTACCAGGATGTTGAAGATGAAACGCTGACGGACCTTTCAGCAAGACGATGATCCAAACACAGAATTTGAAGACTGTTTGTGTAGAAGAATGAACCAAAATCACACCTGATCAATGCCTGCGGCTAGGAGGCGTCTTGAAGTTGTCATTACCAACAAAAGCTTTTACATGAAGCATTAAATACAATTTCAGTAAACGTGTTCAATACTTTTTCCTTCTTTCATTTCTCATTATGGTAAATGGCCTGTATTTATATAGCGCTTTACTAGTCCCTAAGGACCCCAAAGCACTTTACATATCCAGTCATCCACCCATTCACACACTGGTGATGGCAAGCTACATTGTAGCCACAGCCACCCTGGGGCGCACTGACAGAGGCGAGGCTGCCGGACACTGGCGCCACCGGGCCCTCTGACCACCACCAGTAGGCAACGGGTGAAGTGTCTTTTCCAAGGACACAACGACCGAGACCGTCCAAGCCGGGGCTCAAACCGGCAACCTTCTGATTATAAGGCGAACTCCCAAGTCTTGAGCCACGATCGCCACATCTATGGTTTGATTTCTTTGCATGTGTGGACTGGCTGGATTGTTACCAACATCTGGATAGAATTTTACGTCAATAGCACCTTTAGAAATGTATGTACTGAGAAATCTGGTGATGTTTTCAATACTTATTTTACCCCCTGTATATTATACACCATCTGTTTCAGCTGGTGGGAAAATGGACACAAATAGCAGAGAGCACAGGCATCCCTCAATTCAAAATGCTGACGAAGATGCTTGTGGAGACCGCCTGGATGAACATCACTGCTGCCAATGAGGCTAATACGTTCAATAATCTCTACATTCATAAAATGTAATAAAAACGATAAAGCCTTGCCTGAACTGATACTGTTTTCAAGTAATGTGAATTTAGAAATCTCTTTAATTTTATCTTTTAAAAGGATGGGCATGTGTTTCGCACTGAAAACCAACATGACTTTGGTTAACAACAGTTTGGGTGAGTATTAGTGAGGGAACAAACATTTGGATGACCAGATTTAGACTTTGTGCCTAGCATTGCCACAACACTTTCATTATATCGATTGGTGTGTATTTGCACACTGCACCCTTACTAATGCTAAGGGTGGCCATCATCTGTCATCTGTCCACAGTGCACAATAACCAATCTTCTGCTGTCCTGCTGAATACTGGCTGTCCTGACTGCCTTGTTACCTTCTCAAATGACACCATTGGAAGAACTGCAGTCAAAGCTCTCCATCTCTTGAGTAAGAACAATGACACACTAAATAATGTAATGTCAAAGTACTTAAGTATTTTTTATGAGACGCCGGCCACTAATTTCCAAAATAAAACAATGACTAATCATTGAACAGTGGTTTCCACTGTTCTACGGCTTAATAAATCGGAAAACTGCAGTGCTTTGAGAATGTATTTGCACCCTTCCTGGTTTCTCTCTATTTTATATATTAGTCACACTTAGATATTTCAGATCATCAAATACATTTTTAGATTAGACAAAGATAACCCAAGCAAATAGAAAACACAGTTCTTAAAAGAATATTTCATTTACATGGCACTGTGTGAAAAGGAAATTGTCCCTAAACCTAATAACTGGTTAGCAAGAACTGAAATCAAGGGTTTGCAATGATTAGCAATGAGTCTTTCACATCGGTGTGGAAGAATTGAAAAAAAACCCAAAAACTCTACTATGTAGAATCCCTTCAATTCAGCCGCACTGGATTGGATTTTCAAGCATGAATAGACTTTAAAAGCCATTCAGAGGTGGCCTTGCTCATGTGCTCATGGCCACAAATTCTCCTTCAATGTCATGATTCCTTCTGTCTACTTTTTCTGTCTCCCAGGTAGGAGAGTTAAAGTGTCTGCTGCTGAGCTGGAAGAGTTTACAAAGCAGGCAGAGTGTCTGAACCTACAACCACCTGCTATCTTGGATTCAGAAAAAGGTATAAACCTTTATATAATATGAAAACCTAGAAACTGCAGTTGAACTGAATGTTACTTCTTCAATCTAATATTATCTTTATACTCTTTATATTTTTGTAACCGCCATGTTTGATAAGGTCATAGATTAATCAAATTTATGAATTAACTTTATTCACAAATGTCTTCTTGCAGGGTTTTGCCCAGATCCAGAGCTCAGCCCAGGAACAAAGACTATTGATCTGACCTTGAGCAAAGATAACGCCCGATGATCTCAACCTATTTGATAAGTTTTTCACTGAGAGTGGAATGAAGACCATTTTAGACATGGTCCAAAGTAGTCTATTCAAGGAAGACTGAAGTAGTCATAAATGTCACTAAGCCATTCTTCTCTGACCTCTGGCGTTAACACATTTTCTAAATCTAAAGCCTACTTGATCTCTTTGTCTGACCACTCTCTGTAAACCCTAGATCCATGCTATGTTAAATGTTACTCAAATCAACTGTCTTACCTATTCTGATGTTCCGATTTGAGCTTCAGCAGGTTATCTTGCATCTTCATGCTTAAATAAACGGAGTTGCTGTCATTTGATTGGCTGATTAGAATGAAAGAGCAGGTGGACAGGTGTACCTTACAAAGATGCCTGTCAGCGCTTATTATCTAGCAAATAATAGCAGCCAAGGAAGCAGTTAATAAAAAAATGAGTTGAAGATAAGAATGTTCATACCTTTGTTTAATTAAGTTTATTCCTTTACATACATCTGCTCATGAGTCATGTATATACATTTTCTGTCTCTCAGACACACACGCACACATACGACCACTCAAGATTATATAAAAAGGACTCATTTTTTGTGCAGGATTTCATCACAGTCAGATCTACATCGGAACATTTGCTTCTGCAAACATCATGCACACACACCACAAATATGCATACGGCCCTATGCCTCGCTTTACACAGAACAGTTCAAAGTATAGAAAAGTGACAGATGAGCCGACAGGCAAACCAGCAGTAATCAAGTGAATTTGGGTCTTTTAACATAAAAAGTCTAAATCTGTTTTTTCTTGGTGCATGTGCTTCCTTCACTTTCTAAATAGGAAGACCACAGAAATGTTATAAAGGTTATTCTTTTTTTTCCTTAGGGATATTTCCAAATCTTCAAATGCATCGTTTAGCAATTACTCAAAGTAACGTGTGACGCGTGTACTATATGCGACACCCTGGTGTAACAGTGAGATTTTGCTACATTTTGGGGCTTTTCAAAATCTAGTGCAATCCCCTGAGTGTGATCCATGCAATCACCAGACCTCAGTGAACAAAAACTAAGTGGCTTAGCTCAAATTCTTGACATACATAACCTCATAGTCTTCTTATGCTTTCACAAAGGTGTGTGGAGCAGGGAAAGACAATTATGCAATCTACTCAAAAAGGCCTTCTTTCAGATTTCCATCTGTTCCTCTCTTTGTCAATGTCAAACATATGCAAGATATGTGATGTGCTTCACGTTGTGATCTCTGACATGGAAACATTTGTTGAAGTAACCATCATGAAGTAGGATTACAGGCTAAATAATAGAATAACTCACTCAGAAACAAGGCTTCATAATCAACATTTTATAACAAAGTGGACTTCTCTGGGGCTGAAAAATCCTGCTAACATTGAACTGCCACCGGCTGCAGCTCCTCATATGACCACCTGAGGCAGGCTCCAAAAGACCTTTTAACCATGTTTGCGGCACTCAAACCTTTTTGGGGTGCTTTTAATGGATTTACGTGAAAAATAATAACTGCCTATTATTTAACAGTTATTTCTGCTAAATATGGCCTATAAATGCCCCTTGCTTGTCAGGCTAACTGATAACTATAGATGATATAAAAAATGGCTCCAAGACCTGAAAAAAAAATGAAGCCAATGTGGAAGAGCCAATACTTGCACTCAGTTGTGATTCAAAAAAACAACAACAACAAAAAAAAGAGTTCAGGTTCTATAGAAGTCTTTGGAAAAACTGCAATCAAATTAGACACACTTTACTACTATACGGAGTGCATTTTGTTACTTCCCTTTGAGGTCTGTTACTGGTGTTCACTAACTTCTGCTGGAAAGAGCGGCATGTTTACATATTAGCAGACTGTGTAGAGTCTGAGCTTCGTTTCTGAAAACAACTGGTTCAAACCAGACTGATCGGTGACAGTGAACCAAAGCAGTAACACTTCAGGACAGAAAACCACAACAACTCACTGGAAGACAAAAACGCCTCATAAAACAGAGTAGGGCTGATAACTTCTTTACACATATTAGACCTGCTTCATTTCCTTGTTGATTGTTTGAGTTTCCCCATACTATATTGAACGCCCAAATCCTGCTTCATGACACAGATCACTTGTACCACATAACACCTCACAAGGTGGAACTCTTATTCTTTATGCTCATCTCGAGTAAGTTTACATCTAAAACAGAATATCTGCCTTGTACACATCCACATCCTTTAGACACGAGTAAGCCAAGGTTAGCAGATAATCAACACCTTTACTTGGCCTCTCTTATGTACAAAGCGATTGTGTGCTTTAGTCACGACACAAGACCCCAGAGAGAAATAAAACAACCAAGGCATTCCTTTGCAGTTACACAAAAGATACTTATTTCATCAATGCACGCTCACATTTATAAATTACTTAAACTAAAAGATTGAAGTATTTTTTTTCCATTACCAAAGAAGAGTATCCTGTGTTTGATTTGTCCAATTTTGGTTATTTTTTTTTGCTTATGTTTGACACACATACAAAAGTTTTGCAAACATTGTCTGTCTTTTCTTTCAACAAAACAGAAAACAAACCTTCAAATAATAAAAACAAAGAACAAGAAAACAAAAAAAACCCCAAGCTTTTCTTTAACACCGGTGGCCATCTCTTCAAGAGTCAGCCCACCACCTGGACACACGTTTAAAACAAACTGTTCCACGTAACCTGTGTAGCATAAAGACACATTCATACAGTACAGTCAAAGTGTGTGATTGTCACTGGGTTAGGTTGATGCACAGTGAAGTGATGTGAAAAGAGGCCAGAGGATGCCTGGTATTTGAATAGTGACATTGAGTTCAGCTGTTTTTGCCACTGACCCAACATGTTCCCGCAGGACCCCCACGTTCCGCTACAGCGTCAATTTGGATGAAGGCTCTTTTGAAGTTCAGTGTTGCGTTGCTTCCTCTGCCTTTAACAAATCGAAAGCACCAAACCAACTGTTACAAATGCACTGGCGTGTACTTTTTGCAGGTGAAGTTGGTGGTGTAACATATGAAAGTGTTTTATTGATTGATATTTTTTTAATCATGGTCTGTCTGTGCCATGTGCTTCGGTTAGGAAACATAAAAATGACAAATTTCCAGTCGTGGCTTCCAGAACTCAATTTGAGAGTCTAGTCTCCAGGTATAGTTCGCCCAGGGCACCAAACAGGCTAGGACCGCCACTGATTACACATTTAATTCACTCTGTTCACATAATTATGGAAGACTTTTATGTTCTTTCCAACAGAAACCACACCATCACTTCACCACACGGCATATAGCATTTTACAGCCTGTTACCCTCACTCACATTATGGATGTGTACCTCGGATTCCTGTTAAATAAATGAGTGAATGACAGATACCTGAGTGGCAGTGGATTTTGTGGATAAGCCATCGGCTCTTATCGGACAACCCTGGTGAGATTGTGGATTCATAGAGTCAGCACCTTATCATCTACATCATTCATAGTCAGGAGGTCAAGTCCATCCCTCTTAGAGTGACATCCTCCATTACACTCACCATTTTAATGTGACTTCTGTGTCTGAAGTTCGCTGCAGATCTTCCCTATGTCGGGGCTGTAAGATGTGACTTTGATCTTCATACAGGACTGTAGGCTCTCATCTTTGAGGCGGGAGCGGTGTTTGGACTTTATAAAATTCATGCTTGAGAAAACTTGTTCACATAAGTATGTTGAGCCAAAGATGGACAAGACTCCAAATGCATACTTTTTCATGTTAATATACGTTTCAGGAATGGCACTCCATGTTTCAAAAACAAGTTTGTCGGGGTGGGGGAGTTTTTCCATATCATTCTTTTGTGCTCTTTAGCGAGCGTAGCCTTCTGACGGGCGACTTCTTCAAGATCCGCCGTCAGTGTTTTGAACTTATTTACCCACAAATCTTTATCCACTATGTTGGCCAGTTTGATTTCTAGATCAGACTTACATACTCCGGTGAATGCAACTGTGTTCAGCAGAGATGGGTCGATGTCCAGCGGTGTGACAGGGAAAAAGAGAGAGTATGTTTCTCCTTTCTGAAATCACTGAATCTTTCTCCAAATGCAGCTTGCATTACACTGATGGCACGGCGGAAATATTCATAATTTATTTCCAGTGTTGGGTAAGTTACTTTAAATTAGTAACTTAGTTACATTACTAGTTACTTCTATCAAAAGTAACTCAGTTACTTCAAGTTACTCGTTACTTTCAGAGTAACTAGTTACTAGGGAAAGTAACTTTGGTTTTACTTAGAATTCTCTTGTTAATGTGTTGCTTCCGTAACTGGATACCCAGCAAGATTGCCAGTCTTCTAGCTTGCTTACTTGCCACAAGTGCACTGTGCCACCTACCAATAGAAAGGAAAAGATAATGTGCATATTTCCATGAGAGAAATCCCACGCCTGATTCTATCCTAGCCTGCTTTTTACATCCAACACAAAAACTGCAGTCGTGGTGCTTTCGATTGTACTCAGAACTCGGAAATTCTGCCTTCTGAATAGGAAGATGTAGGTAACACCAGACTGCAGATGAGCTGCATACAGAGCTGGACTGGGACAAAAAAATCGTCCCGGGCATTTTGACTAGAGACCGGCCCACCATTATAGGAAAAATCATAAAGCCTTTGAATGAAAATAAACACTGTTGTGTCAGTGATGTACACTGTTCTGATGGTATATATGCATCAATCTATCAATTGTTTGTTGTAAGACTCAGATAATTATTTTTTTTAAAAGTGAGACATTTTAAATGAGAATAAGAAAGTATTTCCTTGTGCCCCCCTTTCCCTTTTAATGCCCTACATGGACCCCTGGCAACACTTTGTTAGATCCGCCCCTGCACAGTTACCAGCTGTCAGCTACATAAAAAAGGATCCTGGTGTTATTTGTCTCTCAGAAACAGTTCACAACTTCCCTTCAACTCATTCATGTTAACTAAAAGGTAAACCTGTTTCTCCATCACAGCTCTGATGATTCAGTAAGGACATCTCCTGGTTTCATCTTCATGTTTCCCTCTCACCACATAACCAAACCGATATCATGACCAGCAGCTTTACAGCTGTGGCTCCAGCAAACATCAGCTGATACTAGAAATTAATATTAAATAAATTCTAACAACAGCTGATCAAGCTTAAAAGTGCTGCTGTTGTTTACCGCGACATCTGCTGGTTTCCTCTTTCTGGCGCAAAGTGGGCGATAAATAAACAAGAGAGAAAAGCCAATCAGCTGATCATTGATCAGTTTCATGATTGAAATAGAAACAGGAGAGGGAGGGGGAGAGAATGAGAGGAGAAGAGGCAGCTGACAGCGTAAAGACGCAGAAAAACTCCAGCTTTGTGTCTTTTTCCATTCTAGCTGAAGTCCGGGCACAAACTGTGTTCCTTTTCACCTCAATACGAAACGCGTAGTATTTTCTCTGAATACGAGACGATTCCGTTTTTTACGGGACGGTTGGCAACTCTAATAGTTCAACATCAGTAACATAGCACCCACCCAGCTGTATAGAAACTCTGTCATGCTAGCTAGCACGCAGTACGAAAAAGTCAGCATAACAAAAATAAACTCCACCTAAACTTGGTTTATATCTGACCCAGATGGACTGCAGGTTATAACTTCTTACCTGAAGTTCAGTTCACCTGACACTCTCGGACCAGCGGCCGCTTCGGGTCTCTCCTCTTGCCTCCCTTTTCCTTCATCCACCTGCTGCCTCCACCACTTGCTAATGTTATTGAATCTGTGGAAGCTCCGCGATAGCCACCACACGAAGTAACGAATAACGAGCCTAACTAAATCCCAGTAACGAGTAACGCGTTCCCGGTTTTGGCATAATAACTAGTTACCGTGCTCGTTACCACAATAATAACGTAGTTGCTGTAACGCGTTACTAACTAATAACGCGTTAGTCCCAACACTGTTTATTTCATTGTTCGCTTCTTTGAACTCTCTTAGGGAGGGGAAGTGAGAGAGCGTACGTTTTTGTGCATCTCTTGCGAACACTTTCATCTTGCGCTCAAATGCCAAAACATTCTCAAGCATCTGCAGGGCCGTGCTTCCCTTTCCTTGTAGATTTTTATTCAGCGTGTTCAAGTGACTTGTCATATCCACCATGAAGTAAAATTTACCCAACCAATCGAGGTCTTCCAGTTCAGGATAGTGGAGGCCTTTGCTTTCCAAGAACGTTTTCACATGCTCCAGACAGGTAGTGAAGCGTTTCAGCACCTCTCCCCTGGACAGCCACCGGACTTTGTTGTGCAGCAGGAGATCTGAATATGCGTTATCGACTTCTTCTAACAATGAACAAAACTGTCGGTGGCTTAACCCGTTCGCAATTATTTTGTTCACTATCTTGATAACGACGTTCATCACTTCGATACATTCGGGGGGGGGGGGGGGGGGGGGGGGGAGGAATGTTTGTGCGCACAGTGCTTCTTGGTGGAGGATGCAGTGAAACACCATCAGCTCTCGATCCAGTGACTTTTGAAGCAAATTCACAAAGCCCTTCTGTGCTCCTCTCATACTGGGTGCCCCATCAGTAGACACTGACACCAAGTTATTCGAATGGTGTCAGTCAGGAACTGACACCATTCCTTTCGATTCTAGACAACTCACAACAGCCTCACAAATGTCCTGCCCTCATGTTTGGCCCTTTAGTTCAATCAGTTCTTCCTGAGACCCATCACAGTTGACATATCTGCATAACAGCTTACCCCTCTTTACAATCTCCAGAGCTGCCACACAACTAGCAGTGCTAGTTGGCTGTGGAGAGCTGATCCACTTCTTGAAAGATAGTTTGCTCTCTTCAGCTTTTCGCAGCAGTTCCGAAATTGCTCTCTTTTGCTCATCTTCGGTTGGGTATTTTTCAGCGAATGCAAAATGCTTGTTTTGAAAGTGTCTTTCAACGTTACATTTTTTGTTGTTCGATATTCTCTCGCCACATATCAAGCACACAGGTAAGCCAGCGTTGTTGGCGGTGAATGCAAATAAATATGTCCAAGCTGAATTAAACTCTCTATTTTCTTCCGAAACTTTTCTTTTTTGGGATTTTTTCATGGTTAGCCTTTTGCAGGGTTAGCATACTCTAAAATCCACCAGCAGGTAAAGGCAGGGTCTGTTGACGTTGATGTGACGTATATTTTTGTTGAAATATTATAAATTAAAAATTGCTTTTTTAAAATTAGATAGTATCAACTCAAACTCCAAGATAACTAGGCAAAAATAGTAAACTAATAATCATCTATGAATAAAAATGAGTTTTGAAATACCTTTGTTTTTTTTCCGTTTTTTTTTTGTCAAGTCCAGAGGGAGCCGCTACAAGATGGATGACGTATAGAATTAAACAAGTTGGAGGTGAACAGTTTCACCCCTGACTTGTTAAAATTAAATCCATTTGCTTTGGTGGATAGTGTGGAATTGAACAAATTATTTTACTGCTACAATATAATCAGCATACAGCATTAGCATTGCATTAACAATATAACAGATAGCTTTGACAGGGCCTTAAGATGTTTAAACATGCAGGCACCATATTAACCTTTATTCCAGGTGCAGTTATAACTATTTTTATACACACCTTGCAGTTTGTGCTTTTAAAGAGTTGAAGCTCAGTCAGTTAATTGAGGGTCAGAAGCTTCGTCCGGCACTATGTCCAGATGAGCTATTGTGCAAAGGGACTTAGAGCTATGGAAGGATTGCCTACACGCTTACAAGACACATATGCCATGTTATTCATTATTATCTTTTATTCGTTTATATCCTTTTTATTAAGCTTTGAGTAGTGGCATTTGATTAAAGCATTTATTCAATAGATTACATATATAGTTTCAGTTAGGTTGTTACACATGTGAGAGTGGCTTCTGTCTGGTAAGAGGTCATGAGTTTAGTTGGCGAGGTGAGACAGAGTGCATTTGAGGTCGAGACACACACACACACACACACATAGGAGGTAGACTCATTTTTAGGTAAGAGTTCAGACATATTTTGCTTGTAACTGCATTTTGTGCCTGCATAAGTGACAGTTTGTTGTAGGACGTGCATCTGATGTTCCAGAGATAAGCGAGAGCAAGGAGCATCTACAGGAAGCACCTGGCGTGGAGACGATGTTCTTTTCAACTGTGTCAAAAGTCGTCAACAGAACGTTTGTGGTTTTAACTTATGCATGTGATGTATCTGCTTGACGCATGAGGGGGCGTAAGAATACCCTAACAATAAACAACTGCTTGTGTATTGTTAGGTGGAGATCGACGCTGATTGTGTAACAGTATTCATCTCCCCACGCGTGTGTTCATTAAAATCATCGTTTGACCTAACTCTTCTGGACCATCGTTGTTTTGTTCTCATCCTCAATATTCTGAACACGCGACAATAGTCCTCACCAGCTGCTATCAGGGCAGGAGATGTTCACACCTATGCGTCCAAACTGCAAATGAATCGCGCATGAGCGAAGCCGCTGTTCCCGCACTGACTGTAATGCAGTCAGTTCTTCTTTTACTGTTATGCTGTTTTGTGGATCACAAAGATTAAAACTACTAAACCTTGTGATCTCGTGGCTCAAGAATTGGGAGTTCGCCTTGTAATTGGAAGGTTGCCGGTTCGAGCCCCGGCTTGGACAGTCTCGGTCGTTGTGTCCTTGGGCAAGACACTTCACCCGTTGCCTACTGGTAGTGGTCAGAGGGCCCGGTGGCGCCAGTGTTCAGCAGCCTCGCCTCTGTCAGTGCGCCCCATGTAGCTTGCCATCTCCAGTGTGTGAATGTGAGTGGGAATGAGTGGATGACTGGATGTGTAAAGCGCTTTGGGGTCCTTAGGGACTAGTAAAGCGCTATACAAATACAGGCCATTACTAATAAACACACACATAAAGTAACTCTCCCAGAGTGCCAATTCGGGTCACTTTTGCCGGTCCAAGCCCGGGTAAAGGAGCAGGGTTGGAATTGTGACATTAAAAAACAATAATTGCTAAAAGAAATTTAATTTGTAGTTCTAAATAAATTCTAAATGCCTTTAGGACGTTTTTTTACTCACTTTATGTCTCTTCCACGATGTTATTTCTCTCTCCAACAACGTAGGTTACAATTACATTAGCATGACCAATTATGCAAATTAGGCGATGACATCATTTAACGACTTCTAGCGATTTTTAGGACAGCCAATACCGATTTTCCTTACTGAGGAGTTGGCAACACTGGAGCACTCAAAGTGCTTTACACAACTTGTGCATTCACACCCATTCGCACAAGCACATTTTCTTGGTGCTTTCTAACTAACATTAACACACCCGTTCATTCGGGGTTAGTATCTTGCCCAACGATATTTGGCATGCAGACTAGGGGAAGGCAGGAATCGAGCCTCCAACCTTCCGATCAGTAGATGACCTGCTCTACCAGTGTCGCAACACATTTAAATAACCCCCCTGACTGTACTGCCATAGAGTAAATATTTCTGTTAAGTACAATTACAACACATAAGTAAACAATTGAGCAATACTTCACCTAAACTGGGCTGAGTCTCGTATGTCCAGAACACACTTCAGAGTCTGAAGCCACACTATCAGCAGATAAGCCATGATGGAGTTTGTTCATGTTGCTGTAACTGTGCTCGGTCTTCTGTCTCTTGGACACTCAGCTCCTGTAACAAGCTGTGAGAATCTAATCCAGCCTCGTGAAATCCACGGAAATCAGGTCAGACTCTCTCTTATCTCACCTTTCACTTATCACTTTCTGCACATATACGCTGAGTAAAATAAGTTTTGAACATGCCACCAAATTTACATGAAATTCACACCCGATGTGGGTAACCACCCATCCAGTCCACACATACAAAGAAATCAAACCATTGATATCCATAAATTAAGCTATGTGTTATAATAAGAGGAAAAGTATTGAACATATAGAAAGGAAGGTGCAAAAAGGCATGGAACGTCATAACACCAGCTGAAATCTATCAGCAATTACAAAGCAACCCTGCCCCCTAGTGCAAATTAATGTTAGCTGGTTCTATTCTAACTGATGGCCTATAAAAAGTTGTCTCATTACCAAGGTGTCACACAAGAAACATCTCATGATGGATAAAAACCAATCCATCAGAATTACTAAACTAGTAAGTAGCAAGTAAGTAAATTTTATTTATATAGTGAAACAGTGAAAAATTTAATTAAAAGCTTGTTTGTATAAAATTGTCTTCAGCTGCTTTTTAAAGGAGTCAGTGGAGTCTAGACAGCGTAAAGACAACAGCAGGGACTTCCACAGCCTTGGTGCCAGTGCCTGAAAAGCCAGATCTCCATGTCTTTTAAACCTAGTACTTTTCAGATTAAACATAACCAGAACGGTTATGGTGGATCTGAAGGTTCCAGTGAGCACTGTTGGGGCAGGAGAGAACATAATTTCACCATAAACCGGCCAGGACCAGCTGCTCCCCACCAGTTTTCAGACAGGGGAGTGAAAAGAATTATCAGAAGAGTTGTCAAAAGCAAAGGAGCACTTGCGAAGAGCTACAAAAAGACGTGGAATCAGCTCAACTGCTGTGCACTGGAATGTTTCATATAAATGGAGGAAGATGAATAGAAAAATGTTCTGCAGAGCATCTACCAGGATGCTGAAGATGAAATGAGGACGGACCTTTCAGCAAGACGATGATCCCAAACACAAAGCCAAAGAAGCTGCTAGAATGACAGCCAATCACCTGTCCTGAATCTAATTGAAAATCTATAGATATAATTAAAGTTTAGAGTTCATAGCAGGGCTCACAGAACGTTCAGAATTTGAAGACCATTTGTGCAGAAGAATGAACCAAAATCACACCTGAGCGATGCCTGCAGCTAGGAGGCGTCTTGAAGTTGTCATCACCAACAAAGGCTTTTGCATGAAGTATTAAATACAATTTCAGTAAGCGTGTTCAATACCTTTTCCTTCTTTCATTTTTCATTATTACACATAACATCTATGGTTTGATTTCTTTGCATGTGTGGACTGGCTGGATTGTTACTGACATCTGGTGAGAATTTATTTCAATAGCACCTTTAGAAATGTATGTAGTGAGAAATCTGGTGATGTTTTCAATACTTATTTTATCCCCGTATATTATACACCATCTGTTTCAGCTGGTGGGAAAATGGACACAAATAGCAGCGAGCACAGGCATCCCTCAATTCAAAATGCTGACGAAGATGCTTGTGGAGACCGCCTGGATGAACACCACTGCTGCCACTGAGGCTAATACGTTCAATAATCTCTACATTCAAAAAATGTAATAAAAACGATAAAGCCTTGCCTGAACGGATACTGTTTTCAAGTAATGTGAATTTAGAAATCTCTTTAATTTTATCTTTTAAAAGGATGGGCATGTGTTTCACACTGAAAACCAACATGACTTTGGTTAACAACCGTTTGGGTGAGTATTAGTGAGGGAACAAACATTCGATGACCAGATTTAGACTTTGATTTAGACTTTGGACCTAGCATTGCCACAACACTTTTAGTATATATCGATTGGTGTGTATTACCCTTACCAATGCTAAAAGAATATGAAGCGTGGCCATCATCTGTCATCTGTCCACAGTGCACAATAACCAATCTTCTGCTGTCCTGCTGAATACTGGCTGTCCTGACTGCCTTGTTATCTTCTCAAATGACACCATTGGGAGAACTGCAGTCAAAGCTCTCCATCTCTTGAGTAAGAACAATGACACACTAAATAATGTAATGTCAAAGTACTTAAGTATTTTTTATGAGACGCCGGCCACTAATTTCCAAAATAAAACAATGACTAATCATTGAACAGTGGTTTCCACTGTTCTACGGCTTAATAAATCGGAAAACTGCAGTGCTTTGAGAATGTATTTGCACCCTTCCTGGTTTCTCTCTATTTTATATATTAGTCACACTTAGATATTTCAGATCATCAAATACATTTTTAGATTAGACAAAGATAACCCAAGCAAATAGAAAACACAGTTCTTAAAAGAATATTTCATTTACATGGCACTGTGTGAAAAGGAAATTGTCCCTAAACCTAATAACTGGTTAGCAAGAACTGAAATCAAGGGTTTGCAATGATTAGCAATGAGTCTTTCACATCGGTGTGGAAGAATTGAAAAAAAAAAAAAAACTCTACTATGTAGAATCCCTTCAATTCAGCCGCACTGGATTGGATTTTCAAGCATGAATAGACTTTAAAAGCCATTCAGAGGTGGCCTTGCTCATGTGCTCATGGCCACAAATTCTCCTTCAATATCATGATTCCTTCTGTCTACTTTTTCTGTCTCCCAGGTAGGAGAGTTAAAGTGTCTGCTGCTGAGCTGGAAGAGTTTACAAAGCAGGCAGAGTGTCTGAACCTACAACCACCTGCTATCTTGGATTCAGAAAAAGGTATAAACCTTTATATAATATGAAAACCTAGAAACTGCAGTTGAACTGAATGTTACTTCTTCAATCTAATATTATCTTTATACTCTTTATATTTTTGTAACCGCCATGTTTGATAAGGTCATAGATTAATCAAATTTATGAATTAACTTTATTTACAAATGTCTTCTTGCAGGGTTTTGCCCAGATCCAGAGCTCAGCCCAGGAACAAAGACTATTGCTCTGACCTTGAGGAGCATAACACCCGATGATCTCAACCTATTTGATAAGTTTTTCACTGAGAGTGGAATGAAGACCATTTTAGACATGGTCCAAAGTAGTCTATTCAAGGAAGACTGAAGTAGTCATAAATGTCACTAAGCCATTCTTCTCTGACCTCTGGTGTTAACACATTTTCTAAATCTAAAGCCTACTTGATCTCTTTGTCTGACCACTCTCTGTAAACCCTAGATACTTGCTATGTTAAATGTTACTCAAATCAACTGTCTTACCCATTCTGATGTTCCGATTTGAGCTTCAGCAGGTTATCTTGCGTCTTCATGCTTAAATAAACGGAGTTGCTGTCATTTGATTGGCTGATTAGAATGAAAGAGCAGGTGGACAGGTGTACCTTACAAAGATGCCTGTCAGCGCTTATTATCTAGCAAATAATAGCAGCCAAGGAAGCAGTTAATAAAAAAATGAGTTGAAAAGAAGAATGTCCATACCTTTGTTTAATTAAGTTTATTCCTTTACATACATCTGCTCATGAGTCATGTATATACATTTTCTGTCTCTCAGACACACACGCACACATACGACCACTCAAGATTATATAAAAAGGACTCATTTTTTGTGCAGGATTTCATCACAGTCAGATCTACATCGGAACATTTGCTTCTGCAAACATCATGCACACACCACAAATATGCATACGGCCCTATGCCTCGCTTTACACAGAACAGTTCAAAGTATAGAAAAGTGACAGATGAACCGACAGGCAAACCAGCAGTAATCAAGTGAATTTGGGTCTTTTAACATAAAAAGTCTAAATCTGTTTTTTCTTGGTGCATGTGCTTCCTTCACTTTCTAAATAGGAAGACCACAGAAATGTTATAAAGGTTATTCTTTTTTTTTCCTTAGGGATATTTCCAAATCTTCAAATGCATCGTTTAGCAATTACTCAAAGTAACGTGTGACGCGTGTACTATATGCGACACCCTGGTGTAACAGTGAGATTTTGCTACATTTTGGGGCTTTTCAAAATCTAGTGCAATCCCCTGAGTGTGATCCATGCAATCACCAGACCTCAGTGAACTAAAACTAAGTGGCTTAGCTCAAATTCTTGACATACATAACCTCATAGTCTTCTTATGCTTTCACAAAGGTGTGTGGAGCAGGGAAAGACAATTATGCAATCTACTCAAAAAGGCCTTCTTTCAGATTTCCATCTGTTCCTCTCTTTGTCAATGTCAAACATATGCAAGATATGTGATGTGCTTCACGTTGTGATCTGTGACATGGAAACATTTGTTGAAGTAACCATCATGAAGTAGGATTACAGGCTAAATAACTCACTCAGAAACAAGGCTTCATAATCAACATTTTATAACAAAGTGGACTTCTCTGGGGCTGAAAGATCCTGCTAACATTGAACTGCCACCGGCTGCAGCTCCTCATATGACCACCTGAGGCAGGCTCCAAAAGACCTTTTAACCATGTTTGCGGCACTCAAACCTTTTTGGGGTGCTTTTAATGGATTTATGTGAAAAATAATAACTGCCTATTATTTAGCAGTTATTTCTGCTAAATATGGCCTATAAATGCCCCTTGCTTGTCAGACTAGCTGACAACTATAGATGATATAAAAAATGGACATGGCTCCAAGACCTGAAAAAAAAATGAAGCCAATGTGGAAGAGCCAATACTTGCACTCAGTTGTGATAAAAAACAAACAAACAAAAAAGGAGTTCAGGTTCTATAGAAGTCTTTGGAAAAACTGCAATCAAATTAGACACACTTTACTACTATACGGTGTGCATTTTGTTACTTCCCTTTGAGGTCTGTTACTGGTGTTCACTAACTTCTGCTGGAAAGAGCGGCATGTTTACATATTAGCAGACTGTGTAGAGTCTGAGCTTTTTTTCTGAAAACAACTGGTTCAAACCAGACTGATCGGTGACAGTGAACCAAAGCAGTAACGCTTCAGGACAGAAAACCACAACAACTCACTGGAAGACAAAAACGCCTCATAGAACAGAGTAGGGCTGATAACTTCTTTACACATATTAGACCTGCTTCATTTCCTTGTTGATTGTTTGAGTTTCCCCATACTATATTGAACGCCCAAATCCTGCTTCATGACACAGATCACTTGTACCACATAACACCTCACAAGGTGGAACTCTTATTCTTTATGCTCCTCTCGAGCAAGTTTACATCTAAAACAGAATATCTGCCTTGTACACATCCACATCCTTTAGACACGCCAAGGTTAGCAGATAATCAACACCTTTACTTGGCCTCTCTTATGTACAAAGCGATTGTGTGCTTTAGTCACGACACAAGACCCCAGAGAGAAATAAAACAACCAAGGCATTCCTTTGCAGTTACACAAAAGATGCTTATTTCATCAATGCACGCTCACATTTATAAATTACTTAAACTAAAAGATTGAAGTATTTTTTTTCCATTACCAAAGAAGAGTATCCTGTGTTTGATTTGTCCAATTTTGGTTAATTTTTTTTGCTTATGTTTGACACACATAAAAGTTTTGCAAACATTGTCCGTCTTTTCTTTCAACAAAACAGAAAGCAAACCTTCAAATAATAAAAACAAAGAACAAGAAAACAAAAAAAAAAACAAGCTTTTCTTTAACACCGGTGGCCATCTCTTCAAGAGTCAGCCCACCACCTGGACACACGTTTAAAACAAACTGTTCCACGTAACCTGTGTAGCATAAAGACACATTCATACAGTACAGTCAAAGTGTGTGATTGTCACTGGGTTAGGTTGATGCACAGTGAAGTGATGTGAAAAGAGGCCAGAGGATGCCTGGTATTTGAATAGTGACATTGAGTTCAGCTGTTTTTGCCACTGGCCCAACATGTTCCCGCAGGACCCCCACGTTCCGCTACAGCGTCAATTTGGATGAAGGCTCTTTTGAAGTTCAGTGTTGCGTTGCTTCCTCTGCCTTTAACAAATCGAAAGCACCAAACCAACTGTTACAAATGCACTGGTGTGTACTTTTTGCAGGTGAAGTTGGTGGTGTAACATATGAAAGTGTTTTATTGATTGATATTTTTTTTACTCATGGTCTGTCTGTGCCATGTGCTTCGGTTAGGAAACATAAAAATGACAAATTTCCAGTCGTGGCTCCCAGAACTCAATTTGAGAGTCTAGTCTCCAGGTATAGTTCCAAAGATCAAGAAAATTGTCCACGGCTGGTTCTCCCCTCACATCCCATAGGCTGATATAGGTTTGCCCAGCTGGCCAAGGTTCAATGTTGATGTCTCCCCCCCCCAAAAAAAAAGTATGGGGCTGCTGGATTTGTAAACAAGGCTGTAGATATGTTATAGGGAATGGATCCAAGAGAAAACAGGGAGAATAAATGTCAACATAAATGCTGGAGTATTTAAGGAACTGTAATAATTTGGGAACTTTACAGCCATCATGATTCTGTGACAGCGGCAGGCAGCAGAAGAAGTTTCAGATCAGCTGTAGTCAGGCTAGTCCGGTCTGAAGATCGGGACCTTAGGTAGGAATTCTATTAGGATTACCTGCAGGGAATAGGACAAAAGGCTCTAAGTAGTGAGTCAGGGATGTTTCAACAAGATTTAAGCCCCCCCCCCAATTAGTACCTCCTTGGATCGACTTGACACGTACCTGCTGCTCTGTCTGTGGCTTTTCATTAGACACGGGCACCACGATGTTGTTTCTGTGTGACAGGTACTTTTAAAAGTACCCGGTAACAGGTACTATCAACTAATGAAAAACCCTAATAACCATGTCAGGCTGTGCTGAGCCGACCCGAGTAGGTACTGATGAAAAAAAAACTTACTTCACTTGGAGGTTTGGCCACAGCGTTTATATCAAAACAGCCACCATCTCACATCTAACTGGGTCACAGATGCAAACCTGTGCAGGCCTATTTGTTTACTTCTGAGTACCAACTTAACTAAACAGATCGTGCTAAAGTTACTTTTTCTGAAATACAAAAAAAACCAAAAAACAAGCAGGCTGCCCGTGGCTATACGCAAAACTATGAAAAACAGGAACTGGCTGATAGATAAATGGCTATTGTGTTAGCATTACGAGGAAGCCAGATATATTAACAGCGGCAACCACAGAATATTACATTTTGTGTATCTTTACAAGAATCAATATGCTGCGTTTATACTTAGAGGAGCATGTCAGCCTCTTCTAAACACAATTAAACTGGCACAGAATCGGATGAAGTAGCTAAAAGCCGGCTGGATAAACAACATCTGTATATAAAAGCCCAGACACCATGACACAAAATTGCTAATGTTAGTAATAAGAAACGCTAATACTAGTAGGTTAAACTAATTTGTAATATTTTGTTAATGCACAACAAAAGACAAGGTGGTACACAACCACTAGCCAGGGCTATGGATTGCAGGAGCCCTATTTACTTAACAACTAAATATACTCAATTCAAAAGTTTTTTTTTTAACCCTTTCTTTTGGACTAACTGAGCAACAATGCGCTACACTAATCAATCAAAGACACGCAAGCATACACTGCAGATACAATAACTGCCTAATATCTGCGCTCAAAAAGGTTGGAGATATGATACTTTTCCATGGTGCAGCGATAAACCTGTAACTACATGAACAACCAGAAACCAACCCTCGGCACAATTTATCATCTAAAATAGTACCTTTTGAGTTAAAATCAGCAGCTTTTTAACGCAATCTGGTAGTGGGTGTAACACCTAGTATACTTTCATTAACTGTACTGGGATAATTGCACCACTGAAAAGAGCTAATACTTACATATTCCATCATGTTGTTGGTTTCACACTTCCTTTTGCTTAGTCTCCAATGCAAACACAACTACACAGAAACAGTGATTATAGAAGATTAGAGAAGTTTCATCAACCCACACATATCAAATGATGCCTTCATTGCTTACCTTGTGGTAAAGTCTGCTGTTCTCCCACTCCAAAAGTTTCTCTATAGATCTTCTTGTCTGGAAAAAGATATTAGATGATACTGTTGTGAAAAAATGGTCTCATATCAACTTAGTGCACAACATTTTTTGTCTTGTTCACTGTGATGCTGCAGCAAATATCGCAGATTCTCTGGGTAACATTTTCAAACTGTGGGACGAAGTGAATGGGCATCTCACCCTTTTGCTGAGGCAGATGACGGGCCACAAACTGAAGCCCAGTGTGCAACAGCAGCAAAGACAACCACACAGAAGCCACCGCACATTCACCGGGAGTGTCTTTCTTAGGCAGCTGTTCACACGATTGATACTGGCTTTGAATTCCTCTGGTGCCACCTAAGGGAAGCACACAGTATTACTTTTATTATTAAAAGTAAGTATATTCACACTTTTAGCACCATTAAATGTGCATCAAATATCTGTATTTCGTACAAAAAAAAAAAAAAAGAGGAAAGAAATTAATTTAAATGAAGCACTACATGTTGATTCTGATCTAAATCCCACGGTCATGGTTTGCTTTCAATAAAAACAACACACTCACCTTTCCTGTAAGTGCTGAAGGAAATTCTGACTCGAATTTGTTACTGAGTCCAAACCTGAAAGTAGGTAAAAAATTACATTTTTACTTACAACATTAAAGATGAAACTGTATCAGACATGAACCACTATTAGAGATTAATTATATACTTTTAGTGCAGATATTAAAAATTACATCGCAACATCTTTCTGAGACCCACAGCAAAGAGAAGCTATTTACTTTATCAGAACAAAAATAATTATTTTATAATTCATCTAAAACATTCAAAGATAATATATAATACACAGTTCAAACATCCCATACATCTGTGTACTATCACACAGACCTGCTTATTTAGCTTCTGTCACTGTTTATTTTGAATTACACAAACAAATCTAATGTTCAACGCAAAGAGCAGCGTAGTGTAAAACGCTGTGAGAATGAATGTGAGGCACTGTTAAATTAAAGAAACAGTACCAGTAGGTTAAACTCCCCAAAACAGTTAGGACACAGATTTATGTTTGGAGGTAACTCAACTGTAAGCTCATTTCCACCCAACTAAACTGGTCATTTAAAAAAAACAAAAACCCAACTTTTAAATTCACAAATGTAAATTGGCTGAAATACGGAGGTATATTTATCCATTCAAGGCACAAAACTTTAACAAACTGCAACCTTTATCCCTTTCCTGTCTTTATTCTTAGTATTTGTACGCTTGATACCCTTTTTTTTTTTGAAGAGACAAGGTAAGATAAGCGGAAAAAACAAGTTAAGCATATACTTGTTTGGAAAAAAGCTCTACTCTCAGTACAGTCAACTACTTAAGAATACAATTTCTTTACTCAAGATGTGGATACGTTAATTATTACTAGCTTTAATTGTGAGAACACCTATTTACGGACACAGTACTGTCTTGTGTTGTAATGATCAGTATAAACAGCTCTGGAAGTCTGTACTTAACTTCAGAAAAATGAAACCAGTGATGGGAACACGTTGTCACAACTTGACAATAGCTACAATAAAAAAAAATCTCAAGAAAGTTCAAATTTGTCTGAAGCTAGACCCGATCATTCACTTCTCGGTTAGTTAGCTTGCTGCTAAGTTAGAAGCTAACTAGCTATGCTATGCTAAGCCAGACAGCGGCAGCTAACGCAGCTAGCCACCGGTTACCCACGGAAAGCTGTGTTAGCTGCCGCATTTTACAGTAACGTTAAACTGTTTTGTAGACCCCCGGGAGCTCTGTCAGTTCCTTACACAGTTACGTGACCGGACCCTCGCACCACTACCGGGTCCGGAGCGTACTTAAGGAGCTGTTCTTCCGCGGCCCTGTCCTCGTCCTCCTCTTCCTCCTCCTCCTCTTCGTAGATCTCATCAAAGTCCTCCATCATCGCACGACTCGGCCTCGCGCTTCCCGGGACAGACACCGGGAGAGACACGATGCCGACAAACAGCGAAACCTTACAGAGAAATAGGACAAAAAGTATCGGGAAGACGGCCACAAAAATATCGAGCAGTCCCGGAGACGATACAGTTTCACATCGTTCTGAGAGCTCTGAAACAAAACATCAACATCCGCCGCAGTAACCGTACGACACCGGAAGAGGGACAGACTTCTTTTCAGACTTTTTTTTTTTTAACAAGCACACAAAACAAGGCTTTGACGTCGCGTGTAATTCTTATATGTACTTTTTGTTAAATCAAATAAAATAAAATATGATAGCAATCCATTTTGTTTGGATGCACTTTTCATAGAGGTGTAATTGAGGAATGTACAGATGTACAGAAAAATACCAAGAACAGCACAATTCACAGTTAACAACGAAGGGCACTATATTAAATAACAATATATAAAATATGTAAAACTAATTCGAGAAATATTTGTAAACAAGTATTCAAATTACAGCTCTCTGCAATGTACTAACACAGGAAGATGGATATCTGTAAAAATCCCAGGTCATTCCATAGATAGATGTTTTTGAAGGCATCTATCTGTGGAATGACATTTACTGCTGTCTAGTGATACTGATATTCCACAGCACATTTTATTTAAAAAAAAATCAGAGTTATCACAATTTGACGCACTGATGCGTGTGAGAGGTTCAAATGGCAAAAAATATTTAAGTCTCACTTGCTCAGTAAAACAAAGGGAGAACTGAAGTATTGCATTAAGTTTCCTTCATGCTCTTTGAACTGAGTTATTATTATTTATAGTTTTCATAATTATTGACTGTAGCATTTAATCACTGGCAGTTTTATGTCATTTTAAAAACCTTTATAAACTATTGAGCTTTTCAGTCGGTGTTTCACAGTCTAATATGGTGTCTTGATGCATACTCAATCATGCATGCTCAATCTCCCAACTATTTAGGAGTCTTGCATGTTGTTATATGAAGATTATTGAAGTATCTTACACCTGTACAAATACTTGTGGTAAAGAAAAAAGTAAATCTCTTCACTTTGAGCAGAAGGCGCAGAGGTGTGAATGATAGCTAGAGGAAGGGCAGTTAAAACCGGAAGCTGAGCAAAGTCTTTTTCAAAATATGACTTGAATGTCGTTGGTTAAATCTTAGAACATACATGTTTTTACTAAAATAAATTAGAGGGAAACTTATTTTGAAAGGTTTACCGAGAGGTTTTCTTATTACCCATGCTAGCCTCTCTGATTCATACCTAGCTAGATGTTTGTACAATAAGTTAATTTGGTGTGCTTTTTTTCGATATATTGCATCACAGACTGCACACCATTTTTATCCATCAAAAAGGAAACATCCTGAGAAGGTTACAGAAGCCTTCAGCTCGAAACATCCCGGAAATGGCACTTCTTCCTCTTTAGGAAGTGAAGACATCGATGAAGCAGTTCGGCAAGTCTTGCTCAACTTCTATTTAGCTCATTAATCGTGGATATCCTGAGTTGGATGATAAAATGGCTCTCACTGAGCATATTAAGATGATCTGCAAAATTATCAAAGATATTGTTCCAGCTTTCACCAGCGGGATTGTCACAGTGAGCATCATATCGTGTGTTTTATTTGCAATCCAAACATGTTTGAGCTTAAAACAAGGCATCTTCAGCATCGGCGCAAGTGTTTTTCAAAACGGACACCTATACTGCATCCTGATGTTTCCCTTTTACCACCGAACCTTTGCTCAGCTTCTTCTGAACATCACAACTTTGGTGTTTCTCAGCGGGAGCTTGGAGAAAGGTGTGGGGACGGTCCGTTTCCTCTTTCTGTTCCTCCTGCTGTCCTCGATCATAGGCTTGTTTTACAGCTTCATGGATCTCCTGCAGGAGGACGGCTTCCAGAGTCACACTGAGGGTTTGGTTCCCGTCACTCTTGCCTCTGTGGCCATAACTACCATGCACACAAAGATGACTAAAGCCTTTCTATGTGGAGTGAGTTTTCCCACTATGGCCCTTCCTTGGGTGTTCCTTGTCATCACCACTGCTCTGGTCCCTCACTGTGTGCTGCCCTGTAATGTGATTGCCATCCTGGTTGGGGTGATGTATGGTAAAGGATGGGTCTCTTTTCTGGACATGTCTGAGGCCAAGGCTGGAGTTCTGGAGAAGTTGTTGCCTTTCAGGCTGTTCAGGAGCGTCAGCGGTGATATGTTCATCCCAGCTTCCTCCGAGGACAGGAAGAAGACCTTGCTTCCACAGATCAATCCCACACCTGGGTCTTACCCAGTGCAGGCTTATGCTCCATTACCCACTGCCAACACTGCTGCCATGACTTATGAAGGCTGGCCACACCAGGCGAGTCCCACACCACCTCTCACTCTTCATGGACATATTGCAGGACACAGCTCTGGACACTTTTCACCACAGAGTTTCGACCACAGCTGCAACCACAGTCACAGCCATGGCCACGGTCACAGTCACGGTCATAGCCATGGCCATAAGAGCGGAGGATCACTGTTACAACAGTAGATGTTTTCAGATGAGTTTGCCTTGGCAAGGATCCACTTATGAAGGCTTATCCTATAAAAGCTACTCAGTTTTTATCATCTATAACATCCTGCAGCATCTCAGCACTGATTGTGTTTCTGCCTGCTTGTATAATTAAGTCTAGTTGTGTTTTTTTTTGAAAGTTCAAATATTTCTGGTGACTTGTCATTTTTAAAAATTCTAATTTTCTATATTTTTATTCCTACTAATTAAAAATTAAATAAAAACCTTCTAATCTCTTTCTTACAAATTGGAAACCATAATTGATGCACAGAAGTAACAATACAGACCCTAATAGGGCTGTATTAGCTGCATGGTCAACCCATAAGAAAAATGACTAATAACCAGTGTGCAGTGTTGTTGGAGCAGTCATGTTTTCCCAGTATTTTCTAAAATATTCCAATCTTTTTATGGTAGTATTAAAAAATGTATTTTATTTTATTAGACCAACTTCAACTTACCAACTATTCATGGTAAGAAATGCATGTAAATAATTGCAATTTGGCATCAAGAAAGCAATCATGTGCTTTACCAGTTTTTGTAAAATAGTACATTTGAAAATTCATGGATAACTATATTTTAGCATTAAATATATTTTGATTAATAGTGTTTGCACATACTGGTGGAATAACCAAATAACACCAAATATGATTTTTATGCCAGTGCTATTAATTTATGAGAGCTGCTGCGTAATCCTTATGCTAGTTGATGGTCTAGTAAATATGCTAAGCACTGTATCTTTCTATTTTTCTTTTTTTGTCTGATTATCTGAATTTGGTGTCAGCAGGATGTACTCCACTTCCTGTGTTGCATCTAGACAAACAGTCCAAACAAATTTCACTGATTAGGTTTAGAGAGTGGTTTCCTTTGTGGTTTTGGTCCATTTCTCTGCAAGTTAAGTTGTCATGTTTACGCCTAAATTAAAGGCCTCTGTGATGAGTAAAACAGAAGTTTCTCTTTCACTACTAAATTCACTGTTGTACTTACACCATGGTATTAAACATGATGCAATTACAACAGTGCTTAAATCATTGTAACAACTGCAGGTTAGGAAAGAGTCTTAAACTCTGGATGCAAGTTCAAACAAGTCAAATGCACCTCCAGGGTTTTTTGTTTTGAACCTTTGCCTTTATCCTAGTTAATAGAAAATTTTTGATAAATTCACATTAGTGCGAAAACACAGAGCACCAAGACCTGAAACTGTTTGGTTTTATTAATACTTAAAAGACAAAATTATCATAATCTTGTACATCATGAAAAGTAACCACTGAAAAGCCCGTGTCCTGTACAATCAGTGACACTCGAATACTGATCGCATCTTATTTTCACCAAAGGACTCATTCCTCCCAAGCGTCTCCATAGATGTTCTTCTTCACTGTACAGAGACAGAAGGAGAAATGCAAGTTATTTTACAAATTACTTAAAAGACAGGCTGTACTTGAAAATCTACCTCTATCTATCCACCACCATTTCTTAAGGAAATTATCCTAGTCCTCCTGTAAGGTGCAATCCACACTGCATCATGAATTATAATAAAAGGCAGTAATGACGTCACATTTCTCCCTCCCTACTATTTGTTTCCATGCCAGTTGCTCCTCTGCTTGTTCACGATATAGATGCAGGCGCATCACAGGAATAAGATTCTGCTGCCACGACTAAATAAGATTTTCTTCTTTGATGGACTTCCAGACATTTGGTTTTGTACATTTTACTTCCTTGAATTCTATAAGATTTTTTTTTCTCTCAGCTGTTGACATAATTTAATTATTGTGCCATTTAATGCTAACTTACAGACATTGTCAGAATTATAGACTATGTAGCAACTCCTTTAACAGCTAACTTTGAACCTCTGTAAGACACCACTTTAGAGACACAAACATACAGTTCTATAATGTTGGTTATCTTCCATCTAGTTTGGCCAAGGAAGGAAAAAAAAGTATATATATCAAGTTCTATATATGCCTTAGCAGTAACCACCTACCATCTTTCTTGGGTCTTTCTGGCTCTTTTGCAGGTGGTGTTTTGAGCAATGCGTCAGCTTTCTGAGTGAGTGTGACCTCATAGTTCTCTCTGTTTTTGAGCCTCAGGTCCTCATAGAGGATAGACTTCCTCTTGGGCTCCTCCTCTTCCACATATGACTGAACTGAAATTTACAGGGCAAAAGATGGGATTTAAAAAAAAAAAGTTCATTTCTACTGGAAAGTTTTGTTGAAATGTTTGGATGATTAATATAACTCAGTCTGTGAATTCAGTGGACACCCTTTGCAACTTACATGTTTAATCTCACTAAGAATACAAGTTACAATATAACATTTGCAAAAAAGTAGTTTGATGCTTTATACACTGATTACTTTTTAGAATGAGAGGATTAAAAATTAAAAATAGTATTTTGCAAAGACGTATGTTTGGAGGTGTGAAGGGGAGACTTTTAAACCCAAGAACACTGTATCATCAAGCATGGGGGTGGTAGTTTATGATCTGCAGCTGTTTTGGTGCCAGTGGTACATTATACAAAGTGGAAAGAATAATGAAGAAGGGCCACGTCTTAATGCATGCTCAATAATCCACGTAAGGAAATCTGAAATCTCAAAACAGTTGATTTTGTTCATCTGGACGCAGCTACCTCCTAATTCTTCAAATTCACCTCAAATCAGCAGACAAACGATTGAAACTTGGACACAACTGAGTGTTCCAACAGGACAATGATCTCAGTACTTTAAAACTGACTTTGCAATAGATAAAGCAGGTTGCCATTAAGCTGGAGTTGCCTTCAGAAAGCTTACAACTTAAAGTCTATTAAAAAACTTTGGAATATGCTTAAAAAGTCAGACCTGTACCACAAAATCAACCGATTTAAATTAACCAAGAAATCCAGCCAGCATTATGCCAGAAGCTTGTTGATGACTACCAGAAGCATATGGCTAAAGTGCAACTTGCTAAGGGACATATAACAAAATATCAGGGGAGATATGTGTATATATTTTTGAGCCTGTGTGGATTAGAGAACATCCAAAGTAAATTCAAATTTGTGCAACCAGCTCTTGTTTTGTTTTGTTTTTAAAAAAAAAGTAATTTCAGATGTATGCCGAACAAGAAAAACTAGTAAATGCTGGACTTTGATGACCACCTAACTGTAACAAGTGAAAAGGAAAGAAAAGGTCTTTCCTTTTCACTGGTAGCACTTTTCTATTCTTGCTGAAAGCAAAATTCAGAGAGCACTTTATCAATACAATATTCACACTCGTGGAAAATTAACTGAAGATGGCTAGTGGGAGCCACAAACTCATTGCAAAAAAAGAGAACAGGAAGCTTTGGCCCCAGGACTTTCTTTTGGTGAGCTACTGTGGAGAACTCAATTGTGAATAACCCACATATTGCCCATTTGGAATACCTGGAGCACTAAAGTCATCTCCTCTGTCCATTTGTGCTGGTGGGTCTGGACTGTAGCCATATCCATAATCTTTGCTGTAGGTGTGGCTCGAGGCTTCTGCAGGCTGGAATATGGGTTCAAAAGACTGAGAGTCTGGGTCACCTAACTCTGACTGAGGACCCTGGGATCTGTAAAGAAGGGGACAAAATGCTAAAGGCAATGCTGCTGACAGTTAATCTCAACAGGCCAGCATTTAATTAAGTGTATGTGATACTCACTTCAGTGGAGGCAGGCCTGACTTCTGTCTGATAATCTCTCCAAGAGGTGAGTTCTCCAGCCTCTTGAATTTTTCCTGACATGTTTTCATATATGACAGTTTTCCAGCCAGGTAGCCACAGAAACCAGCAACTGTAGGGTCAAACACAGTCAAAAAAAAAAAAAAAAAAGAAATGAGAAAACAACACAAACTGAGTTTAACAGAGAGGTTTTTCTTATTCTACTCAGTAAATACAGGGCACGTGTGTGTATGTGTGTTTCCCACATATTTAACACTTATAAACTTACAGGCAACTTTGGGTAAAGATCCAAATCTTGGAGATGCAGACAAAGCCCCTGCAAATTTAACACATTCATGTTAACTTGAGTATCAACATGTGACAATGTTCATTTAACTGATATTGTGCTGATTCCAGTACAGCAGGGATGTTAAACACATGGCCCTGGGGCCAGAATGATCTCGCCCCTCTGGATGCTTTAGAGAATGTGAAAATTACAAAGGAGAGCATAAATTTCAACATTTCACTGTGCTTTCTGTCAGTTTTAGAGCCATCTTACAAACAGAAACATCAGCAACCCATCAACAGCTCAGTCCTTGCCAGTCCCCAAGACTCCATAGAGGAGGTGGGTGAGAGCAGGAAGTTGACCATGCTAATGTTCATTATGGACAACACCTCTTACCCCCTGCATGAGACTGTGGATGCCCTGAGCAGGTCCTTCAGCAGTAGACTGTTACAGACACTGTGTAGGAACGAGCACTATCGCAAGTCCTTCATCCCAACAGCAGTCAGAGTGTACAATGTAGACACAGGAAAAACACCATCTAAAAATACTTGTGTATAAATATAATGTCTAATTTACTTTTTCTTTCTGACCCTTGTAACAAGGGAATTTCCACAGTGTGGGATTAGTAAAGTATCTATCTATAATTATAGATTTTTTTAAATTCTTGTTAATACTCCATTAATTAGCAGAAGTTCAAGTTTTTCACTATGTTCTTTAGAAATCAATGTTTTGTGGTAAAAATCAATCAAATTTATCTGTAAAATAAAAAACAAAGTAACATTTCTTTCTAAACATTTAAGACCAAAGTGACACGCTGATTCACTCCCACATCTTTTCTTTATAAATTGTTTTCATAAGACTTCTCTTATGTCTTCAGAGTGAAAGAAAGAGGAACACTTTATAATACGTATGGCTGATCTGTCCTATTGAAGACCAGATTGGACTGCTCTGAATGTGGCCCACTGTGTAAAATGACACCCCTGCTCCACAGTATGAACAACATTACCTCTGGCCACTAGGGCTTGGGTGATAGCCATGCTGATCACAGAGAAGGGCACCGCTGTGGAGAAATCATAATGATGTCAGTGTAAACACGACGGAGTCACAACAAACAACATTTTCACATCCTAAACCATCAAGCTGGCGTGCACGGGAAACTTACACCTGTAAAAAAAGCTCTCCTGGTTGCACTCTCTCAACACTCTCCTCTCTTCTTCTGTGGGGATGTAGTCAATGTTCAGCGGCGTCTGCAGGTTAACGCAAACACCTTACCGTTAGTTAACAGCCGCTAGAAGTCATAGAAATCCACGCAAACGTATCCATCTTCAAATTACTGAAATTAAAACGGAGGGCAACAAAGCACACACCCCTCTCCATAAAACTGCGCGTGCGGTTCATCCAAAGTCACTGCCAGCTACCGTAAGCTAACGTGTTAGCATCTAAATTAGTGCGTGTTTATCTCCATGTTTTACCTGCGCCGGTTGGTGCTGCCGCTCGCCCGGGAAACCTGTAGTGGAGGACGACATACTGACGATAATGTCAAGCTTCCTGACACCTCAAAGCATGTGAACTAACATAGTATAAGCCACTCGGCGTACTGACTTCTCTAGTGTTTGGTACAATGTCATTGCTACAGATAGCGTCGATAGCGTTGATATTAACCCGGAAGTTGAAGGAAAGTTGCATTTGTTTAGCTAACAAAAAAGGAGAAAAGAAAAGAAAGCCTGTTAATCTCAGTTTTACTGCTGGACTGTAATCTCCCATGAACATTATTCCAAATAATAAAAAATAAACATCGTTGCAATTGTATTACTTTAAAACATCAGAAAGCGCTCTCAACTGGGTCTTTTATTTTGGAAAAAAAAGGCTGTTAAAGCGGTACCAATGTTGTCAACCCGCTCCCTCTAGTGGATGTGTACTATTTTCTGTCACTTTCCGGTTCACATCTTCATATTATGCAAACTATTTAATTGTTTTCGTAATCATAACTGCCTTATTGTGTGGCTATTGGTTTGCTGGTAAGAAGAATTCATTTTTTTAGAGCCATACGCCCAAAGAGATCCGATACTAATGAGAATTATTTTTATTGGGTGAACAGTAGATGGGTCAGCTGGTGGGTTAGATGCATCTCACAGGTCCTGTGTCAGGTCTTTGGTGAATTTTTTCGTTTCCTAAGGACATGACTTTTAGATACTGCTTATCTGCTGCAGATATGAAGCGCATTGAGGCGACCTTTGTTGTGATTTGGCGCTATATAAATACAATTGAATTGAATTGATATTTTTAGGCCTGCCTTTTTTGTCTTCCATTTGTCCAGTTTGCTCAAATTTATATGCACACACTGCACACCATGCCGAGATATGCCAAGTTCTCGTCTAATTTTTCCTTGGGAATTCCTTTGTTGGTCCAAAAATTCTGTTTCTTGCCTGTCAAATAGTGTAATCTTGGACATTTGTCATAGAGTCGGTTAAAGACGGTTAAAGACTCTATGACTCTACTTTATTACTAGTAGTATGATTACTAGTAATAAAGTAGTAATCAGACTACTAGTAATAAAATAGCTGAAGATACAATTTAAAAAGGGTTCTTTGCTAAGTTGTCTGTTATGTGTAGACACAACACTGTTTCTCTTAAATTGCACAGCCTTTTCATGAACAAATCATTCATAGGTCAGTATTAAGTGACTTAAGAAACAAAAAGCATTCCTGTGAAAATAGCCAGGTGCAAGTACTTTGATTTAATATAAACAAAAAAGCAGCCATTGTCTTTTAAAAGACCTTCATAAAACTGAAGAAGCATTTCTCAAGAACATTTTAAAAACATGACAAGAAAGTCTGGCTGCTAGAAAGCAAAATGAGGGGTGACTCAAGATGTTTGCGCAGTTTGTCACATAATCATATATGTCTCATCATATTACATTTTACAATACTGCAATTTTTATAATATACATTATGCATGCTATGTAATATTTCAATTGAATAACACATTACATTTTACTATAATTTTGTCCATGTTGTGCTGATTATTTAGACTTATTTTATTATTACTAATTTTTCTGTACTTCGTTAGTGATGTATCAGTTTAGGAACCATTAATGGCAACTTGATTTTCATTAAAAATAATATACGGGGCCACAAATGGGTGATAAGAGCCAAATTGTGCAGTGCTGTAATATCATGGTATAGTGCCTAGATGATGCTGTTGCACTTGTAAACTGAAAAAGACTTTGCCTCACATCCTCCTGAGAACCAGCCTATAAATTTATGTCCTCTTTAATGGACAATTGTTTTTGTTCTATGTCTTTGGACATATTTGAGCTACCATAATAAGCCCTGTTGTGTTCAAAAGAGAACATCCTGGCTTTTCCAATGATATCTCATGTGTTTGGGTGGCCTCTTTCAGCTCCAAATAGGCTGGATATCACAAAAGAAGTTCAACTAAAACATAATTGTTTCCTTGGTTTTCAGAAGGACATGACATGTAGAGGCACATATATGCATTAAAGGTCTTTTAATGCTGCTATTAAGGAGACGACCAAGCCTGTGAATCTTTGTATCCTAAGCATGTTCAAAATAAGTACAACAGAAGAGAGACCACAATCAATAAAAGTAAAAGAAAACTAAAAGACGAGGTCAGTTGTATCCTTTGTCACCTTAGTTATCGTCCATTTGGTTTTACTGCATGGCAGGAGATGCAAGGCTAAAGGGTATATGTGCCTTAACTGTGTTGGTGTGCGATGGAGGTGCTCCTGTTTAGGGGTAAGGCCAAACTGGAATACTAAGGCATAATCAGCCAATTAGAACTGTAGCTGGGGAGTTGTAATTTGTGGGCTTTTGGGACAACCAGACGGGCACCTCAGTGCACTGGGTTGCAGAGGGGCACAGCGTGGCTTCTGGGACAATCAATACTGGCAATGGTTTCATTAGGTCACTGCAGAGTTACTTGAGCTAACCACGCTGTTACATAACTGGGCCACTCAAGTAGCTCTAAGCTGTGGTATAGGTACAAATTACTTGCTGAGTTAACTGTGGCACTTTGGTTTGTTTTTTGGATTATTAATATTAATATTAACTACCCCCATTTCACCCCCATGGCGCAGCTACCATGGAGATTCAGTGCATCACTCTGGCGCAGATTGACGTTTTTTTTTGTGAAGAGTTTTATGGAGCTAAACTTAGTTCACTGGCAGTTTGAAATATTGACCAATGGGTAGCTGGATTAGGAAAATCAATAATTTCTATCCAAAAATGCTCCAAAAATACACTCAAGTTGGACTTGTATGACATTATAGACCCACCCCACCCCCAATACAGTCAATGATCACACCCCACTGCCCTGTGTGGTATAAATAAATCTTTGTCAGGGCATCCATTGTGTCTGTCACCTCTTTCCCATGTTAATCTCAGGGTCCACCAGCTGGAGATATCCTCACTCTGAGAGCTGTGCATGAGACATGCAATGAAGAATTATTTTTTTAACAGCTAAATTAAACACAGAGTTTTTGCTTTAAGAGTTCATGTTTTAAATGGACGATCATACTTTCAAACGGGACACGCAAACAGAACTGATTATGAGTTTTGCGTGCAAAATGTACAAAGTACGTCGGTAGGGTAAGTTTAGCAGCAGGTGTGGAGGTGCAGTTGAAAGCTGACGCCACCAGCCTGAGACTTATCAGGTACAATGTGAGTTGGATTGCAACACCACTGGCAGAAAGATTAAAGCCGAGTCAGGTAAGAATAATCAAAGTTTGGAAGGTGTGTTCTTCTTATCATCGTGACAGAAGTGTTCCCGGTGATGTGAACACTGCACATCACATTTTTTTATCTGCATGAAGGGAGCATTTTAAAACCTGAGGCCAAAGTAAAAAGTGCACGGGAAGGATGGACACACTACACCCGCCACAGGTGAGGACAGACATGTCTCAGTCAATCTTCTAATTATTTTTGCTGCTGTTAACTGAAAACTGAATGCAAAACTGGAGTATTTAAATTAATAAAATTATATAATGGATTGGGAGAATCAGTATGGGTCAAGAGTTCATGAACTGTAACATTTGTATGGTAACATGAGGATGTGTGTAGATTTTTAAATTATATTTATTTATAAATTCTTAAAATATGTTTTAACATACATACTGCTCATACAGTATGCATGTGGCTCTTAATTCATGTGAAAAAAAACAACACGTTTATTGTTACTGAGCTGGAATTCAGAACAGAAAACACTGAAATTAAGTCTGAAAATGATTGGATGTGGTCCACTGAAGCCCATCATGTGAAAACTAAAACTGACGTTCAATATTAGCTGTGCAGTAATCCTCTTATGAACGAGTAATGATAGAAAACAGGGCACAGCTTAGACAAATAGTGTACACTTAGAAACTTTAAAATTATATTGTTTATTAAGTATAAACAATAGCAAAATGACGGAACATACCCCACAGTGTTTTCTTTTTGTCATACTGTCCAGCGACTGGAATTTTACTGGATTACATGTGACACAAAGATCAATACCCTGGCATGAGAAAAGATGTGTGTGTGTGTGTGTGTGTGTGTGTGTGTGTGTGTGTGTGTGTGTGTGTTATTCCTGAAGCCAATACCTGCTAGAGAAAATTAGTTTGTTTTAATAAGCGAGGAGTCGATACAGCTGAATGAGGTTTTCTGTATCTATGCTTAGTTTGCTGCATTGTTAGTTAACGACAATCATCACTCTAACAAATTGCTGCAAAAATAGAGGAAATTTTACATACACTGTTCCAAAAAACAGTAATGTCAAAGTATCTTACTGTATATTTTACAGTTTTGTAGTGTCTTTCTAGAATATCATTAAATTTACATAAGTAGACTGTGATTTTACATGTCAAAGGTAAAATAACATAACATCACTATAAATATAGTAAAATACAATTTACTTGTTTTTTAAAAATATTTTTTTGTACATATGCATATTCAGATTGTAAAAATACATTCAGAAATGTATCATAATTTCACAAATATTTGTCTGTTATGTGAGAGAATGATCTGTTAAATTCAAATGTAATACTATGGAAAAATATATAAAATGATCGAAAATGAGAATAATCAATAATTAAAGGAGTATTTGAATTATAATTTTGCTGAAAATTTAATGTCATCTAGGTTTGATTCAATAATTCAGAGGTAACAAGTGAAAATATAATTAATAGGAATAAAAACTAAAAAAACATATAAAACATTGCACGGACACCCTCGGTATTGTGTCCGTGGTCAAGACTCTTCACCTACTGGTGATGGCCAGAGGGGCCAATGGTGCAATATGGCAGCCTCGCCTCTGTCAGTCTGTCCCAGGGCATGCA
Organism: Neolamprologus brichardi; assembly: GCF_056152115.1. NCBI lineage: Eukaryota > Metazoa > Chordata > Actinopteri > Cichliformes > Cichlidae > Neolamprologus > Neolamprologus brichardi. The sequence goes on from NC_142109.1 coordinate 20,331,083, forward strand.
ATCCATTATTATTTAAACCACAACTGTTAACTGTATATTTCTGTACATTTACGTATTATGATTCATATTGCCACATTCATTGACCTTGTTTAGAGGTAATTTCATTGTTTGATCACGTTAAAATGTTCCTAATTTAATGTCTAAAAGCACTTGGAAAAGGCAGAATCCCATGTAAAATTAGCACAACAAACTCTATTTTCATTACTGAAAATAACCGTATTTTTATGAGGAAGTTATTTTCTGTTATTTTACAGTAGTATTTTGGCGCCCCAGCTGCTGGAATATTACCGTTTTTTTAGATGTTTTCTTTAACAGCGTAGCAATGCATCATTCTTTTTAAAAGCTTGCTGCATTTAGGGATAACAGCAAGCTACTTTACATTTTATGTATAATATGGTGTTTTTTCTTTGTGTTATCTAAATATTACAATAACGTTGATATAATGTAAGTATTATTTATGCTTAAGAATAGTTTGAGAATGACTAAAGCTAAATGAGTGAAAATGAATCTGATTTTTTTTCAGCAAATGGCTACAAAAAACAAATGTAAGGAAGACAACGATGAGAAAAATGGATATAAAAGTAAAGGTGTGTAAGGAAAAGCTACTGATTGATTTAATCAGAATTACATGTGTGTGTGCAGCAGGACAAAAATGGTCTTTTTTCTCATGTTTATAGAAATCAAAGCGAGCCCTGCACATTCCACTGCGGCTCTGATCGTGGATGAGCCGGAGGAGACAGATCCATGGGACCTGCCAGAACTGAAGGACGCGGGTGTCCCGTGGTCAGGTGTAGACTCGTTGTTTCTAATAGTACAAGCAATGTCTCATCAAGGACTGTGATAAGACAGTCCTGATAAGATGTGCACATTGTTAATAACTATTGCATTTACAAATCAAGCCTAGTGATTCAGAACATTAGCTGTACATTACACCATAAAGAGCTGCAGTAAAACACAAAGTCCTGCAGCTAAAGAGTTACTGTTTGTTACGGTGATAATTAAAATATTCACTGAGAAGCTTTTATATTTGATTTTTAAACAAAGTGAAAAACCCCCCAATAAGTTTATGTGTTTAGGAGTTTTCCCTCATGTACACCATATTAACATAATTCAGTGTGTCCTATTAAAGGTGTAAATGCTTTTGCAAACACTTGTTTCATATTTCGAGTTTGTCTGTAAGTTTGATGATTTTGTAAATATTTAGTTAAAAACAGCTTTAAGTGTTGATCTGTGTAAAACTAAAAGAATAAGACATAAAAGGCTTTTCATGTTTTAAAACATTAATACAAACTCTAGTTTGCTTCTGGATCATCATTACCTCATTTTAAGAAGTTCAAACATTGATCTGATTACTTGAACAGTGTACCAGTAATAAATGGTAGTGTTAGTGATAGCAGTGAACAAACGTCCTGTTCAGATAAGATAAATTAGGTAAATTTGCTTTGACTGCAATAGAGGTTAAGATGAACTCTAAAATTATAGAACGTAATACTACTAGTATATAAAATTATTAGTGCTGTCAGCGTTAGTCTTGTTAAAATGACGTTAACGCCATAACCGCATTAACGTGGCAAATCTCCATTAGCGAGTTACTGCGTGGGGCTGCACGGCGTCAACGCGTTAGCGTGGTTAGGTCGTTAACGCATTAACGCCGTGCAGCCCTACGAGATTAACGCTGACAGCACTAAAAAATATACATAAATTACCATATTCACTTAGTTGTTACCCTCCTCTTTGAATCCAGCGCCACTGGACTATAGAGCTTACAATAAAGAAGGGGGGGGGGGGTATTTTTGTGTAATAGTGCTTTTTTTCAGTCAGTTATTTCAGACATGTTGATCTTGTATATTTTGCTTTGTCTCTTTCTCTTTGTTTCAGCTCTGGATACCAAAGGGAAGGTCCTCAGAGTGCTGATATCAGTGGGGAAGCTGATTCTGCTTTTAGGTTTCCTCTATATGTTCGTCTGTTCTCTTGACATCCTGAGCTCAGCTTTCCAGCTTGTGGGAGGTACTCACTCTTAAACTTATCAGAAGCTGTGAGTTAATGTAATGTTGAGCAATAAACTTGCAAGTTATAGTCCTTTTACCACAGCAGACGTCTTGTTTTTAAGACACTGTGCAAGTCACCTTTAGCAGTACTCAGTTCTTCTACTGTTTAAAATGTACCCAATCACCAATCCCAAGCATAATATTTTTATATTCAGAAATAAAATATGATATGAATGTGAAAATGTTCACTCTCTACTGTTCACCTGGTCCAGGTAAAACGGCAGGTGACATCTTTCAGGACAACGAAATTTTGTCCAACCCTCTGGCTGGTTTAGTCATTGGTGTTCTGGTCACCCTGCTGGTCCAGAGCTCATCCACTTCCTCCTCCATAGTTGTCAGCATGGTCTCCTCTGGTTGTGAGTATGAACTTCTCCCCTCTACCAGCACATACAGAGACACATCCATGCACAGAAAACTCATCATGAGTGAGGATGATATTGAAGGAGGTCTTTGTGTCTCCACAGTGTTAACAGTTCAGGTAGCCGTTCCTATCATCATGGGCACCAACATCGGCACCTCGGTCACAAACACTCTAGTCGCCATGACGCAGGCTGGTGAACGCAACACTTTTCGGAGGTAATGAATTTGTGCTTCTTGAAAGCTTTCTTTCCTTCTGCTAAACAGAAAAAAGTAACCCAGGAGAAAATATGTGTGTGTTCTTCATTATATTGTAGTAATATACAGAATTATATACCTTGCAAATTCTTTTTCAGAGTGAACTTACTGTACAGAATACATCTTTACTGACTTAAAAAAAGGATTGGGTGCATAAATTTGAATTTTCTGTAATCTACACATGGTCAAAACTATACACGCAGGCCCAAATATATACTTTATCCACTCCAAAACCAGTTTTGATGTGTGAACGTCCAACTGTTTCCAAGTTTCAACCATCTAGCTGTTGCTTTGAGATGAAGTTAGAGAATGTGTAGGACCTTTAGCTTCTCCTTTGCTTCACCATATGGGGGTGGTGTTGAAGGTCTCAGTCCATGGCGATATAATACTCACTTCACTGTGGACCGTTACGTGGTATTTCAGAAGTTTCTAGTTCATGGTAGGCTTGTTCCAGAATATCCTCAGCAATTTCTTCTCATCCCGGGGTAACGGTTTGGGTCTTCCTCCAGAACTCTACAGTTCTTCTTCTATGCTGGCAAAGAGAAATTATCAGCCGTAGTCACTCATGATCAAAAAATTCTTGCTTTTTTTTTTTTTTATCATTTAAAGTCAGTAAAATGTATTCTGTACAATCATTCTACCCTGAAAGAAGAACAGTTCAATGAAGTCATTAAAGCCAAAAATTACCATGGCATTCATGCCAATGATAAATACATGTAATAATAATAATAATAATAATACATTTTATTTATAGGCGCCTTTCAGACCCTCAAGGTCACCTTACAGTAACACGTAAACAATACGATAAAAAACATAAGAAAAATGTATATAGAGCAAACATGGTAGATAAAATTTAGACATAAACAGTCATAAAAGTATAAAAGCAAATATAAAAACTGAGCAAGGTAAAAATGGCCTAAGAGAGATCAGGTGTATGCAATTCTAAACAGATGGGTTTTGAGTAGTGATTTAAAAGTGGTGAGACAGTGTGTGGTCCGGAGAGCAAGTGGAAGTGCATTCCAAAGTCTCGGGGCAGAACAACTAAAGGTTCTGAGTCCCATGGTAGTCAGGCGAGCAGGTGGAACAGACAGGGAAGGGAAGCTGAAGAAGAGCAGAGTGTACGAAGGGGTGGGTATGTATGAAGAAGATTGGATAGATATGGAGGAGCAAAGTTATGAAGCGCTTTGAAAGTGAGAAGCAGGATCTTGAAATTGACATGGACGTGAATTGGGAGCCAATGGAGCTGTTTAAGAACAGGTGTTATATGTTCAGTGGATCTAGTTCTGGAAATAATACGGGCAGCTGTATTTTGAACCAACTGCAGTTTATGGAGGGATTTATGAGGTAGACCATAGAGAAGAGAATTACAGTAATCCAGACGAGATGTGACAAGAGCATTGACAAGTATGGCGGTACTGTGTGGTGTGAGTGAGGGACAAAGACGGTTAATATTATGGAGATGAAAGTGGGAAGACCGAGTGATATTATTTATATGTGCTGTGAAGGACAGAGTGCTATCGAGGATGACACCAAGACTCTTAACCTGAGGGGAGGGTGTGACAACAGAGTTATCAATGGATAACGAAAGACTGGTTGGAACTGTAGTCAGATTTGATCTGGTGCCTATTAAAATGAATTCTGTTTTATTGCCATTAAGTTTAAGAAAGTTGTGAGTAAACCAGACCTTGATTTCACTTAAACAGTCAGAAATGGATGTGGGTGGAAGAGTAGCTGTGGGTTTGGAGGATAGGAAGAGCTGGGTGTCATCTGCATAGCAGTGAAACTGGATGGTATGCTTCCTAAAAATATTACCTCGGGGTAGGAGATAGATGATAAAAAGTAAAGGACCCAGGACAGAGCCTTGGGGTACACCGGAATTATTAGTTATTGTGGGAAGTTCAAAATTGGATAGAGAGGATGACAGCTGAGAAGGACAAAAAAAATGCAGATAGAACAATTGACCATATCACAGGAGGAGGGCAATTGCTGATGAAGATTCTCAATCTTGGTGTAAAAAAAGTCCATAAATTTGTTGCAAACTGCGGCAGAGTGTGTATGTATGGCAAAGGTATCTGGGGGTTTAACAATATTATGCAATGTAGAAAACAAAGTGCGAGTGTTTCCTTCAGCGGATTCCATAACAGAGGTGTAGTAAGCAGATTTAGCATGATGAATAGCTTCTTTATAGTGTTGTATATGACTGAGACACATGTCCTTGTGAATAGTAAGTCCTGTTTTCCTGGAGAGATGTTCCATGCGGCGTCCAGTAGCTTTAAGTTGGCGAAGTTCAGATGAGTACCATGGCGCAGAGCGAGAGAAAGAAACAGTTCGAGTTTTTTGGGGAGCCAAGGTATCTAAGAGGTTGATAAGTTCATTGTTATAGTGAGATGCCAAGTCGTCTATGGAAGCTGAGGCATCAATGGTAGGTAAGTTATTAATGCCATGGGAAAGAGCTGATAGATCAATGCCCCTAATATTTCTAAAAGTAATTGAGCGGATTTGTTTATTTTTGTATAGTGGGAGACTAGCATTGAATAAAACTAATTTATGGTCTGAAAAGGCCATGTACAATACAGCACATTTCTTAGGGGTGACACCAATACAGCAAACAAGATCCAAAATGTGTCCTTTGGAGTGTGTGGGAACGTCCATATATTGGTGTAAGCCAAAGTTGTCCAGACAAGATATAAAATCTCTTGGGGCTGATGTGTTGTCCATGTGGATGTTAAAATTGCCCAGCAGTAGTATATTTGGAGATAAGAGTAGGGTTTCGGCGAGAAAGTTAGAAAAATCAGTTAGAAGTCAGTTGATTTTAGGTGGACGGTAAACAGCAACTGATACTGTGGGGGTTGGTCCATTAATTTGAATCAGCATGGATTCAAACGAGGAGTAGGCAGGAGCAGAAAGAGAGGATACCTGTAAGCATCTGACCCCAACTGTAGCTTTCCTTACTGCAGCAGCAGTACATGTGATGATCTGTCCTGAAAAGATGAACATAGATAAATTAAAAGTGTGATGAACTTACTGTGAAGTTATACATATTTCCGTCAGAATTACTTTATTGTGTTTTTATGGATACTGTTATCTGCATTCAATTTTAGATAACTAATCCTGTGAATTTTATTTCATTTTATGATGTTTTGTTCTTTTCTTGACTTGTTTACTTAGCTGTAAATGAATATTAATCGGTCTTTTTAATTACTGTCTTATTATCTGTATTATTATCTTACCTCTGAAGTCCTTTGAACTCCAATAACCTGCTACTATGTAACTGACAAACAGCCTTCTTTTCAACCTAAGATTCTTAGGCCTCCGGGAAATAAAATAAATACAAAATTAACCATGTAATATTTAATAAAAATAAATAAAACAACAAACAAAATAATTAATTTTTATTTTATGAATCTCAGGTTCAGAGAAAAGATAAATGGTACACATTTCCTAGAATTCTTTACCTGGAAAGCAGTGATATCACGCTTTCATTAGAAAGATCAAAGGTCATTGTTGTCTTGCTTTTGTGTTTCATTATGCACTTAGAGCTTTCGCAGGGGCCACGGTGCACGACTTCTTTAACTGGCTCTCAGTGTTGGTGCTGCTGCCTCTGGAGGTAGCCAGTGGTTACTTGTTTGTGGTCACCAAGCTCATCACTGATTCATTCGAAATCCAGAGTGGAGAGGCCCCAGATCTGTTAAATGTGATCACTGACCCCCTCACTGAATCAATCATAGAGGTAAGATGTCATTATTATCTTAATTTTCCAAATAACAAACAAACATGCAGCTGCCTTATTCAGTTTTTGGTCATCAATCTGGTGAAAAAACGTGCTTGACAGGCCTGGATGATACAGTAAGAGTGGCCATGCATAACATCTATATATAACAGCAGAATTTCACCTCTATCTAAAATGACATTGAGAACACAGAGTATTAAGCAGCATGATTAATTTCCTGAAAGATGAATGCTGACATGAATGTCTGTTGTCTATTGCTTTTTTTCACACTCTTAACATTATCAGACAGATAAGATGCTCATATATAAGGCTGTTATCTCTCATGGTTTATAGTTTACAGTTTATTTCCTCCTCCCTTTTTCCTTCTGACTCAGCTGGATGAATCTGTGATTAGTGGGATTGCCACCGATGATCCAGAAGCTAAAAACAAGAGCCTCATAAAGAGATGGTGCCAAACCTTCACCAACACAGTAAGACCAAAGCATGTCAAATATATCCAAATATACTCCAACGAACTAAGAATTAAATGCTGAATATATGTTTTCCACCCTGTTTCAGACCTTAATGAATGTCACAGTTCCTGGTCCAGAGAACTGTACCTCTCCTTCTCTGTGCTGGGTTGATGGCAACTATACCTTCACGCTAAAGAACGTTTCTCAGACATACAATATAAAGAAATGTAAGACCACTATTTACTTTAATTTAATTATGTAAATAAAGGAATAATGTTTCCATCACAATATAATAGACAGTCTCCTTGTAGAGACATTTGGATTGAACTGTGTACTTTTCATTGTCCTTGTGGGACAGTAGTCTGCCCAGATTAAGCATCTCATATACATATACATTAGATATACATCAGATGTCATCATAATAATAGTGCAATTTACTAATAGCACTGCGAGTCTATCAGTAAATAGCATACAAAAGTTACTACAGAAGTATCAAACATTATATGAACAAAAGTAGTGGGACACCTACACATTATGCCTACAGGAGCTGCTTCAGCTTGGAGACTCATGCCATGAAGCTTCCAGCACACAGTTTTTGTGCTGATGTTAATGCCAGAGGTATTGAGCTGTTCAGTTATTGCATCAGTAGAGCACCGGTGACTTTTACGCACCACGCTCCACAGCACTCAGTTTATCAGGTCTACCTCTTTAAGGCTGAGTTGCCGTGTTTCCTGAATGCTTCCACTTTGCAACAAAAATGCATTGCATTGAAGTATCTTACTCAAATTCAGTGGGCCCATTCTTTTACAAATGTTTATAATGGTAGACCTATAAACATTTTTACACTCCTGTGGCAATGAGGCTGAATGAAACACTTGAATTCAAAGACATGTTAAGACATGTAGGCCAGTAGTTTTGTCCATATTGTGTATTTCTTTCTTGTAATTATGTGCGTGTTTCTGTGTGTTGCCAGGTACACACCTCTTTGTGGATGTGAATCTGTCCGATATGGCGGTGGGTCTGATTCTGCTGGCTCTCTCTCTGTTCGTGCTCTGCTCCTGCCTGATCCTCATAGTCAAGCTGCTCAACTCTATGCTGAAGGGACAGGTGGCTGTTGCCATCAAAAAAGTCCTCAACACCAGTGAGCATCACTGCACTCTATAAATTCTGTAAAAAACTGGATGCGATGTGTAGAATAATACATGAATGTTCTTGTATCTCTGCACAGATTTCCCATTTCCATTCGGTTGGGTCACGGGCTACATCGCCATTTTAGTTGGTGCTGGAATGACCTTCATCGTGCAGAGCAGCTCAGTGTTCACTTCTGCCATTACGCCACTAGTTGGTGAGGTTAATTATGCATTCATCCATTACTTCTATCACCTCCATGTATTTATTATTAAAAACAGCATTGATGCACAATTGCGAATATTTGTTTCCTTCTGAATATTTTTTCTAAAGATTTCTATATCTTGTTTGTCTTCTTTGTGTGACTTTTTAGGCAGTAAAGGACAGAATCTGTCTGAAAGGAGTGAAATTATTGTTCTTTTCTTGATATTTTTGTTTATCCATAATGACCAGGACCTAAATCTAATGACTGTAATATCATGGTGAAGCAGATAGTGATGGTCGTCAGACACATGGTGTAAGGATGTGAAAATATGTATTCCAACCATGTCGTTTTTAATTCAATAGGCATTGGTGTCATCAGTATAGAGAGAGCGTACCCACTGTGTCTTGGTTCAAATATCGGCACAACCACCACAGCCATTCTGGCAGCCATGGCTAGTCCCGGAGAAACTCTGGCTGACGCTCTACAGGTCAGTCATTTCCACAAAAACACTCTCCTGTCCTGGTTAACATTAAATGTGTCAGTAGTTGTATTTAGAACCTCTACAAGCCTTTCTAAGGTTTTATACTGTACTTCTTCTTATTTAAAAAAAAAAAAAACATTTTCTTAATTTATAATAATTTAAATATCATTGCAGGTACAGCTTCTCATGGGAAATTATGTCATATTTGCTATTTAACATATTTCCTATGGTTACCTACATATTAAGGTCTGCAAAAATCCAAATGACTATTTTTACCCTAATAATAATATTTTATCCGACTGATTTAATTTTTATTCAACTGTGACATTTAGCTTAACTTTAAATTTGTGGTTTGAGGGGGAAATTGGGTGCCTCCATGAAAATGTGGGACAAATCGTTGTGGAAACAGCTGTTGCAAATATAAACTTACTGGACACTTCATTAGGTACACCTTATCAACTGCTTGTTAATACTATCCAGAAAAGGTGGGCCGTTCTTTAAATTTGAACAAAATGAAAACTAAAAGACTTTCAAATCACACGAGCCAGTATTTTATTCACAACTCCAAGCACAGATAAGATAACAAATGTTAAAACTGAGAAATCTTATAATTGATTAACAAAATGAGCTCATTTCAATTATGGGTGATTTCAGTAACCTCGACTTGTTGGTGCCAGATGAGCTGGTCTGAATATTTGAGAAACTACTGGGATTTTCCCAACAACTACATAAAAAAATAGGTCGGAGGAGAATAGCCATACTGCTTCAAGCTGATTGGTGCAATTTAAATAACCACTAATTAACGACTCTCAATGCACACCACATCGAACCTTGAAGCAGATGGGCTACAGCAGCAGAGGACGACACCAGATGCCCCTCCTGTCCGCTAAGAACAGGAAACTGAGATTACAGTTCACACAGGTTCTGCGACATTCAGATGGTTGGGACAGAATTTGCTGTAAACAACATACATGGCTCCATTGTGCTTTGCATCAAAGATTCAGGCTGGTCGTAGTGGTGAAATGGGGTGGGAGATATTTGGCACATTTTGACCCCCTAGTACCAACTGAGCATCTCCTGCTGGCTGCATCCAGCAGGATAACACACCATGTCATAAAGCTCAAACTATGTCAAACTGGTTTCTTGAACGTGACAATGAGTTCACTGTACTCATCCCAGCCTCCGCAGTTACCCGATATCAATCAAATAGAGCACCTTTAGGATGTGGCAGAATGAGAAATTCATATCATGGATGTGCAGCTGACCTATCTGCAGAGGTTGTACGATGCTCTCGTCAATATAGACCAAAATCTCTGAATCATGTTGAATCCATGTCAGGAAGAATTGAAGTCCAAGCAAGGTGCACCTAATAAAATGACCAGTATCTTTGTGGCTCTGACATCTTGTGCCAAATCATTTATTTTCAATAAAAAAGAAACTTATCAGGAAATTATCAACCTGTAAAAGATTACATTTTTTATTCTGAATTTGTAGCAAGCTTCCTCTTTGCACTTACACTGATGCTTGTTGTTTGTTAACAATTCAGATTGCCCTCGTGCACTTCCTGTTCAACATCTCTGGCATCATTCTGTGGTATCCCATTCCATTTACCCGCGTCCCTATCCGGTTGGCTAAAGGTCTGGGCAGCATCACGGGCAAGTACCGCTGGTTTGCTGTAGTCTACATCATCTGCTGCTTCTTCGTTTTACCGCTTCTCATTTTCGGCCTGTCGCTGGCTGGCTGGAAGGTACTGGTGGGCGTGGGTGCTCCTCTACTCATCATGTTGATCATAATCATTGTGATCAACATACTACAAAAGCGGAAACCTGGGTGGCTGCCTGCAGTTCTGCGATCCTGGGACTTCCTCCCACTATGGGCACACTCCCTGGCACCCTGCGACAAAGCAGTTGGGGTTTTAATCGCAAAATGTTGTTGCTGCTGCAAATGCTGCCAAGCTGCATCAGACGACCAAGAAGACAGAGCAGAACAATTGGAAAATAACAAGACAACACACACAGCAGTATATGACAATCATGCAATGAGTGTAGAGAATGAAGCAGAAGATGGGATGAAAATAGAGTTAAATATCCTGAAAATGACCACGCTTTGAGATTTGATATTTTAAGTGCAGTTGTGGTCAGAAGTTTACATGTACTCGTCATGGCCATGAACGTAACTGTGATGTTGGAGTTCTAGTAATTTCTTTAACTGTTGTTTTTCCAGGAGGGAATTAAGCCAACTTACAGGACTTTAAAAAGCAAGAACTGGGTGCAAGTTTGAATGTATTTTGGATTTTCTCTAATCCACACAGGGTCGAAATTCTACATAAACTCATTTAGGTTGTGCTGATAGTTGTACAATGTTATTAAAACACCTTTTTTCAATTCTTCAATTCAAACAATTCTCTGTAAGTACAAGTTATTTGTCACCACTTTGCCAACTTCTAGAAGAAGACCCCAACTCTCACCCCTTAGATGACAGGGAATTGTTCAGGAACATGTTGAGAAACCACAAAGGCTCAAGCCTGCCATGAACTGGAAACTGCTGAAAACCAGCAGTAGGAACTGAACAATTGAAGCATGTTTTACATTGCCATGGACTGAGACGGCGCTGACCAAGACAGAAGTCCTTGCTCCAAAATCAACACCTTAAACAACTGATCTGCAATTTTCAGCTTCAAGCCACATGCCAAATTTTATGGTCAGGTGACACAAAGATTGAGCTGTTTGATCACAATGAGAAGATGTATGTTTGGATGGTTAAAGGTGAGGCTTTCAAACCTAAGAACACAAATTTATGGATTATGCTTAAAAGCCAGGTTTTTGCCAGGAGACCAGCCAATTTAAACCAAACTCTGCCAAGACTGATGGATGCCAAAAGTATCTGGCCGGACTGCAACTTGATAAGGGACATTTAATCAAATATGTCATTTTGACGCTTTGTGGATGAGAGAAATTCCAAAATAAATTCAAACATGTGTACCCTATTGATATTTTTTACTGTCATTAAAGATGTATGCTGTACTGTCATTCCACCATGGAAAAAACAGTTCCAAGAAATCATTAAAAATCCAAAAATCTCCACGATGTATTTAAAGTTAAAGAAACATACTAATGGACATATTGTAGTGTAACATAGGAAATGACTGCATAGACGAATGCACTAAAACGTTACATCGTTAACTGAAGTGACCTTGAAATACGAGTGGAAATCTATAATTATATTAATGTCAGCAAATCCTATGAAAGGATCAAAACCAACCACTTTAGTTTCTTGGAGTCATCATATCGCGACCCCAAACCTAACCCTAACACTAAGGCTAGCCAATCAGAATGTGTGTATGTGTGTTTTTTTTCACAGAATATGTAATATTTGTTTTGGGGTTGTTGTTGTTTTTTTTCTCCTGAAAAATCCTCTTTTACTTTTTCCACAGCATACTATTAGAGTGGGGTTAGGGTTATTAACTATGATGACTTAGATCTCGGAGTACTAATACTTCATAATTTAGCAAGTTTATGATTTTAACATCAAATCAGTTTGGCCTTGCTGAAGACATAAATGCAGCAAACATCAGTGCAATTCTATTAACCTTATAAAGGACATCATCATTTCTTAAAGCAGCTTGGTACTTTAATTGTTTTTACCTTCATTATTTAAATGAAGGGAAATTTTTATTTGACTATTTTTCTGCTGTAAATCAGGGAACAAGACAGGGAACTGTGACAGTGCCAGTCAAATACTTTCACCCAGACATGTTGATTTTCGCTGTTTGAAATTTTGCTATAAAAATGCTTATTTTATTTATGAGTCCTGCTGAGTTGGTGAATTTAAATTTTAATAGTTCCCTGGTTCATGAGTAAAAACTTGAAAAACCCAGAGGCTTCAACTAAATTTTGTGTTGTGTCATTGTGTCAGTATGCCATCATGATTTTCTGCCTGCTCATTGTTTGCTGATGAACATTTAGCTCATGTGTACAGCCTCAGAACTGGTAGCATCGCTATAAAGTGGTGTATGATGTGACAAATTTTAGCTACACAGACAAAGCTAGACTCAATCATGTTGACTTTGGTCTTTTAAATCAATTTGTGTGTGGATATAAAAATGCAGAATACCAGTCTTATCCTTTTGACATCTGAGTAACTGTATTGTCATGAACTAACATAACATAACATTTAACATAATAACTGTGGAGTCTGAGATGTAGTGCTTGTTTTTTGTTGTTGTTTGTTTGTTTTTTGCAGTTTCATTGGCACACCAACCTGTCATGTTTACCTAGTTTTATCATTTTCCCATTTTTGTATTTTTATACAGAGACAAAAAAATCACTGTGTATAAAAGACACATTCAGATCTTTAAAACATCGTTTTAAGGTGTAGTATAACTTTGTAATTGAAGAGGTAATTGTATTCAAGGAATATATAGTCCGGAATTAGATGAATGCACATCTAACAATTTGTTTTTGTTTGTTTAATTGTGAGTTGTCCCCCCAAAAAAACTGTGTTAAAAAGCAAAAAGAATAAAATAATGCTAGATTCATCAATTGGTATGGTTTCCTGACCCGTTTATATGCTGATCCCCTCTCTGGGGACATCTCAGGCCCTTTAAGTTATGGAGGCCTATCTCCCCCCACCACTTCCCCTGCTGGTGGCAGACGCCCTCAGACATCGGTGCGTTGGTGGTTCTTTGTGTCCGGGGATGGGCGTCCGGGTACACACCGGCTCACTTTTTGGTGGCTGCTTATCGGGGCCTGGAGCCTGGGGCTCACTCGGGCCACTTCGGGGGTGGGGTGCCCTTGGCCTCTCGGCCTGGGGCTCGGTCACTCTGGCACAGCTGGCTGCCGGCAGAGCTCACGGGCACGTCACTGCAACCCCTCTGGCTTCTGCTCCGCGGCTGCTGAGTGACCCCTCATCTGGGACTCTCCTCAGCTCTTTCTGGGATAGTGGTGCAGCTGCCCCTCTGTTGGTCTTCCTTGGTCTCTTGTGTTCTGGGGGCCTCTGGATGTCTGGAGTTTTGATCTCCTCCATACCTGCTTCATGCCCAGGAGGACGGGGCTGTGGCTCCCCACACCCTCTAGCAGATCATTACATGAAGGAACCTTTTAAAAACAAGCGCGTCCATGCTCACAGGTGTACACACGGGTGCTCACACGCAAACTACACCCTTTTTGGCTCCTACCTCAAAGCACACTGTGCGCTGTCGATATTTCGTGCTGCACAATAATGTTTAATATTTAGTATTTGCTGTTATATTCCCATAGATCATCGTGATGTTGTTTATTGTATTGCTCTCATTTTCTTTTGCTTGTTTTCTTTTTTCTTTCTCAACAGGTGATCCAGGTGATTGATATATGTATTTTTTTTGTCTGCTTATTTAGTTGGTTTTTGGGGTTTTTTGCCCTTTATCCCCGTCCCTCTTATCTGCTGTTTTTTCCCCCTCTTCCTTTCTCCCTTTCTTTTCCTCATTCAAGCCTGTCCCGTATCTAGCAAGTGACAATAAAAAATAAATAAAATAAACAATAAAAGGTGAATCAAATAGACCATTACGGCAATGCTGGGATGGTCAATTTGGTAAAGTAAATCCGTTGGGCATCTTTCCTCGCCTTTAGACAATAATTCTGATGGCAAAAGAACCAAACGGGACAGGCAAAAAAAAAAAAAAAAAAAAAAAAATTATATATATATATATATATATATATATATATATATATATATATATATATATATATATATATATATGCTAATTATTTCTATATAGCCCTGTTATCTGTGTTATTTGTTTCTGAGCTAACCAAAGTATAAGGAGGGTGTTTAAAGTGTTAAGAGAGATAAAGACAGAGCCCTGCAGTGGTAAGAGTCGCATCAGCAGGGGTCCAGAATACAAGGTCGTCACGTGGTTCATGTAGGCTTTAGCTAGTTCCAGGAAGTGCATAATAAGTGAATACAGAGAGACAGAGCACTGTTTCTCCAGAACTAGCAGTCAATAAATGCATCTATCTATCTACACACACACACACGCACACACACACACACACAGATATATATGTATGTGTGTGTATATATATATATATATATATATATATATATATATATATATATATATATATATATATATATATATATATATATATATATATATATATATATATATATATATATATATATATATATATATATATATATATATATATATATACACTTTGCTGTAAAATAAGATGGTCCACTGGAATTAATGCAAATGACATGACTCTGACGTGAGGGCTCTGGATAAACCTGCCCAGAGTCTAAAAGTATCACAAACTTTGTTAGTATTATTAAATTATTCTTTCATACTTTTTTTTAAATGACTGTCCAACGGTCCTCTCATTGTACGTTCACTGTATTGTTAGATCTGTGAAGTTTTAATTATTGATGTTTTGTTAATTTTTTTCTAGACATCATCTACATCTACAAGATTGTATGTGTTTAGTTATTTCTTACCTATTTCCTTGATTATTTTCTTTACATTCTATGTTTTGCACAGAATTTAGGTCAACAGCAATTTTTCTCCTAAATGTGCTTTATAAAAAAATTAGACTAGAGTTGAGTTGTACCATCACACCCGGTATCTGGGAAACCTTCACTGTCACGTGTCAGTGAGCCATGTGTAGGGAACATGAGATGCACCATCAATATATCAATAAAGAGGGTGTGCAACTGTGTCAAAGCACAACACGGGAATCACAACAGTTTCCACATGGTCAGCTGACATTAATGCCATGGAAATGTCTCTCTCTCTCTCTCCCCCCCCCCCCCCCCCCCGCCCCCCCCCCCTCTCTCTCTCTCTCTCACACACACACACACACACACACACACTGTGGACTTTGATCTCCATTTCATTGGGTGCCAGCAGATCAGATTAATTTTGATAGACATACTAATATTATGACATCTGTGTGATGGCGTGTGTTTGTTGTATTTTTAGTCCATCAGAAGAAAAATAGTTTAGATGTCTTGAACATAATTAATCCCAAATTCAGAATAACATATCTTGTATCTTTGGAAACTCTTAAATCACCTATAAAGCTAGTACAGAATTACACTCAGCAGCCACTTTATTAGGTACACCGTGCTAGTACTGTTTTTGACCCCCATTTTGCCTTCATACCTGCCTTTATTCTTTGTTGTACATAATAAAACAAGCTATTAGAGAAATTCCATATTGACATGATAGTATCACACAGTCGCTGCAGATGTGTCAGCTGCACATCCATGATGTGAGCCTTTACAATAAATCCCAGAGGTGTTCCACTGTTATCTGGTGACTCTGTGCAGTGAACTCACTGTCATGTTGAAGAAGCAAGTTTGAGATGATTTGAGCTTTGTGACATGGTGCACTATCCTTTCCAAGAAACCATCTCAACATCAAAGGAAGGACACAATCAGCAGCCGTATTCAGATAGACTACCCTGCACACCTTGGTTGTAGCAAGCCTTTACAGGTGTTACTGTCAAGTCTTGACCAACTCTATCTGCTTAAATGCACTGGCTGGTTAGATATTTGCACTAATGAGCTTTTGAACAGGTCGACCTAAACAAGTGGCCGGTGAGTATAAAAGTCCTGACTTCTGCAGGCTAAGGTGACTGATTGACCAACACTGCCATCTAATGGTAATCAAAGGAAGCACAAGGCATTTGAGGGAAAGAGGAAGAGGATACTGAAGACACTGCGCATGTCTATGTGTAAAAATAGTTCAGCGCAAATCCATCTGAATCACCTCAATTGTTCAGTTCCAATTATTTGTCTACTGTATGTACTATTTGTGTATTTGTATGTATGTTGTAATGCGGTCTGTTTTAAGGTGAGAACTAGCATACAGAATTACATTATGTGACTTCATAATGACAATAGAGAATCTTGAATGTTGAATGACCAATGTGGCTTTAATAAGCCTACATAAAAGCTTATTGGAATATGCAGAAGGCGTTACCATCAGTGAAGAAGAACATTGTATCGCCCAGGTTTGCACCTTTTTCAGGTCCAAATTAATATTTGGCTCATTTGTTTCGATTCCATCTCAACAGAGTTTTGCAAATTGCAAAGAGTTGTCACGATACTTTGTAAGTTAACACTCTCTCTAATTTGAACTTTCCTAAAGACAATACAAAGATGGCGTCTTACATTTGTTTTTTGTTTTTTTTGTGAAACTTTTTTTTTAATGAAAACTGAAAGAAGAGATTATTTGAGATATTAATAATTAACAAAAATGGTTTAAATAACTAATAATAATTGGGTCAAGGTTTAATTTTAAACCTTGACCCAATTATTGTTTTTTTTTTTTAAAAAAAAGAAACTCCTTTTATTATCTAGATTAAAAAATATCAATCAGTGCAAACACATTTCTGTGTAGGATTGTTAGTGACATGTCTCTGTCTCATAAGGTTTCCTAACTACCTCTGACAACTGACGGCTCTGGCTGCTCATCTTCAAGCTGCAGCTGGGATCTCACAGTGCTTTATCTGACTAGAACCACTACTGTTAGCTCACAAGTTAGCATATTAAACAATCTGACATATATCAGTGTGGAGCATGTGTTCAGTGCCCTTTAGTGCCAAACCTTGAGTATCCCCCCAAACATTTTGTTTTCTTAGATCAGGAACTAAAATTAAAAATTCATGAGGACAATGCAACAATTTGACAAAAACCAAAATAATTTATTATTTTCAAACCCAGAGGCAATTTGTGGTTACAGTCATAACAGATAACTGATGTGCATTTTACACATAGTGTACACTACCACTATCAACGCAATGCTAACACTACACTACCTCTACGACTACATCCATTACTCACTTGAACTACCACTTAAAGTAAGACTATCCATAATATCAAAACATCAGTACATCAAAAGAAAAAAAAAGAAAAAAGAAACAATACATTTGCACTTGTAGCACCATTCACTGCATTACACTACAGATGAAAAGAATAATTTAAAACTTGTGTGGGCTACTATAACATACTTCACAGGCTTGTGTTTCCATGTGCCTCTCTCTGAAAGCCTGGAAGAGGCAGTTTCTTTCAGGACCACTATAGCTGGCCACTTGTGCAATAATTTGTGCCTAAAGAAATTCTCTGTGTAGCATCATAGCACGGTTCTGAACCATGGTTTTTGTGTTCTGCTTCTGATTTAGGGGAGTTGTTGCACTGTTGCATAAGAAAATGACAGAAAAACAGTACACATATGAATGACAGAGATCTTTTTTAACTTAGAAAGGGACGGGACCGTAGTAGGCGGTGTACGCGGCCACAATGCCAGAAGTGTCGGCCATCTCGTCGCAGGCAACGTTCAGCTCACACACCTCTCTGAGGCTGAAGGGTGGTGGAGAAAAACGGTTTTAGATGGTGCATGTATGTACTGCATTTTACTTATGAATATTGGCTTTTGTAGCAAGAAACTGAAAGTGAAAGAAAACGGCTGTACCTTTCCAGCTGCAGAGGGGAGAGGTTACCAGCTGGAGCGGCTCTTCGGCTTCTCAGAAGAACAGCGGCCAGATCTCTCTTCATCACCACTGGATTAGCTGAAGAGTCAAACATTGCAACTTTAGACTTTTACTTTTTTCACGTTTAATTCTAAAACTATGCAAAGCTTCTATCAAACAAATCTGCCACCTACCCTCAGAACTGGCTGACTCTGAGGAAGATGAGGATGATGATGAAGAAGAGTCAGAGCCAGAGTCTGATGCAGAGGAGTCGGACTCAGAGGACTCGGAAGATTCAGAGGACTCTGAAGACTGTGAGGACTCAGAGGATTCAGAGGACTCTGAGGATGATGAATCGGATGCTGAAGAGTCTGAGGAAGAGTCAGATGAGGCGGAATCGGACTCAGAGGAGGAAGAGGAGTCGGAAGCGGAGGAGGAATCAGAAGCGGCAGGGTCAGCAGGTGCAACATCAGCAGCTGTGTCGGCATCGGGGTCCACGACAACCTCGGGTTCCACCGCTGATGAAAACAAACAATGCCATACGTTAATCGTACTGTAGGTGCTCACATCGCCCCTAAAAAGGCCGAGAACAATTCTCAGCTTCACAGCATTAACAAGAGTTTGTCCTTACCTCCCATAGACCAGCACACTGAGAGAAGAGCGCAGATGGAGAGGAGAGTTAGAGCCTTCATGATGTCTTGTAGTTAGTGTCTCCTTGTAGACAACTCGATTCTTTTACAGCTTCTTCTTCTTCTTTGCTTTCCTCTGACAGCTCGTTCTGTTCCTTTCTCCCAAGTCGAGGTCAATATATACTGTAGTCCACCTCTCTTGTCAGACCAGACCCACACAATGAGATAATCCTCTGATTGGCTGGGGAATCAAATGTCACCGTTTCCGCTTCCATTTGTCATGAAAACTCACATAAACATCCAAACAGCTCCTGGCACAGAGTCCAAAAACTCATCCAACAGCCACAGCCACAAACATTTCTGGCATTTGACATTACATACAGTACATGGCAACACATGTAAACCTGTGAGTACGTGTGTATGTTGACAGAATGATGGATGAATTATTCCCTACACTCTTTGTGGAAGTGCTGTTTTCTCCACAATGTGCATGTGTGCAAATATGCATTTTTCACATACAAAGAAAAAATTCATCAGAAATAGTTAAAGATAACTTTTGAAGAACTTGAACGACCTGTAGATCAATTTTGAATTAAATGTCTGAATTGAGATCTCAAAATACTTCCTTTCTCTTGCTTTTGGATAAACTCCACACTATATATATAATTTTAGTAATATTTTCTCCAACAAAAAATGCAATTTTTTTAAGGCCAAACTAATCATTTTTTATATACTTGTCTTGTTTACCAGTCTTGTACATCCCCTTCAAATTCCTTTAAGTCCTGACCCGTCATCCCTGAAGTATAATAATACAACAAACCTTGAAAGTCCAAACTGGTGGTGTTACAAGATTTCTATAAAATATCTTCAACATTTAATTGAATTTTAATCCAGACGACCCACTGCAGGGCTGCCTCTTTAACATCAAGGTTGCCAGGTCTGCCATTGCTGTTATGTTTCTCTATTCCTTGCCCCAGATGTGATCTCCCACCCACACAAACCCCAAACTATAGTCTGAGCCTACCACAACCTACTAATCGAGTGACACGGAACGGCAGTGAGCCTCATTATGCGACAGAACTTAATTAGAGTGTTGCAGAGTCCCACTCGAAACCGCAGTCAAAAGCTATTTACAGATCCATCTCGGCCTAGGTCCTGGAGAGATCCAGTGCACGGCTATGGCTTACCAACACCAACCAGCGGCCCAATGCACAGTGTCAGTCAGCGTATTTCAGCATATAGAGAGATAAATTTAGACAACCCCCATGTGTTGGACGCACAGCATTATGCACGCGGGTTTGGATGCAGTTTTCTGTTTGTGCAATATATTCGAGTGCGGCTTTGGTGGCTTGTATATTTTTAAAAAAGGTATTGGAGTTTGCAGCTTTGACCTAGACCATATTGCATCTTAAATACTGTGTAGATAACCAAACTTTCACACACACACATGTCACTTGACTCGTGTATATACATATTTATCTCAAAGAGCCCCGAATGGCTTCATATGTCATGTAGTGAGCCAGATTCAGTGGTGCAGAGTGACCTTGTTGTCCTTTGTGCTTCATAGTCTAGCGTTATTCCTGGTGTCTAGGATTTGTTTTGGACTTCATGCCATGTAATTTCAGTGTCTCGTCCAGTGTCCATTTTTGTGGATTTTTGTGGATTTAGTGCTCGGGGGACACAGTTGGAGAAAACAATTGTGATAACATCCCAGAGGAGGCAGGAAATGCAGCAGACACAGTTCCTCGTTGCTGCCGCATCCTGGCTTTTAATTAATATCATGTAGACATCAAGTAACGCTCTCAGTTTTTCACAGTTGTCCTTCATTTATACCAGCTCTTGTGCATCTAGCAGATTTAAATACAACTAAAGCATGTGATAGCGACTGTACTGTGTATGATCACAGCAGTCAAGTCATATCAGTGATGAGCATCTTTTTCTAAAGCAGATGATGTAATATCCTCACAAGCCAAATGTCATCATTTTTCCCTTTTTTTCATATTTTTCTTTAATTTAAGAACTTCCTACAAATGTAATGTTAAATCACATCCCCTGAGATACATAATGTTTCAGGGAATGATTTCGGCATTCCAAAGATTTTAAGTTTTTTCATTCAGTTTTCATGCTCCGAGCTACTGGAACAATCTATCAAATGATCTGAGGCCGAACTATGAAGCACTTCCTCACCCTGGCTTTTGATTACATCGTCTTATCACTAAAATTTAATTTAGTAAATGATCCATTACGTTGTTGTTGTTGTTGGAACTTTTTTGATAAATCCAATGATTTTTTTCTGTTCCATTGTACTTTTGCATTAGTGAGCATTAGTCTCACATCATTTTATTTTTTGTCTATTTGCACATGTATGATTATCAGTATATTTAGTCATATCATAACCAGTAAAAATACAAAAAAAAAACTCATAAAGAAACTGTGTTGAGAAAACGACATAGAGCATATGCTGTTGCATATTGACACAATCCTGGACTTTTATAGACTTTATCGCAAACACATTTTACTGCTAATAGTTAGCAGTGAATTACAATATCAACAAACAACTAAAAGAAAAGTCAAAGAAACAATAGTTGAATTACAAAGTAATTCATTAAGTATGTAAATAGTAATAAGCAATAAGTATTAAGTAAAAAAAAAAAAAAGGTAAATTAATTTTCAGCCTGTGGGGATAAATTTAAAAACAAAACAAATTTTAAAAAGCACAAAGATCTCAATCAGAAAATGAACTCTTCACATTTGGTTTGAAGATGTTATACTCTCATGTAGAGAAAGAAATTCCTGATTAGTTATCATTTCCCTTTTTTAAGCAGGGACAATTTCTCGTTATTGTCAGCTTGCTGAAACTTTCTTTCACCTTTCAAAGGAAAATATCTCTAACTACAAGACAATCAGTTTTTGTTCTTGTAAATACTCCCACAACACTTCAGTGGGGTTGAAATCTGGAATTTTTTTTCTTGGCTAACCATCATTTGCTTCTCTTTGAGCTTTGTGTAGTTTACACAGAATCAGTATCTAGTAAAGACGTCTATATCCATCAGACAGATGGCCTCATGGGTGATGGATAAGCAGAGCCATTCTTACTGGAACTCTTATCCATACCAGCTTTATTCCTGTTGCATGATGCACATGCCTCATATCTTTGCAACAAACAACTTTCAAATGACCAGTTAGAGGACTGTATTCAGCATTTTTTAAAACCATTACCTCAGGCTGCGTGTGGAAGCTCGGATAAAAGCATGACATTTCCTTTTGTTCGTGTTGTGTCTGCAGTAAGGTACCTAAAATACCCATAATAAATCTCACCAACATTTAAATATTACAGTGTAACATCTGAAAAGAGTAAGAAACTGTCGGGCACGGTGCTGTTATACAACAGTGTTACCTCAAGAGCCAGTTCTAGCTGTTCCTTTAGTATATTAAACAAACAAACAAACAACAACAAACAATTAATAGTAAAAATTATCCAGCTTAAATAAAAGCAAAACAAGTTTTTTGATTTTTAGCAGTTAAATTTTAGTTGTGCTTAGACACAAAATTTAAAATTACATTATAATACTGGACATGGATTCATAATGAAGCAGCTATGTTATTACATCCATCCATCCATCATTTTCTGCCACTTATGGGAGTTTGGCTTGGAGGGGGAGGGGGAGGGGGCAGCAGCCTAAACAGAGGCCTTCTTTCTCCCCAGCCACCTCCTCAAACTCTTATGGGAGAACAGTGAGCTAGCTAACATTCCCAAGCTAGCTGTAAAGATATAGAGATATATTTCGCCTGCATTTACTGGGTTTCTCTTCCTGTCTCTTCCTACTTGGACATGGCTGAAAAACCTTAAACATGAGCAATGCTGCGGAAAGTACAGTACAGCAACCCCTGCAAATGCAAAAAACAGATAAATGTATTTTAAATTTCAAAAATGATTCATGTCATTATTTAGGGTTAGGTTTAGGTTTTGGTTGGCTGCACACACATAGGTTATTGTGTGTGTATGTACATCTTGACTGCTGTGTCTAAAGAAACCTCGTAGTTGAAAGACTGGTATACTTTTTAAGTTTTTCATAATCAATTTGCTCAACTGTGTTTCTGCCTCACATGCATTGCACTATGCGTGCGCACACAAACACTCATATATTCAGCACCCCCAGTTTCAAGCCCCTTCAAACAGTTCTGCCCAGGAGATAATCCTGCAGGCATCTTAGATGCTAAAATGCCTCAGCTTCCTTCGTTTGATGTGGAGAAGAAGTGTCTCTATTCTGAGTCACTACTGACTGAGCACCTCACCCTATGTCTAACAGATGGCCTGAAACCTTTTGAGGCAAGCTTGTTTCTGCTACCTGTATCTGTGATCTCATTCTTTCTGGCATACAGTGCTTGTTTCCATAACTAAGGGTACGAACATAGATCAACTGCTAAGTCATCAGCTTTCCTTTCATGCTCAGCTTTCTTTTCACCGTAACAGATGGCAGTACTTGCATCACTGCTGACGCTGCAACTATCTGAATGTCAATCTCCAGATCCCTTGTTTCCTCCCTCATGAACAACCACCTGAGACACTTGCACTCTTTCACTTTGGGCAGCAATTTATTCCCCACCCAAAGTGGATTCTTCACCTTGTTTGGTGCGAGAACTATGGCCTTAGATTGTTTCACACTTGGCTGTAAAGTGCCCCAGTGCAAAATGAGATCCTGAGACCACATACATCTCAGTTACACCTAGAAATTATTTTCTAGGTAGTAGTCCAGCTGCCATCATGAATGAGTTTAATTTATTGTTAGCAATAAAAACTAAATTCCCCCTACAGCTGTACGGGGATCAGATAACCTGCAACAACAGGCCTGATACTTCCAAAGCACCCAAAACAGCCTGTTGGAAAACCCCAATATTACTACTGTAAGGACAAGAAAGACATTGTGGACAAAACAGGACACCCCCCATAATCTTTAGTTACAATATTATAGTTAGTTAAATGGTCTGATTGTTCAAATATGTATTTTCTTTGATTGTGGTAAAATAAGGTGTGCCCCAGTCTCCAAAAATGACATAGTGCAGGAAGGGTAGTTATTCCTCCGTTACACCACAAGAGGCAGTATCCCCTAAAATGAGCAGCTCTAGCGGGAGTAAATAAGCCCAGCCACTACCCATAAGGCAGTGCGCCTATAAGAGTTGTGTGAGACTGCAAAAGTGTGTAACGTTGTGCTATGTTAATGTATATATTTGCAGGTAAGCAGATACAAGATGGTAAATAACTTAAAATGTATCTACAGATGAGTACACGGGGTTGCAGAGAATGTGGGAAAGTTGGCCGTTAATCCCCACTATGTGTCATTAGTATATAAATTATTGGTAGCCATGTGAATTAGCCGTGACGCTAACGATTAGCAGCTCGATCTAATTCATTAGTTTGTGCGGAACCCTTGTGGCGCTTTTGTGGATTTATACCTGTACCGAGCTGTAATCACAGCAGATATAGACTGGTGGATCACACTATCTATGTGTGTGTATATGTGTTTTTCGTTGTTGCACTGTGAGAAATATTAGTGATTTGAGTTTAAAGACTACCCATAAGGCAGTGCGCCTATAAGAGTTGTGTGAGACTGCAAAAGTGTGTAACGTTGTGCTATGTTAATGTATATATTTGCAGATGCAGTAAAGGCGAACTCACAAAGTCACACTGGTTTCAATTCATTTTAATCCAAGTGTGCAACACTACTGAACCTGAAGGTCGACTAACGCACACACTCTCCTCTTTCATGTCTACAAGAGGAGGCTGAGGCTTCCAAGGGAGGGTGAGAAGTGTGATCTCCCTGAACTTTGTACACACCTTCTTAAAAATAGGGGCCACCATCAATCCAAGGGCAAAGGGACTCTAGGTCTTAGGGCCCCTGTCACCAGAGTTTATATAAAACTCAGTGACCCCAGCCACAGTCATACCCCTTGTCTCCATACCCTGCTCCCTCTATGGAAGGTGTGCCGGTGGGATTGAGGAGATCCTCAAAGTATTTTTTCCACCACCTGACTGTATCCTCAGTTTAGATTGACAGCAGTCCGTCCCCTCTGCATAAAGAGTGGGTGGGAAGATGCTTTCCCCTTCACTGACTAAAAATTTGTAAGAGTTGTGCAGAGGATGGAGCTTTTAATTCCTGGCATCACAAAACTTCAGCAACTGCCAGAGTAGGGCTCTGTTTGATCTCAAGGTGCCTGTCAGCTACATCAGCCTCCCTGGGAGTGGTGTTGGACATCTCATGGACTTCTAGCACATCCTCACTGCACATTTTGGCACACGAGGTCTGTATGGTGCTGAAGCCGGTGCTCTTTCTATCAAACCACCACAAGACACTTGTGTGACGTCATGTTTTGACAAACAGAAGGTTTTTTGTGGCATTCAGGAGGAAGAACAAAAAAAATGTATTAGGTTGAGCTCTCCTGCAGGAAGCTCTAATAATACATTATAGCTATCTACATTTTTTTCCTGCATGTTTAGATGCCATCTGCATCTTTCAAAATAAAGGCTATTTTTGTAAATTGGATGGATGGGTCTTCACACTTACCACAAAATCTTTCATCAAGCCAGCAAAACACATTTCCTAAAAAAAACAAAACATCGATATTAAACTGCTGCCCCCCACCACCCCACTACACACACAACCACACACACACACACACACACACACTCTACTACTACTACACAACATCACACACATACCATCTATTTAATAAGCATATGAAGCTACAATTCCATACTGATAATAAAAATGAAAAACACTTGTGGCTTTTGCTTTTTTGTGTGCCGCACAAAGGGAGTAATAAAAGTTTTGTTATACATGCAGTAAACACACATACACACAGCAATCTAAATCTGTAAAGTACATCAATGTGGTTTCAGAGCATTGCACACTATAAATAGTGTGCAAAGTCTTTTTCTTTCTGCCTTGTTAGCCCTTTAAAGAATAGAAAGCGACACCAAGAATTCAAAAGAAGAGCACGAAATATTTGAGGTGAGTCAAAGAGAGAAAAAACAGACTAAAGGTCCGTTAGATTTTGAGACAGGCCTGACATGATGTCTCTACGTGCCTGTAGGACGGGGTCAGCGATTACTGACGTTCCAGCATCATGCAAGGAAGAATTATTTAACAGGATTTGTACATGGGGAAGGTGGGAGTCTAAGATAAGTGTGACATCTGTGAACCAAAACACTCAAAATATGATACCTGATGTTACCTGTAATAGTGGCTCAGATTGGAAGGTGTTATGGAAATCTGGGTAACACTTTCTATTACAGCTCAGTAAAAAAAAAAAGTGTTAATAGTTGGGTAACAAGGCAGAAACAACAATTTAACAATATGGTAATTTCTAAGTTATTTCCACTCAATTACCTCTGGGAGTTTCTGTGTAATAAGCAGGAAAACACAAAACTGCCTGTTTCTATTTAATAACATATTAAGCAAACTTAAACTGATAATTTAAACTGATGCACACATACTTTTTGAGCCAACCATCCCTTTAACGTTAACTAGTGATGACTTCATGAACTTCTTCACAAATAAAATTTTTATCATTAGAGAAAAAATTACCAATAATCATCCCACAGATGTAATATTATCTACAGCTACTCTTAGTTCCATTGATGTTAAGTTAGACTCTTTTTCTCCAATCGATCTTTCTGAGTTAACTTCAATAATTACTTCCTCCAAACCATCAACGTGTCTTTTAGACCCCATTCCTACAAAACTGCTCAAAGAAGTCCTGCCATTGATTAATTCTTCGATCTTATATATGATCAACCTATCTCTAATAATCGGCTATGTACCACAGGCCTTCAAGGTGGCTGCAGTTAAACCTTTACTCAAAAAGCCATCTCTAGACCCAGCAGTCTTAGCTAATTATAGGCCAATCTCCAACCTTCCTTTCATATCAAAAATCCTTGAAAGAGTAGTTGTCAAACAGCTAACAGATCATCTGCAGAGGAATGGTTTATCTGAAGAGTTTCAGTCAGGTTTCAGAGTTCATCACAGCACAGAAACAGCTTTAGTGAAGGTTACAAATGATCTTCTTATGGCCTCTGACAGTGGACTCATCTCTGTGCTTGTCCTTCTTGACCTTAGTGCAGCATTTGATACTGTTGACCATAATATCCTGTTAGAGCGATTAGAACATGCTGTAGGTATTACAGGTATTGCACTGCAGTGGTTTGTATCATATCTATCTAATAGACTCCAATTTGTGCATGTAAATGGAGAGTCCTCTTCACACACTGAGGTTAATTATGGAGTTCCACAGGGTTCAGTGCTAGGACCAATTCTGTTTACATTATACATGCTTCCCCTAGGCAGCATCATTAGAAGACATAGCATACATTTTCACTGCTATGCAGATGACACCCAGCTCTATCTGTCCATGAAGCCAGATAACACACACCAATTAGTTAAACTGCAGGAATGTCTTAAAGACATAAAGACTTGGATGGCCACTAACTTTCTGCTTCTTAACTCAGATAAAACTGAGGTCATTGTACTCGGCGCTGAAAAGCTTAGAAATATGGTATCTAACCAGATTCTTACTCTGGATGGCATTACCTTGGCCTCCAGTAACACTGTGAGGAACCTTGGAGTCATTTTTGACCAGGATATGTCCTTCAACGCACATATTAAACAAATATGTAAGACTGCGTTCTTCCATTTGCGCAACATCTCTAAAATTAGAAATATCCTGTCTCAGAGTGACGCTGAAAAACTAGTTCATGCATTTATTACTTCCAGGCTGGACTACTGCAATTCATTATTATCAGGATGTCCAAAAAACTCACTGAAAAGCCTTCAGTTAATCCAAAATGCTGCAGCAAGAGTACTGACAGGGACTAGAAAGAGAGAGCATATTTCTCCTGTTTTGGCTTCCCTTCATTGGCTTCCTGTTAAATCCAGAATTGAATTCAAAATCCTGCTCCTCACATACAAGGTCTTAAATAATCAGGCCCCATCTTATCTTAATGACCTTGTAGTACCATATTACCCTATTAGAGCACTTCGCTCCCACTCTGCAGGCCTACTTGTTGTTCCTAGAGTATTTAAAAGTAGAATGGGAGGGAGAGCCTTCAGTTTTCAGGCCCCTCTTCTGTGGAACCAGCTTCCAGTTTGGATTCGGGAGACAGACACTATCTCTACTTTTAAGATTAGGCTTAAAACTTTCCTTTTTGCTAAAGCATATAGTTAGGGCTGGACCAGGTGACCCTGAATCCTCCCTTAGTTATGCTGCAATAGATGTAGGCTGCCGGGGGATTCCCATGATGCATTGAGTTTTTCCTTTCCAGTCACCTTTCTCACTCACTATGTGTTAATAGACCTCTCTGTATTGAATCATATCTGTTATTAATCTCTGTCTCTCTTCCACAGCATGTCTTTTATCCTGTCTTCCTTCTCTCACCCCAACCGGTCGCAGCAGATGGCCGCCCCTCCCTGAGCCTGGTTCTGCCGGAGGTTTCTTCCTGTTAAAAGGGAGTTTTTCCTTCCCACTGTCGCCAAAGTGCTTGCTCATAGGGGGTCATATGATTGTTGGGCTTTTCTCTGTATCTATGAAGCGCCTTGAGGCGACATTTGTTGTGATTTGGCGCTATATAAATAAAATTGAATTGAAAATTGAATTGAATACTGACTTCCTCTACCTTATGAACTACAGCCACTCCAGTAAGAGCAGCCTGGCACGAAGAAGAGCAGAATCTTAAACATTTTCCATTAAAAATAAATCACTTTTGTTAAAACTCACTTATGTATTCATATACATCACTCTGCATTTATCCAACCCCTGATAAAAAGATCAGCCACAGGTGAGTTTGTCAGTTCACATCATATTTCTCTTTCCCTAGCATTGCCCTAAAATAGTTCTTTCTAGATGTCAGTGTGGAAAGGGGCTTGAGAAAATAATGCAAAAATGTAAAGAGCCATGCTGACAATAAAAATATAAACTGAATGTAAATGGATGTTAATTGTTTCAGAAAGTGCTATGAGAATGCCTCTAAATGGATGTGCAGTAAAGAATTTTGGTTTTCTGTCAAATACATTACCACTTCTTTTCGGAAGAATAAACAAACAGCATCATGCGACATTTTATGCCATTTTTCTGAAAAACTGGGGAACACCAGTTACACACTTGGCTAGAGACGGTTACCTACAGTATACTTATTGCTTACTTATTAGAGACTTGTCTTACTGAGAGGCCAGTTTTAGATGTAGATTTATGAGGTTTGCTTTGGGCTGTAAGAGCCAAGTTACTGCTTAGTTTATCCCAACAGGACCGTGAGAGCCAGAGAACAGAGAGTATCATGTTTGGGTTCAGCAGCAGGAGGAAGAGATTGTTGCTTCACATGTCAGATGTCATGAAAGATGGCCCTGAGGCTTATACCATCAATCCCACAAGCTCATGAGCTCACTCATGAATCTAATACCTACAATAGTGCAAACTACAGAATCAAGCAGCTGAAGCTGTGACCTTATCTTGTCCATGATCACCAGCTACAGTAATATAGGTGGTGTCATATTCTTTTTTTAAGAGTTTCTATAACCAGTGGATTCAACTGAGGTCAGTGATATTTATGAAGCATCAATTCAGTAATATTAGAGAGAAAACCACAATCATATAATCAGTTGTAAGCAAAATTTGCCAACAGTGGGAAGGAAAAACTCCCTTTTAACAGGAAACAACCCCCAGCAGAGCTGGGTTCAGGAGGGGCAGCCATCTGCAGTGAGTGAGAAGGTGAGGGGAAAGAGAAGAGAGCAGAGGGATACAGTAGTGGGGTAAAAATAAATACAACTTAATTTAGTTCTGGATGCAGGTGGGAGAAGCTGATGAACATCTGGAGTGTGAGAAGCACAAACCACATAATTAATTCTATCATTCTCTCTTAAAAACAAGCAATTTGCTTTGTTTCCCTCAGAGCATAGAGTTTATTTACATGTTGTTTCTATGGCTCTTTACCTGATGTGGGTAAACAGGTCTTCAGTGCAGCAGACAGACTGCAGCCATGCCAACTGCAGATGTTCTGGCCATAATGTGACCACACAAGCGTTACAAGTTTGTACAAAATTGTAGCTATTTGTCACATCGATTTTACCCCATCGTGTTTAATTTGTGTATGCACTTATACACCACACTGTATTTAATCATTAGTAATTATTAATACCTGCCCCCCTCCCACAGTGTGTCTTTTGTCCTGTCTTCTTCCTGTCGGAGTTTGCTTCCAGCAAAAAGGGACATTTTCCTTCCCACAATCACTTAGGCTACGTCCACACTAGCCCGGATAGATTTGAAGACGGCGTTTTCGTCTGAAAACGCTCCGCGTCCACACTAGCGTTTTCAGTTTACAGAGCTGTGCGTCGACATTGAAAAGGCCCGAAACGCTTACGTTCCAGTACTGCGCATGCGTAAGCAAGAAGATTCAGCCTCCCCCATTTCTGTCTGCCATTTATTTACTTTCCGGTTCGTTAAAACGTTGCGGCAAAATGTCAAGGAAAAGCACCGAGATTTTTAAATGGACTAACAATGAGTGTGGACGTAGCCTTAGTGCTTGCTCATTGGGGGTTGAATAATTGTTGGGGTTCTCTCTGTATTATTGTAAGGCTGTTGTTATTATTCGGTGTTATTTAAATAAAATTGAATTGAACTGAATTTTCAGGAAGCTTTAAGAACAGCCTGATAAAAATGAATAACAATAGTCCATCCACAAAGTGTTACATTAGACTGTTTCTAATTTTACAAATAAACACAGCACAAATGAAAGAAAACACTTCTACATATTTAATGTGCACACTGAAGGACACATTCAATTAAAATTAATTCAGTTTTATCACAACAACAGTAGCCTCAATGTGCTTCATATTGTAAAGATGTTACGATAATTCGAGAAAAAAGAGAAAAAAGAGCTCCTCATATAGGAGCTCCTAGACGCAAGCACTTTGGACATTTTCCAATTGGAAAGGAAAAACTCTCTTTTAACAGGAAGAAACCTAAAGCAGAACCAGGCTCATGGACAGGCGGCCATCTGCCACGACTGGTTGGGAGTGAGTTTTGTTAAGCAGAACATCTGCAGTTGGCATGGCTGCAGTCTGTCTGCTGCACTGAAGACGTATAAGGTAAAGAGCAACAGAAACTACATGTACTTAAACTCTATGCTCTGAGGAAAACAAAGCAAATAACAGTTTTTGCTTGTTTTTAAGAGGAAATGATGGAATTATATATTATGTGGTTTTTTCCTTCCCATACCCATACTCTCCAAATGTTCGTCAGCTTGTCCCACCTGCATCCAGAACTAAATTACCAAATTATTAAAATTAACATCCTCCAAAGTTTCAATTTAAAAACAGCCTTAACAGAATTTCTAAGAAAATCACCTGTAAACCACAGGAGGCCATGCAATTCTGTATTAAATCATGTGTTCTTTGTATTTTGATGTGGTGACAGAAGGAACCTTGATTAAAATGACAGTAACATAAACACAATAAACAAGACAAATGCAAATAAAATCATACTTTAATTTCTGGTGATACAACATCTTGTTGTTTATTTAAGAGGAGCACGAGAGGGGCAGCAATATTTAATATCAGACGTAAGGAAATGTGAACCCTACAGAGGCTTTAACTTATAATTTACCCTTTTGATGAAAACGCTGTCATGTCTGTCCGCCCCCAGCACTTTATGTAACACTGCCTCATCTGTCAGCCGTCTCACTTGTAGCCGTAAACAAACTCAGATGGCGGGGGACACATACTGTATATTCCATCTGGTCTTGGAGAAATGTTCACCTGCCAGGCTTTCCCGATTCCGCCGGATGTATCCGCTTGGCAGCGCAGCACCACTAATTATACTGATCCCAGTCTGGGCCTTGAAATTCCCTTCTTGCTTGAGAGAATATTTTTGGGACCAGCCCAAACTTTTTTCACTCTTGATGTCTACAGCCCATCTGTTGTTCTTTTATAGAACTTTTACAGCCTCTGTAGCTAAATATGCTCCGTTTTTTAGATCCTGATATGTCTTGGAGTGAAACTTTACGTTAATCTTGAATTAGATGCCCTGCTTTAGGGCTGTGTGTGATTTTCATGTTAGTTTATATTGTACAGATGGTGTTTTTCACTTTATTTGAACACTGTTCCCCAGAATGAATCATTCGAGAAACTACCACTTACTACAGTGCTTCCATCCACATCTTCCCAGCATGTTTTCTGTCAGTCTCTCTGAGGTTGGTGTGTTGTGGCTCTGACAATAACATTAGTGGACAAGACTAACAAACTCCGCCAGATCACTGCGACTTGCGGCCAGTGACTTGTGGTCAACTAACCAGACTGCAGACGGACTCACACTCGTGTAAACAGGCAAAACATAACAAATACTGGAAAATAAATAAGGATATATAATATACTTATTGACACTCATAAATATAAACAATTCCCTGTCTGCTCAAAAGGTATAAGTCCTATGAGAAAAGAGACATAAATCTAGTTTTTTCATTCAAATTTTCTCATTTTATTTTGTAAATAAGAAGCTCATTTTCATTTTCTTCTTGAGTCCTACAGCTCTGTTTTGGGCTTTTCTTCAGCCTCTTTCATCCCCTGAAAAAAATAAATAAATAAAAGTGCAATAAGTGAAATACAGAAGACAGCTTATCAATTCAGCATCATTCAGAGGAAAGTTCAAAGTAAAGTCTTGCAATTCATGAATAAACTACAATCATGGCAGCTACACGGATGCATTATGAGCACTTTCATTTACGCTGGCCACATCTGTTTGTTTTTTTTAAAGTAATTTAATCCTGAACATTATAAATGTATTCATCTTTTAGCATTTTAGAAGACAGCGTCTGGGGGAAGCAACAAATTTATAAACTAAATGGATTCCTTTATTCAAGTAAATATGTGATTGAACCATTTATAAAAGGAAGATGAGAGTCAAAGCTTCTCCTTTTAAAGTATATCTGCAGCTGAGAGCTTAAAAAAAGCCCACCAGAAACTGAACGCAAAATAAAAAGCAAGCAAATAGCAGTACCAGGTTTTCTTTCTGTCTTAGTACATCTTTTGATGACACATTATTTTGGATTAGACTATAACAACTATAATCTGAAGTAGAGAAAGAAGCATTAAACTCATCGATAGGTTCATCAGCAATTGTGCTCTCTAAAAGATTATTATGATTAAACCTTTAAGCAGATTATGCTTTCTTGTGTTTTGTTGTTATTTTTGCTTTTTTTTTAGGGCTGATTCATTTAATGAATATGATGTCAGTTGAATTCAGATTTCTAATGCCACAGTTTAGTGATGTGGAAACTCACAGCCAGCTGGAGCTCTGTGGGGTGTAACAGAGCAAACTGGTATACACAGGGGGGTGGGGGGGGGGTGGTTTCCTGTCTTTTGTGTGGTTCATATATGGAAGATGGCTCATGGTACATTACTAGTGTGGCCTAATGTAATTGCAATTTTTCCTGGAGGATACTGACCTTTGTTTTTTCAAGAGAATGATCATTTTGCCATAATAAATTAAAATCTTCAAACTGGATTTGTATACACCGCAACCATAGATGTGTTCGGTCAAGAGCAGTGACTAAGCTTTAGTAACAGCTGCTCACCTTCAGTTCTCCTCGTAAGAAAGACTCGCAGAACTCCCGCACTCGCTCTGTAGAAATTTCTCCTTCCGGTAGAAGCCACTTCGTGTCAGAGTTACCATCATAGATGCCAACTCGTGGGAGGTCCTTCGGCTTGAGGCCAAAGTACTCGAGTGGCTTTAAGTTGGACTTCAGCGCTCCATTAAGCAGCACGAACAAGAACTGGAACACAGGCGGTTCATTTTACATAATTAGATTAGATCAAGTTATTTGATTTTTGGCAGAATGTAATTAAAGAATTTTGTATCCCTGTCTATGCTTTCGTTGGCCAGATTGAATAAGTTCTACTTGGTCCAAAGTCTTGCGTGTTAGCTTAATTGCTTATTCAAAAAGGGTGTGTAAGTGTAGATGTGAGATAGATAAAAGGGTGTAGAATAAAGTGCTGTATGAAGGGTGCACGTGGTTTGCAGTCTAATGATCAACTAGTATAGAAACAGGCCACACAGTTTTGTGTGTGTTCCACCACAGCGCATTTTAAATCAAACAATCTTGATGTGACTGAAGTGCAGACTCTGAGCTTTAGTTTAAGAGGTTTAACAAAAGTATTTCATTTACTGTTTAGGATTTAGTAATTGGACAAATTAACACGATTTTATATTAAAGTTGTTGGTTAGCACTGCGGCCTTACAACAAGCAGTTTCCAAGTTCCCACCTGTGTGGTGTTTGCATGTTCTTGCTGTTCCTTTGGTTCCCTCTCACTGTATGGGATTAGGCTAATAGTGGATTCTGAAATTGACCACATGTGTGAATGGTTGTCTGTCTATATGTTAGCCCTGCGATAGATTGGTGACCTGTCCAAGATGTAACCCGCCTCTCACCTAAAGGCAGGAAATTGATATTTAAACCTCATAAATTCATATTTATTCCTGCCATGAGCTGCAGACACCTCACTGTCAGTAACTGAACAGGAATGCCTATTGGATTCAGATCAGGTGACTGACTTGGCATGAGCAACGCACACCTAAGCCGGTTCCATTAGTAGCCATAATGCCATAAAATTGCCATGTTTGACTTGATAACGTGTTATGCTCTCATGCTTACCCAGTTACCTTGAAATTAAAGCGAGAATTAAGGACTGTCTAAAAATGAAAGTAATTCCGAAACAGTCAATACTTTTTTTTGTTAAACCTCTTTTAATTAAAGCTGAAAGTTACTTATGGATTGTTTGATTTTCAATCCACTATGATGATGTACTGAAGCAAAAAAAGCCAAACCTTATTGTATTCTCATGAGCCCTTTCTATTTCCACACTCCAGTGTGAAGCTATATGCATCGATATGCATATAACACTCACATTTATTCAAAGGTGCTCTTCTACACCTGAATTACACTAAGGAATATTCTCACTTTGCCTGTGTACTCGGGTGCCAGGGCTCCCAGTCGCTCCTTGAGCTCAACAAAATCTTTGCTCCCCCTGTTGGCAAGGAGCAGGAGATGTGTCTTCACCTCTGAATTGAACAGACCCACTGCTGTCTGAGAGGAACAGAAGAGAAAAGAGAGTGATGAGGACATAGAAAAGAGTGGGGTTCAAAATGTGAGAAATAAAATTCTATCAATCCACCTTTTCCCGGGGATTTTGTGTGATGGATCTTTGCTTTTTATTAAGTATTTGAAATGTTAACTTAACAGATAATATTAGACAGAAGGAGAGGACTGTGAAGAAGACATGAGTGGGACCTACCACTTGGCTGTACTCTGTGATGTATCGGATCTCGTTCACAGAAATAAAGTTTACAAGACCGTCAGCTTTTAAGTCTTTGGCCTCAGAAAGATTAATGTTCTCCTGGTGGTTATCTGCCTGCAAGCATCACACACAGCATCACCATCGCATTCATGAAAACAGACATCGTACATCGTTTATTACTGAAAATATGTGCAGTACTTTTCTGAAGAGAGCGATGGCATCCGAGGAGAGGTTGTACTCAGCCCACACCTCCTTCACGGAACAAATGGCTGCGGGGAGAGAGCTGACTTGCTTCACAGCCTCCACCAGTTCTTTATAGCCATAACTCTCCTCTCCCTGGAACAAAGAGGGAGACCGTTTCAACCTCCTCTCATAACTTACCATGTAAATTCTTTTTTTTTCTTCTTTTTCTCCCCCTCACTATTTGTTTGTTACTGTTTGTCCTATCTTATGTAAAATTTGAGCGAGAACACCAGTGTTTCCAGGGGGACACTAGAAACCCTCAACAATTTGGAAAGTGCAGCTGCCAGAAAGAAAAGACAGATGAGGCTGACTCAAAGGAAGGTGAATCATGTCTATTTCTGAGAGTCTGTTGCATGAGCTCTGGCAGTCCGTTTTCTCATTTCGCAGCCTGTAATATGTGTTCATTCTTAGTGAGTCACAGTACCAATATTTTTGTCTCTTATTGCCTTCAGCAATGGTCCGGCTATGAACTATCCTTGTGTGCTCTCTGTCTCTCTCCTCCACTATCCTCTCTTGAACCTTCCCCTCGTCTCTGCACTTGTTTATGAGAGGAGC
This sequence comes from Neolamprologus brichardi, assembly GCF_056152115.1. Taxonomy (NCBI): domain Eukaryota; kingdom Metazoa; phylum Chordata; class Actinopteri; order Cichliformes; family Cichlidae; genus Neolamprologus; species Neolamprologus brichardi. The sequence continues at coordinate 20,366,961 of NC_142109.1, forward strand.
AATGGAGCCAATCCCACAGATCTTCAGATGCCTATGTATTTCCTGTCAAGTCTGCCATCTTCCCCCGCACACAAAGTCTTGCCAAAGAGCTCGCCACCGTGGGACAGCCAGCCACCCTGTGTCCTCACAGCACCAGCACTGCCAAAGGTGTGGCCACGGGAAGCAGATCCTTTTTCAAAACGTATTCGTGACAGCAGCATCACCGAGGCCGGGGTGCAAACAAAGGCTGTATTTCTGGAGACCTCACGGTCTCACTCTCAGCTAATTTGTCTCATCGTGTCTGGGTTTCCACATGCATGTTAACATAATAAACTAAGCCGCAAAACAGCTACTGTGGGCTTTGCTTTTAAAAAAAAAATCCCCAAACTTATCTGAGCCTATGATTGAGACCTTTTTTTATTCACATGCAATTTTCTTGTCTGACCTCCAAGAATCCGATGACCACCACTTCAGCAGAGTCGATGAAGGCTTCAACATCTTTGGTGTTATTCAGTCTGAGAAGGGCGCTGTCTGAGGCAGGAAGACAGGAGACGCACTAAACACTCAACTGTGCAGAGAGATTTTACTTCCTTTTTTCAGTGTCTCAATAAGACCAGGAAACAAAGTCTGCACAAAGTAGTGACACACACACATATGCAGTATATAGGACAGGGGTCTCCAATTCCAGGCCTCGAGGGCCGGTGTCCTGCAGGTTTTAGATGTGTCCTTGGTCCAACACAGCTGATTCAAATAGCTAAATGACCTCCTCAACATGTCCCGAAGTTCTCCAGAGGCCTGGTAATGAACTAATCATGTAACTCAGGTGTGCTGACCTACGGTTAGATCTAAAACCTGCAGGACACCGGCCCTCGAGGCCTGGAGTTGGAGACCGCCGATATAGGATGTCAGTGCTTATCGTGTATACTATAAAGAAAAATGTCCTTACAGCAGGGGTGTCGGACTCCAGGCCTCAAGGGCCGGTGTCCTGCAGGTTTTAGATCTCACCCTGGGTCAACACACCTGAATAAAATGATTAGTTCATTACCAGGCCTCTGCAGAACTTCAAGACATGTTGAGGAGGTCATTTAGCCATTTAAATCAGCTGTGTTGGATCAAGGACACATCTAAAACCTGCAGGACACCGGCCCTCGAGGCCTGGAGTTTGACACATGTGCCTTACAGGCTTGTGTCATCTCTAGTAGGACTGTCGAAGGCCATAGTGGTTGACCTTTAACCTGCTGACTGCACTACCACGACTGGTAGTCTTGAAGGCATGCTGCTAGCACAGCTAATACATAATAATATAAATGGCTGATATCAAAATGTATAGAATGAAAGTCCTAGACTTTCCTTCTTATTGGTAGTCCACCAATATTCCAAATTAGAAACAATAAATCTGCGTCTGCATGAGGATTATAAGAAAAAAACAAGGCACCAAAAAGGAGTCTTGTCGATGGAAACTGATTTTGCTTTGTGCTAGATTTTAGGAGGCATAAGGAATTTTAGTAATTGAGTCTCAGGGAGTTAAAAAAAAAAACCATAATAAATTGAGTCTTCATCATAATGCTTTTACTTTTACTAAAGACTTTGTAAAGTATTTTTGTATTTGAAGTTTAACCTATTCAATAAATCTTTGTGGATTTATTAACTGCTATAGAATGTGACCTATTTGTTTACAATGAAATGCAATTTTATGTGTTAATAAAATGCAAAGAAACAGCACTTTGTACAGTTTTATCTGATCTTTTCAGTGATGGGCCATTTTTAGGGTCTGTTTAACCCAGAAGATGGCATCTGACACAAAAGAATTAGAGAAGTGACATAGCATATTTTTTTAACCCTTTAAATCCCAAATCATCAAATAATTCAAGAAAAGTCAAGTTTTTTTTAAATGTAGAGGTTATTGAACCTTCTGATGAAATAAATGAAATGAAATAGTACTTTGTATATAAGAGTTTTAATTTTTTTTTCAATGTAATGCTTAAAAATGTATTGTGCCAGTTTTACTTTTTTTTCCAGGGGAAATCACAGTGATGATGCTAAAGTCTCAAAAGTCTCAAAGTAACCCAAACTGTTAAAATATGATACACTTACAAGGATACAAGGATAAATACATAAGTATCTGTAATTGTTATGATTCTTTCTTAACATTTTGTGGAAAAGTGTCCCAGTTTTAACTACTTTCACCCTGTAGAAGCCTTTCTCTCTCACAAGTGAGAACCCCGTCACTGGGAAGTCAGGAAATCACCAAAATGAGCTGGAAAGTCTTTTTAGGGAACGGGAATTTTTTTTTTTCTTTAAATGGGTAAACCATCCATAAAACATACAGGTCTTCTAGTCACAGTTCTAGCACAGTTGTGAAAGAGTAGCTCAAACGTGTGCAGGATATCAGTAAATCTGCAACACTGTTATGAACTTAGAGGAAGAAATTATAATATTTGACATTTAGAGCAGTGACGAGAACTACAGAGAGTCAAGAGAATTCTTAAAGAGTTTACCTTTTTCTGCAGCGATTACAGAAGACACTAGGAGGCAGAGAAACAGGGCACCCGGCATGTTTTTGGGTGATTCAATTCACACGGGTGATCAAGGAGCAAACCAAGGAAAGTGTAGGAGAACCTGTAGCTGTTTGACTCTTTAAAAAGAGCCTTTTCACCTCTGCTCTGTCTCTGATGGTCGCCACATGGCAGCCCAGTGTGGCCACTGTGACTTCTCTGGGTTGTGATTGGAAGCTTTATGGGAATCAGCCAGGTGCTCCTGATAAGTTTGGTGGGTGGCTGTTGAGTTACGTGTCATTCAGTGAAAGGTGTGTGTGTGTGTGTGTGTGTGTGTGTGTGTGTGTGTGTGTGTGTGTGTGTGTGTGTGTGTGTGTGTGTGAGAGAGAGAGAGAGAGAGGGAGACGTTTGTGCTACATCACCCACATCACCCTTTCTTGTGTCTTGACCTGTGTTTAGCAGCAGCCTTTAACCACTCCACCCTTCACATGTAAGTATCACCTACACCTGCTGTGTGTATGAAAATATAACAGTTTGGTTAGTGCTTATAATTTAACCAGGGAGGCTGCAAATAGTGTGTATGGAGGCCTGTGTGAGCAGGAGAGGTTCAGAGAACCGGCTGCAGTTTGGATGAATCGCCACAGGAGGGACACAACTCCTACTTGTTAATGAATCATGGAGACGGCAGTTTTGGCCTCATACTTCTGGGGTATTTGAAAAACACTGAAATCAGGCATTTTGTAAACCATTAATATAAAGAAGAACAAATTTTCTTTTCTAATTTTAACTCTTTTTTTTAAGTTACGTTAAAAACACACTTTAAAGACAGCAAGGATTTGTCATAATCTCTAAAACTCACAGAGCATTAGAAAGTTAAGGAAATCCTACAAGGGTACTTCTTGTAGGATTGTAGGAAACCAGTCACCACTAATCCATGAGAAACAAAGTAGGTGCACTAAATAAGGAAGTGCTTTGATGATTGTCATTAAAATTCAAAATTTGAAAACTCAAATTCAAAATACTTAGAAACACATGAAGCATTTTGTCACCTTAAAAAAACAAAAAGGCCCACATTGCCAGAGCAGCTCAACCAACCTCAGAAATGCTGCTTCACATTTGATGTTAAACCAAAATCAAAATACTTCTGACGGACAGATTTATTCATAACAGCACCAAAGCTATTATCTAACAAAACAAAGAAAGCATGATTTATATGACGCTTGACATTTCAACAAGTGGCTTTGTTCCTCTAAAGAGAAATCTGCCAAAAATTGCATGAATGCTACAGTTTGGTTGACCGCGAGGGGGGAAAAAAACTCAAAACCCCAAAATACGATGAACTCTTGAGGAACAGAGTTTGGCAGGTTTAGGCTGAACCCTATAAACTTCCTCTTTTTGCTTCTATATTACGTGAACACATTTAAGTCTAAAAATATTAAATCTAAAAGGTTTCTTCTAACTGGGAACCCAACACATTCCTGCTGAAACTTTGAGTTTTCCTGAATGCGTTTTCTAAAAGTTCAAATTTAGTCAGACAGTTGCTGTTTAAGGCACCAAAAATTAATCTTAAAAAGGCAACAAAGAATCAAACATGTAAGCTGAAAGCTAAACGCCCAAAAAGTCAGATCAGACAATCAGAAAATATTAACAAAGTAGCATAAAGCTTTGTGAAGCCCCATCCCCACAGGTCTAATGTTTCTCTTTGGAGTATTTTAGTGAGATGTTTCACAAGACCCATGAAATTTTGATCTGCTGCTGCATCAGAGGTAAAGTTAGAGGCTCGCGGGTCCTGTAGGCATGAACTGTGTGACGTCTGTAAAATATTTAATCTGACAATGTTGAGATGTTTCAGTCGGAACCAGAGTGGTGGACAGGCTTCCACCAGTAATCGTAAAAAGTCTTGAATAATATGGAAACTTATTAGACTCAGATGTGGATAAATTTCTTCACAAAAAATAATGTCTGAAACTGAGGTGAACTGTGGAAAGTCTCTGATTGTTTTCGAGCTGGTGTATGTGATGTGTGTTTACACAGGAGCTCGAGATCAGCAGGGAAAGACTAATACTGCAAATCAGGGCAACAGTTGCCGGTAAAGACCGATGACTTCAGAGAATAACGCGAATGCATACGTCACGAGCGATGTGACGCTCGCAGCATGAGCATGCGACTGTAAGAAGAAGTAAGAATAAAGCCTCTTACAAATACTTATTCTGTCACTTCAGAGCTAAAGGTAACACCTCAGATTACAGCCCACAAATCACTGTGCGATTATTTAGTGTGCCAACAGTGTGACTAAAGGTGTCCTGACAGCACAAGAGGAAACTGTGGTTACCTCTTTAAATATAATGGGGTACAATGCTCATCTTTTGCACATCCTTATTTTCTGTTTATTTTTTACAGTTACATAGTTAGTTGCTTTGTATGACGTGCATGTGCAGGTACCCTGTTTGTAACCTCAATTTTAACTTGCAGTAAGAATTGTGAGACTCAGAATTGAACCTCTTGTTTTTTGTACTTCCTCGCTTTTTGTTATTAGCAGGTTCTCTGTATCCTGCATGCAAAAAGACTAACGCTCTAACTTGTGTGCTATAGCCTAAAATGTAAGAGTTATATTGTTGTGCAGCTCTGGGAGATTTAATGTAAGAACTCTGATATAAAAACCTTCTGAAATCAGTTCACTTGCCACGATTTATTGTGCTTTAATCACATCTTTATATCTGCATGAATTCAGAAACGTATTTCATCATTATCCTCAAAGTCTTCATGTTTCCAGCAGGATTTTCACAATGTTCTTTAAGTCATTGCGACAGAGACCCATATGCTTGGCAGTAAAGTGTTTACAGCATTCCTTACACAAAAACATGCCAGAGAATATGAAAAGGAAAGAAGGATGGTAAAAAGAAAAAAAAACAACTAAAGAAAGTCATAAAAAGAACAGACCGGAATAAAGAGAACATTTTTTATTCCTTTTGGACTGGTGTAAAATGTTCAACAGACTCTAAGAGGATGCAGTTTAGGTTAAAATTACAGACCCCGGCACTCATATAGCCGGTGCTGCAAATAAACAAAGCAGAAGTAATGATTACATTATAAACAGAGGCAGAAATTAAAACTTGAGACTTCCTTCACAGACACTGTGTGTTTTCCTATTTCAAGATGACTTTGTCAGCAAAAACATGATGAAAAATGCTCGGAGATCTGCAAATGCATGACTATAACCGCTACACCAAATAATTTTTGAATTTACATCACTGAATATACGACAACCTCTCTTGTACAGTTATTAAATCAAAGAAGTTAATCGCATTTTAGACTATAAGGATCAGGATACTCCTGTAGCGATTAAAGGCTATCATGGCACTTGGCAAGATCCCTGTGTCCTCAATCTGTCATCACTTCTTTATAGACGTGTAATGGAATAACAGGTCACATGACCACCAGAGGACAGAAGTAGACATACTGAATATTGTAGTTTTCACAGCATCATTTGTTACATGTGTGACTATCACACTGGCTTTTAGGGTTTGGATCAAATCTGATGCATAAAGTGAAGGAAACTAGAGTTCATAAAGATTTTACGTGATGTTCTCATGGTTCAAAATGAATCTAAAGTATGTTTAGCTCATAATTTACATGTATACACTTCATGAAGATTTTATAATAGTGTGATTTTGTTTCTTTGTACATATTCTTAATGCAGAGCTGAAACGCTCAAGTTACTTTTATTTAAATAGCACATTTAAAGGTTGACTCCAAGTAAACCTAAAAACTAAATCTAAAAAAAGCAAAAATAATCATGAAAATATGCAAAATACATGAAACACCATAAAAAGGCTCTTTTTTATGGTGTTTATAAACCTAGAATTTTAAAATGAGTCAAAATTAAATACACTTTCTTTCTTTGTCTCAGTAATTTGCTTTGTAAAGTTTACTTGTATGAGTTTACTTGCAGACAGAGATGAAATTTTAGTGGAGAGGGCGGTGATATAATGCACGCACACCTGAGGCAGATGGCTTTCAGGTATTTAGACTGTGGTTAGATAAAAGCTGCCACTTTATCTCAATCATCAGTTACACAACTTGTAAACCTGTTAGGCTTTGTTATATCCTCGGTGTATGCGAACTGACTAATCCCCAGACCCTGCTGTTGAGCTTCTTCTTACATCTGCTGGTGGCTCACTTATGCAATTTGCACATGTTTGTCATGAGGAAGAAGAAACATCAAGCGGAGAAAAGAAGAAGCACTTAAAATTATAAAAAAGAGGAGCTGAAATTATGACTTAAAAGCCCGGAGTCCCTTTTTGCATTTTTCTCCTACACATAATTATGAGAATAAAGAATGAATGAGGTTGCATGAAAAAGCTGTAAAAGGGGCAAATTTCATAAATAAATCACAATATGCAACATACAGTTCTCTGAAAATGTTTGCATGAAAAATAACCACTTATTATTGGAGGTCATGAAAAATTCTTATAAGCTTTTTCCCCTTTTTTGATGTTGATGAAGGCCAGAAATTACCTGTAACAACAAGATGAAGACAAAACCGACCTCGCAAACATCAAAAAGAATGTGATTAAAAAGAACTATATTAACTGTATGTATGAAATAGTAGTATACTGGCAACATTGTTACTATTTAAAATGATCCAGACCTAAATTATTTGAATTATTATTCCAACTGCTGCTGATTTCTTTCTTAGTGTCATGTTTGGTCTGGTCATGGTTGCTGTGTGAGCGCTGACAGAGTCTTTGTTGTGTGGATTTCTTGGGTGGGTTGTGAACAACTTACAGACTGCCTGATCTGCTCAGCTGATCCTTGATCTCCACTCACCCCCTCAGTACTTTTACTGCTCACTTCCACCTGCTCTCTGCCAGACTGTTGCCTTTCCATCGTTCCTGTAGAGTAAATCAGAACCTGAAAGTGAACCTGAACCTGTTTGCCTGACTCATAATCTTATTACTAATTTAAAATTCCTCCCATCAAATATAGATCAATATAGAACATGGCTACCAAGGAAGAGCAGCATCTTGACATTTACATGCAGGCTGCCAATTTGATCTCAAACTCCTTTTGCTCTTTCTCTGCTTCCTGTCCTGTCCTGTTATCACTGATATTAATCGTATGTGTTGTATTAGGTACAAATCAGTTCAGAAGTGCTCTTCACATTTGGAACTTTAATCAAATTGAGGGTTGAGAAAAATGTGTGTTGGCATGCGTCCAGAATATTAAAACATAAAAACCTTCATTTAAGTGAAAAAGTCCCAGTTTTTACTATAAAAACATTAATGCATGAATGTGTTGCTTGTAAAAAGCTTTGGCCACAAACCTCTGACCCACATGGACGAGCTCCAATCTCGTTACAGCCATGAAAGCTGCCAGCTCGTCTGGTCGCAGAGTGAAGAGTCACGCCTTCATGCCAGACCAAAGAACAAAGTGACAAACGGGGAACTGCTGATTAGTACATAGCATGAATCACCTGAGAGGTTCCAGGTTTTGCACTGCACTTGTTCCTACTTTCTGCATTCCAGCCCTGCAGATCAAATTTGGGAAGAAACAAAGTGTTTAAGATAACTGCCTCAAGAAAAAATAAATAAAAAGAACACTAAAGACATATATGCAGTCTAAATGCTCCACAATAGTTCCTGCTTTTCATGTGGTTCATCCACCCACCCATCCATTTTCTTCTGCTTACCCAACTGAGGTTCGTGGGGGAGCTGAAGCCCATCTCAGCTATCATAGCGCAAGAGACTTGGCACATCCGGGAGGCATCTGGAGAGAAACAACATGGAAACGGGAGAACATGCAAACAGCATGTCTAAGGGGTCACCACAGTGGATGGATCTGCACATGTGATTTGGCACAGATTTTTATGCTGGATGCCCTTCCTGTACTCCCGGCACTGGGAGCACACCAGCTTGTGACCCCTTGAGGCTGGATTTGAGACTGTGTCATTTCAATAACTTAACAGTATAAATATAGAGTTGGGGGAGTGAGGGTGATTCTTGGATGTACAGGTTGCAGTTTGTGACAGATTTGCTCCTTAATACACTTGCAAACTATTGCTTCCAACAGTTGCCTGTAGCACTCAAAAAGTAGAAATTTGGGGACATTTCTGGATACAATGCTCCTCCTTTCAATTTGAATGTGATTCTAATTTACAGAAAGTAGGAGGTTCTTATTTCCACACTTGTCATTTTAAATTACAGAGAAAATCGTGAAGGCAAATACAGATTGTGGAAGAAGTAGGCAGCAGTTTGACTGACAGTGGCTCAGGTATATGATCTTGCAGCAGTGAGAATCGTTCATATTTTTGTTGCATATATCAAATAAATTGATGCAGCAGACACTTTCAGGTTTGCCCTTCAGTGCCAAATGTATCATATTGCATATGCTGGTCTTTGTCCATGCTTCAGGGCATTTAGAGGCTAAATTGTGTTGCATTGTCAGGTTCACTGCACACTAGCAGTTAGCAGTTTACATCTGTAGATTCAGCAATAATATATTCTTAATGAGAACACAAAACAAGGTGTACTCTGTACACTGCACAGACTGTCTGTGAGTGTAACCCTGTAAAATAGACAGTAGAGGATATTTTTGCTCCACGTAACTATAAATACACTCTGAGCTTAGCTGAGCTTAACAAATGCAAAACCAAAAAAATTTGTAAGACGTAATTCAGAAAGGGGCTTTTATTTCATTAACAACACCTGAAACAGTCGCCCGATGCTGATGCTGATGATGCTGATGCTGATGATGCTGATGATGCAGCTGCGCCTGCGTCAAGCCCCCTCTGAGCTGCAACTGGCAGCTATGAAAAGCAACTTAAGGTGCACTCAGCTGCACTTGAAAAAGCAGTTTAAGGCGAACTGGAAGCCACACTGACAAAGCTTAAGACAATTAACATCATTAAGACTTAATTATCTTACATGGCAGTCTTTAAACAGCTCACATTTGCCTTTTACGAGTAACACAGTTTTGTTTGTTTCTATTATTTACTTAAAATAACAGATTTTTTGGAGAAATATTTTATTATCTAGTGCTTTCTTTTTCTTTTTCTAATTCTCTTTGAATGCTTGAATGTTAAAAAATACTTGACTGTCAAAAAGACCTTGAATATTTTGCCCAGTGGCACTTTAAAGGAGTTCTAGCTCAAAAAGTTTGCAGACTTTCCCCTAATGTTCATGTAAATTCATGGATTTTTTTTAACGCATCAAGGCTTTGAAAATTATTTGAATTTTAGTATCATTTATTGCTGCAGGTAAAGTTAGTAGTTTTACCTGCTGAGGTTTTGTCCATTTTATTTTTACTACTTTCATTTATTCATTCATATTCACAGTGACTAACCCATACTCTGCTTCTGATGAGATCAGTTTTGTTGCAGACTAAACCTCTGGTGGTCAAATAGCCGTGTCTCTGCTGCAGGCCCTCTTTTTAATGAACTGGCCAAAGGCTTTGGACTGATGTTGGTTATGTTTATGCCTCATTACACGAGGCACTGTCCCTTTTGTCTGCTCACAGTTCAGAGGCTCGAACAGTTAATTGATGCAGTGACACAAAAGCACATTAGTATCCGGAGGCCTCACACATACTGTCACTGGCACCAACAAAAAGCACCAGACACACGCAAGCAGCAAAATGTTGCACTGTAAGGTCGCACTGAGAAGCTTAAATGCTACTCAGAATACAGTGTAATTAAGTAACAAGTAGACACGCTTAAGTCATTTTAAAAACTATTTCTGTCTTCCATGAGCACAGATAAAACCCTGACACAACATCCTATTAACAGAATTTCTAATGTGTGAAATATACCAGTCACTTAGGAATACCCGTTTAACCGCCCATTAACACAAATATCTAATCAGCCAATCACATGGCAGGATTTCCTTGCATTCAGGCATATAGATATGGTCAAGTTGCTGCTAAAGTTCAAACTGAGCATCAGAATAGAGAAGAAAGGGAATAACCGACTTTTACAGAGGTTTTACAGACTGGACCAAAACAAAGAAATACCCAGTGAGTGGCAGTAAATGAATTTTATTATGAATTAAAGTTAAAATTACAAGTAAAGGAGGTATAGAGAGAGTGTGTGTAACCATAACTGTATTTAAAAAACAACAACAAATTAACCATTTTACTGTTGTTGTTCATGTGTTATTAATAAAAGTTTCACTAACCAATTTGTCATGCAGCATGTCATGGTAATGGATGTAAGGTGAAACTTCTAGATCATATAGAAAGAAAGAAAGAAAGAAAGAAAGAGGAACTGAGGCAGGCTCTCTTAAATACCTGACGCAACCTACCTGTGCAGTGCTCAGTGTGCTCTTGTTTTACAGGTGAAGCATTATCATATAAATAATAGATTTCATTTACATATCTTTTACATTTCATTTACATATCTTTGTTAATTTGTGCCACAATGTGTATGAAGTTACGTGATAAATAGAAGGTGTCAGACTGCAGCTGTCAGACTGTACAATCAAAACTGCTCCCAACAAACATAGATGTTTACATCAATCACAACTTCTACTGTTATAACTGCACATTACTTATATATAGCTTATATATACACTAACTTATTGGAAGTTACATGTCTACTTTTTAATGCACAGGTACAATACACAGTCTGCACTTTTCTATCTTTTCTAATTATTCTAAATATTCTTAACTGGGCGATCGTGGCTCAAGAGTTGGGAGTTCGCCTTGTAATTGGAAGGTTGCCGGTTCGAGCCCCGGCTTGGACAGTCTCGGTCGTTGTGTCCTTGGGCAAGACACTTCACCTGTTGCCTACTGGTGGTGGTCAGAGGGCCCGGTGGCGCCAGTGTCCGGCAGCCTCGCCTCTGTCAGTGCGCCCCAGGGTGGCTGTGGTTACATTGTAGCTTACCATCACCAGTGTGTGACTGTGTGTGTGAATGGGTGGATGACTGGATGTGTAAAGCGCTTTGGGGTCCTTAGGGACTAGTAAGGCGCTGTATAAATACAGGCCATTTACCATTTAACTATTTAAACATCTTTCAGTATCCTGCTCTGTTTGCACACTATCTGTACGCTAATTTTAACAACTGTACTGCGCTCTGCTCTGGTAACTATTGTCCATGATGTAAATATGTAAAAATTGTGTTTTCTGTTCTGTGTCCTGTTCTTTTTTGTATATGTGTGTTTTTTTGCTGCTGATACAACCAAATTTCCCCTTGTGGGACAATTAAAGGATTATTCTATTCAATTCTCTATTCTAAAAGCTATTCGTGGTATTTGTTAACCTAAACTGTTGCACCACACTGTATTTCCTCTTGTTTGACCAATAATAGGATACCATCCCATTCTGGACGAAAGACCCAATAACGCATAAGTGTTAATTCCACCCATCCATCCTTTCTCTTCTGCTTATCCAGTTCAGATTTGTGTGTTAATATTTATAAATAAAATTAATATTAATCTGTAAAAAATTTAAAAAGCAAACTAATTTGTTTGCACACGTGCGTTTTAGTTTTTATCTGCAGTTAGTAAGCACGGCCAACTTGATGCTGATCGGTTAACCTAACACGACCTTTGCTGCAGTGTTCATTTATCAAACCTTTCTCTGCACTGGTGAAGAAAAAACAAAAGACTGCTTCTGCGAATAAGTAGGTCTGGTTGCCATGGAAACAGTATATTCAGTTACGCTCCTCGTCTTCAATTTTTTGCTCACAATTTGTCCCTGAAGCCGGTTTTGTTTTATTTATTTATTTATTTTTATTTTTAAAACAATTTGAGTTAATAACTGTGGATTTTACCGTTTTATACCCTGCAAAGGAATCAGACCAGAGTCTGTGGTTATTGTACTGCTGTGTGCAAAATCCTAAATTAAACCTTCTGTGTTAATATGAGCTAAGACACAAAGACACGTAGTTAGTGGAAAATATTCTCATTTATTGAGTTCATTAAAAATATTTCCATCTACTGAGAAAATATAGGATTTATCTAATTCACTCAGGCGGGTTGTGAATTATAGACTTTCTCATGATAATAATGAAAAAAAAAAGCACAAACACATGAACACAAGGGAAATTTGCTAATACACAAAATAGACTGTGCAATGTTAATCAGCAGCTTTGGGGAGCAGAGGTGGTAGATGAGTTAAGAAGAGCAGTCCAAAGATATCACAGATATCAAACTGTCTTTTATTCATTTTTATATTATTTTTTCTCTGCATGGGTTATTGGAGATGAAAGTGAGGGGTTCAGGAGATGAAGAGAAGCTGGGGATTAGGAAAAGTAGGAAAGGACGATGGAGCATTGGTGGAAAAGTGGGGGGAGGGTTGGGTGAATAAAGTGCATGAGACAAAAGAGTGTGAGGGGGTTTGTTTTCAGGTCAAACCTCTAAAACATCAAAAGCTGCCTCCTCTGTGCAGGTCATAGAGTTTTAGCTGCTTAATTGACAGTAGGACCACATGAGGGGTAAACAGGGGGGAAAAAAGAAGAAAAACAGCTAAATGCTGCAATGTTTTTGCTAGCTGATCAGTTTGTGTGCAATTTTTCTCAAATTACATGAGGGACAATGAATGTGAGGATGGGTATTTTGGGAAGGAGAAGGAAAGCTGGGCTGTGAGGTGAGAGACAGGAGGACTCGGTCTAGGAAAACAGTTGAGGTTTCTAGACGATTCCATATTTCGCCAGGTCGCTAAGCTCCATGTCCCCAAAGGCTTCCCATGGGCAGACCACGGTGAAGTCTGTGCCGAGACCGTCCATGCCGGGGATGTCGTCTCCAAATCTAATTGGAAGAAACAACAAGCTTTGATGAGCAAAACCAGCAGAAAGAAAGACAAAGTTATGGAAGAAAAGCTGCACGTGTGATGTTAAAAACAAAATAAAGAAAGCATCTCACCCCTTCTGGCCCGGTTTGGGCGCCTTGCTCTTGAAGGTGCGTGTGGTCCTCTGCTTAAATTTGGGAGGTGCTTTCTTGTCAGCGGGGGTTGCGACGTCTGCCATTGTGTTTGGTTCCTGAAAGAGAAAACAGGTTAAAAAATAACATTAATATATTGATTTCCTGCAAAGATACCACTAACAATTCAGATTTATTGGAGGAGAACTTGTAATTTCTTTTTCTCAGCATGTGTTTCGCTTATTCTTCTATCTTTGTGAATCACTTTCTGTGGGTTTCTTTTTTTATGCTGTTTCTTCATGCCTTTTATTGTCTTACATAAACCAGTTCCAGTGCCTTGGTGCTAAAGGTTGTTATAGAAATAAAACTGAATTTGCCTTTTTTCTTTGTTCGGCTACATCAATCAATAGTCTCCTCTTTACAGAGGAGTCATTGCATATCCCTTCTGGAAACACTTATATTTCACACTCAGGCTTGCAAACAACCAAGCAAATCACTAAATTATGAGTGCATTAACCATTGAAAATAAAATCCTCAACCAGCGAGGTTACCCAAATCCAATAAAAGAGAAGAAACAGAAATCCCAACAGTGCCTTGAGCAGTATTTACAAAAAGGCCATCACAAAGCATTGCTTCTTATGAAATGTCTCATTTCAACTCCATTTCAGGCGTGATACTCAGGAATGAAAAGAAAAGCTGTAAAGCCAGTGCTCTGTTTTTCTCTGCTGTGAGGATGTAGTTACAAAAGCAGAAAAGAATCTGAGGTAATACAAAGCAATAATAGCCTAAACTCCTCGCACAAGAGCTGACAAAATTGCAGTTTCATCTCACCTTTTGTTCAAAGTCTCAAAGAGTTTTTCTGATGCTGTCTGGCGAGTCTGTCGTTTTCTCACTTGTGGTGTCTCTCTCTGACTGACGACCCGTTTTTAAAGTCCTCCGAGCTGCTAATCCACTCAGATGTTCGCTCTGTGATGTGCCAGCTCTGCCCTATTCTGAACCAGCTCAGCCACAAATAGAGGAGATAAAGGATAGTGAGATATAAATACAAGGTGTATTTCAAGATAGACATGCCTTTAAATGTGCAAACTGAAGTAAACTACAGAGGAGTCATTCACGGGCAGCAGTGGGCGACAGTGATTAACACACAAATCTAAATATGGAGAAAGATACCTGTCTATCTAACTGCCATAGCTACATTATCAATCAATCATCCATCGATCACCACATGCATCAGTTTCTACCTGAATCATGCAATCATTTACAGAATATTCACTGCCACTTCATTAGGCACACTTATTTAACTGCTTGCTAACACGGATATCTAATTAGTAAATCACGTGGCAGCAACTCTGTGATTTTATTCACGTCGATGCAATCAAGATGATCTGATGAAGTTCAAATCGAGCATAAGAATGAGGAAGAAAAGTGATTTAAGTAACTTTGGATTTTGGCATGGCTTTTGGTGCCAGATGGGCTGGTCTGAGTATTGGTATTGCAAACTGGTAGGAATTTCCCACACAGACGTCTTTAGGGTTTACCGTGAATGGCCTGAAAAAGAGGAAATATTCAGTGGGCAGTTCTTCGGGTAAACCAAAACATTCCTTGCTGATGCCAGAGGTTGGAGGAAAATTTGCCAGACTGCTTCAAGTTGACATGAACGCAAGAGTGACTTAAATAAGCACTTGTTACAACCAGGGCGCGCAGAAGAGCATCTCTGAACAGACAGCAGGTCAAACCTTGAGGCAGATGGGCTACAGCAGCAGACGACCTCACCACTGTACATATCTTGCGATGGCTGCTTCACATGCAGGATGACGCCTCATGTCACAAAGTTCAAAACATCTCAAAGAGGCTCTGTGATCGTCAAAAGGCTGCGATGCTGAACAAAAAAGAAAATATGGAAATTAGATTGTGACAGTTAAGAAAATTATTTATAAATTTTGATTGTGTTTCATTCTGTCAGTCCTGAAAATTTCAACTTGTTCTCACCTGTACTTCAAGTACAGGTGAATTATGTTATATTTATGAGGGTAAAATTTTGCTCCCCTTCACTGACTTCACTGTACTGAAGGGGTAACCATCGTTTCTTCTGCCATTGTTTACCCAAATTGGAGAAGTTTAATTTTTACACCTCTTCATGGACTGGAGATAATATTTGTAAACAAACGTGTCCTGATATAGCTTCAAGAGAACCTGGAGCACCACGAGATGTAAGAGCAGAGGTGCCCTGAACTCTTTTCAGGTGATGAATCAGATGCTGACAAATAAAGAACACTTAGCTATTCAGCTTTTAATCCTTCAACACATGGCATGAACTGTGCCTAGGTACAGTATGTAGACCTTTAAATGAATGATTACCAATGTGACATGGTCTGCAGGTAGTAACACACTAATGCTGTCTTTGCAGTTAATGTAAGTCAATAAAAAGAAAGGAAGAGAGAAAATCTGAGCTTTAAGGCTACTGTACAGCTTTCCTGGGGCTTTCCTAAATTTAATTATCTGATTAATACTGGAAGAAGTGCCTAAAAGCTCTGGAAAGGACTAGATTTTTATTTCTTTTTTTGGTCAAATTTATTGTTTGTTTGCTTTTTCAAATTTAGAATGATCACGATCAGCTGATTATGATTTCAAGCTCAACTGTTATGTAGATTAACAAGAAGTTATTTGGTAAAATGCATCTACCAGAAAATATTCCTCTATTGACAGTCAGGTTAATATCATTGAATGAACCTCTTAGTTTCTCTTCTCTGTTGTGCTTCATTATATAAGGCACATATGTCTTTACATGGCAAGACGCATTAGGGTGAACATATGAGGCCACTCCCTAAGCTAATCAAGGGAAAAATCGAGACCGTGGTGTAAAAAAATAGGACAGAAAAGCTATGGATAAGCATGTTAGAGGGATTACAGGGGAGAGTATATAAGCAGGGAGCAAGCCATAGACTACAACAACACAAACAGAACAGAGAGGCGTAATCCAGAAGCCGCCCGTGCTACTGCAACAACAGGTAAGATCTAACTCTGACTTTCACTCAGCTGTGAGCTTTGGTTGACTTTCCATTCTGCAGTGAAGATTACTCAGAGAAGAAATAAAGAGTAAGAGTCACTTAAGAACTTTATTTTGGAGATATATTTTACACATTAAAAAAAAAAAATAAAACCAAAAAAACATTTCAAGCTTTATAGTTTAAAGTTAGTGCACTGTATGTCTTCTTTACATCATTTTTTTTCTTCTTTATGCTTTCAATTTTGTAAATGCTGTTTAGAAAAGCATTTAAAAAGTCTTTATAAGTTTTTTAATTGTGTAAGACAGCCAAGGGAGGCTTATTTGTGGGGGGTTTGCAAATAATGTCAAAATTAACAGAAACTGCGAAATATATTGCCCCCCTGATACAAAAAAACAAAAACTTTCAAGTAAACCTTCAAAAGGAAAAATTACTTTACACTGGCATCATTTTAACTCTTTTATTTGTCTTATTATTTCAGCATGTTATAACACCTGTCACGATAGCCTTATTCAATTTGTATTAAAATTTTATGGAAAACCAAATAAAAAATATTCATTAATTAGTTTCTTTAAAATGATTAATTGATTTATCTAGTTGTGTTTTTGTACACAATTGCAATGTTATATATATATATATGTATGTATATATAAACATACACATATATATATATATAAAGCAGCAAGGTGTTGTAACTACATTATAAAAAGTTGAATAAAGGAGTGATACTTAGGAGTTAATCTGCTTGCTGTTACAAAAGTCCATCAGTGAGGTCAAAGCACATTTGTAATCAGGAGCACTGATGAGCTTAACTATGACACAGTCAACTGAGCCCAGAAAAGACCAGATTAAAGTAGACTGAAATTGTTGTTCAGGTCAAATCCCCTTATACCCGAGCTTATTATTTACACCATGCAGTGCGCAGGTTAACCTTCAGTCTAACAGCAGAATTAGCAGAAATCCTGCTCTCAAAATATATGCCGTGTTAACTTGACCACACATGAACTCAAAAGTCAAGGTGTAAAAATAGCCACTGATGGTGTAACAAAGCTTAAGGTGCTATGGTAGCTTTGGTTTATAATTTGATCTAAGCTGCAAGTGTTATATCATCAAAGAAGTGGCAGCTTAAGAGGACGATGACGAATGGTTTTAAACACCAAGATTAAGTGATTAACTGTTCATTCTTTTTCTCTCAGATCATAAAAGATGGCAGACGCACCTGCACCTGCTGACAAGAAGGCACCTCCCAAGTTCAAACAGAGGACAACCCGTACCTTCAAGAGCAAGGCCCCCAAACCAGGCCAGAAGGGGTGAGAGGAAGACATGGCACAACATTTCTAATACTTCACGCTCCAACCGCACTAAATATTAAAGCTAGCGCATGACAGTTAGGAGATAGTAGTCCATTTTAGCTTGAGGGATGACATTTAAAAATCATATTGCCACATCCTATAATAGAACAGTGTTGAAGACTAAACCAGTGACTCGTGAATATTTAATTTCACGGGTATTCGGATCAAACTTGTGATCAATTGGATTATTTTTGCTAAACTAGTTTCAAAACAGTTACATTGACTGTTGGACTAACATTTGCAACACAATACTTAAACAATCACAGGGGATAGTTTTTTGCATAGTACAGAGCATGGACGCCAAGCTCAATTTACATCGTGGGCGATGTACACCCCACTTTGATCTTAAGTGTCTAAGGAAGTTTAACTACCCATTCTAAAACTCAGAAATCTCTATTGTAGATAATAAAATATACTAATAGTTTCTATATTACTTCATTACTTTGGTCTAATATGGGGGAGGTGTGTATCAGTGGGAAAAGGTGTAAGTCTTATGAAAATACAGTTAAAAGTCCAAATCTAACCCCTCCTTCATATTTTTCGATGGCATCCAGCGGGCTGGACTGGAGTCTTTCCCAGGCCTTGTGTTTGACACACCTGATATAGAGTACTCATTAAACGATACACAGTGAATGCAGGTCAAGAGTTAAGACATGCTTTTGTTGCTTTTTTTAGATTCGGAGACGTGCTTTTGTTGCTTTTTGTTGCTTTTTGTTGCAACATGCTTTTGTTGCTTTTTTTAGATTCGGAGACGACATCCCCGGCATGGACGGTCTCGGTACAGACTTCACAGTGGTCTGCCCATGGGAAGCCTTTGGGGACATGGAGCTCAGCGACCTGGCGAAATATGGAATCGTCTAGAAACCCTCCTGTGCCCTTACCTCAATTATAAACCTCCCTGCACTAATTTTCCTCTACTCAGTCCTCTTATCTTCCACTTCACAGCCCAGGAGGCTTTCCCCTCCCCAAATCCCGACTTGAAGTTTATTGCGGTTGTTACACCCATATGTAGTTTGGGAAAAAATTACACAAAAACTGATAAGCTTCTATCCTCAAGGTTGATCCAATTATGTGTCAAAGCTATCATATATTACATTAAATAGCTCTATGTACATTTATTTATTTATATATGCTTCACTGAGGTGTCCGTGTGTCAGCCTGCTCCTCCAAACTCTCTCCCTTGTACTTTGTGCTGGTTTAATAATAATAATGATAATAATGGATTGGATTTATATAGAGCTTTTCAAGGCACCAAAAGCGCTTTACAATTCCACTATTCATTCACTCTCGCATTCACACACTGGTGGAGGCAAGCTACAGTTGTAGCCACAGCTGCCCTGGGGCAGACTGACAGAAGCAAGGCTGCCATATCGCGCCATCGGCTCCTCTGGCCATCACCAGTAGGCGGCAGGGTAAAGTGTCTTGCCCAGGGACACAAAGACCAGGACAGAGAGCCCGGGAATCGAACCGGCTCGGTTACAGATACGCTTCCCAACCCCCTGAGCCACGGTCGCCCCACGACTTTGGTTTGTTTGTTCTGAGAAACCATTCAGATATGTTGAAAGCAAGTTTCCTCACAGCTGCATCATCACTAAACCTTCCCTCTTCTGCCTTTTCCGCTCCGCCCCTCCTCCACCTCTTTGGAGCTATTTTTTCTTAATGTACAGATGATGATGAATACATAAATATATATATTTTTATTTTTATGAAATATGAATGTAATGTTGCGCATGCTATTAATGTAGGAATGAAACTTATGTCAATAAATACTTTCCCCTAGAAAAACCTTTGTCTTTTTGAACAGATACTATACCTTTAAGGTAATCAATCAAAGAAAATAAGCATTTATGCGAGCCAGACAACGTCATAGACTTGAACATCTCAACATTAGTTACATGTATTAGTACAAAATTCGTGCAAGGGAACCTCATGGTTTCAATACATATGATGAAAAAATTTAGTTTTGTTAACGTAAATTATATAAAATTATATAGCTCCCATAGGTCATTTATAGCTATTTGATAGGTGGTTGCTGGGCAACCTGGCTATGTCATGAAATCTGATATAGATAAGAACCTTATGAAGCCTAAGTCGAGTTTGGGTGCTCAACTCCTGATCATGTAGGAGTAGTATGTGGACAAAGAAACAGACAAACAGACAGAAATGTTTATGCATTATTTTGTGTATAGATATCGATCATACAGACTGCTTGCAGACTGATATTTGTGATCCTCATTTTAGTTGTTTTCTTCCTGTGGTCAACACAAGATTAAAGCTTTTACTTATCCAGTAATCCACTGAATCAATGATATGGCACAACATTGTTTATGGACCTTTGTTATGATTCCCAGGTAATATCAATGACTGTCAGGTTGCTATTTGAGGTTATGAACAAAGTATTTCACAAATACAAACCAAACACTTGGGCACAATCACAGGTTGTTCTGATTGTGATTTAAAAAATTAAATCAACAACAACAAATAAAAAACCCTCTGCTTTCCTCACTTGTATTTACTAAATCAGCCTCAGTGGTCTGCAAATTAGCTGTGGAAGATTCTCAAAACCATCTGTTTTGTCTGAAGGTTATCTCTGTAAACTGTGAAAATGTATTGCAAATTTTTAGCCTGTGAGAATCTAGACCCACTTTGAGGCCTGCACTTTTTCAAAATGGGGTCAAAATGTTTATTAGGTGAAAGAGTCTCAGTGCATGCTCAATAACAGGAAATCCCAGGAAGTAAATTGTGTTCATTTGAACAAAGCATTTTTCCCACTAAAAACACTACATATAGGATGAACGATCAACTTTCTGGGAATAGATGAGAGGATTGATGAGGTATGACCTTAACTCCTTGTGGACAGTTACACTGTTTTTGTAAAATGAAAATAAGACATTTGTGGGGCTTTATCTAAAGATGGTCTCTAACACTTCATCTTGTGACTGGGGGAAAGAAATTCAGCCCATGGAAACTAGAATTTTGCTCATGCTTGATCAGCTTTATCCAAAGAACCAAAAAATACACTTGTTTTTAAAGCCACCTTCAGCCTCACTCAAGGGCTTGAAAGTGCTAGAAGGTCAGACAGTGTCCCAAATTTTATATCTTTAGTCTACATAGAGTTTAATAGCAGAAAGAAAAAAGTAAGAAGATGTGCAAGAAAACATAAAAACATAATGGATGGTTACCCGGCTTTGCTCCTTGGCCCTCAACTAGATTGGATGAACTGAAATAATTCTTGGTTGGTCATTAAAATATGTGATAGTGTCATTTTACTTCTAGCACACTCATCCAGTGTAAAATCCTTATCAGCATGCTAACAAGTCACTTGACTTTGTCAGCAAACGATGGAGGTCTGATTTGTGTGCGTCTCTCCAAGTGCTTTGATGTTTCAGTCAAACTACTGGGTTTACAGATGAGAAGAGCCGGATTCACTGACCAGACTTTAATAGGTACACCTTGGTAGTGTTGGGTTGGACTACATTTTGCCCCCTTTGGCTGCATATTTGTTGCTGCACATCCATGATAAGAATCTTCAGCACATCCCAAAGGTGCTCTAGTCGATTAAAATCTGTGGACTCCTCAGGCCATCTGAGAAGAGTGAACTCACACCAACACCAGTCTGAACAGTCTGAAGACAGAATGGATCAGTGTTTTTATGCTGTTTCAAGCCTAATACCAACCCTACCATCCATCCTGACCATCTGTCACCAAAACTATGTCTTCAGCAGGTCTTCTTGGTCATGTGTGCATGCCTAAATGCACTGATCTGCTGCAGTGTGGTTGGCTGATTAGATATTTGCATTAACTAGTAGTTGAACATCTGTACCTAATGAAATGGCAGTGGCAAATGCAATTCACAGGAGTTTTTTGTGACCAAAACTGAGCTAAAAGTTGAATGTGGATTTTCTGGTGGAAACAGATACACCTACAGTGCATCCAGAAAGTATTCACAGTACTTCACTTGTTCCACTTTTTGTCATGTTACAGCCTTATTCCAAAATGGATACATTTAGTTTTCCCCTCCAAATTCTACACACAATATTCCATAATCCCAAAGTGAAAAGGTTTGTCTGAAATTATTGAAAATTTATTAAAAATAAAAAACAAAAAATATAATATGTACATAAGTATTCACAGCCTTTACTCAATATTTTGTTGAAGGACCTTGGCAGCAATTACAGGCTTAAGTATTTTTGAGTATGATGCTACAAGCTTGGTACATGCATTCATCTCTACCCTGACTGGTCCTCTGTCAAAAAGCATAATGCTGCCACCAACATGCTTCACTATAGGGATGGTAGTGGCCAGGTTGCCTGGTTTCTTCACACCAAAAAAAGTCAATTTTTATTTCATCAGACCAGAATTTTGTTTCTCATGGTCTGAGACACCTTCAGTTGCCTTTTAGCAAACTCCCGTTGGGCTTTTATGTGAGGAGTGGCTTCCGTCTGGCCACTCTACCATACAAGCCTGACTGATGTGAAGTGCTGCAGAAATGGGTGCCCTTATAGAAGGTTCAGAATGACCATTGGGTTATTGGTCATCTCCCTGACTAAGGACCTTGTACCTTAGTAAAAGGGCCTTCCTATCTAGGAAAAAATGTTGTTGGTTCCGAACTCCAAACGACTGAGGCCACTGTCACTGTTGAAGAAATGTTTCTGTAGCGTTTGCCAGATCTCTCCCTCGATACATTGTGTCTCTGAGGTCTACACATAATCCCTTGGACTTCATGGCTTGGTCAGACATGCATTATCAACTGCGAGGCCTTACATAGACAGGTGTCCTATCAGCTGAATTTACCACAGGTGGACTCCAATCAAGTTGCAGAAACATCTGAGAGACGATCAGTGGAAACAGGATGCACTTGAGCTCAATTTTGAGTTTCACTGAGATGGCTGTGAATACTTTTTTCACGTTGTCATTATGGGATGAAAAATGAATGAATTCCATTTTGAAATAAGGCGATGGTAATGTGACAAACTGTGGAATAAATTGATTGGACAGTAGAAATGAATAATAATGATGCTTATTTATAGTAGATACCATCATGTTCATCCGATTATCATGAACACAGTATCATGGTTACAGTTTGCTTGCAGTGGCCAGTGTGGACAATAAAAGTCAATCTGCATCCGGGTTTGCCAGCTGCACTATAATATAAGACTCAACCACTTTAATAATGCATAGAAAGAAAAAAACAATCTGAGAAGTTCAATCACAACAAAACATTTTTATATAAAACATTTTATATGGACATTCAATAACAAAAAAACATAATGGCAGTCAAGGGGGAATACAGACATGACAGAGGAAAGGGGACTGTCCATTGAGAAACCATAGCAACTATGAAGGATGACCACATAGTTTACTATAATACACTGGCAAGAAAACCACGACAGGAAAAAAAATGAAGCTGCCACGTGTCATTTGTGCGGCAGCCATTTTGTTTGTCACCGGGCCTTTTTGCCAAACAGCACTGTGCTCTTTGATGCGTTAACTAGCTTAGATTCGCTAGCTGCCTGTCATGGAGTTTAGTGGTAAAGAAGAACGCAGCTGGGCTCTGCTGCTCAGGAATCAAATATGAAAAGACACAAGATTCATGCAAAACTATTTTTTTATATATAACTCGACAAGTATCGCTCATGCTGGTTTGTCCATGCCTTCAGTGGCTCCAAAAGTCCATCTTAGAGTATTTTGTGTAGCACATGTCAAGCCAGAACATGCTGGGTACTGTTAGCATCTTTGGCTAGTGCCTTTTTTTCTTTTTTTAAAAAAAAGAAAAATTAAAAGTGTCTGAAGCACATTCTACATTAATATGGAAATTTTTTTTTAAAGTAACACTAAATGACTTGAGAAAATCCAACAGCAGCACATTTAAAAGAAAGGGAGAAAAAAAAAGCATGTTAATGAAAAGCATGTTTTCCTGATTGTGAGAAGCAGAAAACACAAAAGGTAGCTTTGAAGATGGATAAAAACAACTTCATATCCCAATGCCGACAAATTGTTTTTCGCCAGGAACCTTAACCTGTGCATGTATGAGCGATAACACTTTTTTCAAACAAATCCAGAGTAGCCAAGCTGACAGATTTAGCCAGTGAAATGTGAGGAATCATTAAGATTTCAAACCAAAACAATACAGACTGCTTTAACTCAAGTGCTACAGGCCTATGTTCACTCATTCCAAATAGCTCAGTCGCTTGCAAAACATGGACACACGTACACAAAAAAAGTGTTACTGTATATTTTGAAATATGATAAATGTCAAGCTATCAGATCCTATGATCAATCAAAAACAAACAAACAAACAAACAACAAAAAAATGACTGAATAGTCAACCAAAAGGACAAAAGTTTGGTGGTGTGACACGCATACCTTTCTTTGTCCCCAACCAGCTATGCTTTCCAGCTGAAGAACTTTACTCCCAAGAGAAAAAACAAAGTCACTTGAAAATGTCCTTGCACCTTACAGGACAAGGAACAACACAGAAGATGAAAGTAAATAATAAAAACAACTGTAGGATTATGATAATAACAATAACAAAGATAATATATTTATACATACGGCAGAAAAATGTGCTTTCTACAAATCTTTGGAACAAAAACAAAAGCCCAAAAATAAAAAAAGCCACATTTTGGAAATATAGAATACAATGGAATAGAAATATGCACAATTGTGTTTTGCATTTAAATATTTACTACAAACTCACTAACTGAATCTCTCTCTCTTGCTCAGCAGTTGCTGCTGCAGCATCTTAAACACAATACCAACAGAAGTATGTTTCAGGAAGACTCATCCATTGCTGGACACTCTACAAAAGATGGAATATGAGGGGGGGGGGGGGAATCCAAATAATATATTCCTACATTAAAAGGACCAACCGCTATTTGAACCCCAGGGTTTAGTTTGGGTGTAAACGCCACTAAACAGGAACCTTTTTCCCCCCTTCTTCTTCTGTGTAGTGTTGCCATGTTTGTAGTGTCGGGTGAAGTCCCGTGCACGGATATAAGCTGTTTTCATATACCTGACAGCATATTTGTACTTTTTTAATGATTTTTAACCCCAGGGTTCACTGTTGAATCCATGACAGCAGCGGCTGCTGACTCAAACATAAGAATGGTTTTATAAGAGTAATAATGAGAATAATTACAATTACAAATATCATTAATAATAATAATTTGGTAACTTTTTTTTCTCTCTAAACTAATTTCTTTGCATATAACAATTTTAAGTTTAAAGGTTTACCATTTCCACATACTAAGAAAACTTGAGGTAAGGAACAGCTCTAATAAACCCTCCCTCCTTCAGCTTTCGGACGTGATTTCTATAGCGTTATAAACCGTCACATCATCTCTCCAAGCTGCCACATTCAGTCTCCCTCTGCCAGAAAGAACACCGCGGGATTGGAAATCCTCTCCTTACTATCCGCCCACGTCGAGGAGGAATTATAAAATCCATCCGTGGGTGGTTTTATCATTTGACTCGTCATTCTGGTTCAGAATGTTTTCTCGGTGCTCTTTCTGCGCAACGTCTTTCTTCCTACTGCCCTGATGTTTTGTGGACACCTCCATTGTGTGTTTCCCTTTCCTTTTCCTTCAGCGGAGAGCGTGTGCAGGCCACACAACGCTCGGCTCTTTCATGCACTCACACACACACAAACACGCACACGGGTGACGGCTGTTTTAAGTGTCAGTTATCCACATGCAGCCTTTGGAAGAACATCTGGGCTCTGTCCCAAATCTTGTGCTGCTGAGTGCAGAGGGAATAAGAAGGGGAGACTATAATACAGCCGTGCAATAGGGAAGGAGGCCATTATTTTTTTCTCTTCTTCTCCTTCTTCTTTTTTTTTTAACATTAAGGCCATCCTTCAGTCTTTAATACAGCATTCCTCTATTTCTGTAGTAGCGTATATAAGAAAACGTGGGACTGCTCTGGGGTGGGATCTGAAATATCTTCTTTGTGGTCAAGTCCACGTTTTAAAACTGGGTGCAGTCCACCTCCGTGACAACAGGGGGAGCTCTTTCAAAGTAATTCAATGGAAGAGAGGAGCTCCTGGGAAATGTAGTGTCTTTAGTAGGGAGCAAATCTACTGTAGCCTCCCCTGTACAGCGTAGCCTACAAAGCAATAAAAGGAACACTTAGTGAATAAAATCGTTCACTAGAGTCAGAATTGCAGTTGTTTCAAGCTGTGATTCGTCATTTTCGTCAATACATCACAGAAACAGACCAAAACTAATTGATTTGTCAAACACGAGTTGCTGGTGTACACATAGCCTAATAAAAGTACACAGAACGCTTATGCCAGATACACATTGGTAAAATAAAACTGCTCATTTTCCTTAATTCAGGCTCTTTCTTAGTTGCATAAACACTATTATACCTATTAATCAGTGACTACAACATAACATATTCAAACAATACTTATTAATCCTAAAAATATTGACATTTTCTTGCGAACAGACCACAAAACAGTATTAACGCCCTACGTGGACTTACCATGGCTCCAACGCCGTAGGCAGCTGGGGCAAGTGCAGCGTGGTAGGGATCTGCCGTGTAAACTCGTCCATAACTATGAGGGGGGGGGAAAGGGTTACACAAGCTAATTTAGATTAGCTGCAAAATGATTCTGACACACTGCAGGAGAGAAACAAGTGTTGTGTCTTTTTAAGAAGCCCCAAGATACCTCAAAATGTGAAGAAAGTTAGGCACACAAAATTAATTTGATGTTATTAGTATTTTTTCTGCTAGCTGTTAGAGACTACAACAGTGTCATACATACAGCCCACCCAAAGTGTTCAAATTACAGAGGAGGACGTAAACAAAATGTTTAACCTTTCCCTGTATTTTAGATCAGGAAACACGGCACTGCAAAAGTTTAAGAACAGATCACATCGTTTCGTGTGAGCCGGAGGTTCATTTTTGTATTTAACCTTTAAATGACTATTCAGATCTAAAGTCTCTTTTGTAAGGGCGTCCCAGTCGACACAAACATGACAACAATCAACTCTACATGCATCTGACATGGGAACCACCAGACGCTCAGTACTGCAATTATAAATATTGCAATTTATCACTTTTTTCAACTGTACAATAGATCCTCAAATTTAAACTTTGCAAATATCTGTTTTATCCAGTAAAATAAAATTATCTGACTTCAGTTATTTTTTTCTGCAAAAATGAGATCGTCGAGGAAACAAAACCTCCCAGAAACGTTGCCATAAGACAGACTCAGCCGCAGATTTTCTCCTAGATGTAAAAAGGTTGCTGTCTTATTTTTACTCGTGTGACTGAGGCGCTGAATCAGGAGGTAGCTTTGTCAACCTAAGCCTGGTTTTTCTGTAAAAGTTTGCTCACGTTGCTAATGTAACCTCAGGATGCTGGTGCATGAGCTAGGCCTTGCTGTTCGTAGTATTTCCAGAGTATTTTAATGTTTTTAATATATCGATATCTGTCCCTGTATTGACACAATGTAGTTACGCAAAAGTACCAAATGTGATAAAAAAAGTGTCCAGGACAGTACGCTCACCTGTCACTGTAAGCTGCCGCTGCAGCTGCTGCCGCCGCAGGCGTTGCTACTGCAGCCGGCTGGGCGTATCGATACGCTGCATAGCCACCCTGTGAGGAGTCGATGGAGACGAGAGAGGTGGAGGACAGAGAAGAGGGGAAGAGCAGAGCAGAGGAAAAGAGGAGAGAGAGAAAAAGAGATGCAATGAAAGGGCAGGAAGGACGGGACGGAAAGAAGAGAAAACTCTTGTTTAAAGTTTGCCATATTTTCTCTGCAGACTATTAAAAAACACTAGCAGTGAATCTAACGTGTTACATTGTGAGAAAAAAACTGCTGAGAAGAGAGCGAGAGATTAACAAGCAGTCAGTCAGCAAAACTGGCTAATCTGGTGCAGTACAGCATTCACAAGGATGTAGCTCAGGCTCTGTGTGGCTCTCTCACTTCATGGCTAATGTGGGGAAAAAAGACCCTTAATTGCACACAATGCTGTTGTTGTTTTTAGCGTTTGTAGCTCTGAATCGCCTTTATCTATCCCACAGTGAGTTAGACATGAAGGGAGAGAGAGTTCACAGCCATAACTGTGCCCCACCCCGGTTCCCCTACCAAAAACACACAGTTAAAGAAAGGGGAAGGAGTGGCAGGATGATCGTGTCATTATCTACGTTTGGATGAACAGCTGATGAACAGACACATAAATAAAACTACAGGTGTAAGAAGACAAGTCAGCCAGTCAGATTTTGAAAAATGAAAAAAAAAAAGGGGGCAAACACACACACTCTCACATGGCCAGCAACCAATCACTGACAGACACAGCATGCTTTCCCGAATTCAGAACAAACAGTGTATTAGGCCAAACATCCCTATTGAAACAAAAATAAATAAACAAGGAAAGAAACACACACCACTGCATTCTACCCTAAGGAATCAGTTCCTGCATTCAGGACCACACAGTTGCTGCTATGGGAGGAAGGCTGGACCGGGGGAGGAGGGGAAGATGAGGGAAGGAGAGACGGAGAAAGTAGAGGTGATGGAAAAGGATAGGAGGGAAGGTGGGAAATCACAGTGAACATAAGAGTAGAAAAGAAGGGTCTGATAATAATAAAAATGAAGAGGAAGAGAAAGTACTGAACTAGATAAGAACCTTTAGTAAAGGTCTACTTTAACAGTCAAAGGAGGAAAGGATGAATAAAAAGGGAGGTTTGCAGAAATAAAAGGAGAAGATTTGGGAGGAAATACAAGGGGTGGGGCGGGGAGTCAGCCTTGTAAGTATGTCTGCATGCTGACATTGATTCAGTTAGCATGCCACAGGTGAAACAGATAGGGAGATTCCTGGAAGGGGTCTGAATGATCTGCTAATTGGATGAAAGAAAATCTCTCTCTACATCCCTTTAAAACTGCGAGTACTCTGTGTACTCAAATCACAGGTTTGCGTATTATCATCTTCGTTAATACATGAAATGCGACGTCACGGAAAGCTACGGTGCACGATCGCTCAAGTGAAATTTAAAAAGCAGGTTTCACAAAATGAACAAGCGTTTGGGCTTAAAAATGACAACGGCAATTCAACCCCAATTTTCAGGGAGTTTCTCACAAAATAAAGAAAGAAAACAAAACGCAGTGATTAAAAAATGAAGCCTAACATTTGTTTGTTCCATCAACAAGAAGCAAAAAGATCATGTTCGGGTATACAGGGCTTAACAAATTTATTAGACCACCTGTCATGAATACAAGAAAACACAAATGAGTCTTGTTCAAAGACTAAGGATTATCTTTATTAGACAAATAGACTGATTTCATATTTTTACACCCAAAGTGGAGCCGAGCATCCTAAGAGGTCAGAAATTAATCAAGCTTAACATTAAAACCACTAAAACTATGTTTTTCTGCTCAGGGATGCAAGTAAATACCTGTAATTTAGCCTCTTAATTAAAAAAAAAAAAGCTTTACTATTTTATTCTGCTTTTACTGTCAAACAGTAATTTTTTTAATTCATTAGTTACAACAATAATTAGCATTAAAAGTATCATTTTAATTAAAGAGCTTGTGCATACTGGCAGATTAACAATTACAGAAACATAAAAAATTATTTTGCTAATTACAAATCCTGTTAATTCAGGGCACTTGTGGTGTAAACCAAACATTTGGTGGTGGTCTAATGAATTTGTTTAACACTGCGTGTGTGTGTGTGCACTAATGGAAAGCTGATGTGTCAGCATAGATCAGATTCAATCGAGTTTTTCAAGCTCTGACCAAAAGTATATCCCTCGATCCCTTTTCCACTACTTCCGTTGGACACTGCACTTAATTTACAGAAAAACATATCAGACCAGCCGCCGTTTGGTTTTGTTTTTTTCTAAAATGTTTTGCATTCTTTCCTCCCCCTTCCGCAACTCCGCCCATGTCAGAATCCAGTGAGTTAGTAGAAGAAGACAGAGAAGGCATTTCAATCTCAGATGGTCAATAATGTCTAGCAGCACGCAGTCATTGGAGACGAGGAGGATGCACACTGGCTCTCACACAGAGTGTGTAAAACCCTACCTGGGGCAATCTGCCACTAATGTCCTGAAACACTAGTCTACAGAGAGAACAGAAACATCTATTGTCAACCTGGTCACACACGCGCACACACACCATTACACACAGGCACACACTCATAATCACATTGGTACAAACTAACTCACAAATGCACAGAGACAAACCCTAGAGGAGTCTACTCACGAATGAGTGCACGGTTTTGCCGTGTTGTGCTGGACAGCTAAGCGAACACTGGCGCGGTGAATGTGAGACTGTGCAAATTTTGATTTCAATCAAAGGCCTCGTTTAAGTTTCAGTAAAATGTCAAGCGGTGATGAGTCAAAACACTCAAAAGTACACGTCTCTACGGGTTTGATCCGTGCCATTTCACACTTGAAAACCCACAAGGCAACAAGGGGGAGGGGAAAGGTAGGTGACGAGGGAGGCAGTGGAGGAGAGGCAGGCGTACTTACATAGAGATCAGCTGCACCGTAAAAACCATCCTGATAGGCCATCACACTGAGAGAGAAACAGATAATACAGGAGAAAGGGGGGAGGACAGATAGAGAGTAGAAAAAGGAGCGGTGGTGGAAAGTCAAAACAAACAAAACGAAACAAAAGGGAAAAAAATGGTGTGATGCGCCACCATGTGGGCAGTGCAGAAAACAACAAACAAGAGTGACGATTGAGGGGGAAAAGATGGGAAAACGGTGCCAAACAGATTGTGAGAGAGAGAAGAGAGAAAGAAGGGTGAGATTATTACACACCGTGCAACATGCAGGACAAAAATACCACCTCTTTGTATGCAAATGCCTCAAAGTGATACTACTGTTTCTTCGGCTGCTTATTAAACATTGAAAAAACTACTCAATATAGCTATCATTACCATTTTGGAGTTACAAGGAAATGGTATTTCAGCTCAGCCAACCATCAATGTCAACTCTCAATCAAAAATTTATATTCAAACACACAGCATGCATTATTTTTTATTTTTTTATATAAAAGTGCAGCCATGCTTTTAAGAAGACGATTGATCCGATCTGTGACATCATCGTCACTATTAGCGGTGTTGTTATTTTTGAGTGTGTTTACCCAGGATAGGTGGGGATGGCAGGCTGTGGAACAGCGGCCCTGACTGCGCTGTAGACGGGCCGAGCACGACCTCGGAGATGAGCGCCTCGAAAGGTTGCAGCGGTCGAGGCAGCTGCTGCTGCTGCTGCTGGGTACGGAAACCCTGGTACTGAGAGCAAGAGAGACAGAATTAAAACACAGTTTATTTTTATTGATGTCGATTAAACATTTAGATGCTAAATTACAATCATTTGTCCTACAAATCAATAAAAAGCAGCAAATGCTTGCTATAACTCCCCAGAGATCAACTGATGTTTTCAAATTCAACTAAAAACTAAAGATGACCTATCAACATCTAATATAAATCTATCTAACACACAGAAAGTATTGCATCTTCATTTTTAAGCATAAATGTCAAACAGCTGTAAAATACTGGAGCAGAACGCTGAGTAATCCTTGCATTTCTTTTTTCAATACCGAGCAAATTTTTCGATGTAGACTAACTCTCGGGCTGGCGGTATTTTCTAGATGTCTAGTCATGACTGAATAATAGTCCCCCGGGAAAAAATTTAACTGACATCTCGGAAGTTACCATAACGCAGTTTCAGGTCACCTCAACGTTACCTGGACATCCTTGTAAGAGTTTTGAGAATTTTGTTTTGCATCGCTCTCCTTTTCAAGGAATTTTATTCCCAGATGAGAAAAAAAATCTACACGAAAACATGTTTCTCAATGAAAAAGGAGAGAGAATGGGAAAGAAAAAACAAAACACCCCAACAGTGCAACAAACTCACAATCTCACACTTTTGGGTCCACCACTTCTCCCACTGAGCTAATTGATTTCCCGTGTCAGTAGTAGCACTCCTTCCTGAGTTTAAGATGCTGACATCGCAGACAGCGAGGGGAGAAGTGTAAGCGTGTGATGCATCAAGTTCATCCGGTAACAAGTGAAATGTAATTTGGGTGTTTATCTATTGAACTATTTAAAAAAATATGTCATTAGATATTGAGGTGACATTCACACAACAATGTGCTAGCTAAATTAGCTGTCATTGTTAAGAATAAATAAATAAATAATCTGAACTGTGTTTTGCACTTTGTAAAAATCAGAAAAGTTTGGCCTGAAATCTTATTGTGATCAGTTTTGGGAGACATGCAAGCAATGTTTGCTGGGTATCAGTCAGGTAAGAATAAAGGAAGGCTTTCTTACCTGTATAGAGCTCAGGACTGTAAATGCCTCCAACCATAGGACTCAGCTTCCATCCAGCTATAATAAAGAAAATTGACAACCACATGTAAACAGAAACGTGTCACAGAAGCGACGGGCAGCCAGGGTTCACACGACATTTACTCATTCCTGCATGTTGTTTGTTTCTTTGGGGAGGGGGTGGGGGTAGTGTCTGCCGCTTTAATTTAGTGACAATAATTTCTGCCCCATCTCTCTGGTCCAACCGTGCAAAATGCATTACCATATGGCAGTGCCGCAAGGCCCTCTCCGTTCGAGTACGGCGTGGTCATCTTCTTGTTTGTCATCACTCTGGCTGTGGCGTTATTAACCTGGACACCAAAGAAAGTGATCAGAGGCTCAGTTCATTCACTTTTAATGGTTGACACAAGCACAGTCCAATCACAGTTCAGGTTACGTTTTGTCTGTGACACTTCATATGATTACTGGAGCTTTCATATTCAGTGAGGTGTCGTTTTACTTTTCACAGTTTTGTACTTATGACAGGGGTTAATTCTGTTGATGAGCAGCGATGGTATTTGTTGCATGCGCTTCTTTTGAAGGAGAAAGACATTGAAAACAAGGATCCTGGTGAGTAGTCAGGCAGTTTTGCACGCAAACAATGCAACCATTGGCACACAGAACAAAGAAAACAACAAAATATCTGAGATCAAAGGCATTCAAAAAGAAATCCAAGACCATTATTTTGCTACCTTAAAAAAAAGGAGGGAAAAAGAAGGTGAATTAAGCGGCAGATTCATCAGTTGAACACAATGCAAAAAACATCAATCGAAGAGTTCATACACAAATTACACACGGCCAATCAAGAGCGCATCACATCACCAGAGGTGAGCAAAACTAGCCAGTCAGCAAGCATCAGATGCAGCAAGAGACCAATCAAATAAGGTCGGCAGCCCTCCCAATCAAATACACATCATACAGAAAAAAAGGAGGAAGAGGAGGGAGAGAGAACAACAGAGAAAGGACAGAAATATAAAAGGGATGCAGAAG
This sequence comes from Neolamprologus brichardi, assembly GCF_056152115.1. Taxonomy (NCBI): domain Eukaryota; kingdom Metazoa; phylum Chordata; class Actinopteri; order Cichliformes; family Cichlidae; genus Neolamprologus; species Neolamprologus brichardi. Next base: position 20,399,966 of record NC_142109.1, read on the forward strand.
GAGGAGCCAGTCCACATGAAAACACACAGAAAAAACACACACATGACGTGAAGAAGAGAGACAGCGAGTGAACAGTCCATCCAAATGTGCAGTTCTTCAAACAAACGAACAATAAGATGCAATACACTCGTACAACATTCATCTGACCGTTTGCCTACATTGTATCTAACTGTACGTGAGCAGTGATGGAGAAATGATGGATGGAGCAAGAACGAGTACAGAAAGAGAAAAAGTCTAGATAAAAGACAGAGAGGATGGGGGATGCAAATATCATTCCTCAAATCAAAAAATAAAAATCAAATGAAAAAAATCAAACAGAAACCACGGCTGTGAAACACTGCCAGGCATTTCAGATCAGTGTCACACGCCAGAAACACCTCGAAGCACACAACCACCAACACACACCATCCAGAACCAAACTTATCGAAAACAAGGAAACCGCTTAACAGAAATCAGAACAAAGAAAAGCTGTCGCTGATTTAAAACAAATTCTACTAATTATTTCATGACAGCTTTTTTAAAAAATCTTTTGTATTTTTTTTTCTCAAATTACCACATTTAGTAAAATTGCTTTACGGTATGCTTGCATCCCCTTTAGGGCAACACACTATTCATCCACAGGTACAGCTTTAAGAGGAAATGTCACGTCTGCACAGCCGTATCTCTGCAACTGTCTGCAGTCCGCAAATTGGTGCAGAAGGTTGTAGTCAAGCACTACAGCACGCCATGATATACACACTACTATTATCCCCTCTCCAGTTAAGCTAACATTGCAAACATGCTTTAGCATGCTGTCCCACTAAGGTGCAGAAAATGCAGCTATCAGCTGACACATGACACAGAGAGATGACATAGTACTATATGACGTCATACAGATGACGAGAAAGAGAGTAAACCATGCAGGATACAGCTCTGGAATTAAATGCTGAATGCAGTTAGAGAGGTGATTGGAATGAACGCATAAGAAGTGGTAGTCATAGTTGTTGCACTTGCAGATAGATGCAGTACATTCAGTTACACAAGTGGCCTTTTTGTAATGCCATGCGGTCAATGGCTAATCACGTAAATCGTTTCATTCACCACCTCCCCAAATCAATCACAGGGTTAGCCAATCAGGTTCTGTCAATCGACCAATCAAGCCTCCCTTAAGTAAGAGGAGTCCTTCATTTGGGTGTTGGGTGCATCGTTATTTATTCTTTTTAATTTCATTTGGACGGATGGGGTTGGGGGGAGGGGTCATTCAAAGATGATGCCATGTGTACACAACTTACCGTTGGCAGGGAAACGGCGTGAGGACACGCGAGCAGTTACCGTGGAGACTGACAACAACAACAACATACAAAAATCATCAGGGAAATAGAGAAAATATATGTAAGAAAGAAATGATGAACCAAAAAAACAAAACTAAACAAAAAAAAAAGAGTAAACATAAACAAAACGAGGTAATGAAAAGCAACCCCCACCCTGTGGTAGAGAGGAAGTGATGTAACAGGTCACGTGTCAACAGTCACCTACAAGAATCAGCCACATCACAACAATCTAGCCTCTAAAAAAACAATTAAAAAAACAACAACAACAAAAAACCCTCTGCGAACAAATGAAAGAAACAGAACGGAAACAGAAAATGTCAGAAATTAAAATATAACTTGGGGAAGGAAACTACACGTTATAGTATTGTCCAGGTTATATTCAAATAACTGACAAAGTTATCACTCAAAGTCTAACTGATTCCCACTCTCTGGTGTTTGTGCTACCTGACTACATCCCAGGAGGGGGGAAATGGACAGAGAAATTTAGGTAGGAATGGACAGAAGAGATGAAGATGCATATGGGACACGAAGTGGGAAAGACAGACTGACTGGCTGGGTGGGGGGGAAAAATAGAGTGGAGAAAGATAGAGGACCAATGAAATAAAAGGACAGGAGAGGGGATGACTATTCTCTTCACTTGTTTGTTCTGTCTCCACCCTCCATATTTTTTATTTATTCATTTTTTGAAACATTCTCCACACCCACACACAAGAGACAGAGAAGAGAGCAGGACATTCAGGACCATGCAGAAGAGCTTTAGTAGCAAGTAGAAATAATTTTTTAAAAAAGAAAAAAAATATCAAAAGCGTGATTTTAAAATCAAAAGAGCCAGAGCAAATGGCGAAAGCACGGTGTATTTGATCTCCCAGGCCATTTGCAACTGAAATCCGAGCTCATGCTGACAAATTAAAGGAAAAAAAAGGAAAAATAAGTCACAAGAAAAAGCACTTCCATGAGATCTAGTGTTGTTTTTCAGGAGCGCTGGATGCAGGTGTGTGTGTGTGTGTGTGTGTGTGTGTGTGTGTGTGTGTGTGTGTGTATGTGTGTGTGTGAAACAACACATCAAATCTTTTTATTTTTAACCGTTCATCTTGCACATCTTAGATTAAAGGGTGTTTTTTGTTATTTATTTGTTGGCTTTTTTTTTAAAAAAAGCATCAGAAATGACACCACACTTCTCACAGCAGCCTTATTCCCAAAACTGCCCCCCTGAAAATGCCCCACCCCAACGCCCATCATGCATCAATCTCGTAAACACACCAAACGTAAAAAACTACGACTCAGTGGCAGCCGCGCAATTTCAAGTGAAAAGAGTGAAAAATCCTTGACAACATCTGAGCCAGTGCTCCATCCATGCAACATACAGTAGCCTCTTACACCAGCAGCAAGCACTTTTCTTCCCCCCACCCAAGAGGAAAATAACTGAGAGGCTTTTAACTGCTCATCCAGTCATAAACACAACCATAAATCAAGAATGGCCACTCGTCATGATCATGGAAGAAGTGACGATGATGATGAGGATGATGGAAAAGGTGCAGGAAGACAGATTAAACAAAAATAATAGTAATTAAAAAAGAAGGGAAAAAAATCATCCATGCTGTGACGGAAGCAGATCTCATCAGCAATCGTGTCGTAGTGACTTCTCACCAGCCATGCCTGTGTTGTAGCCACTCCACCCAGCATGCTTTGCAAACCACACGACTTTTAAGGATCAAGGTGCAATGGGACAGCGCACGATATCGAGAAGAACGAGAACAGCATTAACAGCACGAACATCAACAGGAAGTGGCTTCGAGAGAGACGCCTTTGCGTGCGGCACCACTGCACCATGCTATAGTGAAGCCGAAGGGGGGGGGGGGTTAAACAACAGCCATCCGGAAACCTTCTCTGGGCCAGAAGAATTAAGGTCACAGTTGGACATGGAGGGGACACAGAGGAGAAAATGGTCACTGTTGAAAAAAAAATTTAAATAGGAAAAAGGCGAGCGTGCCGTTACCTCGATTTTACGTCCTTCCACCAGCGTGCCGTGGAGCTTCTCTCTGGCCCTCTCTGCATCTGCGCTCGACTCAAACGTAACAAAACCGAAGCCCTGCAAGCAAAGGAGGGTAAAGAAACGACAAGGAGACGCAGGAGGAGGAGGAGAAGGAGATTGCAGTTAAGCTTTTTTTTTTTTTTTTTGCTGCATTTTGAAATGCCTGACATGTTTTCTTTTTCCTCAGTGTCCTACCTTCGATCCCCTCTCGTTAAAAATGATCTCCACATCAAGGATTTTGCCAAATTGCTGAAACAAGAAACAGGAAAATAATGAATTAATGAATTAAAAAAAGAGAAGGAAAATGAAGAAGCTGAGCGAGCATGTAAGTCACACACACTGCTTCTCGCCACGGGGTGTCAGCACTGTTCAACCACGATGAGCTGGCACTGAGCCTACACTGGCTGCTTGGTCTTCTACCATATCTTCCTTTCCTCTGTTCTTTTCTCTGCACTGCATTTTAGAGCCGTTCCTCTTGCAAAACAGGAGGGAACCAGGCCAGATTATTACACTTCACTTTAGATAAGCTGCTGGAGAGCTGAAAATCTAAATAATCAAATAAGACAATGGATTCTGCTCAGCAAAAAAACAGCATGGCAAACCCTTGTTTTTATATAAGCGTCACTAGAAGATAGCAAAGGGCTGCAGTCACTAGATGAGGGGGGTTTAGTTTAGAGGGGATTTTACTCTGTTATGTAACGATACACAGTGGAGGGGAAAAAAGGCAACGTTCTGGTCCGCTTACCCCAAACATTTGCCGTAGGTCAGGGTCTCGGAAGCGGAAGGGGATGTTAGATACGTGAAGGCGTTTGGGGGTGGCCTTGGAGTCCGAATCGTCTCCGGCGTTCCCCCCGCCGCCTCCACCTCCCGAGCCAACCCCAGACTGGCCGTCAATCTGGGAGGACCCATCTGACTGCTTAGACACAAGGATGCAAAAAGACAAACAGAGACAGACAGACGAAAACAAAGAGGTCTTGTTAGGGTTGCGAAAAGACGATACGCAATGCACCATTAGCTGACAGACTGTCATCTGTCAGATTTGCACTGCAGTAGGCGCTGCTCGCTGCTTCCATTAATCAGCTGATTATTGTGCTGATTAGTTCATTAATCAGCTTGCACAAATTATGGATTGAACAGGAAAAATGTCCAAGTACTCGCTTTGCCTAGAAACAGGCAAAAAGCACAAAATATCGATTATGTTTCATAATCGATATTTTGTGCTTTTTGCCTGTGAGAAGAACACAAAGACAGTATTTTTCCCATTTTTTGGCGTGTTGCTTGAACAGAGTCCAAAATTATTAAAGGGAAAATTAAAACAGTTGCAAAAATCTGTGAATTGACTCAAACAACCGACAGAACATAATAAATAAATGATTTAACCTCAACATATTTGTATTGCCTCTGGTTATAAGCAGCAGTGTACAACGAATGAAAACCACAACTGTTTTTATTCACTGTAAATTTTATTTCATGTGACGCTGTAGTATTTGATTTAAAAAATACTTATGGCATAGTCCAAAAGTCTTGAGCCACCCTTCATTTCTTTATGTTTTGCTTGAAAATTTTGAAAAGGTTTGCAGTGATTTATTGAAACACGTGCAAACATATATGCACAACATAGTATATATTGTACAACTGCAGCAAGCTTAAAAGTCAATATGACCAGTGTTGTTGTTCAACATAGCCTGAACACTCTGAGGTCCGGGCTTTGGGGAGGCCAATCCACGACTGGTAGAATTCCAGCGTGTTTTTCTATCCAGGAATGCTTTTGATGTTGTTTGGGACCACTGCGATGCTAAAAGTGAAGCTGTTGCCAATTAAGATGCTTTCCAGATGGTAATCAATGAGGATCAAACTCTGGCCTTACTTCTGATTTCATAATTTCATATTTCAGCAGTTTTAACACGATCCCCAACTCCACTAGCTCAAAAGTACGACAGAGCCTCCAAAGTGTTTTACAGATGGCTGTCGACACTCACTGCTGCACCTCCATCCTGACCTCCTCTCTACAAACTGACAACAATTTGTACCAAAAAATGTCAAATTTGGATTCATCGCTGCATAAAATTTGTGGCAACAAGTATTTGTGTTGTCTGTGAGACATGACTTTCTGTTTATCTGGTGTAGGTAGTTTTCTTTAGCCCTGCCACTTCTTTTCTCCTCCTTTTGGCCAGTTTCCTCAGCATTTTAAGGACACGCTGCACACCCTGCTGAGATATGCCAAGTTTTCTGCTAATAGCTCTTTGATAATCACCATGTTGGTGCAAAAATAAAATTTCAATTTCAAATTGTGTTATCGCTGGCATTTTTCACAGATTCAACTAAAGAAATGGGGAAAAAATTATGGGACAGACTGCTAGTAACGGTGCCAGAAGTGCCAAAGATTATCATCTAAAATTGGCTCTTTGCTCAGTTGTCTGCTGTGTGGAGACACAACACCACTTCATATCTTGACTAAGGATTTTTTGTTGTTGCTTGAATTATTCATAAGTCAGTGTTAAGTTGCTTAACAAACAACAACAACAAGGGGGAAAAAAAGCAAACATTACTCTAAAAATGAGAAACTTTAGGAACTGGAGTGAGTAGAAAAGCAGCCAATGTCCAAAGAAAAACTTCAAAAGACCTTCAGAAAATCTGGCTACTATATATAAAGAAATGAGGTGTGGGTCAAGACTTTTGCACAGTACTGTCATTCTTTGGATTTGCAAAATTAGACACACAGTCCAATCTAAACATGTAGTTTCTCTCAGCTGTCCAATTTTAATATTTATAAGGATTTATTGTTGATGATGTTTAAATACCACCATCTGAAAAAAATGAAACCTGAATTTTTCACCTTTTTTCCACCTGAAGAAAAAACAGTGGATAAAAATTAACTGTATGGTGACAAAACATTGCATATGACATTATATAAGTGGCGGCCATCAGCAGTAACACCCATGTCAAATTCCTGCTTTAAGCAAATTGTGTTTTCACACTTCTGTCATTTTTTAAAAAGTTGGGTAGGCAATGTTACCAACAGTCGTTCTTTGTGTGAGCGTTTAGCTGTGTGGGCTTTTGCATGTCAAAGTGCTCAAAGACAAACAAAGCAAAAAGAAGAGTGAAGATTGGGCTGTAATTTGCAAGTCGACCAGAGAAGAAAAAAAAACAAAAACCCTCCAAATAAATGTAGCTATTCCACCCTAACTGCTGGATGAGTTAAAAAAAAAAGAAGCTGTTTTCCTATCATAATGATAGAAAGCACTTAGAGAGTGAATTCCAAACCATGGCAAATGACCTGTTTTGCAATTTCAAAGAAACTGATCCAGAACTCTCCCACTCTTGCCTCCAAAACATTTAATGGGTTCTTTCTTTGCCCGCGCTCCACCTTTCCAGTTTCATGAAATACGGTTTGGTAGTTTTTACATAAACTTGCTGACAGACAGACAAAAGGCAGCCTTCACACACTCTCTCAGTGTTGTTTCTGCGACAGTGAAGTGGCCACAGAATCGGTTATGACAGGTGGAATTATTTGTGTTTGGAGGAACGATCGTAACACAGAGAGGTTTATACATTTTAATCGGAGCGAGATAAAAACAAAACAAAATGTGAAAATGTTACAGCTCAGTTGAAAAGAAAAACTTGAATTGTGGTCACAATTAGTAATGTGCTCCTATAATATCCTCATTTCAGTCTGTAACATGTATCCCACTCACTAAGCGCCCTCTCAAGGCACAGCCTGGGTGTGGGCTGCCCACAGAGGAAGGAGGCCGGTACTCACTTGGGCACTGAGGCTGTTAGCGGCGTTGGCTGCGCTATTCGCTGCTCCGCCGGCTTCCACGGGACCCTGGACGGCCCCTGCAGCATACAGGCTGCCCCCGTAATCCAGGGCCAGGCCGTTCTGGGGGGGCGGTGGTGGAGGAGGCGGGAAGGCAGAGAAAGGTGGGGGGACGAGTCCCTCCTGACCGCCAGCACTATCCTGAGAACCCTGTTGGAAGAAAAAGAGAGAAAAGTGAGGTGGGAGTGAGAACTAAAGTGGTCGGCTGGCGAAATACCACGGTATCTTTTACTAAGAGCATCACCCGACCACACAGAGACCACTTCCCCAAGAGCGTCAGTCTAAAAGTCATACAGGCATGGATATTATATTTCCATTTTCCTGTGTGTGTGTGTGTGTGTGTGTGTGTGCGCATGTATCTAACCCCCCACCCCCACCCCACCCCCCAACCATTAAATATTCACTGCTGCCACATCTATTATTGAGGGTCAGATGCCTCCATGCTCAGTGTGTTGCACAATGATGAGTGTCTAATGCCTGCACGCACACTTACAAACGCCTCTGCACACAAACCACCTTTGACACGCAAACACCCACACACCTAAACGCTCACACAAAGACCAACTGTTTGCAAGGAAGTCGGCCCAAGTACTTCGTACATATTATCCCCCCCCACCCCCCCACCCCCCCCCCCCCCCCACCCCCAAGAAGATGCATGTGTAAGATGCCAAAATTCGAGCTTGTAGGAGAACAACACAGGCGTCCATAAACACATGGTGGAGACACATAAACATGGCAGAGGCATTAACACAACAGACACACGCGCGCACACACATTCCTTACTGCTGGCAGTGGGGTATGGATACCCTAAATGGTAACAGAGAGGCAGCAAGGATGGGAGAGGATGGGGCCGGGCTGGGGGATTTGAAGATAAAAGGTGATGACAGATTCAAGAGTCGAGGCCCGATCCATAGCTGCAAAGGATTACTCAAACTTCACCAGATTTCTAATTCCAATAACTGCAGTGTTCAGTCATTTTATTAAAGACTATAAAAACACTACGATGGTTTTCTGGTTCAGAGAGGGATGCTTTAAATGCTAATGTCAGCACGCTTTAAGAAAATAAATAAATAAATAAATCAGGACATTGTCTGAGTTTGTCTTTTTTCACACAAAGTACCGCAAAGCATGAAACGGTCTACTTACGACGTGTTCACACTACCAGAAACAGATTGCCTGGATGAGACATGCAAAAGGCAGTAAGCGACACCCCCTCACTTATTGTAGCTGTGAACGCAGTGGACGATTAGCAGAGCGTTTTGTCAACCGGTACAGTCTGACCTCTCACATGCTGGTAGATGAGCATGACAGTGAAACACATGCAGGTGTTTCACTGCCATAACACCTTTGTCAGGTGATGTAAGAAATGCTAAGGGCTGCAGAGAAAGTGTAAAAACAGTTAAAAGCAACAAACTTAACATACTGACATTTAGCAGGTATAAAATATTCACTATATGCATCTTCCTGCTAAAAGAGAGTTTTTCCTTCCCACTGTCGCCAAGTGCTTGCTCATAGTTTGTTGCCTAATGGTTTTTCTGTATTATTGTAGGCTCCCCTCCAATATAATGTGCATTGAGGCAACTGTTGCTGTGATTTGGCGCTATACAAATCAAACCGAATGAAATCAAATTTTTAGTGGTAAAATTCATCTACTGGGGACCAGGAATGTACAAAACTGTTGTGGTAATGCATTCAAGTGGTTGCAGAGATCACGCTGATTGCCAAAATCCAGTTGACCATCATCATTAATCTGGCGTGAGCCACGTTAGCATGTTAGCCCTGATTTAAAATACAAAAAACTCTACCAACTCTCAATATTTTTTTCACCACACCTAATACATAAGGCACATATGACATTAAAATGTACCAGAAAATGAGAACTAAAAAACCTGATACCGGCACCAGAAAAAAAAATCATAAAAAGTAAATTATACATTTATAAATCACAATAGATACAAATGATGACGATATCTAGAAACCCGGAGTAGCACCCATTGTGTAGCTTTTTTTGTTCAGCCTATTCTCCTTTGCTGTGTCTTTCTAACCGCTTTGTTCTTCTCATTTGACTGTAACAACTAATTACTACAATCATCATCATCATTGCTTTATTAGAAATAGTACTAATGTAAGACAGACTCGCAAAGACAGTAATACAATAATTAATTAGTAAAAGAAGTTACAATGTCGCCCCCCCATCGGCATTATATCACTTCTAAATAGACTCAGTTGAACCTACCTGACATCTGCTTGGCTATACTCACTTCAAGTGGTTGTGTGAGTGAGTGTGTGTGTGTGTCTGTGTGTGTGTGTGAGTGACAGGCTGCAGCGATGCCCATCTGAGCTGCACAATAGATCACTGTCCCTTTGGGAGTGTTAGAAGTGTGTGGGAGGGTGAGTATGTACGTATGTGTGCGTGTGTGTTTGTGTGTGCGTTTGCGAGCATGCCATCTGTCTCCCAGCTTTTGACCTTTCTCAGCGTCACACCTGTGACACTGTAGTCCGGCCCCTCGACTCAGTAACAAACCGGTGGATGCACGCGGTCGACACGGATCACATCGATATTGTGACACGAGAACAGCTTCAGCTGAGCTGCTCCCAGCGAGCAGTGAGAGAGAAACTCTGCCGTGTAACAAGCAGACAAACTTAAGCAAATAAAGCTGGAATTTGTTAAACGTAACAACTTAAGTATTTTTTCTATTGGATAACTCTAAATACAGAACATAGATTTGTGTACATTTACTATAAACATCAATCTAATGATTTCTTCCTGGACTTCTTTTTTAAGACATTTTATCAGTCAGAAGCATCGTCCTTGAAATGCTTTGTTATCAAAAGGAAAATGCCGCCCATCACACTTCAAAGAAATTCGTTCCTGTATGTACCTATATACAACCTCAATGGATTGAGTCAGGCAGCATTGGTCGGGAGACTCCTACGAAGTTAAAACCAAGTATGAGAATGAGGAGGAAAGGTGATTTAGGTGACTTTGAAAGTGGCATGGCCATTGGTGCCAGACAGGCTGGTTTGACAAACTGCTGATCTACTGAGATTTTCACATGCAGCCATCTCCAGGGTTTATACAGAACGGAGGGGGTGGGGGTGGGGGTGGGGTATAAATCCAGTGAGTGGCAGTTCTCTGGGCGAAAATGCTTTGTTGACTGGAGAGGCCAGAGACAAACAGCCAGAGTGGTTTGAGCTTACAGAAACGTGGCAGCAACTCAAATAACCACCAATATGCAGATGAGCATCGCCGAACACAGCACAAAGAATATGGAAGCAGATGGCCCACAGCAGAAGACGACCACACCGGGTGCCGCTCCTGTCATCTCGGAACAGGAAATTGAGTGGCACGGGTTCACTAAAAATTGGGACAAAACGTTGCCTGGTCGCGATGAATCTCGATTTGTGGTGCAGCACTCAGACGGACGGGTCAGGATTTGGCATAAACAAAACAAAAGCACGGATCCATCCTGCTTTGTATCGACGATTCAGGTTGGTGGTGTAATTGTGTTGCAGATGTGTTTTTTTATGGTACACTTTGAACCGCATGCTGTTTGTGACCATGCCCATCCCTTTATAATGACAGTGTACCCATCTTCAAATGGCTATTTTCAGCAGGAGAATGGGCTCAGTGGTATCCTCAGTATACTCCACAGTCTCCACATCTCAATCCAATCGAGCACCCTTGAGATGTGGGGGAACGGGCAAAAGGAGAAAAAAAAGAAAAAGAAAAATGGCTTCATGAGCTGCACGATTCCTTCATGCCAGTGAGGACCAAAATCTCAGAGGAATGTTTCCAGCACCTCGCTGAATCGATGCCACAAAGAATTTATGCAGCTCTAAAAGCAAAGCGGGGTCTAAAACTTAAGAATAATCATGTCTGATATACCGGAACTCACAAGTCGGTAAGTAAATGAGTAAAGTTCATTTTTATAGCACTTTTTGAGACAAGGAATGGTCACAAATTGCTTTACAGAGGTAATTTAATCAAATCCTGCCCACGCCAAAGGCAAAGTGGACACACATGAATGAAGAAAAACAACACAGTGTCTGTCTGAACACATGAGTTTTAAGCTGCCTTTTTAAAGAACAACAAAATAATGATATAATTATTCATCTAATCATTTACTAGAAGATTCCTGGTGCAGAAAATTCTTTGCATCGCACCTATACTTGTCTTTCCTGCCATCGTGAGGTGAAAAGGCAGACAGAACCAGACGCTTTAAGAGGAATGCTTTGAACTCGTCCGTTAAAGGCTGCAGCCGCGTTCTGCCTTTTGTGATTTCAGGAGTGTAATTACAAACAGAAATCCCGCCATCTCCCTGGCTCTCGCTCACCGATAACGGGCACTAAAATGCATGTTTATCGCTCATCTCAACACTGTGAGCCTTGCCCCGAAGCGCCGCTGCCACACCATTTCGCTGCGCGCACACATCCCCGCAGCTCGCCTGGCAGGTGAAGAGTCACCACCTCGGGCAAAACAGAAACCGCGATCCTCATCTTCAGTGGCTGCCACTTGAGCAATACAGCCACCAGATTACTGACCACAGTGTCCAAGTTTAACTTCATTCACGTTTTCAGATAGCAGCTGTGTCCGCTCATCTAAACTCTGCAGCTGTATGAACCTCTTCCAATCTCGCCCACAAGCACCCAAATTAAGATTTTGATACAAGATAGCGCTCCTCAACATCCTCGCCTCCGTGTCCTAAGTTTCACGTCGCAGCGCAAACACCTTACACCTTGGCGAGCCGTGCTTGTGATTTGCACAGATTGTTCCTGTGATTATTATAACCTGCCAGGGTTTCAGGATGCATGCTTTTAGAGGTGCAGGTTTGCAAAATCTCAGCTCTTCCAAGTTCCCAGAATAAATAAAGAGAAATGAACTGCTGCATCTCTTTTCCTGCATTACTTCACCCTCTCATTAATTTGGTTTCTGTTATTAGCCGTTATGATTTTATGCTCCAATTAGTGAACAAAACATGCATTTTCTCCTTGTTGTGGGGAAAAGAAACAACACTCTGTTACATCACTGGTGGCAATAATGTGAACATTAGCTGCAATCCTCTGATGAGAGATCCTGAATTCATTACATTTGCTCAATTCAGAAAAAAAAAGAGGAGAGAGCAGAGATGTGGAAATTAGCTAGTTTAGATCAAGCTTTTAACTGCAGCTGGGAAAAAAACAGACATGTTAAGTGACACACTGAATGACCTCACTTTGCATAAACCCATCCTAGATTAAATGCATTTGCGGAGGTGAATATGAGAGTAGGTGGAGCAAGCAATTCTGGGTCACCAGGTAGGAGCTAACCTGGGTGGCAAACAGAAAGAGAGAGAAACTCGACCCGCTCCCGTGTCTTCCTTCGAAAAGGAAAGTTGATGACCCCAGATTGGGTGAAGCGGTGAAACGGGAAAAGCTGAAAGGGGACAATAGGCTGGCAACATTTTGTGGCAATGAGGGAAACCTTTTAACTATTTCAGCCACTATTAAATGCGGCGCCATTAAATTTTAATGATCTCTTTCACTTTTGATTTAGTGGCATCACCGCATCATAATGCAGTTCTGTGCTCTGACTGCCAAATATTTGCTATTTAGCTAACAGGCTAAATTAAAAACGGTGAAAACGGTGAAAACGGTGAAAACGGTAAACGTTACGTGTTACCATGTCGTCAGTCAGAGAACGTACTGGCTTGTCTTCTGCTCTGATGACCCGGGCCAAGACTTCCTCTTCCATCTGGCAGTCATTGTTTGAGATACATTTTTAAAACTAATTAAAAACAAAATTGGCATTAGATGATAGCTGGTGATTTGGAGGCTGCATTTTCAAAAATGCAGTCTCTCTTGTGCCTTTCATTGGGACTGTTTACCTGCGTGCAAACAAAGCCTGCTCAAAAGCAACTGTTTGTGTTCCAACTAGTGTTAACCGGGCTACAAACAGAAACCAGAAGGCTTCCCGCTCCACTTCCCAAAAGATTCTGCATATTCATACAAGTAAAAAGCAAAGGTTAAAATAAAATGAGCAGATATTTGTTTATAAATATCGCCATGTTATTAACGCTGAGCTCAAAGCACCTCCACGCCTCCCCTCCCACCTTCAGATGCTTTTCCACTGTCCAACAAGCTGCACTGAGTGAATACACTGACAGCTCTGCTTTTATTTAAACTCTAAAGCTATCATTTATTTTATATTTCTATCTTACTGCAAATTAAAGACCTTCAATGGAATGAATTTAAAAAAAACTTGAAAATTAACATATAAGCAAAAAAGGTCAAAAGGAAGATTTTTTTAACTGCGGGATCCCCCTGATGTAGGCTTACATGAATAAATGCAATAAAAGTCCATCTTTTGTCCAATTTGATGGGAAACCCACCCTCCTACTGTTCATCACCGCTTTACTGCTGTCGTACTTGAGTCCCAACATTGATGACTCATGACACATCTCACTCGACTACAGATGAGTCAGTCTTGGACTTGACAAGTTGTGATGCAACTTAGACAGAATGATAGTGACTTGGATGTTAACAGCGCACGCTTTAAGCCTCAATTTCCGATTGCAGCAATATACATATGTAATTTCAGCAGCACAAACCACTGAGTAGAGGTATGAACCAGGAGGCAGATTTAGAGATGACGACTTCAATTCTTTGATCTTTTTCTGAAAGGAGGAGGAACATAAACTCTGTGACCCTGTGAGCCTCACCAGCTTCCTCACAGGTTTTCTATACCAACCCTGAATCAGCTGTATCATCGATATCAAAGATACTGGAACCAGTTCATTTCATAGACCAGTTGACGAATGTCACCATTGACAGAGAAATAGATCTGTAAATATGCAGGATTCATCCTCGGCACGGCATAAAATCACATTAAGAATGCATTAATGTAGCAATCTCTATGAACCTTTAGATGCCTAAGAGACTGATCAATGAGGAAGCATTTCTTCATTGATAAGCAAACAGTCGCACCTATGGAACAAATAAGTTATAGCAGCCAATATTGGACAGATCATCGGAATAATTCTGGTTGAGGACGATTGTGTTGCAGCTCTAATCACTAAAAAACAAAGAAAAAACAAAGTAAAGGTAGTAGAGGAAGGTAGTGAACAAGATCTCTCTGGATCTGAGTATTAATAAACATCAACAGCAACCCATGTTTTCACATACAGTTGCTGTCATGTGCGTTTTGTCCTTATCAGGCTAAATAATCTAAACTTTAAGGCAAATTCAAGAAAACAGTGAATGAATGAGCTGTGCTGAAATAAATGTAATAGTTCAAACTTACTGACTCCAGTCTCCACTGGTAGTTTTGAAGATAAACCTCAAGATCAGCTCTGATTCACATTTCTAGCTTCTCTGGATTAAAATCCCCGTGTTCAATTATATTTAGCTCTTAGCAAGGAAGACTGGGAGCTTTTTCTGGGACTGAAAATAAGAAATTTGTGGTTAGAGTCGAAGTCTCTTTAAGTTATTTTCTGACACAGACCCCCGATCACAACTCTGTCGGTTCTTCTCTTCTCCTCATTGTTGTTGCTCATGCACAGACTACAGCCTCGCAGGAGAATGGACAACCCCGGCTGTTGCCGCTCCTTCTGCCAGACCCAAAATAGAAGCGGGAATGCAAGCCAAAAACAACCTTGTATTTGTGTTTGACGATTGGCCTTTTCAGAGGAGATCCATTTTTGCAGCATCTCAACGGGCCTCTCTATACCTGATGCGCTGTGTTAACAACCCTGTATCTCCAAAAACAGTATGTGCCCCCCTCCTCGTCTCCCTCCCCTCCCTCTGTAAGGCTTTGGGGCCTTTTGCTGACTGCGAGTGGCCTTTGTGATTCGAATCAGGATAAAAGCATCTACTGAATAAATGCACACAGATAGCAGGATAAGAGGAGGAACACAAAGGCAGAGGAGGAGGGCATTCTTGGAGAAGTGCTGCCCTGTGCACAAGCAAACTGTAGGCTGTTCATTTGTGTCAGCACTCAAGGTTTGTGTACATTTTGTTTGTGTGCATGTCTTGCGCTTGTCTCGGTGTACGCTCCCGGTGTTTTAAGGGATTTTAAGGGTTGTGAAAGTGCATGCGTTGGCCAGGCAAAGCCAGTGACTCAGAGCGGTAGCTGTAGCTGGCTTACTTTCGGGTCAGTTAGCAGCAGCAAGTGTGTCTGAGGAGGCATGTTATAAAATGTGTCCGTCTGCGGCAGTCTCACTACGCTACTCGAGGAGACAAGGAGAAGAGCAAAGGAGAGAGGAGAGGAAGTGTGGTTAAAAGCTAACGGGGGCATCAGTGGGTCATTTCACATGAATAATGACGTTTCAGAATCGTACTTTCTCTGGCTTCCGGCCATAACGCTAATGCCTAATTCAACAGACTTGACTATGGAAAACGTGATTCATGTTGTTAGCAGCAGCTCGTATTTTGGCACAATAATCGGATTAAGTGGTGAAGTTCGGTGTTCAGCTCAGATCTTGGCTTCCGAGTCTGCGCTGCTGTTACCCAAGCTGCAAACAGCTGGAGAAACGTTTTACAACATGCCTGTGGCATACCGATGAGCCAGGAGACACCCTCTTGTTAAATTATTCCATCCAACATCAACCCCTCCTCCATCAGTTCCCCCCTCCTCCCTTCACTCGCTCTTCCTCTCTGCTGCTGTTCTCCCTTTCCTCCCACTCTCTCTGCTGTGCGCTTCACTTCTTTACGCTTCATAAAATCCAGACGGGACCCTCGCATACGTCCCGCCCCCACACATGTCAATCAAGCTCATTTGCCTCATAGCAACAGGATATCAGCGCGATCCAGGCTCCTCCTTCCATTCTCTCCTCCATCTCCTTATAGGGTAACATGTGTGCTTGTCAAACAAACCCCTCCTAATCCACCCCCATCCTTTTCCTTGTAGGGTCTCCCCTTCCTCGCACGCCATTTCTGGGAGACTCCCCAGCCTCATACATGTGCACAGGAACATGCATTTGCGCGTGCACGCATGCACACACACACACGCACAACCCCGACTTTCCCCTGTCATCTCCTCAGTAGCTGCATATATGGTCCGTTCAGCACCACTGCGGCATTTTATGAAAGATAAACACCCGAAAACAAAAAGGATGATGACATTATTTGTTCACATTTATTCCACATTAGAATCCACACGCCATCCCAGACAAACACACAGGCAGGTGAGCATACAAACCTGCAGACAGATATGTATTAACCCAACATGAATACGCTTCTTTCAATACATTAAACATGACCCTGAAACTAGTTTGTCCTGTTTGACGCTCAGCGAGGGCTCTGCACTAATCGCCTGGTTGTCCAGTGTGGTTTAAAAACATACGCAAGCCAGCTGTAGGACGGTGTTGTCACTGTCAACTGCACCGCCTAAAGAGTCAGGAAGGGCAACCCCTGCCTTTTTCCTTTTTTTTGTTAAAGCTGCACTGATGCCTCACGCTGAGCACTTTTAGAGCAGTTAAGGGAAGCACACAGCTGGAGGAGGAGGAGGAGGCCCGCTCAAGATTTACCCCCGTCCAGAAAGGTGTTTACATCACAAAAGGTTCCCCATCAACATTTTGCCTCATGCCTCGAACCACCTAACAATCAGCGCAAAATGAGTGACTCATCCAAGTTGCCACGGCAACACGGTTCATCGGGATCAGTTAACGACCACCATTGTTACCCCTGCAAAGAATCAATAACAAGATTTGGGAGGTGGAGGCGTGCCAGTGTGTGGGGGGGTGAATCCTCACGACCCGTTTCCAGTTTGTGCAAGCGTGGCAGGCTGCGCATAGCTTTTGCAGCAGGTAGGCGTCTCTCCCTTGCCTCAGGGCACACGCTTAGGTGGGGCTTGAGAAAATATTTCTTCTGCACCCGATCTGCTGCTCTCAACTCTCTCGCAGGAGAAAGAGACAATTTAAAAAAAATGAAAAAAATAAATAAAATTAGCAAAAGCAGCGCCATCAAGGAGCTGATAAATTACCCCCGCTGTAAACAAATTCGGAACACTCACATATGGACATAACTGCAAAGTCAGCTTTACACACTGAAATTGCGTCACTGAGCAAACTAGCCGCCTCTAGTTGACCTACAATATGTGATTTTCATGCTGCTCGCCCGTGTCTGTTCTGCTCCCTCACCTATGAGCTTCCTTGACTGCGGTGGGGAAGCGTGGGGTGTCCCATCACCCTAAATTTTTTTTAAAAATCTTCTCCTCATGCTCCCATTCCTTCTCCCCTTCTCTCCCTCTCTCCCTTCAAACCCCATCCCCCTCTCTTCCAGGGGCTCTTAAAGGAAAACATTGAGATAACAGCTGCCAGGGCCCCGGGGAGAGCGAGAGAAGGGAGAAAAGAGGTCAAACAGTAAAGAGAGCAGGAATCCAAGGTACAGCTGAAAGAGAAGCACACACACACTCATACTGACTCACACCAATTGAAATGTAATGATATGAACATGACACTTCATGCACCAACTTTGCAGCCCACTGTGTGCTCGAGCTTGTGTGTGTGTTTGTGAAATGTGTGACACAGAAATTACAGTGAGGAGGTGTTGTTAGCTGAATAGAAGAGATGCAGAAGGGAGAACGAGAGAGAAAGAACGAGCAATAAAAAAAGGAAAAAAAAAACACAAGGGCAGGGACAACTGTTCTGTGGACACCTGTCTCTTTCGCTCACAGGCTGGAGCGATGTACAGAGACAGCTGCAGGGCCAATAAAGAAGAAAGAGTTTTCCACTTACCTCTCCTCCCCCCCTCCAATTCCCTCTCTGCTTCCACTCTCCTGCTTCAGATATATCGAAATAGTTGACTAGCAGAAATAGCGCCACTGAACCGCTACATCCAGCTGACACGCTGTACTGTATGCTCACATAAGATTCTCCTGACCATACATAATACATGGCTGAGCGCAGTTTCTGGCAGTGGCAGCCCTTGATGTTCAAACTGCGTGCACTTCTAGCTCTTGGCAGGGTTGGGGGGGGGACAGATGCCACAATAACAGCGTACAATAACACACTGCCGCTCGTGCAGCTCGGCATAACGAATCATAATTGTGGAGATACGATCTCCAGCCTGTATCTCGCTGTCATCAACGCCTGCTACACTACTTCCAGTGTTTATATCCCACTCGTAGCAAGTAGCTGCTGAGTCCTGACAAGAGCCCGAAATGCTCTCTGACTGGACCTCTAGCGATCGGGTCAAGTAGACTCCTCGTCTGTTAGTAGTTAATTAACATTTAATGCTCGATGACAGCCCGTTCTGATGCCGTTTCGCGTACGGCCGAGCCCGAGCGCCGACGAGGGGATGCAGCGGCCGTGCACGCAGGCGGAGGAGGATATGAAAAGATACGGGGATAAACACTCACCGACAGCACGTTAGGATAGTACAGTCCCATCATCGTATTCTGTGCAACAACTCAAACTGTCGTCGCTCCTCTCTCCTCTCTCTCCTTTCCTCTTCTCACGCTGCCTCGCTTTCTCTCCCTCGCCGAGCCTGTGTCACCTCACCAGCTCAGTCTCTCTTGTCTGTCTCACAGATTCAAAATCTCCCTCTCTCTGCCCCCGCTCGCTCTGTCTGCCCTGCCAATCCCCTCCCCACCTCCTCCTCCTCCTCTCCTGGCTTCTGTCCCTGTCACTCTCCCTCACTTGCTTACTTGCTTGCTTTTCTTTTCTTTCAACCCCCCCTTCCCCTCTATCTATCTCTCTCTCTCTCTCTCTCTCCCCGACTCCCACTCAGTCTTTTCTTTCCCTCTCCCACTCGCTCCTTTGCTTTCCCTCTACCCCCAGCCTTCTGTTTTGCTGCTGTGCCCTTGCCTGCTCATCTCTTCTGTCTCTTCTCCGGTCCTCCTCCTCTCCTCCTATCTCACCCAGATAGCCTAACGCCTCCCCCTTCCTACTTCTCTGCCTCTGTCACACCTGCAAACTTTCCCCTCCCCTCTGCTTTCCTCTCATGTCGCAGTCCTCCTCTCCTCTTCTCTCCTCACTCTCTCTCTCCTTCTATTCTCTTTCTCCATGTAGGTGAGTTAACTGGGGCTGCTGGCACCACTGGGAGAGAGCAATAGACGTCTTTTCTTCTCTCTCTCTCTCAGACACGCACCTTGTTACGCAAATGAGCCGGTAATTTTACACATCAGTCATTTTTTTTCTGCAAAAGTCACGACTGCAACGATACTAGGTCATACCGAGCAGCGTTTTTCATAACACCGCCAACATGGCCCAAGTCTGGCTGTTATCACATTCAACTTAAAGCTGTGTCTGACGATATTTCTATAAAAACAAGGAGGATGAAGCCACGGCGGTGTAAGCTCTGCAGCTCCCCTTAGGTTTACAAAGCATTTTAGCATCTTTTAGATCATTGTTTTGGCTTCGCGCTCGCTGCATTTTTAAAAATATGTATCAACCTGGTTTCAGCTCCCAAACCCCCACGGTAATCCGCGTCCAGCAGAGAGCTAAAGATAGCATCATTACAGCTAAACATATTGAAGCATTGAGCAGATTTTTCTCAGAAGAAAACGACACCACTGGGGGCACCAAACACCAAACACGCCCTGAGCAGGAAGGCTCATCAAAGATGCAAGAAAAGATGCCAGCACCAGCCGAACAAATCGCCATCGTTTCTTGAATAACGACCATCGACTACGCGAGTAATGAAGTGGCATTAATCTTCAGCACAGCACACTGCACGTGAATCCTTTGCTCAAATGCAGAACTCCAGCGCGGCACAGGTTTGCGCACCGGGTGACAAATACCATGCCAAGCCATTACCTGATGATTTTACTTTATATAAAAAAAGTTTGAAAACTACTTCAATAGACAGCCTGCCAAGTTTCATACTCCATCTGCAAAGAGCTTGTCTTCCCCTTCACACTTGGGGCTTCTGCTACTCTCCAGGCTCTTCCTTCCAGGAGTCTTTGATCACATCATTCTCACACTGCTGCTGACAGTTTAGCACCTCAGTGTTGTGGAAGCCTCCGCTGCCCGGCATTGTTTTCTTCCTCTCTGTCATTTTTCCCCCCTCCTGGTCAGAGGCCAAATCACACCTCCAAGCCCCCAAGCAGTCCTTGAATGACTTCTTTCGATCCCAACAAGAGGCTGTTCAGACAAGTCGAAACTTTAAAACATCATCACTTGGAAAGTAAGATTAAGAGTGAAATCAAAACTGTCTGTTTGACTTCCAGGCTTCTGCAATACCCACTTAGCAGTACTAAAAAAAAAAAAGCCCATTCTCATACTGGGGCAAATAAAAGCATTCAAGTGAAGACAGATAAAGTGCAGATAAGCAGCCGGAGGTTGCCGGGCACCACGGAGTGCGAGGGATGAGGAGATTACGGGCAGAACATGAGAGGATGAGTGGATGAACGGAGGATGATCTAAGGATTAACCACATAAACTGAGCAGTCTAATAACACAATCAGCAGGCTAATACAAAGATGGGCAAACATGCTGTAGTCTTACACGCACACACACATAAACACAAACAAGATGCAATGCAGTCGAGCCTTTTTTGTGAGTGCGTGTTTGTGGGCAGAAAACTATAACATCAGCATGTTTAAAGGTGCTAAAAGAGAAAGAACAAGTTGGATTTGCCATCTGAAAGATGATTACTAAGTGTGCATTATTGGGAACAGAAAGGAAAGTGGGTGGAGGGTAATACTGGAGGGTTGTGGAGGCGTGTCTTTTACTACACGACTGCTAATTTATAATCTACACCCCCACCTTGTGGTTTGAAGAGCTACACTGAGCCATATTAATGTTATCTGAATACTGTATAAATGGAAGGAGTGGAATGAGGCCACATTACACAACGTGGATTTTGGCACATGTTTTTCCTCTTACCTGACTATGAGACGGGTATCCGTGATAGCTGAGCGTCAAGGGGTCGTTGTTCTGAAAGAGAGGAGCAGATTTTTCGGAAACATGGTCAGAAATTTGTAAAGAAAAGGGACAAGTCGCTTAAAAACATTTTCATGCTTCATTGTTATTCACTCAGACTTTTTTCCTTCTGTTTTTATGCCCACTAAGCTGTTGCCTCCATGTTTGACTTTACAGCTGCGTGCCGTTTCTGACTCCTAATCAAATTAACTCTGTTCTGTGACACACTCCTGCTATCTCCCAAGTCAGTCTCCTCCAGAGTTTTCCACCCAGTGGATCTTTTGTCTGCTTGCAAAGCCGTGATAACGGGGGCGAGTGAGATCATGCGAGCAGTAGATGAAAGACGGGAGAGAAAGAATGAGTGTCACCGCGGCTCTTAAATCATAAATAGGTCAGGAGTGTCAGCGAGCATGAAGCCCATCGGTGTGAAATGCGATCATGAGCCCTGATGCAATCTCCAACACATCCCTCTCAATGTTCTGGCTGTGCAAAGCAGCAGCGGATACATCAAACATCTGGTGAGTAATTACAGTAACACAAGATGCAGAGGAGACAAAAAAAATAATTTGTTTATGGCCAAATATTAAACATAAATCATTCCTCTACTCCCTAAAATAGTTTGTAACTCACTTTATTCACTCTCATAATACCGTGTTCCAGCTTTTATGCTAATGTATTCCATTAAATGGAGGCGCTTTTCACAGCAATTACAACACACTTTGAAGGGAGAAAAAAAACAGATTTGCCTGTCTCTGACTTCATATCACTAGATTAGAAAACAACCCAGCTTCTCCCTCCTCCCGCTGTCCTTCCCCCTCTGATCTTCCTTTCATCTGGAACCAATGTCCCTCGTCTGCTCTGTACCCAGGGGGAACACTTTGCTCTGTGCGCTTCACAGCTTGAGTTCGCCTGATTAATACTGTAGCCATCTAACTCTGGACCCCATGGGGCCGTTTCACTAAAACTAAGCACAACATTTCCAAATGTAAGAGGCTCGGTTGAGGAGGAGGGAGCAGGAAGCGTCTTCGTGATTGAAAAATGCAGCTTGCGCGAGTCTATCTCAGAGCCAAAAATGTACTTAGTGAACTGGCTTTGGGAGGTAGAAGCTCTAAATAATGAATCACCTCTTAGAGGCTTGAATAACATGAATAAAGTATGAACCTTACTTTACGGTGAGGCCAAACTCTAAACACAAAAAAATAAAAAAACACTGAAGGTATGGGGACGGACGAGATTCATGGAACGGGCACGCTGCGTCACAGTGAGGGCGGCGCTCTCACAGGCAAACATCTGGAAACGTATGAGCAGGAAAATAGGGAAGGACTGGAAATTCAACAGGAAATGGGCAGCAAAGAAAAAAGTGGGGGGGATGGAGGGAGCAAAGACAATGACTCATACACGAGTGGAGTCATGTGCTTAATTTCCTTAAGCAACTGAGCGGGATGAGCGGGGGAGGGGGGCAGTGCACTGGAGTCAGCTCAGGATGAGTGTATCTCAGTGTCACTCAACACCGCGGCCACTTGCACCGAACATGAGAAAATAAAAAACTCTGTACTTCAGGTAGTCAATAAAGGTGCGCTGACTCGTTCCGGGGATGGTGATGGTAATGACTTTTTTTCTGGGGAGGGGGCGGGGAGCTAAAACAACAGAAGAAACTGCAGGGGAAGACCGGGTGAGCAATCACGAGAAAGTAGCAAAATGACCTGAAGTCAACAGATGGCAAAGATGGGGAGGAGGGGGAGGAGAGGGGAGAGAGACCAGCTTGCAGGAGGTGGAGGGGAGACGGGAGCAGTCCTGTAATAATTAAATCTGAAAGGAAGCACAGGATGAGAGGCTCAGTTACCTCCAGGTTTCTCCTTCACTCAGCAGAAGTATCCCACTGTACACATGAACCCTGATACCGCTCTTCAAAAAAAAAAATACAGGTGGGGTAGGTGTGTGTGTGATTGTTTAGCACGTGTGGGATGTCTAATTTGGTCACAAGACTCGTGTCTATTCCTATCGCGCCTTGGGACCGCTGCTGTTCTGATGAGGAGGAGGAAAATAGGAACTACATTTCACTACTCTGAGAGTCATCCTACCTAACTGCAAAGCAGGGCACTGCATACACTCGAGAGGATGTGAATCCACTTCTTCCACAAAGCACTTATGTGCTAAGCCTCCAAACTGTTGGCCAGATGATCTAAAGTTTATTTTCCCCTCGGTATACCTCACACAGTAAACCTACACGTGCTTCTTTGAGGGTACGCTGGTTGGAATCACTGGGGGGGTTTTGGAGGCTGCTTCGACCCTTCTGGCATGAAGATAATCATGAAGCAGCATCAGCTGCTGTATCACATGCTACATAATGAAACCGCAGAACACAATTGTGATTTGGATCCCCCAATTTATTTCAGATCTGATAGAGAGAGAATTAACATTTGTATGTAATTATTTACGGCACCACATAATTGCCCATAATGATTAATCTGCATTATCCCTTCATTCCAGTGAAACCAGAGACCAGTATTGGATTTTTGGAACCAATGTTGATGACATTGTGGCTGCTGGCCCCATTTTTACATTTAATATGTCAGACTTCACTCTAAACGGCAGTTAAACTTCTAAAGTATGGGGCACTGTAAAAGGATGGAGCCTGATGGGAAGACTGAGTAGCAATAACCGGACCCATACATCTCTTTTATGTACTGTATTTAAGAAATGTTACACAAAAACTACAAAAAATCATCACATTTTTCAGCCCTATGCCCAGGGTGTAATGCTCAAATGGTTTCCCAATTAATTTACTAAGTGTACCAATAAAAAAAAATAAAAAATCAAACTAGAGATGCGCGGATCAACCAGCCAGGGAGCGGAATTGGCTGATATCCAGCGCTCCTAGCTCTGACCGGTGACCGACCGGTCAGCCTCACATTTGTCTGATTACAAGCTGGTCCGTTTCATGCACGCACAACACACACACACACTGCAGGGCAGGGAAAAAGTCAAACGTAAACTCACATTCACATGCCAAAATATCATTAGTGTTGAAGCTCCTTACTGTAAGCAAAGACACAAAGTTTGCCAAAGCAAACCAGAAGAGAAGCCACGGCTTACTTTGGCAAGTCTGAATAGATTTGTTTGTAGCAACAAACCTAATCGGGGTCATAAATCACCCTCACTCAACTGAAAATGGACATTTTAAAGAAGCTAGCAAAGGGAAAGTGGCTAAAGCTAAAGCTATCCAGAACTCAGAGCTAGCCACGAGCTAGCAGCCTCGGTATGAGCAAAAGATCAAAGCAGTTAGGAGGAAAAATATGGAAACAAGAAGAAAAGAGAAAAAGGTCAATTGTTTCATAAATCTGCTTCACCTACTTTTTTTTTTCTCTTTTGGCTAAAGCAGTATTCATTCATTCAGGTAAAGGTGATTCAATCTTCTTCACTTTAACTAACAGGAACAGAGAGAAGACCCAGTAACAATCTGCATGTTGGATTTAAGATGTAATAACTTATTTCATTAAAAAAAATTATGTTTCTAGCTACTCAAAGAATCACAATTTATTATCTAACACTAAACATTTTATTATTGGTGGTTGAAAGTCATTAATATTCATACTATACACTATTATATATAATGATTTATTAATAGGGAAAAAGACCATAATAGCACAGTTTTGTGCAGTTTGCAAATAGAGATTGAAGAGCAATGTTTAAATAAACATCAATATAACACTACACCCCATCCAAAGCCAGAAATCCTGGTAAATCCCCTAACTGCACAATTTGGTAGCTAATAACTTTTTAGTACTACGATTAAAAATCACCCCAAGATATTATATTATGCAAAAACTGGGTAATACAAGACAATAATAGCTCCATTTTGGGAAATTCTCGAACACTGAGACTGATGTCTACCTTTCAAATAAGCATGAACTGATACACTGTTACACACCATCAACACTAGAAATGCTGCAAAGTCTCCAGACTGAAGTTAATATAAGGATAAGTACACTGTAGCAACATCAAATTTCCCCCCAAAGCCAAGTCTCAAAACACCGCCGGTCTTCAACACGAATCAGTCGAGAGATTTCTCCTTGCAATTCATCACAGAAAATCAGGGTTCCAAAAACTAAACAAATATTCTCCACCGGCTGCAAGAGAACATTTTTCTTGCTGACATTTTCATACCATTTCAGTGCAGGGGCTGAGATGAAAGTACAGCAGGGTGATCCACCTACATTAACGTCCTAGTCAAGTCATTTGTCCTCAGAGCTGTCGCCCCAGGCAGGACCTTATTAGGTTAGAGAGAGCCCCGGTTCCTACGCAGAGTGACAACAAAACACGGGCCGCTCAGCAGCAGGCCAGATGGATATTGAAGCCGACAAGCTACTCTCGACAATTCCCAAAATCTGACCAGAGCTGAAGACGCAGGGTGCCGTTATGAATCCTCTGTCACCCTGAAAAATGCAGGACTTCCCCGGTGCTGCACTGGAATGCAATGCAGACTGATTGTGTGTTGTTCGGTTGGCGGGGAGAGCAGCACGCTCATTTAAAATCGGAGAAGGGCAACGGCAGAGGCAGGAAATCAGTAGCTAATTTCTCTGAACTCATACTGCTGAAAGCACTCAGCATCTTCTTCCCTTTTTCTTTTTTTTCTTCCTTTCACTGGCTTTATTTGCCCTCGTTAGCTGAGCATTCAGTCATTCACTGCTTGCTGCACCGATTTATAAACGCACTGCTGCTCTGCTAAAACTTTGCAGCTTTGACTCAACAGAGCACTTCCTCCCACTCCACTGTGATGACATCAGAGCCTAATGAGAAAAACAGCAGTGTCAATAACCAAACGGGAAAGATCCCATTATTAGGCCGCAGCGGTATAAATTACTTTCTCTCTCTACCGCAACCACACCCCTGTTCTGCTGGCTTCACAGGTCAGAGTTCAACTCTTGCCGTGTCGTCAGCAATAAAGACTTTTTAAAAAAATCAAGAATGGAAAAAAAAATAAGGAAGGGAGACAGCGTGCTTTGCAAGAGCCAGGGTACCAGATGCTGTAACATTTTCCAGTATTTACCCTCCTCCTGAAGATTAGCTTTACAGACGGCCTTCTCTGTGATTTTATAGAGGTTTCTTGGAAAGTCAAGCGTCCCGATTTAAGGAACTAAGGAAAACTGAACGTCACCCACCCCAGTTTGCTTCTGAAACCTTAATGGTGTCAGCGGGTTAGAGGAATAAAAATACGTCAGTGTTTTACATACACACACTGGGTCTGGGGGGAGGGGGGTAATTCGTTAAGCATGTGGCACAAAGCACAGTGGAAAAATGGTCTGTACAGATGAGGGTTGTTATTTTTTGTTTACCCTAAAAGGCCAACGGTAAAAATTTAAACCCAGTGGAGATTTTGGAGTAATAATACAAATCTATGGATGCATTTTCTGCCTTTTACTTTTTTTAATGACATTATTTACTGGTTAATTTTTATAGTCTGCAAAATGTCAGAAAGTAAGTTCATGGTCACATTTCATGTCTTCAAACGTTCAGACTGCACATGTTTAATGAGAAAACATAGAAAAGTGGTGAAACTGCATGTATAGAATGTATGAATAATAAACTTAAGGACCACGTATGCTTTTTCTTATTTTCTGTCATATGTACAGTGTCACAGTGGTGTGCTGTCATATTTAACACTCAAAATTTCTAATATTGCAGCTCGGTGCTCTAGTTTCAGGCTTCTTCTTTTTTTTTTACTTTACATTTTTTACGTTTGGGTCTGTGTGATGTCAATGACAGGGGATATCTCTAAAACTGCCATCTCAGCTCTTGCTGTGAGAGTACAGAAGCTCCGCCCACTTTTTATTTAAGAGGGGCAGCCAATCCAGTCTAAAAGAAATGTGACCTTAAATGCAGAGGAATTAAACCAGCTCGATTCACAGCATAAAGTGATGAGCTAGACCAGAGGTCGGCAACCTGCGGCTCCGGTGCCGCTCCGCACTATACGGCCGTTAGTGTTTGTGTTAAAAACAAACACAGCTCACGCCTCACAGATGACAGCTTACAGTCCTGCGTAAAGATGAGGTGACTTTGTACAGCCCCGATTTGCAGACGCTGTGCACAGAGGTTCGGGAGCAGAAGTCCCATTGTAAACATATCACGGCAGACCCGACGAACATGCTTTTCAGCATATCTTTATTGACCACTTCTCACACACGGCTGCTGTACGCACACAGCCGGCTGTAGCTTTTCAGCTCACAGCCCGACACATACCAACAACAGCATAGACGGCACAGACGTTAAGGCGGCGAGGCGTGATTGCGGGTTCCGCTCAGGTACGTCCTCCTAGACCACGCCCCGCCACAGACATTAACCTGGTAAAATACATATTTAGGCAGAATTTTGCAAATATCTATTTTTCTTTTTTCAGCAGCATAGTGCTTTTTTTCCCAATTATTTTTTTAAAGCCAGGTCAAGGCTCCAAAAGCCCAAAGGCGATATAAGGGTGGTGGCTGACAACAGTTTTTGTTTGCTGGATCATTTTAGTTCAGCTTTCGTTTTGTTCTATTTCTTTAAGAGTTCAAAATGTGTTAATTACATAAATAAAATGTAATTTTCTCTGTAGCACTTCATGGATTTCATAAGCAACACACCTTAGTTGTTCACAAAAAGCATAAAGGTAAAAAACTATATATACAGTGTTATCTTCATTTTAGATGTCAAAAAGTATTTGCGGCTCCCAGTGTTTTCTTTTGCGTGGAAACCGGGTCCAAATGGCTCTTTGGGTGTTAAAGGTTGTAGACCCCCGAGCTAGACAAAGGTCCAAAGAAGGATTATTTTAGGACCCTTAACGTGGAGTTGGAAATGAATCTAACGGCTGCCCTTTATTTGTTTGACTTCATCAGACCTGCAATGACAGCATTAGAAGAGAAATTCACTTGCTATATAAAAATATAGGGCTGGAAGATGTTTTTAATAACTCGCTAGTGCACTAATAGGAGCTATACACAATGGACTACAGTATATAAGCTTCATCTGGTTTTCACCAATATCTGTGTGACGGCATCCCATAAAATCCAGGGCCTTAAATAAGGATCTCAGGGATCAGTGCGGTTATAATGCCCCCTCCAGTTTGAGATGTGATCCCATTAGCTGGAAACAAAGCCTCTTTGCTGCCAGTGATAGGGCAAATCTGTTCCTGCACCATCTAGGGAAGGAGGGGGTTCTCCTACTCTAATTTCCGGACTGTCCAGCCAGTTCACGTTCAATACATTTTAGGGGCTGAAGCTATTGATCCGTGCTCTTCTCTCCCACTCTCTCTCACACACACACACACTCTCTTCCCTGCACATCTGTTTTTAAGTGCATTACATTTCTAGCCGTGTCTGTCAGCACTCCCTCGACTGACAGCAGGACGACGTTAAAGCCAGCCATTTAGTTTTCCAAACTGCAGCAAACAAGCCACTTCACCTCCATTACTGGAGCTTTCAGCGATGGAGAAATAGCTTTCTGTCTTCCACTGGAGTACTTCACCCTACATAATCCACTTTAATGTTATCCAGAGCATCTTCGGGTCTTCATGTGACGCTCTATTAATAACAATATTTGACCATTTTGGGATCAATGAGGGAAAGGCGGAAAAAAACAACAACAACAAACTGATTATGCTGACTGCCAGTCCACTTTAGCAGTGGTGCTCATAAAAGCAGGGGTGTTAGGATCCAGGCAATTGGACTGATGAGGTTTAGGCTCCTTGGTAAAATGAATATTGTTTACTCTAGATAGCCTGCAGTCTGCCCCCCCCCCAAAAAAAGGTCAAACAGTCAGATATGGACACTGACTCGTTGTAAAGCAAATGTTGTACACACTTATGCCACATAGGAATGTTTTCTTTCGTGTTTGGTGTAGTAAAATGCTGGATGTGTTTACATTCTTCACCCTCAGCCAGGGCTGTCTGGGTTTTCATAGACCAGAAGATGTTCTTTGGACAGGTTTTAGAATAACTAACCAGTTAACTATGAACCAGGCAAATATAAACCGGATTACTGCTATTCCCCTTTAAATTAACTGTCTGAGCTTCACCGTAGCATCTATAACAGTCCAGTTAACGCAGTGAGTTACTTTGTTACTAATCCAGCTCCATCTTCAAACAGCATGTAGAGTCATCTACAGCTGTGGTGGCATTTCCCGCACAGCTGGTAATGGGCTGAGCAGTCACAGGCCTGTGTGCTGGGCCCTCCGCTACAGCTCTAAACTATCCGCAACTATCACGCTGATCACGCATCTGAAACACCGGTAAATCGTGAGATTACATTAACAGCATAGGCCAAATTATTAAGAGAAACCTGGCCTTGCACCACGATTGCGTTTAGCCGTCTTTGCCTTATTGTATTAGGAAAAAGAAAAAAAAAGAAAAAAACAAAAAACAATCCTCTCTGTACCTGACCAACCTCGCCCATTCCTCCTGTGCCGTCGATGCGGGGACGCTTGCACTCAGCGCCGGTCGAGTCCACCAGAGCCGCCGCTGTCTGTCCGTCGGGCTCCGGGTCTCCTCGCTTCATGCCGCGAACAGCTGCAGGAGCGCCACCGGGGTTGGGATGCACCCCGGCCATGGGGTCCAGCTCTCTATCCCGGTCTATGAGACCCCGGGATACAGGCAGCATGATGGATGCAACGTCGGTCGACATTAACATTTAAAAATCTTTTGTTCCCTCTCTTCAGCTAAACGGGGCTAAAATAACCTAATCTAGTGCACCTCTGTGCTTAAATCGGCGGAGGGATTGAAACAGTCTTTTAATAATCCAAGTAGCTTTCACTGTATTTTGGGCCTTTTGTATGATTCCCCCCCAGTGAGTTGATGTATCTGGAAATGTTTTGGCTGCCTGGCTTAAAAAATGTCACTTGAAAAAAAAAAAATATATATAAAAGGAAATCTCACACAAGCACCGTTTTCCCTGTTATTTCATAACAGAGTCCCCTGCAATGCGAGCAGCTCTGTCGGGCTAATTTGCAGCTGTGTAGCCCCTGTCTGCTGACCGTGTATGTATTTACTGCGGGGATGCCTAAGAGGCCTACGTTATTTCAGATCATAACAAGCCAATTAAACAAACACCGATCAAAACAATGGCTCCTGAGCTTAGCCTACTGCCTAGTTTCCATTTGCTCCCCCCTCTCTTTCTCTCTCTCTTTTTTAACCCCACTCCAGGAGAGCCGTGTGTTTTTTAAGAGCACAACATCAATACCCTACCGCAACCTCAAGATGAAAAAAACCCTCAACATGTCTTCCCCGTCGCCCTTTTTCCTCCCTGTTAGCCACAGACTTTTACCACAGAGCAGAGGTTCACTGAAAGTCAATCCTCCTCAGGAGCTCTCTCTTCCCATGTTAGTCCGCAAGTCTGCGCTTAAAGAAAAGACGGCTTCTTCCCTCCCCCCAAAAAAACAAAAACAATAAAGCCAACCAACCAACCGAAGGACGGACAGGCGGACGGACGGACGCCGGGGCTGCAGCGTTTCCTTCTCCCTCTCTTTCTCTCGCTTATTATTTTCTTTCCGCTCTCCGCTCTCCCGGTGTGTTCATGTAGCGTGTGTGTTACAGAAAGGAAACTGTCCTCCCTCCCTCCCTCCTTTCCTCCCTCCTCCTACTCTCTTGGTGTAGTCATTCCCCTCCTCCTATCTTCCGCTCTTGCCTTTGAACGCAGAGCCAGGCAGCCATGCAGCCTACAAAATACACGCAGTGTGCCGCAGTGCTTCCATACATTTCACCGAGGGGGAGGTGTGTGTGTGTGAGAGAGAGAGAGAGAAGGGGCGACACGCACTACAATCCAACCCCTCTCCCCCCAAAAATAAAACTGTAACTAAGCTGCTTTTACTATTCACATTTTTGTTTGTGCGCAGTTCTTCAAAATAAAAGTTTTTGCTCTTTAATGTTGGCCACATTACATGGTTGAATATTGAAAGGGGGTGGGCTGCTCGGGAAGATTTCATGCCTAACTCATTACACAACCGATACGCAGGCCAAGGTCTTCACACAAGCCCAGCTGTGAGTCATGCAGCATGGAGTACCTTATGTTCCTCTGGCATTTTTATTGCTTGGATGACACCCAGTGGTCAAAGGGTACCATGGGAAAGGAGCACTTCAAAGGGGAACTGTTGTAGCGATTTAAAATACAAACAAGAGCAGACTTGCAGATTTTATTACATGTGTTGGTTCAGCACAGTCTCGAGTCGCTTGACCTGAATAGTCCCAGTTTAATTTATTTTGGAAAAAAAAACTTTTGCAGGTGCCATGACTCCTCCCACTCTACCTTGCAAACATTCTCGTTTCCCCTCCCCAACTCTGATAACTGGATATTTCGGGATATACACTTATAATCAGTTGATTGAGTGACTTCTGCAGAATCAAGTCTCCCTTGCACATTACCGCAATGCACAGGTTTAGCATTTTAATCATTAAGAATATGCAACTGTTGTTTTTGATGTCATGCTTTAAAGCCTTTATGCCACACAGACAGCTGCAGCCTTACATTTATCATTTTCACATGTGGATTCTCAGAGTTACAGTTTCTATGCACAAATAATAAAATTCAAGCTTAATAGTAAAGTAGATAACTGCCCAAGGACACCAAGAGCCAGGGGTTTACTGTGAATTGCAACAAATTGAGCCTAAAAGGGCCCTTTAGGTGATTTGTGCCTTATTAAATAAACTTGAAGCTCAGTCCTTATTAGTGGGGCGACAGTGGAGCATCTGTGGCTGTGGTGGTAATGATGGATCTATCCACAGCTCCTCTAGTCTGCATGTCAGTGTATACCTGAGCAGGTTACTGAACCAAGCTGGCCCTAATGCATCCATCGGCACATGTGTGAATGCTAGACAAAGTGCTTAGACCAGGCATGGCAAACTCATGTTACATTGCAGGCTAATCTTATGTGGGTCAGACCAGTGAAACACCCCTTTCTTTGAGTGTACAGAAACTAAAATTTACTTTCTTGGAGATTGTATAAGGAAAATAATTTAAATTAACAGGATGTCTCAGTTTTTCCTACATGATAAAGAAATGCAGCTGGAGTAGAAGAAGAGTTCTGCTGACAGATTTCTAAGCTTAAAATTGTATGTAAATGTACTAAACTCAAGAAATGATCAGGGTGTAGGGAAGGTCTACATCAATAGAAAACAAAACAAAACAAAACAAAAAAAAAACCTGTAATACTTTGTCCAAAGTAGTCCAATTTCTGGCCATTGGGTCTCATGTGTGACACCTCTTTCTGGGGAAGGGGGGGGGGGGGGTGGTGTGGTGGTGTACTAAGTACTCAAATTGAGTTGGGAAGTGCTATCAGAAGGTTCTCCCTGGCATACGTGGTGGCTTTTTTGTAAAATGTGTTCAGTCACAGTTGTATTACTACTTGAAGCTGCATAATAATCATGAATAACATTCACACTGTGTAATGAGGTCAAGCATGTCATTTCTGTCCACGCTGAGGTTTCTACCTCATTCTTCATGCATAGCCTCCAGTCATCCTGCTCTAAACATGCACATAAAACCTACAGTATGTTCCACATAAACTTTAACAAAGCAAGGCAGACCCATGTGGGCTCCGTCTACTCCACAATGATAGCATGTCCACACAAAGTTGCCTCCCACTTTTTTTTGATGTACTGCCACTTCCTACTGTAAAAGCTAATGGCTGTCAGTTTAAAATAAATTTAAAACAAAAAAAAAAAAAATACCCACACATGCTACTTGAGAGCTTTTATTGGCAGTTAAGAATGATGGCTGAGGCCTGAAAAGGAAAAAAGGGCAAAGAAATGGTTAAAAAATTAACTTTGAAGTATATAAACAAGACGTAAACACAGCTGTTTTACTAGTCAGACAATCATCTTGGCTAATTTCATGCATTTACTGTGGTGTAACTGAAAAAAACAGGAAATGGCTCCGTCTGAATTAATAATTCAAAACTGTCCTCATTACTAAAACATTGTCCTGCTGTCATATGGAACTGTAGCTACTATTGGCTCTCTGGCTGTTTTCGGAGAGTAGGCGGCTTGTGAAGGAGTTCATTCATGGCCGTTTTGTTGCGATCCACCCGAGTTCACAAAAGTGTGCTGGGTGATTTGAGGACAGAGCGCCAATTATCCTCACCGTCACTGGCCAAAGCATCCTTCAACACAAGGACCATCACGTGGCGAGCAGATTTCAGTCGAACACATGAAGTAGATCTGAGAGGGAAGAAAAGTAGAGCAGGATTTAATGTTGTGTCCAGTCTCCAGAGTGTGCAGCGTAATATTACAAACAGCTGCTGGCAATTGAGATGGGGCCAGAATTTGCAGCTTACAAAATGGCTCCTCCACATCTCATTAGGAATGCTGCCTAAGAGATTTAGAGATATAGCCACAAATCGTCTTCAGACAACACGTTTCCACTAGATGAAAAGATAACTCGTTTGAACTGGCACTAATAGAGAGTCTACAAGCACACATTTGTTCACATTTTAACCAAATTAAGACAGGAAGCCTGGATACTGTACTGTGTAAGAGTCCTGAGTCACCCCTCATGTCTTCAGTTTCCTTGCAAGGAATCACAATTGTAATTTTTAACATGGTGTTAAAACAGTTTATACCCAATAAGTGTATCCAGAATAATTGTTGTACATGTATACATGTCAACTGTTATGTCACAGGACATTATGAAATCATGTTTATCATTTCAAGTTTGATTTTAACATGCAGGTCTGTGTCTCTGTAAGCTTTGAGCTAACAGAAAGGTGTATTTTTGCAAAGCCATGGCATCAAAAAAAAGTCATATCCCAATTTAACAAACAATCCTAGGCCTACAGAATTATTTACATGAATATAGAGTAGCCCAAAACCATTATATGCAGAACTCAAGAGGCTGTGTTCCTGCTTACCTCTTCATCCAGATCCTTAAACTCACCATCAGGAAGGAACTGGAAGGTTGTGATGGTGAAGCGGCGGGTCTGAGCATCAGGAGAAAGTGGCTGAGGATGAGATAGAACAGCCTGTGGCGGGGCTGGGTCCAAAGGGTTGGGACATCTGTGGAATAGTGGAGAGCCAATGTGATAACACGTTTTACTTTCCATGTAAAAAAAATCAAATATTTGTGAGAAGAAAGTTTTGATACTCCTACGGACCTCTCCTCCTCCTACAAGCTCAGTTTTTTCCCCTCCTATGTTCTTTTCACATTTTTAAACCTACCCATTGTACAGCAGCACCCACACAGCTTTTCCAGAGCGGGGGTAGGCCACGCAGAAGTTTACCAGCAGAACTAAAGTGGGATCCGGAGAGTTGAGGAGCCGCACTTCCAGATTGAGAGGCTTCCCCAGCATCATCTTCAAGGGCTGGTGATACTGTGGGTAGTACCTTTTGTACTGGTCATCT
Source organism: Neolamprologus brichardi (assembly GCF_056152115.1). NCBI lineage: Eukaryota > Metazoa > Chordata > Actinopteri > Cichliformes > Cichlidae > Neolamprologus > Neolamprologus brichardi. Next base: position 20,434,329 of record NC_142109.1, read on the forward strand.
GCCGTGTAGGTGTATAGGAATAGCATTTCACTATTTCATAGGCAAGCACAAGATCTCAAGCTGAACTGGATGCAGTTTAAGATATTCATATGCTGCCTAAACAAACAATTGTTTGTTATTCAATTATTTTTCCAATCCATCCCAACCAGTGTTGAATGGTTATTTGATATTAAAAAGCATTTTGTCTTGAAATTAGTACAATTTACCTTCAGCAATCCTTAGCTGAACTCCAAATGCCCCATAGGACTGAATTTCAGGACCGAGGGTGGGAGTTTTAACTATGTAGCTCACAGTCAGAACTGTTCCTGGCATGTACCTGCACTCCACCAGCAGCCTGAGAATTAAGACAGGAGATGTGATAAATAATATCTAGACAGTTTAATCATTTATTGTCAATTCTTCATCTTTGTTGCATGTTATTCATCCACCAAACTGTCCATCATGGAGTTATTCACTCCATCCTTCAGTGACATGACAGAAGCTTTCTGTGAACACTGTGGGAATATTAAAGGTAAATATGGGTCTGACCTGACAGGAGAATCTCTTGTGATAGTGCCATAGTTGAGGCTGATTGCCTGAACCATGTTGATGACTTCTACCATATAGACAACAGTTTCCCCCAACATCTGTTAGGATGGGGAAAGGAATTTCTTAATGCAAATCATGGAATACAACTGGACTTTTCATTATTTTCCCCAATTAGCTATAGAATCATTAAATCAGCACTCTAGTAACTATAGGAAACACTAAATATTTGAAGTAAATGTTTGCACTGGTCAAATCTCACCACTCTGCGTGTCCCACAGCCATCCATCGGGATCTTAAACAAGGCATAGTCAGAAGTCACTTTCTGAGGTCTGCAGGTGAAGTTGCCGGCAGCGACAAGCAGGGCAGGGGAAAGAGGGGGCTCCGTGATGGAGGCAGGCACAGAGAAGACAAAGTGGCGGTCAATAGTGCACTCTGGAGGGGGATGCAGACAGACAAACACAGATACACATGCACAGTTATGTAAAGGTCAGATGAACCAAAGGTCAGAAATCTCAGGAGGCAATTGATAATGAGACCCAAGGTATCTTATACCCTTTTCACATTTTGTGTCACTGCCAGCTTGAATCATGCTGCGCTGGCCCTGAATATCCCTCTTCACACATCCAGCAGCTGTAGCGCTTACATTTCTGCACCCAAAACATCTCAAATGTACTCAGCTAAGTGGTGTGAAAAAGTCAGTAGGGACGCAGACTGCAGCTCACCATCCATGGGGTAGTAGCAGGCAGGGGGGTGCTTGTTGAAGCAGCAGCCCATGGAGAGGCACTGTGTCTGGGATAGAGAGCTGGATCCACAGGGGAGACGCTGTTCGTGAGGAAGGTTGCACTCTGAGGGACAGCACGACAAATGTCAGCCACACAGTTAAAATAACTCTGAATGGCCAGGAGAAAACAACCTTTGGCAAATTGAACAGCCTTTCAGAGGAGTAAATATTAAGTCTATCTACCTTGCCTGGGCCCCGAGATGGTAACCGGACAGGAAAACTGAGACTCCTTTTTGCCATTTACTGTCATGTAGATGACAGTGATGATGTATAGTGTACCCTTTTAGAGAAAAAATGTTTATACAAGAGTTAATAGGCACAAAATAGTCAATTATACAAAAAGGTCATATGCTCAGTGTGAAATCCAAGTCAATACTTGCCTGCACACTCATGTGACAGCGTGAGTGCAACTGTAGATTCAAATGGATTTTGCCATCTTTGCCTTTGCTTGCAGAGTACCCACATTGCTTTGGGACATCCTTGAGGTTCATCTGGTTCCCCTTGATGTCTGAAAAATACATTTGGAAATGCACAAGTTATTTTGTGTGCACTTTAAAGCAGCACAATTATAGATCTCAGCAGGCTGAAGGGGCTCCGTTTAAGCACTCCCCAGTCAAAACAAAGACCAAGTCTGCCACTCCCACTCACAGTAAACCAAAGCCCCTGAACCATGTAGTATTCAACTCATGCAGAGATGATGGCAAACATATGCACCTGGAACGTATACACCACCACACAGACGCACACACCTTTAACAACTATTTCTGAAATGGGACCAGAGGGGAGCTCCACAGTCATCTCGTGAGAAGAGCAGAAGATTTTAGGCTTTGGAACAGCAGACGGGCCGATCCCATCCTTGGTGGTGCTTGGTGGGGTTGGTGTGGGTAGTGGGGCATCTGTAGCAGGATTGTCAGAGGGGCTTTGAAATGGGCACTGCAGGTCCACAGTCCTGTACTGCGCCATGGAGAAGTCCCAAAACCGTAGAGGTAAGGAAATGGTCGTGGGAGTCTACAGCAAGAGAGATCAAAATCAATAAGAGCAACCACGCATGGTTTCAAGCGCCTGTATTCAAAAATAAAGTCTGCCAGTGGAGGTAACAAAACAGTTCAGCAGTTGGGTTGCAGAGAACATAAAAAAATAAAAATAAAAAAATACAACTCAATACTTTGTAACATAACCTTTGTTGGCAATAACAGAGGTCAAACGTTTACTATAGGTCTTTACCAGGTTTGCACACACAGTAGCTGGTATTTTGGCCCATTCCTCCATGCAGATCTTCTCAAGAGCAGTGATGTTTTGGGGCCGTCGCCGAGCAACACGGACTTTCAACTCCCGCCACAGATTTTCTATGGGGTTGAGGTCTGGAGACTGGCTAGGCCACTCCAGGACTTTCAAATGCTTCTTACGGAGCCACTCCTTTGTTGCCCGGGCGGTGTGTTTTGGATCATTGTCATGTTGGAAGACCCAGCCTCGTTTCATCTTCAAAGTTCTCACTGATGGAAGGAGGTTTTGGCTCAAAATCTCACGATACTTGGCCCCATTCATTCTGTCCTTAACACGGATCAGTCGTCCTGTCCCCTTGGCAGAAAAACAGCCCCATAGCATGATGTTTCCACCCCCATGCTTCACAGTAGGCATGGTGTTCTTGGGATGCAACTCAGTATTCTTCTTCCTCCAAACACGACGAGTTGAGTTTATACCAAAAAGTTCTACTTTGGTTTCATCTGACCACATGACATTCTCCCAATCCTCTGCTGTATCATCCATGTGCTCTCTGGCAAACTTCAGACGGGCCTGGACATGCACTGGCTTCAGCAGCGGAACACGTCTGGCACTGCGGGATTTGATTCCCTGCCGTTGTAGTGTGTTACTGATGGTGACCTTTGTAACTTTGGTCCCAGCTCTCTGCAGGTCATTCACCAGGTCCCCCCGTGTGGTTCTGGGATCTTTGCTCACCGTTCTCATGATCATTTTGACCCCACGGGATGAGATCTTGCGTGGAGCCCCAGATCGAGGGAGATTATCAGTGGTCTTGTATGTCTTCCATTTTCTGATGATTGCTCCCACAGTTGATTTTTTCACACCAAGCTGCTTGCCTATTGTAGATTCACTCTTCCCAGTCTGGTGCAGGTCTACAATTCTTTTCCTGGTGTCCTTCGAAAGCTCTTTGGTCTTGGCCATGGCGGAGTTTGGAGTCTGACTGGTTGAGGCTGTGGACAGGTGTCTTTTATACAGATGATGAGGTCAAACAGGTGCCATTCATACAGGTAACGAGTGGGGGACAGAAAAGCTTCTTACAGAAGACGTTACAGGTCTGTGAGAGCCAGGGATTTTCCTTGTTTGAGGTGACCAAATACTTATTTTCCACCCTGATTTACGAATAAATTCTTTACAAATCCTACCATGTGAATTCATGGATTTTTTTTTCACATTCTGTCTCTCACAGTTGAAGTGTACCTCTGGTGCAAATTACTGACCTCTGTCATCATTTTAAGTGGGGGAACTTGCACAATCGGTGGCTGACTAAATACTTTTTTGCCCCACTGTACAACGGCTGCCTTATTTTCCAAGTTAGACATTTTCAATAATGCACACAGTTAGCATTTTGGGAATCAGTGTGCTATGCCCCCATTACAAAACACAAAATTAAAGCAACAATGCAAAAAAAAAAAAAAAAAAAAAAAAAAAACCCACACAAAAACAACAAAAAACACAACAACACAAGAATGACAGACTAAAAGCACTGATCCCACCTGTAAGAGGCTGTGGCAGGCAGGCAGAGGAGAGTGGAGAATTACCCCAAAGCCCTCAGTCATCTGTAGCATGTACCCACAGAATGGAGCCACACTGGAGATGAAAGTCCAGATGTTTGTTTGGTCTGGAGTAGGAACCAATATTAGTTAGATAATTGCAGATTACATACATACAGTAAAACCTGATTCAAACATACTGACAGTGTTTCTAAGATCATCTGGGAAAAAGTTATATTATTTCAGACGTAAATGCACGCTTATTTTAAGACCATGGTTTTCTCCAATGTCTCTGGTGACAAAAATAAACAAACCAGCTTGTTCTGAAAGTCAGATTCTAAATTCTTACCTTACTATAACTGATTATCTATGAATGCAACAATTAAAACATACAGAAGCTAAACAAACAATGTTTCACCGTGTTTGAAGGGTTTAAATGTTAAAACATTTAAACAGGTCAGAGCCTGGTTAGAAATTAATTTCCACAGGAAATTATACTTGAGTCAGTGCGCCACTGCCTCCACAAAAAGTGATGAAGACAAATTGTGTCGAACCTTCCACTAGAAAAAACAAAATCTTTGAGGGAAAAAATAAATAAATAAAATTCTTTAAAGCCATTGTATGTTTCATCTTTGGTACATGAGTTTTAGTAAGTTTGAGACTTCTACATGGTAAATGGCCTGTATTTGTATAGCGCTTTACTTAGTCCCTAAGGACCCCAAAGAGCTTTACACTACATTCACACACAGGTGATGGCAAGCTACATTGTTGTGTGCTGCCCTGGTGTGCACTGACAGAGGCGAGGCTGCCGGACACTGGCGCCACTGGGCCCTCTGACCACCACCATGGGATACATCACTGGGATTTTTTCCCCTTAAGTAATTGCCCAATTTATGTCTAATGCAGCAAACATGATACCAAGTTAAATACTTAGTTATGAGTTAGAGTTATGGTTAAAAAATTTTTTTAAAAAAAAGTCAAATATTAAGTATATTTTGCTGTGATTTCTTCAGCAGCACCTCAAGACCACAAATCACAGATATACCTGACTAAGGATTTCTTCTTTAACCGAGGCAGCTGGCAGTAAAATAATATAAAGTGTCATAGCTAGTCTGTTTATCTAACTACTTGCCAACACAAAGAGCTCTTATGTTTGGACAAACACCAACCTTTGACCTGTATAGAGTCTGGGTGAGTAAAAGGCAGGAAGGCAACCATCCTCCCAGTCATACACTGGAGAGTAGGAGTCCATGGAGAGGGCCCAGCTGGGGTTGTAGAGCTTGTGGTGGGGGGAGTAGTAGTGGTGGTGGAAGGCTTTGGTGTCGTCACAGGTGGTTGAATCTCTGGATACCAAGGCAGAGGGGGGTGGGGTGGAATGTAGTGTGGTGGATAGAGAGTATGATAAACATGGTAAGGATAAGAGCTACATATTGTGTGACTGTAAGGCAGACAGATCTCTTGTGGAACTGGTTTCTGAGGTTCCTCATTGGCAGGTGTTGGAGATTCAGCTGGTTGTAGGTAAAACAGATTTGAGAGAAAGCCGGGGTTGTAAGCACTGGTTTTAATAGGGTCAAGTGGAGCAGCAGAAGGTTTTGGGTAGGACACTGGCCAATAACCATAGTAGGAGCTGTAAGAAGAAGCTGGAGGACCTATAGGCTGTTTAGACTGAAATGGAGGATATTGTGGACCAGGAGGCAGAGGAGCAGGTGGCTGGTTTACTGGTTCAGGATAGTAAGGCATCTGAAGATAGTACTGAGGGTAAAGAGGATGTGATGGAGGTTTGGCTGGTTTTGTAAGTGGAGGAACAGTAGTAGTGGTGGTTCGAGGTGGTGTGGTTGTAGTTGGTGTCACTGTTGGGTAGTAGAATGACATATGGGAGTAATCAAATTGATACTGAGGAGGTAAATTAGGCACTTGATGTGGAGACTGTTCATTTTTAAGTGGACCAGGATTGGGATCAGGCCTGGCCAGCACCATGACTGGAGAACGGTAGTGAGAAGGTGGATATTTCAAGGAGCCAAAAGAATAAGGTGACTTCCCAGGAAAATTGGGCTGGTAACCGGGAGGACTGTCACCGGTGGGCTGAGGTGGCTCTTTGGCTTGTGGCCCAGGAGGGTAGAGCTGGGGGAACTGGGGCAGCTGGGGGAACTGGAGACCAGGATAGCTGTAGTAAGGATAGTTTGGAAATTTTGCATCCTGTTCTGGGGTTGGAGGTGGAGAAGGGGCTGGAGGTGGAGGAGGGGAAGTGGATGCCGGTCCAACGGGATCTGGGATGTTGGGATACTGAGGGTTGTCGGGAGACAAAGGTGGAGACCAAGGTGTAGAGGGTGCATAAGGGAACAGAGAAGCAACTGCGCAGGAGAGAATGTATTCATTATCACCAAATACAAGCTCAAGCTGAAGACCATCCTGTGGGGGAAAAAAAATTAAAAAAAATTAAAAGAAAGTGTTGCAGATATTATTGCAAGCAAACAGTCTGGTAATCCAGTTAAAATAAGACAACTTACTCTACTGGTGAAACAAGAAGCACTGGAGTAGATGAAGAAAGTATGCTCCTCAGACTGGGAGTCGATATAGTACGCACACTGTTCAGATACAAATGGATGCAAAGCTCCATTCACTGCAAGACATTGAACATACTTTTGTTTTTTTTACTCAATTCACATTACGATATCTTACCTCTGACCTTTACATAAAATACACAAACAAAACAAAAAAACCTTTCACTCCCAATGCAGGTATATCCTTCTCCTGTGCATGTATCTGCACTGCCATGCCAAAGGAGGAGCAGAAGACTGAGGGTGGTGAAAGAGGGAACGAGGGTGTAGGAGTGGATATCCGAATTGGGCAGGAGAGCTTCAGCGGGGTGCCCCACCACAGCAGGGGCAGCATGTAACTGTTATTCTGACAGAAAGCAGCACAACAAAGTCAGGGGCAGTTAACACAGACCACGAGAGACGATGGTGGGTGCCAAACGCTGCTGCTGGTACCTCCTGGGTGATGTAACAGGCGTCGTATGGCACCATCATCTCAAGGTCACTCCACGATGTCCTCAGAGTGTAACCACAGTATGGAGGCAACTGAAACACTGAGATCGGAGAGGCTCCCACTGTAGAAACAAAAAGTGTAAAGAACTGGGGGGGGGGGGGGGGGGGGGGGTTGTTGTTGTCGTTTTGTTTTTTTATTTCTTATATTGAAATCACATATGGTGAGCCCTCCCTCTGAATATAATAACAGAAGCCTGGTTAATTCAACAAGACATCAATGGTGCAAAAAAACCCCAAAACAACAAAAACACACAAGACATGTCTTCCAACAACACCAACTTACCTCTGTCCACTAACAGGTGTGTGAATCCTTGACCGGAGGCAGTGAAGATCATAACATCATCATCACACTCCACCAGAGGACTCATAGCGTGCCACTCAGAAAAATGTGTACTGGACTCAGAGGATAGGCCCAAAACCTCCCCCTGAAAACCTAGAGGATTAAAAAGCCAAATTCACATCAAAGATGTAGTTCTTGTCTTTAAATTACCCACCCAGTTTGGCATAGCAGTCATTGGATGTGCTGGGTATTGTTTGTTAATGATAGAAATGTGTAGCAGAAGCAGAAGTGACCGTTTTATCCTTCATGCTGGCTGCGCCCTACATTTCCCAGAATGCAAGTCGCTCACAGTTTAGTTTTCAGGTGTGCTGCAGCTATATGGGTATCCTTACTACACCCGAAGATTCTGGTCTTCATACCCGACCCAAACTGACTCAAAGGAATTCTTACTGAAGCAACTAAAGGCTTAATAAACGCCAGCCTTTACTCACCACATAAACCACCTGTGAACAACATAAGAGAGTTTGAGGTTAACCTGTAAAATCTGCTTGATGTCCATGTACAGATTCTGGAGTCGAGGACTTTGGTTTCACGCTAACATTCCCAATATTCCAAGACAAACTCTCGGGCACAAATTTGAAGTCTGACTTCTTAAGGTCTTGTGCACTAAGATGTGGGTGTGTCTCTCCAGATCCAGGCTGAAGATGAAGCTTGTGAAGTCTCTGTTCGTTAGATTCGCGCAGATCACCATATCCTGTCCCGGTGTGCTGTCCAGCTAGAGTTTTGTCCTGTGTAATCCTCTCCCGTTCTGTAGCTGTAAAACCATCCTCCCACTGTCCTAAACTTACTGAACAACACAACTGAAACATGTAAAAATAAACAGTTGCCACAAATAAAAATATACTTTTTCCTCTTTTCTGTTTGCAAGACATCGCTGGAATGGACGCTTCTTGCCCGCGTGCGCGCAGAGGGCCTCACCTGAACACGAAGGCGATCAATTAAGTCATCAAGCACGAGCCAATTAAAAAGCCTGCACAGAGAGAGAGAGCGAGAGAGGCTGTCGAGCGAAAAGCTTGATGGGAAATTTGATAACGTTAGCACCAGAATGAATATGTTTGCAAGTCTTTGGGTGAGTCTGGCTGTTATTATTTTAAGGTTATATTATATGGTCCATTAGTTTTAGTATGTTAGGTAATTTGTCTGCTATCCCTAGCATATACATCAACTGCAGTATGTTGACGTCATACTGGGATATTTAAATATGTATTTTTAACGTCATTTTTAACAATTCCTGAAACTCAAAGACATCAGAACATTTTGGAAGCTCAGTATTTTGTAATTATTTTATGCAATTATGGCCTGTAGTCCATGTTCAAAAAAAAAAAAGTGATTTTTGACTCTTTTTAATGGTTGATTTTTACTATTGTTGCTTAAAAATTAAATACAAACTTAAAATATTACCTAATTATCAAAGTAGTTGATTTTTACTTTAAAATTCGAATTTATGAAATATTATTGTGAAATGTTTTGTTTCTTGCGGACTTGTAACTATGGGGGTTTTTTCGTTTGTTTTTTTAATAATACTGTTTTCTGATTTGCAGTGTTCATGGTCTGACAGATATGGAAGCTTGCTTCAGCCACTGAGGAAGAAAAGATAAATAAATTAAAACTTTTTGACATCTATAAATCGAAATTTCAAGTTATTTTCTCAGCACTCCAGGAATTCTAAGGTACCCAACTTAAAATTTGTCAACAAGGAGGAGGCAGACAGGGCGACTGGAAGTCCCTCAGCATTTTTATTCCTTATTCCATATTTACATGATTCGGCGAAGAGAGTCACGAGGTGTTAGGACACGAGGAGGAGATTCATGAGAGCGTGATAATGGTGGAATATTTCTTGGCTGTTGTGCTGCTGCTTGAGGACGGGGCTTAATCCTAAAGTTAAATGGCTTTGTTAATAGATTGGACGCCCTGTGCCGCGACAGTACTGCAGGGAGCTGAGGAGACTGGTCTAAGAAGAGCAAAGTGATTTGATGTGGGAAGATGGGTGTTGCAACTATTTCATCACATCAGTGTTTTAGTTGGAGGAGAAGAGGCGGAGGCTTTTATTGGTCTGCTAAGATAGCAAATAGAAGACTTTATGAGCTGTGCGCCAACACTGGAGGACATTAAACGGGGCTTTAGAAAAACGTGACCTTCTCCATAAAACCGAGATATTTTTAAGGCCAAAAAATAAACTGATTAACCAAGAAAACAGCAGACAAATGATTGTAATAACCTTTATTCACAGACATAATTGAAAAGACTAACTGTTCAAAGTTTTCCCCAAAATACACCCCAGTGAAAGATAAAGATGAGCTCGCATCGATTCCTTGGGATTTTAAACTAGAAGCAGCTACTTCTGCATAATACACTTTCACTGGACACCCACTGCACAATGGATGTTAGACTGCACACTCTGCAGAGGCCCACATGTTGTGACAGGAATAGAAAACTCCACTGACTCAGAAGTGGCATAAAATGGGAACCAGCGCTGCTCCGCACCCACTCAACATTTACTGTGAGGATATGACGAACCGTCAGGGGTCAGATGTAATGGTTTTGACATCTATTCAGACTTACTGCCAGGAGAAAATGCTTCTCCGAGTTCATTCCCACACCCTCTGACAATAATATAGCTCTCAAATGATTTTCATCTCAGCAGCACTACAATAAAAACAGAGGCCTACTCTATTAGCTCTATTATCACCCAGACGCCATTGCAAAAGGTTATGTAACACAGAGCCTGTGAGAAATGTATTCACTTCAGAGGAGACATTTGGGTTGAATGGCATTTCAACTGTGTGTCTGTCATGTATTTACGGGCGCAGCTGATCATTATTATTATAATTCTGGTGATTATTTTGTCAATGAAATTGTCAGCTAAATGTCAAAAAGTAAAAATGCCGTCCTAATCTATCACCGTCAGTTCAGAATCCAAAAATATTTCATTTCTTCACCAAAACTGTAATCACTGATTGCTTGATCCGGCAAAATTCATGTATCCCTCTATAAAGCCATTTTCTTCCTCTTATCCAGTTCAAGGTCACAAAGGGGCAGAGCCTATCCCAGTTGTTATATTATATATGGTTAACTGCAATCAAGTGATCACACAACAGTGCTTAAAGCGTCTGCACATTCACATAAAGAGCATCCTCTCTGACCAAATAAGGAGGATGCTGGATTGTGTTTGTCCACTTCACTCTGGAGCTGCTGTCTAGCACTGCAGGACTGATCTGACAGTTATACGCTGTGGCCTGATCAGCAGCCACAATCATAAACAAATATGATGAATTTAAATAAGTAATACAGCAGCTGCAGCCAAAGCCAGGAAGTAAAGCTGGCAAATAAACTGCTGGCTAAGTGAATGTGGCTGATCAATATCTCTGTCCGATCATTACAAATGTATTTGAACAGAAGATGCCTACAGGTCTCTCCTCTTTGTTCTGAGCTCCTCACACTAAACAGGCATGGGCCAAGGGATGCTTATAGGCTTGGCCTTGTATTGTTTTATTATGTTTTTTGGATTTTCACCTAATCAGACATATGTACATCTATAAAAACTCACTGACCACTTTATTAAGGATACCTTAAAAAAAGGTGGTTACTGGTTGACACAAATACCCGATCAATCAATCACAGCAGGAACTCAATGTAGGCATGCAGTTCGGCTCTGTGGATGATAATCCCATCAGAGGTCAGAGGAGACTGGCCGTACTGCAGTAACTCAGATAACCACTCATTTCAACCACAGCAAGCACAAAGGCCATCTCTGAATCCACAACACGTTGACCCTTGATGCAGATGAGCTTCAGCAGCAGAAGACCAGACAGGCTGCCACTAGTGTTGGCCCAGAACAGCAAACTGAGGCTACATTCACACGGGCTCACCAAAATTGAACAACAGAAGATTTGAAAAATACTTCCAGTTTTAAAAAAAATCCAAAGTGCTTTACAATAAAATAAAATAGGGGGGGGGGGGGGGGGGGGTGGAAGATTACATACTCAAATTTCCACCACTGTCACCCAATCCCATCCAGTGAGATGTGGTGAAACATCGTGGATGTGCAGCATCCACACAATAGTGATACTATTGTGTCAATATGGGTAAAAATCTCAGAGGATTCCAGCAGCTTGTTGAATTCAATTCAATTCAATTCAATTCAATTCAATTCAATTCAATTCAATTCAATTCAATTCAATTCAATTCAATTCAATTCAATTCAATTTTATTTATATAGCGCCAAATCACAACAAAAGTCGCCTCAAGGCGCTTCACAGATACAGAGAAAAACCCAACAATCATATGACCCCCTATGAGCAAGCACTTTGGCGACAGTGGGAAGGAAAAACTCCCTTTTAACAGGAAGAAACTTCCAGCAGAACCAGGCTCAGGGAGGGGCGGCCATCTGCTGCGACCGGTTGGGGTGAGAGAAGGAAGACAGGATAAAAGACATGCTATGGAAGAGAGACAGAGGTTAATAACAGATATGATTCAATGCAGAGAAGTCTATTAATACATAGTGAGTGAGAAAGGTGACTGGAAAGGAAAAACTCAATGCATCATGGGAATCCCCGGCAGCCTACGTCTATTGCAGCATAACTAAGGGAGGATTCAGGGTCACCTGGTCCAGCCCTAACTATATGCTTTAGCAAAAAGGAAAGTTTTAAGCCTAATCTTAAAAGTAGAGATAGTGTCTGTCTCCCGAATCCAAAATCTATGCAAGGAAGAATTAAGGCAGATCAGAACTCGAAAGGAGGTCCAACCCGGTGTTAGGAAGGAATACTTAAAGTGAGTGTATGTATCCAAGTTCCCCCTCTATGAAAAGATTTCATCAGATTTGGCACACATGTTCACTCTGGCTCAAGGCTGAAGTAATTAAGTGGAGCTCCGTGCTAAACTGCACAAAAATACATCCCCCCTCCTGCTCTACTGTACATTCTCAACTTTCAACACTGAACTGTGTAAACTGTCCGGGTTAGGCTGCTCATACGGACTGAATCTATACTGTCAACAAATGAGGGAATAAGTGAAAGAGCAAAGGAAGCAATTACTGTATCTGTCTTCATCCCGCCTCCTGCAGGATAAAGCCACCGTTGTAGCACTAACACCAGAAGTTCCTCAGTCTTGACCTGAGTCTGGTCTTTAGTGAGCTACCAGAGCCCGAAGGGAGATAAGGGGCCTGCCAGGCAAACAAACTTCACATCCAGATAGAAACGTTCATTTATAAAGCTATTTATGTGAAAATGGGAAAATCCATAACCGCTTAAGCTTGCTTTAACCCAAGACAGATGATGAAAAGCTTTTCTAGATGTGCACTGTCTGACAAGTAATCCCTTAATTACGCGGTTCTATTTGACCAGAGCCGACAAGAAGAGCTATCTGACAATATCAGTTTAGAATATGACAGTTTCTGAGGTTCAAATACGACAGTTTGTCTATAACTGAAGCCTCATGTATGTTAACATAAGGCGTTATTAATATTCATCACTGACATTTATTCTCTGCGTTACTCCTACCCTTTTGTTTTCTTATTTAACAAAGGCTTGCGTTTCGGAGGAAAACTAAATCTATCGGCGATCTATCACGAGTTCATAAAGGTCAGAAAAGGTTTATGTGTATATTATATAAATTGCATTTCTGATGGAAGCTCAGGCCACTGCGTGCCTCATTAAACTACCTGAAAATACCCAGGATTTGAATGTCAGTACCTCAGTATTTTTGGTATTTTACTGCGTGTCTGTGTCTCTGGGGTAATGACTGCCTATCTCAGTCCCGGCTGCTTCAGAAAGCAGCTGCTTTCTTACCAGCATTAGCAAAGAGCAAAACATAACCCCAGTCTGGGCTTCTCTCCACTGGCTTCCTGTACGGTTTAGAATTGATTTATTGATCTCTGCATTTTACTGGCCAGTTTTAAAGCACAACCCTGTAATGTCATTTGGGATTGCAAACCCCCTGGCAGCCTTAGATCATCACGCTGAAGCTTAAATCTAAAGCCGTCTGTGCGTTTGTCACCAGGGCTGTTCAGCTTTGGAACAACTTTGCTGAAGAGATGAGACTTGCAGAATAGAGTAATTTTCTTTAAATGACTTAATAAAACACTCTGACATAGACACAAAAATGTCCTTTTATGTGCAGTTGTCTTTTATTGTCCTTTTATCATTTTCAATTATATTTTTATTGTTTGTTACTGTTATTTCTTTTATTGAGTTTATTTATTATTTTATATTGACATTTTGGCATTTCTCTCACTCTGTTTTAACCCTACCTTTGCTTTAACCTCATCACTGTTTGCTGGCATCACACTCTGGGTCTCTGTTTTTTACCCCCTGAGTAAAACACTTTGTGTCTTTGAAAAGAAACAAAATGAGAAAGACGGGAAAACTGAGGGAACTGGACAAACTAAGAATAACAAGAAGAATAACTAAAAATTCAAAACTCAAACAAACTAACTAATGAGTCGAACCAGAAAAACTGGCTTTTTGCATTTATATTTAAAAAAAGCACTATAGGTATTTACAACTAGAACACAGCAACAAGATTGTGTGCAAGAGGTGGAAATTGCCGAATATTTGTAACTGTCCCTGCTGCATATGTATTTCTGGGAATTCCTTTCTCAAGGCACAAAATATAGGGAAGAAAATGTTTGAATTAAATACACAAACTGATTTACTAATAGATTGTGACATGCAATTTGCTGCTAGTTGCGCCGATATTCAACACAAAAAAGGCACGTCTTATTTTTTTGCACTTTATATTGAAATGACCTGATGCCTCCTATCCTTAGAAAACAGCGCAACTTTTGTAAATCACCTGTAAAATTAACCACACTTTTGAGTATGATCACTATTTGGAGATTGCACTCATACGGTATTTTGTATTTTAGTAAATGTGGCCCATAGTATCACAGTGTTACTAAACTAAAAACACTTCCTGAAAACTAAGAATTCATGAGTTAAAACACCAGAAGGAATTCACTTAAGAGCCCCTCCTCCCCCATGAAAGGTTGAGTTTGCAGAAATGTGTAGAGGAATTTAATTCAATTCAATTTTATTTATATAGCCCCAAATTACAACAACAGTTGTCTCAAGGCGCTTTATACTGTAAAGTAAAGACCCTGCAATAATACAGAGAAATTCCCAACAAGCATATGAACCCCTTTGAGCAAGTGTTTTGGCGACAGTTGGAAGGAAAAACTCCCTTTTAACAGGAAGAAACATCCAGCAGAACCAGGCTCAGTGAGGTGCAGCAGGACAGGACAAAGATACATTGTGGAAGAGATTCAGAGATAAATAATAACTAATAATAAAGATTTGGATCTCAATACTGTGGATGCTTAATCAGCATCTACACTAATTAAATGCAGAGAGGTATAAACACATAGTGAGTGTAAAAAGGTGAGTGAAGAAGAAACAGTGCATCATGGGAAGGCCCCAGCAGCTTAAGCTTATTGCAGTAAAACTAAGTGACAGGGGATTTCTAAGAATCGCCCCACAGTTCTTCAGCTGAGACACCTGAGTTAGAAAACACAAACACTGCAGAAGTTTTTCACTCGCGAGGGCAGTCATCACTGTCTGTGTTCTTTATTTATACAAGATTGTGTGTGTGTGTGTGTGTGTGTGTGTGTGTGTGTGTGTGCGTGTGTGTGTGTGTGTGTGTGTGTGTGTACAAAGATAACAACGTCATTTAGAGCAACAGGTTTTTCCCTTCTCTACATCTGAATGTTCTCTGAAGACAGGAAGCAGTTAGTAGCTGAATAAGTTCATCACCACAAAAGTTATTAGGTGAAAGGTCACGTAGACATGTAGATTGCTTAGTGATCAATAAAAAGAGCACATCTCATGAAGCTGATCACATTATATACAATTTTCCCTCTGACATTCCCTCCTGTAGATCAGAAAATGAAATGTGGCTGCAACACATCTTCTGTCTTAAAAGAACAGGTTTGCAAAGATGAGACCAAAGTGGACATGTTCGGCCACAGTGCCATGTCTAGTGAAAATCAAACAGGATATCAGCACAAACTCTTCATACCATCTGTCAAGCACGGTGGTGGAGGGCTGAGGATTTGGGTTTATTTTTCAGCCACCGGACCTGGGTACCTTACAGTCTCTGACTCCTCTGTAAAGCAAAGGATTTTAAAGAGCATAGCTTGTGGGACATGCAAAAATACAATGATCTCAAGCACAGCAGCAAAACTACAGCAGGTTGGAAGAAAAAGAAAAAGATCAAGGTGTTGTAATGGTTTAAAGTCCAGACCACAACCTGACTGAAGAAGTTGTGATGGGACCTTAAGAGAGCTGCACATAAACTAATGTTAGCAAACCGCGGTAAGCTGAAGCAAAGCTGTAAAAAACAGTGGGATAAAATTCCTCCACAATGATGTAAGAGACTGAGAAACTGTGTGGGAGTGGCCTGTTAGTGCTGCTAAAGGTTGCTTTACAAGAGACATGGTGTAATATTTCGTAGGTCATCTGAGGTTGTATTTACCTAATTTTAAGACTCGGTGAAGATAATTTTTTCCAATCGTGTCCTGATATGTAGAGCTAACAGGGAGAGTACTTTCTTTTTATGATGACTGAAACAATAAATAATGAAAACAAAAGTTTAAACATGCTTGGGCACAGCAGCAACTATTTCACTGTGAACACACATCACATGACTACTGACTTTTATATAAATATCTTGTGCTACAAATGAGTGGAGCACTAACTTCTCTTAAAATCTGGCCTCGAAACACAATGAAGTGAGCTGGGTGCTGATTATTTTTCAGCCATCTCTTATTTCGACTGGAGTTTGTCTACATTTGAACATCCATCTTTTCTTCTTTGTTTCTGACGAACATTTGAGGAAAATCTTTTTTTCTTTTTTCTTTTCTTTCAAAACACAGTGTGAAGTGTGCAAATCCTTGTACCGGCTGGTTGCTTATGGGGTAAACAGAGTTTTTCCAAAGCCGTGACACAGCCAAGAGATCTGCAGTCTGTGTGACATCAAGTAACATGACCTTTTTCTTACTTTTCTTCACTGAGAGGTAAAAATTACATCTCTCGGTGAAGAAACTATTCATGTATTGTTTCGGACAGTATGAATATGTTAAGACCCTCTGATGTTTCAGCAGTTTTTTTCTGCTTTCTGGCAGTGGCGCACGAAACATAAAAGTGCATAGCGTGTGCAGGCCGACTGAGGCGCAGGTAAGAATCTATTTATATCTTTTTATCAATGGAACGATCTTACTTTCATTTGTTTGTAACAGTCAAAAATGCATCTGCATGAACATGAATTCTGTTTTTCACTTGCTTGAACGTAAGTCTCAGCCATCAAAGTGAAACTACTGCTGAACTGAATATGAGCTCCCTGGGGCTCACAATGCACTGCGATATTCCATGCACGGATTCTTAATGTCCCATCTTTGGAGAAGTCAATTTAGGTACACAATGAAGCGGCAATTGGCGTGTGAGTGGCCTGAAAACAAGTCCAGGATACACTATGGCTGCTCTGCAAGCGTGTCCAAAATGGCATTTTGTATCCATGTGCGACTTAAAAAAGTGAAGCTACAGCTCACACAGGTGAGCCGCTCAGAGATAATGAAGATATTTCTATATTAAAAACATCTTCCAGGTAAAACACTAAAGAAGCAACTAAAATAGTGCGTGTGAAGCTGTCGAGTGTTTGTTTGTTTTTAAATGAATCTGACGATACGCAATTCTTCGAAGATCTTACTCGCCTTTACGCATACACTGGAGTTGCAGGAAGAGGCGACCTGACACCGTTTATTTCATTGGGACTTTTCACTCGAGAAACGTTATGGGTGGGGCTTGGTGAGGGGAAAGAAGAAGAGGGAAAACACGGTGATGTGTGTGCTGTGAATTCAAAGCTGGGTGGGTCCACAGAGTTTCACATTCCCAAATAACTCCCGCGCGGTGCGTTAAAGAGCGTTCAGGTAACGTTTCTGCTCTTTGCTTACTTGTAGAAAGGCGAAGGTTTACGGAGCACACTCTGTGAAACCCTCTTACGGATGGCTGAAGTGGTTTTTTTTTAAGCCTGTAGGAAAAACTTCAGTTACTTTAAGCGCAAGAAATATGACTGACCGCGAGCGCAAAAAAAGTCCTAAAAAGACGGGCAACTGGAAATTTGGCGCACTAACATAGCGTTGAATAGTCCGTGAGTTTATGCTGTGCTTATTATTGTTTTCTGTTGTCGTACTATCGCGCTCTTTTTAAAGTTATCGACTACAGTGCGGGCCCTGTGTGTGTCATCCGTTTGGGAATGCCGTCTTAACAAATGCGCCTTTATTGTCGACGGAAACGCTCGAAAGACGTAAAAAAAGAGGCTCAAAGCAAACTGCGGGCGTTTACAGGCGCAGTGATTGGTGCTAATGAATCTGAGCTGATTAATTATAATAAATAATAAATAAACGTAATGACAAAGATTGAAAGCACTGATGTGTTTGACACCAGATGTGTTTTATTCAAAAATGTTTATGCCTGCATGATTTCTGCAGTCTGGGCTTGTATAAAACGGCTTTCTTCTCTGTTACTGTTATTTCTTTGTTTCACACAGTTTCTCTCTCTGTGTGTAATTAATACTCCCTCGTGTACGAGTCCGTGTTACATACGTCTGCGCTTGCAAAATAAATAACGGTGTGCCTCCTTCCACCTCCCCCACCCCATTATCAGTTTTCAGAAGGCCATAATGTTGATGCTGGCAGCAATCGTTGTTCTGCACATAACCACCATCATCCTGCTCCTGGTGGCCGCCATTGACAATGTAAGATGATGTTATTTTCTGTATTAACTGGAGGAGATCTGACAGCGGTTTCTAGAAAATGTGTAACATATCTGCATGAACTTTAAATCTTTCCTTTGTGTCGTCAGGCCTGGTGGGTCGACAATTCAGTGTCAGCTGACCTGTGGGGCAGGTGGGACTTCTCAAACAATGTGTGGCATTACACAAATCTGAAAGGCTACCCAGAAGGTAAACTCCACAGATTTTTCCCCCCTGTTAAAGTTAGTGATTTTTCATTATTAATATAATGAAGGGCAAAGATGATGATGGAACAAATCATGTATTACACTGTTTACAGTAAATATTGTCAGTCTGAAATGAGTAGATCTGTAGGTAGTGGTGTTAATACAAACATAAAACTGAAAAGGCCGAATATTTCCTCACGCCTGTGTTATTATTGACTTTTTTATTATCTTGTTGCTGCAGATTATCTCCAGGCGGTGCAGGCCACTTCAGTGCTGGCCTGCGTTTTCACCATCCTTGCCTTGTTTGTGTTTGTGGCGCAGCTGTTCACCCTGCCCAAAGGAATGAGGTTCACCTTCACTGGCATTTTACAGATAATCGCCTGTAAGTTACCTGCAGTCTTGTTTCTTTTGGCTGACTTTATGATTTTCTCTGGAGGATGTGCGACTGACAAACCTGACATATGTGATTTTTGTCTAACTAAATAAGTTAGCACGACTCTCGAACTTAAAGCTTCATAAGGGATGTTGGTAAATAATTAAACTAATTTTTAGCCTCATCCGTTCAACAGGCCAATGGGCTCATTGCATGGCGAGGCATCTATCTATCTGTGTCAGTTCACAACAATCACCACTCCTCTTTCAGTACTGGGCAGAGTTTAATCGACTTACACACAAAGGTCATATAATGGCTTCTCACTACATGGATGTGGAGGAAGTGGTCTGACTGGTTGACACCCAAATTAGGAAGGTGTGGTCAGGGCTTTCCTGTTACCAGTGTTGATAACATGAGTAATACTGTCAGAGCAGTGACATCCTGATGCGTGCACATCATTTAATTTCAACACTATTATGCAGATTTAGATCAATGTAATCTGCAAAAAATAAGATTTATCTCATAATATAAAATATAAATAAGTCAATAAAATTATATTAATTCTTTCCAGTGGGCTGTCAGATTCAAATCAGATTCCGAGACACTGACCTGAGGCTGTTAGGTTGGATACTAAATTGGTATTATTAACATTAACTATTAATATCCACACCATTGTAACGTTTGTCTTCTGCAGCACGAAACGTTGCATCGAAGCGCAGGGCAAAGCTTCAGTTCTGAGAATGCTGATTAGCCTGCTTTTCCTCATTGCAGCCGCCACATACTTGCGTAAATACTTAAAGGCATATTTGCGCATTCACTACCACATCTAAGCATGCAGACACTCACACACACACACCAAATCTACCTCATTAAGGAGATATTAATACCACCAGAACTCTTTTGGCCTGCTCTTAATGTAAGAAAGACTTCTGAGAAGAGAGTAAAAGCTGTTTCATTTTCATGCGCTAGTTCAGCTTGTATGTATTTGAGATTACTGTACTTGTTATTATTTGTTTTTGCAATATGGTGAGTAAAAACAAGGAAAGGGTCTATTTTTGTTTGTTTTTATTAAGAGATGTTTGCAGGTAAACTTGCTATTTTCTTGCAGTTTCTAAACTGAAAATCAATGAACAGTTCATTTTTCTCTTTTGAATATTTGTTATTTCTCATTAATAATAATAGATAGATTACTAAAATAATGGGTAGCTGCAGCCCTGTCGTGTAATCATCAGTATTCCTGAGTTCAAACACTTTCATTTGGTGCTGAACAAGATGAATCTGCCCTCGATATGACTGTTTGAGAGACCCTTGACTACTCAGTGGATTTGAATTCTCATTAGTTTGTACAAAACAGCCAACCAGTGATTAGAAGTTCTTCACTTTCTGTGTGTACATCACACACTGCAATAACCAGTGAACTGTGATGGATCAGCAAGGTGAGCATGTTTGCATCTCAGACAAATGAAATCTGTAGAAAATCAGTAGACGCTGATCTCAGCCACAGCACAGCGGTGTGTTAGTCTTTTAGGTGACTTGAATGCTAGCGTCACAAATGAATGACGCATAGTTAACAAGTTCAAATAGTTAACAGTATCACATTTAACAGTGTGCTGCTTCTGTTAATGTCATGAGGTTCACTAGAAAAAAAAAGTTGTCCAGCACACCTGCTCCAGCATCCTCAGGTGTGCTGATTTCTCAACAACACCCCCAAACATTTTTGTTCGCCGTCAATGTGCAACAAAGCATCAAGTTTTCACATTTGAGAAGCAAAATCTAGAAAATGTATTCACTCACGAAAGCCCGAGCCACCTATCATGTCTATGCTTTGCTTCCAAGAAGCCAGGCTTTCTTTTTAAAGTAAGCGATAGTTCTCCAGGCTTCCTGGAGGTTTTTTAAAGTTTCATTGGACATCGGCTGCTTTTTATTTTAGTCAAGAAACGACATTTTCATGCAAATCCTCCTAACAAAAAGACCACAAACCGAGTCAGTTTTTTGCCACTATGTCATGTGTAAAAGAAAAAAAAAAGGTCCCGAGTGATTAAAATTTCATGCTTTAAGTTAATTATGCATTATCAGTGAGAGTACTACGAGCACATGAGAAACTCACACAAAGTGCGAATGTCATGAGTTCATAACACTGGAAAATTAACAAGGTGAAAGTGTCATGTCTTTCATTTCCTTGTGATTGCACTGGTCACATCATGAGCTTTATCTTATAATAGAAAAATAATTACTTCTTGATTGCCTTGTCTTGGTTGCATGTAATAATAATTTTCCCTCTTGCAGGCCTTTGCATAATGACAGGAGCCTCAATCTACACAGCCAAGCTCCACGTCAATGACACATCTGGAGGTTACGGACACTGCTACATCCTGGCGTGGATCTCGTTTGTCCTCACCTTCATCTTAGCGCTCACCTATTTCATCCTGCGTAAGAAGAAAGAGTGAGAGGAAAAACAGAGGGCAGGGCTCGTTCTCCTCTTTTAGAATTGATGAACACCATCTGAAGCTACGACTGTAGCAAAATGTCCAAATGCTAATGAGAGCCATTTGTTTATACAGCTTTTTAAAAATATATATATATAAAATGATATGGAGCAAATGCTAACATTACAAGTGTGAAACACATTTTTTCAGCAAAACTGACAAACAAAATAATGTTTTTTCTTTTTAATAATGTGACTAAAACGCCTCATAGAGCTGAATTATTGGGAATATTACCAGAACATAGCTAATAAATCAGTTATTTAGTCTTAAATAGTAGTAGTAGTTCAGACATAAGTACTTTAAAGGAATAGTGTGACATTTTGAGAAACGCTTATATTCGCTTTGGGTTGGTTTGTTTGTTGTCATTTTTTGCTAAAAAAAAAAAAAATGGCAAGATTGATTTGAGTGAACTTTTGGTCAGCTTAGCTTTAGTGAAACAGTCACTGAGCTGTACATGAGCATTTTTGGCTGGGTGCGAACAAAAAGGGGAGACTCTAACTTCAGAGGTGACGGCGGTTTGAAGCCAGTGTTTTCACATTTTCAGTTCTTCTGCTAAGACTGTGCATAAAAGATGGTCACAACTTCCGAGCTGCATTCTTCCTAACGACCAGCAGGGGGCGAATCTGTGCAGCGTGATTGCGTAGAAGACGATGGGAAGAGAAAACTGCTCAGGAAACTCTCTTTACATGGTCACGGTCTTTGTTTTGTTTTTTAAAACCTTGGTCCTCTTTAGTGTAGAAAGTCAAACAATTAGTATTAATCTCCTACTCAGCAAGATAGTAAATAATTTAGTCCCAAAATGTTTACCAGTTCCTTTAAGGTTCAGAAAGGTTGACGGAGACTAAATCTTATCATTTAATATGTTAAAATTCTGACTGAGGAGTAAAAACCGACAAATAACATTCCTGTTGTAGTACTTGAACAATCAGGAAATAACAATCCTTCATTTACAACTAGCTTTAATCATGTTAATCGTTATTTTACAGCTAGAAAAAAACAAATACATTATACATCAGTCTATGTACATTGTAACCATTATATTTTTAAGCTGCATTTTGTTTTTTTATTATTGTGTTTACTTATGTGTCTGTAGGGGGCTGCTATCATAAGAAAAGTACATGCATTTGTACAAGTGAAAATTAAGTGACCCAGGGATGGAGGACAGAGGTGTCATTGCACCATATTACAGAACTATGCAGTAGAAGATTTTGTTATATTGGAATTTAAGCCATGTTATGTCATTTATTAATAAAAATGATAAAACAAAGCTTTCGTGTTTAATCTACTAACCAGCTGTAAACACAATAAGTTCTTCTACATTTGAAACTTTTACATAATAAAAACATATGACGTGGTCCAGTTTTATAGTCTCCACTCAGATACACACATAACATTTATTCTTAGCTAAGCATTCCTAGCAACAGCAATCTGCACGTCTGAGGACAACATGAAGATAGTTCAGTTTGATTTCCAAACCTACGTGACTGAATAAGCACAAAGTTTAACATTTCTCTGAGTCCAAGTTACAACACTGGAGTTTGAAAACAACCCTTCTCCGGGCCTTACAACAGACCCATTCAGAAACAGGAATGTTCCATTATATAAAGTATCGTTCCCAGAGGAAGCGAATAAAACTGGACTGTATTAAATGCCTTGACCAGACGGCGTGATGCGCTCCTGAACCACCAGGTGGAGAAGATGGTTCTGTTCAGCTGTCAGAAACGGCCTGTAAGGGGAAAACCGCATAAAGCATGTGATCAATATGGAAAATTAAGAATGAGAAGCAGTAAAAGATGTTTCTCACATGATGGAAATTAACATTTGTAAATGCTTACCATAGGTCAGTCTGAAGAGACTTTAGAGACTCTGTGTCTTTCTCCTGACACGCCATCTGCAAAACAGATCTGCTGTTATTCACTGCACTAATAAAAACATAACTGCAGATTCAGAGGACCCTGACGAGGCCTCTGACTTGTTAATATTTATTCTCTGTTACCGGCCATTCATTCCCAAAGACAGAGCGTGCTCCTTCGAGAAGAAACTTTCTCTACATTACACATGATTATTTTTTATTAACTTTTTAATTTATACAGTTATTTTAAAAAAAAAAAAAGAAAAAAGGATGGCCTCTGTCAATTGTTATGTGTCACATATCAGGACGCAATAAAAAGAATTATTTGGTCCATAGTAGGTCTTAAAATTAGGTAAAGACATCCTGAGACATTGCATCATTATTTAACAAAACAGCTAAAAAAAACAAAAAACAGAAGCAGTGTGTGAAAAACATCAACTCAAGATTCAGTAAATTGTAGAACAACCTTAGTGGTGAGGTATGTGTCCTTTGTTTATGCACAGCTCTCTTAAGTTTGTGGTCTAAACTTTGGGCCTTGTTTCTTTTCTTTTTCAGCCATTCTCTGTTTGAGATTTGCTGCTGTGCTTGGGGTCCAAAGGACACTGTTCCAGAAGTATTGTAGTTTGTTCAGATGCAACTTTGCAAACTCAATGTTCTGAAAGCAGAGGCTTTATCGTATGCTTTAACTGTATGGTCATGCAATTTAACATGTATCCTGCTAACTGAGCCTATGAAATGCAGCTCTTGGGTTCTTTGCAGTTTCTCTGACCACTGGATAATCTAATCTTGGGATTCATTTGCTGGGACGTCCACTCCTGGGAAGACTGACAGGTATCTTGAATGTTTTCCACTTGTGACTGTCTCACTGCAGAATGATGGACCTCAAATTGTTTGGAATCAGCTTTATAATCCTGCCTAGATTGAAGGGCAGCGACAGCTGCTTCTCTCACATCATTGCTGATATCTTCCACATTGGCACTGTGATTATGAATGCTGCAGGCCAACAAACTGCCAAAACGTCTGTGCATTTGATTAGCAGCACCTGGTTGCTTCTTACTCTCTTAATACCTACAGAAGAACTAAAGGTGTTTTTCACACAGTGCTTCTATATTTTGGCTTCTCTGTAAAAATACCGACATGATGTAATGTGTCACGTGTTGCTTCTTTTTACTGTGACTGGAAAAACAAAAAGAATATTTTTAGTGTAAGAGGGAAAAATTCTGAGGCAGAAAACCTACAAAAAGCTGGCAAACTGCAAATGCTGAAGCAAAAACAAACAAACAAAAAAAAAAAAGAATCACTTCACTGCCAAAGGAAAAAAAACAAAACAAACTTCAACACACACAATACATCACTGTCATATGAAGGGCGTGAAGACCATTATTTTTCCTGTACGAGACAGGAAGACTCAGACCGTGTTATCATGAAACTCACCACTACGGACTGCAGGAGCAGGAAAACATTCTCAGGCAGGAAGGTCACTGAAACAGAAGACAAAAAACAACATTTACACAACTTCAATAAGTGCGCAGGATTAATAACACATTATTATACTCAAGTAGTCGAGTGCTGAGGTGAATTTACATTGGCTGTGAGGATCAAAGGACTCCCACGCGTATCTCTCCAGGGTCTGGGCGTGTTCTGGTAACAACTTCTGAGGTGGAGGCTGCACCAAAAAAACAAAACAAAAAACAAAACCATTACAACGTGCGACTATTTAAGTTCTGCTGCACCAACAATCCTGAATTTTTCAAGATGCACAGTAATTACTGTAATATGCTGGATAAATAATTAACATTGTCATTAAGTGTAATTGCATTGTTACTGTGGTGGTTTAAAACAGCTTTAAAAAACTATTCTGCTTTCTAACAGTTCACTGATTGGCCAGCGGAGGGCTGTTTGACACTCAAGTACAGGGGAGTGTTTATGCTGCTGAATGTATATGGTTAAAATAAAGAAATAGAACTCTATGCAATGCAAACAGGTGCTTTCATTATGCTAATGTGTCTCCTCAGCTTTCTCACTCGAGTCTCAGCTCCTCGCTGCGAGAATTAAGTGTGAGAGGCAGTGAAGAGACGTGAAACCGGAGGGTCCGAAGCTGCCAAATGAGAAATGCTTGCATTAATAGCTCGAGTCTCACGTCACGTCAAACTGTGTGTCGCATGTGGAGATGCAGTACTTGTATCAGGATACATTAAGACCAGCTTTTTCTCACTCTGTGCCTCCTCTCTCCTTGCAGTGCATTTAATTCAATTCAATTTTCAATTCAATTCAATTCAATTCAATTTTATTTATATAGCGCCAAATCACAACAAATGTCGCCTCAAGGCGCTTCATAGATACAGAGAAAAGCCCAACAATCATATGACCCCCTATGAGCAAGCACTTTGGCGACAGTGGGAAGGAAAAACTCCCTTTTAACAGGAAGAAACCTCCGGCAGAACCAGGCTCAGGGAGGGGCGGCCATCTGCTGCGACCGGTTGGGGTGAGAGAAGGAAGACAGGATAAAAGACATGCTGTGGAAGAGAGACAGAGATTAATAACAGATATGATTCAATACAGAGAGGTCTATTAACACATAGTGAGTGAGAAAGGTGACTGGAAAGGAAAAACTCAATGCATCATGGGAATCCCCCGGCAGCCTACATCTATTGCAGCATAACTAAGGGAGGATTCAGGGTCACCTGGTCCAGCCCTAACTATATGCTTTAGCAAAAAGGAAAGTTTTAAGCCTAATCTTAAAAGTAGAGATAGTGTCTGTCTCCCGAATCCAAACTGGAAGCTGGTTCCACAGAAGAGGGGCCTGAAAACTGAAGGCTCTCCCTCCCATTCTACTTTTAAATACTCTAGGAACAACAAGTAGGCCTGCAGAGTGGGAGCGAAGTGCTCTAATAGGGTGATATGGTACTACAAGGTCATTAAGATAAGATGGGGCCTGATTATTTAAGACCTTGTATGTGAGGAGCAGGATTTTGAATTCAATTCTGGATTTAACAGGAAGCCAATGAAGGGAAGCCAAAACAGGAGAAATATGCTCTCTCTTTCTAGTCCCTGTCAGTACTCTTGCTGCAGCATTTTGGATTAACTGAAGGCTTTTCAATGAGTTTTTTGGACATCCTGATAATAATGAATTGCAGTAGTCCAGCCTGGAAGTAATAAATGCATGAACTAGTTTTTCAGCATCACTCTGAGACAGGATATTTCTAATTTTAGAGATGTTGCGCAAATGGAAGAACGCAGTCTTACATATTTGTTTAATATGTGCGTTGAAGGACATATCCTGGTCAAAAATGACTCCAAGGTTCCTCACAGTGTTACTGGAGGCCAAGGTAATGCCATCCAGAGTAAGAATCTGGTTAGATACCATATTTCTAAGCTTTTCAGCGCCGAGTACAATGACCTCAGTTTTATCTGAGTTAAGAAGCAGAAAGTTAGTGGCCATCCAAGTCTTTATGTCTTTAAGACATTCCTGCAGTTTAACTAATTGGTGTGTGTTATCTGGCTTTATGGACAGATAGAGCTGGGTGTCATCTGCATAGCAGTGAAAATGTATGCTATGTCTTCTAATGATGCTGCCTAGGGGAAGCATGTATAATGTAAACAGAATTGGTCCTAGCACTGAACCCTGTGGAACTCCATAATTAACCTCAGTGTGTGAAGAGGACTCTCCATTTACATGCACAAATTGGAGTCTATTAGATAGATATGATACAAACCACTGCAGTGCAATACCTGTAATACCTACAGCATGTTCTAATCGCTCTAACAGGATATTATGGTCAACAGTATCGAATGCTGCACTAAGGTCAAGAAGGACAAGCACAGAGATGAGTCCACTGTCAGAGGCCATAAGAAGATCATTTGTAACCTTCACTAAAGCTGTTTCTGTGCTGTGATGAACTCTGAAACCTGACTGAAACTCTTCAAATAAACCATTCCTCTGCAGATGATCTGTTAGCTGTTTGACAACTACTCTTTCAAGGATTTTTGATATGAAAGGAAGGTTGGAGATTGGCCTATAATTAGCTAAGACTGCTGGGTCTAGAGATGGCTTTTTGAGTAAAGGTTTAACTGCAGCCACCTTGAAGGCCTGTGGTACATAGCCGATTATTAGAGATAGGTTGATCATATATAAGATCGAAGAATTAATCAATGACAGGACTTCTTTGAGCAGTTTTGTAGGAATGGGGTCTAAAAGACACGTTGATGGTTTGGAGGAAGTAATTATTGAAGTTAACTCAGAAAGATCGATTGGAGAAAAAGAGTCTAACTTAACATCAATGGAACTAAGAGTAGCTGTAGATAATATTACATCTGTGGGATGATTATTGGTAATTTTTTCTCTAATGATAAAAATTTTATTTGTGAAGAAGTTCATGAAGTCATCACTAGTTAACGTTAAAGGGATGGTTGGCTCAAAAGAGCTCTGACTTTTAAAGTACACTATATTTCCAACTGTGTACTGTGATAGGATGCCACCTGTTCAACAAGTCCACTTGTGAAATTTCCTCACTACTAAATATTCCACAGTCAGCTGTTAGTGGTGTTATAATGACATGGAAGTGATTGGGAATGACAGCAACTCAGTCATGAAGTGGCAGAGCACGTAAAATCACAGAGTGGGGTCAGTGGATGTTGAGACACACAATGCAAAGAGTTCTCCAACTTTCTGCAGAGTCAACTGCTACAGACCTTCGAACCTCATGTTGCCCCTCGGACTCAGCCCCTCAGTTCCAGTGAAAGAAACGTAATGCTTCAGCATAACAAGGTATTTCAGACAATTTTATATTCCCAACTTTGTAGAAATAGTCTGTCAATGGTACTTTCCTGTTTCAAAAAGACTGCACACGAGTGCAGAAAGCAAGGTCCATAAAGACAAGGATGAGCAAATTTGGTGTGAAGAATTTAACTGGCCTGCAGAGTCCTGACCTCAACCTGACAGAAAACCTTTTGGATGAATTAGAGTGGAGACTGCGAGCCGGGCCTTTTCACCCAACATCCGTGACTGACCTCACAAATGTGCTTCTGGAAGACTGGTCAAAAATTCCCATAAACAAACTCCTAAACCTTGTGGAATGAATTCCCAGAAAGGCTGAAGCTGTTATAGCTACAAAGGGTGGGTCGACATTATATTAAACTATGGATTAAGAATGGGACATCACTCAAGTTCATATGAGTGAGAAGGCAGCTGCACGAATACTTTTGGCAATATAGTATATTTGAAGAGTGAATTTAAAGGTATTTATTGCAACTACCTATAAATAAAAAAACTTGTTAAAGTGCATATTCACATAAATTTAAACAAATGGCCTGAATCATACCTTCAAAAACACAACACTGAACATGACTTTCCACTCAAGTCTGCAGTGAGAGAGGTTGTTTTAATTATCAGCAAAACCGATGAGCTTACCTCAAGCAACATGAGCAGAAGCACCCTGGATATCTCACATTTTGCCACAATGTCCAAAAAGGCACCTTTGTTGCCAAGAAAGTAAAATTAAAGATGAGAAATTAAGACATTTTTCCTCTTAGTGCAAATAACATGAAAAATCTGCACAGCAGCGAAAAAAAGACAATCATGAGGGAATGCTGCTCTTAATTATCCCAGTTTTCAAGTTGAATTGTGTTAATCAATTTAAGATACTGGATACAGCTTTAGTTAAGAAAACACAAACTGCTAAGGCTGTAATAACACCCCATCTTTACAAAACTCTGCTAATATCATTTTTTATCAGATGCTCACCAACAGGGGTGATGGAGCCTGGTAGCTGCAGTCCTTTCTCCTGACAGATCAGCTGCATCTCTGTGAACACTGACAAAGCACCGTCATAATCACCTGGAAAAGAAAAAAGAAAAATCATGAAAACACAAACTCACAAACACAAGTCACGTCAGATCCTGTTTGCACAGCAAACAAACTGCAGCTACCCAATCAGAACCGACAGAACTCACGGGTGAGGATTTTACACGTGGCCATTTCTCCCATCGACAGCAAAGCTTCAATGGGTGTTTGCGTCTGTAACTCTGCAGCCCTCTGATAATGAACAATAGCCTCTCCTGGTCTGTTCATCTCCTATTGAGGAAGACAGGAGAGTAACGATGAATCCTTTTTTCCATCATTTGCTTAAAAAAAAAAAAAACACCCCCCAAAAAAAGCAATTCTGGGTCATTTATCCTGAGAGACAGCAGCTTTACCTTGAGCGCGTTGCCAAGTTCCAAACACAGGCTGGCTGCCATCACAGGCTGGTTCATCTCAATATACACCTGCAATTCATTTGTACATCAGAATTCAGTCACTATACAAGAATGTACTCCACAATCTTTTCTCCAGACCCCGATCTAATGAAATATTCCATGGTGAATCTGCTTTATTTGCTGATTTCTTCTGGAGTGCATTTACTGCATCAAACACTAAAAATCTATTTGAAAACTAGAGCTGATCATACCTTAGTGGCGAAGCTATAGCAGTTGAGAGCAGCCTGGAGGTGTTCATCAAAGCCTGGAGCCTGCAGTGCCCTGTTCTCCTTCTCAGATGAGAGGAAGAGGCGAGCAGCGTCAGTTAATGCCAGTGCCTCTCCAGGAGCATTAAAGAGAGTCTGCTCACACCTGCAGTCAAGACATCGAGGATGTATAACAACAGCCGATAGGTCACTGTCATGACTATGAATGCTACGCTCTCCCTGTGGGCCAATTAAGACTACTGCTGACCACTGAGGACTCATCACTCCACTGACTGTACCTTTATGTAACAACCTCACATGCTGTTTCTTTGTTTTTTTAAACAAGAAAAGGTAGTGATCTGCTCTAAATATTTTAAGCTAAAAAATATAATATTAGATTTATAGAACTTAAAAAACTGATAACAAACATGCGTGCCATTTGAAAGCTAAATAAGCTAATTATGACATAAATATAATAATAAAAGTGTGAATTTTTTTATCTAAATGTCCTCATGAGGACATGCTACTTATACTTTTGCCAAAAATTTCATGTGTCTGAAAAAAATGATAGCGGACGTAGGAAAAATAACTAAAATTTACTTATTACACGGCAGCGTTATGTGGTGAAACCACAATGAGTAACGGCATTATTTTCAAGCTTCAAGTCAGCCCCCTCTTAAAGTCTTTTATGCTTGGTTCTACACTTGAATCTTTTATGACCTGAATGTAGGACAAGCGTGTGAATATTTGATCAATAAACCTGAGTGTGATCCTTGAGCATTTCACCCCAAAATAATGATGATGAGAAAGTTTCTGCAGTTTTCTGGCAGAGATCCCAGAAATTTTGGAAGCAAGCAGAAGGATTTACTCCCAGTCTTCTACAAGAACATCAGTGAAATCAAGCGCCTCGTTACTGAGTGGAGTGGCTCAGCTCACGAGGCAGAGCAGGTCATCTGCTAATCAGAAGGGTTGGTGGTTCGATCCCTGGCTGCTCCAATCTGCATGCCAAATATCCTTGTGCAAGATACCAACCCAAGAGAGTCTCACCCATCAGAATATGAATGTGTGCAAATGTTAGGCAGAAAGCACTTAAAGAAAGAGGATAGAATAAAAGTGCTTGTGTGGGTGAATGAGGGAAGTTGTGCAAAGCACTTTGAGTGCTCAGCTAGACTAGAAAAGTGCTATACAAGAACCAGTCCATTTACCTACTTCCATAGACAAAATCAAGCTATGAACAATATCACTTTGCTATATACAGTCTCTCTCTCACACACAAACACACACGGAAAAGTGTGTGTCTGTGTTAAGGCAATAAGTCTGTGTTACTGTATTTGAAATCTATGCATTTTTACCGGTTTGTGCATGGACTGCACAAGTATCTGGATCTGTTATTGAGGAACTGCTCTCCATTCCTGGGTGAGTGCAGTCTGCAGCTGTGCAGTGCACACTGCTTGTTGACTCAGCATGTACCAGGCATGTTAGATAGGAAACATATCAGGGTTAATGCTGGCCAAGGAAGTCTCAGGATACACCACTGATCTAGAAAGCCCTGCACTACTCTGGCACTGGAGGAGCAGCATTATCCAACTGAAACAACTGCTAGATGGGCGCTGCCACATGAATGGCACAAGTACAGGCGAGAGGACCTCATCACAGTGCCTCTGTTTACTCAGATGCCAAAAGTCCAGATTTGGTGAGATGACCACCTCCTGGAGGTGCCATAGTGGTCAGGCACAATATGTGCCATGGAGTGGTTAAGGGTTGGTACTAGGGATGTTCCTGGTGACTAATAATTTCTTAGTCGACTAAGAAATAACTAGTGTACAACTAGGAAGCTGTATAGTTGAACTTTGGAATTGTTTAATGTCAAAAACTCTCTAAACGAAGGAACAGCCTCAACTGGTTCCTGTTGATGTAGAGGAGCAGCAGCTCTATCTGTATCCCTCCTGAATGGATGAACTCCTCACCCTATCGCTAAGGAAAAGCTCATCCTACTTTCAGAGCAAGCTTTTTTTTTTTTTTACCACTTGTATCTGCGAGCTCAGTTTTTGGCCTTAAAAAAAAAAACAACTAGCAATAATGGTGTTAACATAAAGATCAAGCTGAGATTTATAGCATTTCTGACCAATGACACACCATCTGGTGGCAGATAGCTGCATAGCATTAGGACGCAACAATTTACCAGAATTGGTTATCAATTAAAATGCAAAACAATTAGATTAAACGACTAGTACATCTTGTACAAACTAGTGAGAATAGCAACAAGCCAGCTAGTTACATAAATTCCCTAGTTGGGACTCTGGTTGTCCAGTCCTTAGCTGTTATTCCTGTTGCTCTATGTATGCAGGACAAACGCTGCTGTTCTACATGGTTCTGCAAGAGCATTTTTCTTGTTAGAAGGGAGTTTTTCCTTCCCACCGTTGCAAAGTGCTTGCTCATGGTGGGTTGCTTAATTGTTGGGGTTTTTCTCCAGATTATTGTGGGGTCTTTACTTGTGCGAGGTGCTTTTACACCATAAGGTGCCTGTTGCTGTGCTTTGGCACAATTCAGTTGAATTGAATACGGATCCACTCACCGAGCCATGGCCAGGTTACAGAAGGCAGCATACTGAAGGCAGTCCTGCTGCTTCAGCTCCTTTGCCAGCTGACCTGAAAGCACAGGTAAAGACAAGCCTGGTGACATTTATTCAGCCTCTATCATTTAACAGCACAGGAGAGGCACCGACTCTTCTGTGCGGCAGTATAGGCTGGATCACAGCATTTACATGGATGGACTAATGTGGCACTCACCAAATTGCTCACTTGCCTCCGCCACATTGGGCTTCCGAAGAAAACGCCTACAAAAGAAAACAAAGTATTTTCACATTTTAAAACATCTTAGATAGCCAACTGTGATACACGCCAGCTAGATAAACATAGAATATCAGTACTGTGGCAAACTACCGGCTAGTTATGGGTTAATAATAATAATAATAATAATAATAATGGATTGCATTTATATAGCGCTTTTCGGGGCCCTCAAAGCGCTTTACAATTAGCTGTCAAACAGCACCAACAACTCATCGCTTATTTTTCGATTAACCTGGGCTAAATATCTCAAAATGACCAAATATTTCACTACAAAACAAGCAAATGGCTAACAGTAACGCTAGCTTAGCCTATTAGCACTAGCTGAAAGCCGTTACCTCGCATTCAGTCTAAATAACAAATTAGCTATTCCCGATATTCGTTCGTCTTTCTTCTTAAACAAAGCCATTTCAAAGCCTTACTTTTTCAGTTTATTTGACACAGCTCGGTATCTCGCCAGAAAATCGCCCTCCGCAGCCATGATCAATGCAGGCAAACAAACCACACCAGGAAGTCCAAGTGACAGCAGCCTCAACTCACGATTTCATTGGTCGGCGTCGGCAATTGGGTGACGCATGACGTAAAGGACATGCCCAAATGAGTAGAAAGGCTACAGCTCCGGACAGAAGCAGGTGACAAGAGACACATTTATTCAAAATCAGCTACCTGTTACCTACAGTTTCTAAGGTGAGAAGTAGACTCCACTTGGAAAAAAAGTGGAGACTTCTGGCCCTTCAGTTGATCCATCTACTGTTCACTGAAGCCTCATCAGAAATGGTTTCAGTGGAAGGTGGCTGTTAAACAGCATTGTTAATGAATGGAAAAGGGAAGAAACGGCTATGGTGTGCAAAATTAAACAAGAGCTGGACTGAAAATCAGTGGCCACAGGTCTTATGGAGTGATGAATCCAAATTGGAAATTTTTGGTTCAAATCATCATCAGTACGGCGGAGCTTAGGAGAGAGGTACAACAGAGAGTATGTGCAGCCATGTGTATAACACGGTTGAGGCTCTGTCATGGTTTGGGGCTGCCGCTCAACTGGGGGTCAAAAATGAATGAAACTATAAACATAGGATTTTGATCTTTCACGCAAAACTATTTGGCATCTGATTGTTAGCTACTCCATTTTTGAGCATGAAAGTGATCCCAAACTAACTGAACTAAAGGAAAACCAGCAATAATAATAATAAAAAAAAAAACCACACACACACACACTGTCAGTTATGGAATTGATCCACCCAGAGACCAGACTTTATTCCCACACCAACATTATTGAAGCGATGTGGAATCATTTTAACAGAAAATGGAGCAAACCCAGTCAACATCCAAAGAAGAGCATTGAACATCCATCAAGATACCTGGAGAACTATTCCTAAAGACTACTTAAAGAAATGACAAGAAAGTTGTGCAAGAAATTTCAGGCTTTGGTGGAAAATAAAGGTGCTCATACTGAATACTGACTTTTAAGCTCATTAGAACTGTTCAAACTCTCTTTTTGCCTTGGCTGTTTGAATAAATTGGTGCACAAAATCTAAAGAAATGAGGTGTAGCTAAAGACTTTTACATAGTACAGTCGTAGTATTTAGTAAAAAACTTTAGTACTTTTGATACACTGTGCTCATTCTGATGGGAATGCTTCTGTTCATTTACATTTTTACACACTTTTAGAAATCTTTGTGTTGTACCAAACTACTTTTACTTTGCATTTGTGGTTTTTGTTGATTTTATTGAAATATGATTCTCTCAGTGTCGCTGACACAGATGAGATTAAAGTAGAAAAGCGCTGGATTATGATCCCACAATCACGAGTTGATCTAAAAGTTCTCATAAACAGACTCAAAAACACCTTCATCCTTGTCTTTTGTCTTTTGTGCTGCCTGTGGAGGAAAAATGAAAGGCAGGTCAACATTTACATGTTTCATTTTGACACCACGTTATTTTGAAAAGACATTCAAAGTTCACTGACCTTTTTGGGGGGTTCCTTTTTCTTGGGTTTGGCTTTGTCTTGGTCATTCTCTCTGCTGGCAGGTGAGCTGTCCAGTACATCATAAATAGACCTGGGACGAGGCTCTAGACTCTGAAAGAGATCTTCATGTCAGTATCCAAATAAATGTTGGAAATGACCACATGAATGTAAGGAAGTTCAGGTGAAAGACACTGATGAGGAGAGAGGTGCTCACGGCATAGTAGGACTGAGCTGCTGTTGTATCCAAGCTATCGTCCTCCTTCTTTGTCACCTCCTTCTCTGCTTTGCTTTGCTTTTGTTTTTTCTCGCCAGCTCCATGTTTCTCAGTCTAAAGATGGAGTTGGATTCATCAAAAAAAAAAAAAAATCACAGGTGTGCAACATACAAACGAGTAAAACATGAGGCTTTCTTCACAGCTGCTCCCTTTCTAGTTTTTTGTCTTGTGTTTGTATTCAGAGTTTATGGCGCTAACTTCATTTTCGCATTCAATGCGCTTGCAGTATAAGAGCTCAAGTCCACTGGGACTACAAAAGAAGCACAGCCACTGATAAGATGAAGAAATTGAGCATGTTGCAAATCAGAGTATTAGGTTTTCTTTGGCTCAAATCAGTGTGTAAATGATTATAATTCAGTAGTTCAGTAACAGCAGTCCCAGTGCAGTTTATGAGGCAATAAAGACATGACAAAACTGGTGGCATGTGACTATTTCCATTAGTCTGATTTGGGTTTTGTGGTTGAGACTGAGATGACACTGCCTGATGTTGGACAGCTGTTTGTTATTGGCAGTATAATTGTTCACACTTATTAAACTTAAGTATAATCAGGATTAAATCATGATGAAAATTCCCACTGGGGCATTTTAAATTCCAACTTGTAACTTAATCTAGAGAGCATGCCTCGGGTTGTGTGATTACTCATGCGATTAATAGTGGGTCAGTGACCCTCAGGACCACGTCCAAAGGGGACAACCATCCCACTGGGGTTAAATACCTTTGTTTGTAGCACTGAGCAAGCCTCTTGGATCAAGTACTTGTCAGTCAATTCTGGAAAACTGTATACAGTTAAGACTTTGTCAGAATATCCCTCATTAGACTGTGACACAACTCTGGTGTGTTGTAACCTGCTGTTTCTTAACTATTGCCTGCTTAACAGCAGGATCAGTCTTACCCAATGTCCTCTGAAGACATACACTGAGCCGAGCACACTGAAGATCAACAGCACACCCGTGAAAACGGCCATGATGATGAACCCTGTGTTAACAGGTTCCTTGTAGCCTTCATCTGGAAAAACCACAAAGACAAAAAATAAATACATTAAAAAAAATTATGTCACCCTGTGGTGGACTTCATCACAACTGGATAAACATGCAGATCAAATGGCCTTTGGCGTCTCTTCTGGCTAATTTCTCAAGATGTACAGGGGTTTCCAAAAGAAGATTCGGGACCCTTCGAAGGGTCGGAAGATAGATCTCAGGGATAGCAAAGCTACTGGAAGGATAAGAAAGAAAAAATGTTTTTTTTTTTTTATTACACAGAATGCTGTTTATTTATTCTTTTCTATATGAACTAAGCAATACTTTTTCATCAGTACGCATGCCCTTTAAGAGCCAGTGGAAAATAGCAAATTGTATATGATCCCCCTTTGTGGGACTGTAAGGATTTGAAAGCCTATTCTTAATTAATTCACCTTAAGGCTGTGTTACAACTGCGACCACTGTGTACACTGGCGTACCCCCGCCCTTATGTTGCTTGTCTGTGCTTCATGGTGTATAGTCTGATAATATCTGTGCTGTTTATGTGCTATGGAGTTTTTTGTGCTTTCTCCTCATGATGACTCACTTGTTACAGTCACCAAGGGCAGAAACCTTTTTTTTCTCCTGACCATGCCCCCATATGTTACATATTTCACTGTCTACCCCTTCTTTTATTTGCTGCCTAGCCTGACCTGTCTCCACAATGTAAGTTTGTATATTGTATGTATTGTCTGTATGGTCATCTAGGTCTGTCATCTCAGCTGCAGGCAACTGCAACTGACAAATAAAGCTTATCCTAATTTTGATTATTGCTTGTATTTGTAAAGGATGCAACTATAAAAACGTCTTATTTTTAGTGTTGTTCAATAGCAGCAAGGTATCATCGTAGTTCAGTCACTGACCCCACCAACCTCCTCGACACTAATAATATGTATCAAAGCAGCCCTGAAAAATCTGAAAAAACGCAGTGAATCTGTTTCTTAAGGCAGGTCTTCCTTAGTTAGAATACTTTACTGCTGAGTAACTGTGATAAAGATGTGCAGTTGGAGCTTTCATCTTCATTTTCTTTCTTTTGGACTAACCTTTCACTCGAAGAAACCAATCCACCTTCACCGTTTGATACTGGCAGGAGTAAAGTCCTGAAAGCTTCAGGTTTTTCAGCTCCAGATGCCAGGAAAAATTTTCCTGTTTGGTATCCATTGTAGGGATGGTATTATTGTATATTGTTTTGTTTTTTGGATCAAAGCATATCAAGCAGCCATCTTCCGTTTGGTTTACTGCTTTGATCAAATTGCATGTAATGTTGAGATTTTCACCTCTAAAGGCCACAAAGACTTCGCGCTCCAGACTGATACCTGTGAAAAGACATGTTAGAGGTTCACATTAGGGCTGAAATGACTCAGCGCTGGACACGAAATAAATTTGCTGCAGTTCATTTATTCGCCGATCTATTTCTAGACTACAGGGTTAGTCGCACACGTAAGCAACAGAAAACACTCATCCCAGTCAAATAAATATCAGTCACAACACAAATGTGGTGGCTCACTTGGTGAATCCATTGCTGAACAGACAGTGAGAAGGAAAAATGCAGGTATCAGGTATGTCAACTTGAAGAAAAGGGTCCAAAACGGTTGAGATTCCATGGTGCAATTGGGTAGTTTGATAAAGGTGTCTGTATTCTTTTTCGATGACAATGTTTTGTGACTCTATAGACTGTTGAAGTTCCTCTTTCTGCCAAAAAACACTTCCCCAAAATGTTTGATGCACACTGACGCACTCTAAAGGGAACAAGCAAAAACAGCACTTTACATGTTAGTCTAGGACATGGCAGACAATATTAAAGTCTAAAAACACTAAAGGTTAAAGACTTTTCACAGGCAACTCTAAATGTTTTTGTTTTGTCCAAAGAAAGACTTCTCCTGGTTGCAGTTTGCTGTTACGTCACCGTCTGGATGGGAAGCAAACTGCAGTTTTGGCTTTCGTCCACAGTGAGACAGTGTTGGCGAGGTAACAGAGTGAGCCACGAGTGCGCACCTCGTCATGTGGTTTTCAGACGACAGCAGAAAGAGAAGACTCGAGCAGGGAGCGGAAATAAGTGTGTGTGTGTGTGTGTGTGTGTGTGCATGGCTGGAATTTAGCTGAAGGTGACAAATTGCCTTTTGTTAATGTGAACCAGATGTCGCGGGTTGTGTGACTTCTTCACGGCAGTAACTCTCTGCTGAGTCGCTCTCTCTGAAGCTGCCAGTGGAGATGTGCAGATGTTAAAGTGTGGCAGTTATTGTTATTTAACTCCATTTGTCTTTTTAGTTCCTACGCCCTCTTCCATCTCTCCGCCCGTCCACCTGACTTTTTCAGCGTTTCCTTTCTGGAGAGATTACCGTCCAACTCTGACCTCACCTCAGCCCACAGCATGAAAACAGACATAGAGAGGGGGAATAACATCTGGATGCCAGTCACTGAGAAATAACTCTTTCCATTTCATACCCACTATAATGTGCTTCTTATCTCTCCTCCTTCCTGGGGAGTGAAGTATAAAGTAAAACCACAGATAGTCAGGTTTACAGGAGCACAGCACAAAAGGGCACTTAACCTAAGAGGTCCTTTTAAATCTGACATGCAAACAAGTGCCTCACTGGAATTCTGAGTCACTAGAGTCACTGTATTGCCTTTTTAGTTTTAATCGGTGCACTGAAAAATGAGGTTATGTGCCTTTAATATAGTGGATTGGACTTCTAACATCCCCTGAGTTTAAAAGTTTCCAGTGCTAAAACAAAGGTTTAATGAACTACTAGGCTTTGCTGAGGAACTTTACTTAGCTGGTGTTTCCCTTTTGCTGTACATTAGCCTTCTGCTCTGTAATATTATATAAGGAAGATGTTCAAGTTTTGATTTACTGCAACTACTATTGTATTTTGTAGAGGCCGTTTGAGTAAAGTGAACTTGATGTCATGTTCAAGAAACCAAGTTGAGATGATTTGCACTTTGTGAACTGGTGCATTATCCCACTGGAAGCAGGCATCAGAAGCTGGGTACACTGTGGTCATAAAGACATGGACATGATGAGCAACAACACTCAGGTACGCTGTGGTAGCCACCACTCAGATAAATGTTCTTCATACCATGACAACACCACCGGTGTGAAATGTTTACACAGGGATCCATGCTTTCATGTTGTTTCCACCAAATTCTGCCCGAACTATCTGTTTGCTGCAGCAGAAATCAACATGGAGTTTCTGAAATATGAAATAAAGTTATTTAGTTCGCTTTTCTTCCCCATTCTAATGCTCAGTGTGAACTTCAGCAGGCTCTTCTGATCATGTCTAAAAACCTTAATGGGTGATTAAACAACAATTATAAGTCCTTATTTACTTGTTAATGTTAAATCATTTGAATCTTTATCTCAAAGCTTTAAGGGAAAATGATTTATGAGCACAGTATTAGTAAACGTATTGGAGTATATTTTATGCTTATACTTTATGCTCGCTTTAAATGGATTTATCTATACTTAATGTTACGTGTTACAGAACTTGAATACTTTCCTGCACTTAATCAGATTATATAGAGGAGGTCAAAATGACTTCAGTTTAACTTACTGCAACATTTTCCACAAATATTTTTAATTTGTGTTTTTAGCATGCAGATAAGAGCTTCTATTTCTTCACAATATACATATTTTATTATTATGACTGTAAGAGGATTTTAGAGACGCTGGAGGATGAACATCAAACAAATTACAGAGAAAATATTCTTTAGTATATTAAATAAAGAAAACAAACTAAGGCATGTTATGTACATATTGTTAGTTGGTTTAACCTCTAAAAATGCATTATATTTTGTATATTTATTCTTAATTTACAGAGTAAGTGGGTCTACAATACAGTGTAGAGTAAACATGCAAGTTTTCTATTAAAGTTTACTAGAAAAGTAAAAGATGTTTCTCTCGTTTCTCTGTTTCTGGCATAAATACTAGCAGCATTTGCTTCTTATAGTTGAATATCGCTGTGTGGAGGACAGAAGGTGTTAAACGGTCAGATAAAAAGGATTTGTAACATTTTTAAGGAGACCACGGTGCAGAGATGTGATCCTCCAGCAGAGTGAGATTACAGTCTCAAATATACATATACCTGTCTGTTCCACGCTGAAGATGAGACAGGAGTACGGGGTAAATCACATCTCAGAGAAGAGGATGTGTCACACATCTGGCAGCAGCTGGATTGCAGAATTTGTCTGCATGTGATATGCATGAGAGGGAGAGAGAGAGTTGGAGGTGGGCGTGTGTTGGGGTCTAAAAGCTAGCACAGCTCCCAAACCCTAAACTTTTTTTAAAAAGAGCTCTGTACCGGACCTGCCGCACACTCTTCTCTTAATTATCCTAAAGCTGGGAGAAGAGGGTGGAGAGAGCGTCGGAGAAAACAGGAGAGAAGGGAGAAGAAGTAAGTAGAGGGACCGTGGCAGCGACAGGGTGGAGAGGCGAGAGGAGCAGAGACATCTGGTATTCAAACCGCATGGGAGAGGGAGAAGGACTTCCTGCTGAGTCTTAAAAGCATCATCATCATTTCAAGTCGTGAGTATCGGCTCATTTGCTCATTTTTCCGAAACAGCTCCCAGCTTGTGATACTTCTGCTGCTGCGGCATTAGTTTGCAAAGTTGCAAAGTGTTTTTGTTCCAGCACAGCCACAAACCATAATCAGAACAGGTGACGGCTGGTTTGCGTGGTGCTGTTGTGCGGTTAATTTTCACTCCTCCTTTGATCAGCCTCCAAATTCAGACCTCCTGAGAACATTTACAATACCTCAGCAGTGAGTCATCGGCTTATTACTGTCCAGTATGATTCACAGATCTGTCATATGGATGCAGTGCTGATGTTTTGCTTTTCCCTTTGCTTGGTTGGTTTTCTGGGTCGCCTGCCTTTAGCCTTTCTCTTTTCTTCCCCATTAAAACTGGACTCTAAAAATCAAGAACTTGCCTTCCTTTTCTTTTTCCCAACCAAACTGCTGTTGCTCTCTCCACACACACAGACAGGTCCAACTGGAAAAAGCCTGTTTTCTTTATCCCTTCGGTTTGACAGGGAACAAGATTTTTTTGGTTCGCATCCTGCCCGATTATCAAGTAGCTGTGTTGTCATCAGTGGGGTTTTATTGGAGGGAAAGCAGAGACGTACAAGTGTTTTTACACGTCTTCTTTTTCCCTCTGTGGATCCTGGATCTGCCACAGTGACTGGGAGTATTACATGAGTCTCCAGCTTTCTAACCCCACCAGTGATCTTTTTAACCATTTACCCAGTTATGAAAAATAAGGTGCTGTTGGACTCACCGGATCAAGCTGTGGTCGAAGCATCCATAGTTTGATTTTATGAAAAAGGCTGGAGATAAAGCTGCCAGACAAGAAGTGAAGTCACATTGCATTTATGCTTTGAGCTATCAGTCATACTCACAAACATTTTTGTGTTGTTTGGTAATAAAGTACCAGGTTCTAAGGCTTTTTGGTAAACTCTATACCAGGGATGTCAAACAGGAGGCCCCAGGCCAAAATTGGCCTGGGAAAGTCTCCAAGCTGGTTCTCTGGAAAGCTTTGGAATATATGAAGAAAGGCATAATTTTGGACTGTATTTTATATTATACAGCTTTTCCTACTGATAAAGAACTTCCCCACCACGATTCATACTCTAACAAAGGAATGAAGTAATAGATAAACAATCAAATGACAGAATTGTTCCTGTTTTTTCACTATGGTCTATAGTAATTTATTTATTTATTCATTTATTTGTATATTTATTTATTATTTGTTTTTTCATTAGTATGCCTCCAAAGTAAAAAAATAAAATAAATACATTTTAAAAAATTATTTCATTTTCTGTGAATTAACATAAACATTTTGCTTCAAAATTATTATAGGACAGTTACAGAATAATTACAATGAGCTAAAAAAATTTCATAATTATACACATTTATTTCTTACAGTTTAAGTGAAAGATGTCTTTTATTTACTGAGACAGTAACAGTTATTACTGGCACACGTG
This sequence comes from Neolamprologus brichardi, assembly GCF_056152115.1. NCBI lineage: Eukaryota > Metazoa > Chordata > Actinopteri > Cichliformes > Cichlidae > Neolamprologus > Neolamprologus brichardi. Next base: position 20,475,958 of record NC_142109.1, read on the forward strand.
TGCCATTTGACCCAAAGACTGTATATGAAAGATGCACATAGCCACTGCAAAGTCCGCCCAGTAACTGGCGAAGTCCCACTATAAAGCCTGAAGCTCAGTTTCAGTTTTCAGTTCAGTTTTCAGTTTTATTTGTCATATGCAAGTTAGCACAGGGTCAACAACGCAATGAAATGTATTTGACGAGCAGAAGACAGTCACTCAGCAGAACGGTACAGTAGAAAAAAGTAAAATAAAATAAAATAATAAAAAATAAATAGAAAAATATTAAGAGCAAAATATTGATAAGATGTAGTAAAAGAAAAAAGAGATTTTCAGTTAACTGACTATATATATATATATATATATATATATATATATATATATATATATATATATATATATATATATATATATATATGTGTGTGTGTGTGTGTGTGTGTGTGTGTGTGTGTGTGTGTGTGTGTGTGTATAAATATATGTACACACTAGTGATTAAATAAAGAAAATCTTAAATAGGTGTGTGTGTGTGGGGGGGGGGGGGGCAGATGGGATATTGCACAGGAATGAGCAGCAGTACAAACTAAACAGTACAAAAGTTTTTGTTTTTTGTGGCAGTTGTTACAGTATTGCACTTTTTAAAAAAATATAAATATCAATAAAGTGGAGTGACCAGTGTAGATTATACTTGTGAAGCTGCAGGGTAGCTTCTGAGTGCGTCCTGTGGACTGTGTGTGTGTGTTTAAGTGTTGTGGTTGAGGTGTCGTATGGCTTGATGGTAGAAACTGTTTTTAAGTCTTGTAGTCCAAGCAGACAGACTCCTGTAACGTCTGCCAGAGAGAAGAGCTGATGTGCTGAGGAGGCGCCTCCTGCTGGCCATTAGAAAGAAGGGATGTTTAAGACACTTTTGTTTTGGTTTACTTTTTATACTCAGAAGCTACGTCTATCTTTATCAACAAATTTTCTTTGATCACTTTTCCATTTTTTAAGCAGTGATTTGTCTTAGCACGGGCAGATTCCAAGAAATTGTCCTAACTGAGACAATAAAGTAAAATACAATAAAACAAAACAGTAGCAAAGTTGCACATCGCACTGGCAAAACACACACACACACAAAAATGCTCGCCTTTTCACTAATTAGTGGCACATGAAGTTGCTTTGATTTCCACACATCTTTGTCGGCGATGTAAACACATTTTTTTCTGCTTTAAAAACAAGTAGGGGAAAAAAAGGTTGGTTTGAAACTTAACTTTGACACAGGCACATTTGTTCTCTTCTTCTTCATCTTTTATAAGGGGGAGCGTGTATCTGCTCGACATGGGCCCTCACTCTCTGTTGATGGCGCTGATGGTGGTTGCCACAGCAACTGGGGCCTATGCAGCCGAGGAGGAGAATGAAGTGGATTACGGGTACTGGAACTACAGAGAGGGAGGTATAAATCACAAGCCTTTGTTTGATCTATTCTCTTTGGAGATACGGAGCCCGTAAATCACTGTGCATTTGAAGCCGTGAGCTATGGCAGCTGAATGAAACGCAGCAATCCGAGACACTTCAGAGAAACAGTTCTCGAACAATTAAAGCACACGCTTTCTTCATTTTCATGATTCATACAGGATGTTTTGTTGTTCCATAAATTGAAGCCTGATGGTGTCACGCTTCGCTTTCAGCTGAGAGCGTGAATGTGGCCTCAGTGCGCAGTGTGACCAGAGTTTTAGATGCCTGGGGAAAACGCATCTTCAGTGAGATCAAAACTCTGCTGCACTCACAGCCCAGCACGCTGCTGCCCGACTACTCCAGGTGGGCCTAACCTTTATCACCCATCATCATGATGTCTAATCAGCCTGAGGTTTGTTTACTCAGTTTCTGAGGATTAGACAAAAGAGTCGCTTTTATGTGATTAGATGACTACTGTTTAACAGTATCTGCTTTTAAGGCAAATGTTTATTTCTTCAGCATCGTTTGCTTGCAAGAAGAGTTCACTCTGTGTTTTTTTTTATTTTTATTGAGGCCTGTTTTAGTCAGCCTGGGAGATTTCATATTTTATTATGACCATGTCAACGCATTTCCCATTACTGCTGCCTTAGATATTTGGCCACTTTGTAGGGTACACCAATGCCCTGCTTGTTGACTGCTTGTTAATGCAAACGTCTAACTAGACAATCAAGTCTGTGCATTTAGAGACGTAGACATGGTCGAGGTGGCCTGATAAAGTTCAAATCAAGCATCAAAATGATGAAGAAAGGTGATTTAAGTGACTTTGAAAGCACGGTTATTGATGCCAAATGGCTGGTCTGAGTGTTTCAGAAACTGCTGATCTACTGGGATTTTTCCCCACACAGCCATCTCCAGGGTTTACAGAGAATGGTCCACAAAAGAACAAATATCCAGTGAGTAGCATTTTTCTGGATGGAAATGTCCTGTTGAGGCCAGAGATCAGAGGAGAATGGCCAGACTGCTTTGAGCTGATAGGAATGCAACAGTGGCTCAAATAAACACTCGTAACAACCTAAGTATATGCAAAAGAGCATCTTTTGAACTCAGCAGAACACCATATCTGTCAGCTAAGAAGTTGAGGTAAAATTAAGGCTAAAATTTGCATTGCCTGAGTCTCACCTTCTGCTGTGAAATTTCAATGGCAGGATCATGACAGCATGAAAGCCTGAATCCATCCTACCTTGTATCAGTGGTTTGGGGCTGTAGCTGCTGGTGGTCTAATGGTGTAACTGGTATTTGGCACACTTTGGGCCCCTTAGTACCAACTGAGCATTGTTTTACACTACAGTATTGTTGCTAACCGTGTCCATCCCTTCATGACCACAGTGTACCAATCCTCTGATGCTGCTTCCAGCAGCATAACACACCATGTCATAAAGCCGACATCATATCAAACTGGTTTCTTGACACTGAGTTCATTGTGTTCAAATGGCCTCCAAAGTCACCAGATCTCAATCGAAGAAATCCGCAGCAGCTGTCTAATGCTATCATGTCAATATGGACCAGATAATAGCAACATATGCCCAGAAAGTTTCCACCAGTGCATTATGTATATACCTACTCACCATTTTATGAACTGAATTACTTAAATTAAACTTTAGCTGAACTGAAAAAAAGAGCAAGTTTTTATTCTAAAGTGAGACAAGAATGAACTGCCACAAATGCATTTTGGGAGCATCAAAAGTCACGAGAGAGTAAACCAATCCAATCCAAAGACGAACAGGAGCATTTCTTACTCTCACCTCAGCCAGTCTTTGTCTCCTGTTAACCACACAGATTGCTTTGGTTCAAGTCTCGGACTTTATCCACAGTCATAATTAATTTTATACAGCGCTCCATATGTGTGAGCGGTCCTCTGAAGTTAACCCTCCTCTGTTCCTCCTGCAGGGTGCGCCCTCTGTCCGAGTCTGTCAACGACCTCTTCAGGGAAGTCTCTCTGCTGCACCGACGCATCGCCGAGCTCTCTCATCGCCTAGCAACGCTGGAACCATTTCTCCGTCGCTACGGCTACCAGGGGGAGGATGGGGAGGAGAAGGAGGAGGAGGAAGGCAGGCGGGCTCACAGCCTGAAAGGGAAGGTGGCGAGTCTGGCCCGGTACACCCCGAGGACCGCAGTGAGCGTGAGCCCGCCCAGAGGGAGCAGGGTGGTGAGGAGGAGACGGGTGAGAGTCCTGAAGAATAGGGGAGTGAAGCTGGTCAAGAGTGACACATAGATGGATGGACAGAGTGGGGGGGCGGAAAGATGAAACAGTTGGAGGCTTTGTTGGGTTTACCGAAACGAATTATAAATCCCTTTATAAACTCTGTAAGGTTTCTACATATGCAATATAACCTCTGATTTTTATTAGTGAGAGACTAAAGTTCTTTAATAAACTGTTTTATTATCACCATTTCATTGCGGTTTTTGCCTCATCAGTTCCACTTCTCATTCTCTCTTCTTTTATTTTATGGATCACCTCAACTTGGGAAACAACCTTACACAAACCTAATTGCTGTCCCAGAAGCTCTCGGCTACTTTACCCGCTCTGTATCTAATCCGTGTAGATTGATTAGATACAGAAATAATGTGACGGGATAATCCAAAAAGCTGTCCGCTATCAAGGACGGTTGAGAGCTAAAGAAACTGATCACTAAACCAAACCAAATATATCAGCCAACAACTTTGCACTAAATTATCTTCTTGTTGTTAGGATTGTTGTTGTTTATTTATTGTTCACTTTAAAGGGCTATTTATATAAAGGTTAGAAATCATGCCTAACGAGTGGCACAACGTCTAGAAATAAAATATCCATTACATCACTTTTAAGCCACGTGATTCCTATTGTTTTTTATTAAAGAGCATTCCAACCCCCCCAAACGAAGCAATACTCCCACACCACCTCCTTATTGGATTGAATATAATATATTACAGTGCGCAAAATGCAAGGATGGTGTGTGCGTAAAACAAGAAGAAGAAAGACTTGTTTCATTAGCGCAGTGATTGTCAAACCTTCCTCTGGCATGCCCCCACTTAAGGAAGTCGAAAGAAGTTCACACCCCACTTTTTTAAGTCTCTCGCAGTTTAAAAAAGAGGGTCTCTATTTGATTTGACAGAAATTAAGGTGCTTATCATAATAACCAACACAGCGATAGCCTACATGCAGAAAGCACTCAAAGTCCTTGAAGTTCACAGTCGGGTGTAGCATCTAATGGATAAGGACACATATCTGTAACTAGGCATGGACAAATGATTTCAGGGAGAGCGAGGAGTTCTTATGTGAGGAGGAACAAGCAGAATAATTACATAATGATTTTATGTAAGAAATCGAACAGAAGCATGAAAATAGTCGGGGTTTCCGTCTTTCTTCTAGACCAGAGTAACTCACCGTGAGTCCTGCCTGCAGAGGACATAATAAAAATGGAGGTTTTTAGATAATTTGGCTAAGTTTTGTTTTTTTTTAATGCCCAAAACAGGAAAAAATACACCCTTAAAATAAGTCCACGGCGCAACTAATTTTATTCATGGAAACATTAAGTGTGCGTTACTTGATTTAATATTCAAGCCTATATTTATTACACAAATAACATTTGAAAGGCAGACACCTAACCGCACACATAGGGCTGACGGTGAGAGGCGTGGACGTCTGCAACGCTGCAGATGCAGGCTGTTCTCCTGCTACCTGTGCGTGTCCCAACAAGGCGGATGCCCTGTTTTTGCCACAGGGTGTCAGTGCTCGTCTGCCGCCGTAATCACACGCGGCTTTACGCCGATTCACGGAGGCTGATCTTCATTCATTTATTTATTTATTTTAGCTGAAGTCCAGGAACGACCCTCATGGGCCCAGCAGGGGGTGCCTATTATTTTCTAACATAATTATAATGTTTGTTTGCGTATGGTGATCGTGTGTGTGCGTGTCTTGAGCGCAGACAGCCAACTTTATGCCTTCATTAAAACTTTGCCAAGTGTTTCTACAGCAACCAGCTTCTCCCTACTCCTCTTCTACAACTTCACTTATCATCCTCATCTCATACTGCAGGGTGGCGTGTCCATTCTCTCCCTTTTTTTTCTCACTTTCAACTTGCAGCTGCACGCTAATTCCTTCCTTTTTTAAATCTTCCACCACTGATCTCCCCCCCCCCATACTGTATATCAAACCACCACACCTCTCTCCCCCCCCCCTCCTCTCCCTGCACGCCCCCTTCCCCCTTCGCTGCTACGTGTGGGCGTTCAGCTCAGGCTGTACTTTCCATTTTGGTACTGTATTGTCAATGCATTGTTGCATCCAATCCAGTTAAGATGCCGTGGGAATACTGTATAAATCTCCCTCCCCGTCTCTCTTTCTACACCCCTCCCCATCTCAGCAAAAAGAGCCAGTTGCTAGGTAACAGTTAATTGTCAAGAAGTAGTTACATGTGTTGCAATGCATCCTGGGGTTGTTGGGTTGATGGAGGGATCGAAGAAGTAAGCAAAAAAAAAAAAAGGCTGATGTTTTTCTTTTTCTTTTTTCAGAAGCTGATTAACTTATGAAAAGGTTATTTCTACCTATGCCTCACCTTGTTCTGTTCAACCATCCAGGACTGCAGCTGTTAAAAAAAACCTTCCCTCCAAATCTGTAGGCAAGGCATCGGTACATTTTCAAACCGGCTGGTTTCTTTAAATAACTCCTGTTGCTGGACAAGAGTAAAGAGAGAGTCTGAAGAGTAAGGGGAGGGGGAGAGAGAGGTTTTTGGGGGCTTTGATCTCTGCTGCTCGGTTCAGTTTGCATCACTTCTCCTTTCCCTCAATATATCTCCCATTATTTTTTGTTCTCCTTATCTCCTCTGCCTCTCTCATGCCTCTTTGTGGTTTTTCTCTTCCCACTGGAAAACAGAGAATGACAAGCAAAAGATGCAATGAAAGAGCAAAAAAGATGGCATTCTGCAGCAGCCATAATGTCACAGGACCGCACACGGACACAGCAATGTGATCCCTTCCTGTGACATCACGGTCGACCTACAGACATGCACATAAACTGCAGGAGAAAAAGAAAAGACCAACCAGCTGAAATTTCTTATTTTTTATTAATACTTAACACTTTTATTCCAAAGAGACAGAAGAATAATATTTCTCAGCACTTATTTTCACATTGACTGTGTTTAATCTCATTTTTCAATATTACTAAATATTCAATCAAATTTGAAATACTCTCTGCACACAAGTAATTTCTCTCCATACAAAAAAAATGCAAGGATGAACTAGATTTTTTTTGACATATGTACATTTTTCACAATCTGTACAGCTCAGGAATAGATTTGTTCAATCTCCTCTGTGACCAAACACAATATAACAGAAGATTTAGCTAAAGAGGGACAAAAAAAGAGACCACACCTCTGTAAAAATGCAATAGATAATCTATTGTGCTTTCTGGATAGCAATTATTGGCGGTGCTTTACGATCTCCCCTCGCGAGGAAAAAAAAACAGCCTTCTTAACTGGTCAAAAAACAACAAAAAAACCCCAAAACGCAACACTTGTTAAATGTGTGCACTATCTGTGTGATAATAAATGACTGCACGTATCCTGGCCTGAAGTCATTACAAAAAGCAGTTCTGCATTGGGGATCTCAGAATGAAAGATTTATCCCAAATAGATGTACTCTCTGCTGTTGTTTTGTACAGGTTTTTATCAAAAGTCCATGAGCGTGAGGTAAAGTATTTACATACAGCTTTAGTACATGTACAACAAACAGCTATATCTCTCACACGCACTCTGTCTCCCATATGAGCACACACAGAGGTAATCAAGCGTATGTTTTCAGGCACATACAATAACAGAAATAATGAGCTATATTCAAAAGGGAAAAAATCGTTGAAATGAGAAGGAAAAACGTTTTTTTAAGTGACAGCGAGTGTGTAAAGCAAGAACTGAGCCACAAACTATCAAGAAAGTTATATAAGGTTAACAGTAAAAAAAAGGAAAAAAAAGAAAAGTGTCTTCTATCTTTACCATAGTGAAAAGTTTTACTCAGATTCAGCATTTGAGTGAAACTGAAAATTTTGACTTTTAGATCGCTCTTCTCTTACAAAAACACACACACACACCTATAGTACTACATGGATCATCAGTACCAGTGAAAGTGATAAAATTCCAAATATCATTCAAAAACACACATTTTTTGGGCTAAAATTGAAAGTTAAAAAACAGAAATAAAGAAAAGTGTATACATGCAAGTGCTTACAAACACTAGACACCCCCCGCCCCTCATCATCACCCTTGTATCATACATACTGACTTGTCCACCAAGGGAAGGAAAGTCTTCTAAAAAATTTACCGGGATGTTCTACAAACTAAGTATTAGATCCATTCAGACAGGATTGTGCTTTGTAGATATCAAAATTTGGTTTGGCAACATGACTTCAAGTCAAACTGGACCAGTGACTTTAAGTAGAATATACTTTTCATGAATAATAATACAATTTAAAGGACAGAGAGAGCAGGAAACTTAGGAAATACACAACTTAGTTTTCAACTTCATATTCAGTCAGAGCAGAGATCATCTGAGTGTCTGATGTGGATTTGGAAGCTGCCTGTTTTTTTTTTTTAGCAACATAAAAATAAGTCAATCGATAATAAAGGTGGTGTTTTTCACACAGCGTCCCACCTTATTTTAGTGCGCCTACATCTCTTTACTCCGTTTTCCCCCCTTACAAAAGTCTGCAGTTGACACAATCCACACAGGACCTTGAACTTGAGGGCAAATTCTCTTCTTCATCAAAAATCTCAGCATGTGAAACAGATTAGGGCTGGGTGGAGGGAGAAATCAAGGCTACAGTACATACTGAGATTTTTTTTTTATGTTTTATTTGAGGGGTTTGTTAATGATGAGTGTAGAAAGAATGACCGAGAGCACAGAGGGGTACATTTATTATATATCCAGGTCCACTGCAGGATAATAACCTGGAGGAAAAAGCTGACATGTTGCTAATGTAGATTAGAAGGTTGATATTATGAAGCTACAGTCAGTTAGCTTGGGTTAGCATAAACTGGAGACCAACCAGCAAGCCCAGGGCTGAAAAATGAAGCTGAATTTGATTTGTAGTTCCTTTAATGGCATTTCGAGGTAAACAATTCCCTATAGACTTCCATATTAAGTTGGCTGACTTTACATAAAAAATAAATTTGTTTAAAAAATAACAGTTTTTGGTCTTTATAGCTTATTTTTTCTTTTATAAATTGGAAGAAGTTCTTTTGTATAACTCATCTATTTAAATTTAATAAAATCTTATAGTTAGCCAACACATAATTTGCTGTTTGGGGGAGGGGCTAGTCTAAGCTAGGCTACTAGCTGTGTGCTAGGGTTAACTTCAGCTAATTCAGTAAACTGGACATTTTGACTGTTTTTGTGGCTTTTGAAGCAATTTTAATAATATTAGTAAAGAAAGCACATGCTGTAACAAACTGTCCAAAACATGTGGTATTTTATTTCTATGTTACTGAGCTCTTATAGGTGAGGAGCGGTATGCCTACAATGAATTATATGTCCAGTGAATAGATTCACCATGCTAACAGTCACTTCTCCTTCCAGAAAGAAATAAAAACAGACGATGAGTTCAATAATACTAGGATTAAGGCTTCAAAACAGGAGTATAAAACAGTAGTCACTGTCTTGCTAATAAACCAGAACGTCAATGATGTAGTAGGCTTATGAGCCCTACAAATGTGACCCTGACCTTGAGCACTATCTTGATGATTGATTAGGGGATCACTGTGTGCACATTTCACTGAAATCTAACTAATACTCTCGGAGGAGTAGCGATTCTTTTGAATTGTGGATGGATGCTTTACCGTGGCAGAAGCTTATTGGACCTTTGGCTGGATGTGCTAAAAATGGAAGTTTCTGGCATGGCAACAGCTTACAAGCTCTCTGAAAAAGTATTTATGTCAATTTGAGATAATTAAACTAATAGGATACAACATGTTATTAGTGAGCCTTGGAGGCACTGATATGTGGATTTTATTATTCCAAGATAGAGCCAGGTTAGCTACTTCCCCTTGTTATCTTCAATCTTTATGCTCAGCTAAGCTGACTGCAAACTTTTTTTAAAATGTACAGATCTTCTGAAAAGTGTCTTCTAAACTGTGGTGGCACTGTTCTGAGTTATGAGATAATTATGTGGGACTGTGTATTAAAAAAAATTCACAAGCCCGCTGTGGTCGTTGACACCTGCACAATACAGCGATAAACCCCTCTTGCCATTCCTCAAATGTGACTATCTAATGTGGCAGGCAAGGCTTGTAACAGTAATCATAAAAAAATTAACTGCTCATACCAGAAACAGAGGCCTCTCTCTGAAAGTCCATTATGTTCCTGTCCTGAACAGAAAAACTGTCACGGCCAATTGAGCCAGACCCAATGAAACGCCACGGCAGCAACAAGAGGACATTAAATACGATTTACACATAATTAATGGATAGTTGACTTCTGGGTCATCTGTTATGAGGAGGGGAGGAGTGATGAAGCTTGTGGAGGTAAATGATTTCAAGGAAAATTACTTGTGGTTAGATTAACTGTGGCGTTAATACAAGGAGACGATTCTGCATTTAAACTGTGCGATCCTGCCGCTGCTTTCTTTTATTGGTCAGGGATCAAAGTGCAAATTTAAGCTTCCTCTGTGTCTAGCTTTGTGTTATACAGTCAGCTAAACACCTCGAACTCTGCTCTCGTATTGGAAATGGTGACTTGGATGTTCAGTTTTCAAACCAATTGATTAATTACTCGCAGGTGAATCTGTCTTTCCAACAGAAGATAGATGGAGAATCAGTATTAGTCCTTTAAGGCACATCCAGCTCAAAATGTGAGACCCATTTGGAACTGCCAGGCAGAAAGAAATGACAGCAAAACGGCAAATCAGTATGATGATGTCGTTTCTGCAGCTGAGAAAAAAAAGACCTTTGCAAATTTTCCAAGTACATACGATGTACTCAGCAAATCATGCCTTTCACGTACACTTCACGGCAATCAAAAGTGAGAAAAGTAAAACAAAACAAAACAAAAAACCATGAAGAATTGATAGCAAAGAAGAGTCCAAATTACAGGAACCCCCCCTCACCCCCCACGAAAAATAAGATCTGTACCGACATCGGGTCTATCAGACTCCTGTAAATTGGTAAGCTAAGAAAGAATCAACATCATACAAATATGTAACATGAACTATTCAAATAAATAAACTTTAAAAACAATCCAAACCGATCATCATTAAACACTGGAATAATATTCAATAATATTATTAACATTATCAATACAGTTATTGTTAGTGTACCCTGTTACTTCAGCAGAAGTGTTGATTTCTCATTCATGATTGTATTTCCGTTGCTAAACAAAACGTTTGTTTTGGTGTTGAGGAGCTGCAGGAGGGAGGGAAAGACAAAGAGCATGTGACGAGAGCAGAGGCTGGAAATTTGATTTCACCCCCCCTTCCCTACTACTTCCCTCCCATTCCTCCCTCCCTCCCTTTAGATCTTTCACTGAGCATCGGAGCAGCACCAGAATCCTCTCTTCTCATTAAAAACTTGTCTCCCGCCGGACTTCACCACAGCTTAGCCGGCAGTGGCCTGTGCGCATTGTCCAAATTCTTTCCATTTAGTGGAGTGAGAACAGCACACACGCGCGCGCGCACACACACATACACACAATTGTGCCTTGTCATTTTCTTCACGCAGAGAGGTCATCAGCCTGTGCTGTTTCTGCTTTTTCCTCTTCCCCTCATTTTCTTCGCCCACTTCAACTCCTCCCTCTCGCCTCTCTCTTTCTTCCACTGTCTTCGCTCTCAAACGTCTGACTCAATGCTGGAGAGCTTTTCATAAACGTGTCCATTGCTGGCACCGTTGAATGGTCTCTGTCCCTGCCCCAAACCTAACGTGTCCCTGCCCCCAGGCAGTAGCTTGTTGCCCCCGTGGTGGTTCCCCATGGGCCCTCCCACCCCGCCCAGACACAGCTCTTGGGGGAACCTGGGGGCCACATTGGACATCACCCCAGCTGTGGCGGACGCGGGCAAATAGGAAGTTGCTCCCATGGAGCTGCGGAAGTCCCCTCCTCCTCGGTTGTTGTTGAGAAGTTGCTGCTGCTGCTGCTGTTGCTGCGTCTGTGGGTTTTTGATGTAGTACGGTTTGGCACCGTGTAAAAGACACTGGTCGTCGCCGAAGGTTGGGATGAAGGGATTCTGGTTCACCTTATCTGGGTAGAGAGATTTAGACAAGGAGTAAGTCCCGGCCCCTCTGCTACCACCACCACCACCACCACCACCACAGCCCCCACCTCCCATCATAGCTCTATCTCTGTCTCTCAGGTCTCTTTCCCCCACCGACCGCCGATGCAACCCACCTTCGCCTCCACGGAACAAACTGCAGGAGGAGCCTCCCTTGGCCCTATCCCCGCCTATCCCTCCAAACATGGGAGACTCTCTATCACCTGAATACCTCTCAAACATGTGAGCATAAGGGCTGGGGCCCTCCATGAAGCGATCTCTGTCTTTCAAGCTCACACTCCGGGGCTGTTGAAACTGCCCCCCAACGCCCCCACCCATCCCCATGCGACCTGCCCCCTCCCTCTGCAGGTCCACAAATGTGTCGTATGAGTGCTGCCTCCGTAACACCCTCCCGCCTGGACCTAGCTTCCTGCGCTGTGCCTGAGTTTGTGTTTGGCTGGGTCCTACGCTACCCTTAACTCCAGTGAACATCATGTTGTTATCCTCACTAATGTTATAAAGGTTGCTCGGCTGAATCTTACAGGAGTCACAGCGTTTGGATGTGGCGGAGCTGGGACGACTGCTGGTCCCCCCAACTCCACTAACTGGACAAGTGCTGCCTCCTCCACTATGGTGGCACACACTGTGGCAGTTACGACACTCCCAGTCACCCCCTGCTATGCCACCCCCTCCTATCCCTGACACCCCCTTTTCCCAGCAGGTGTGAGCCTGCTGCCCTGCCGACACTGGGCCAAGCCCATCCGATTTCTTTTCTTTACCTTTGAGGAAGTCTTCCACAGGTACTAAGCTTTTACAGATACCACCACCGCTACCACCGCCCACACCACTTCCACCCTCTTGCTCCCACATGGCCTTGCCCTCCTTGGAGCGGAACTGGTCCGCATAGAAATCCCTCAGGTTCTCTTTATCCCTGCGGAATAAGTAAGGTGAAGCATTACCCCCTCCTCCTCCCCTCTTCCGCTCCAGGGGAGGTGAGACCGTGCGGTGTGCCTGGGGCCCGTGGGGGAAGTGGTGGTGGACGGTGTGGTGGTGGGGTCTCCTCCTGAAGCCGCTCAGCTCTATCTCGTCCTGCTCCCGTCTGCACTTGGCAGAGGCTGGCCTCTTTTTCAGGCTGTCCCTGTACTGCTTACGCCGCTTGGCGTTTCCTTCCAGGTTGCCGTAGGTGACGGTGTGCGTGGAGATATCCGACACATCAGAGCGAATGTTCCCATCGTCACCCCCTGAGCCTCCCCCACCCCCACAGTACCTGTCATGCCCCCCGATGAGCCCCGTGCTGGATGCACCTCCTTTGAAAGAAAACCTGCCGTACACATTGCTGCCCTTGAACCCACCCTGGCTGGAATCCGCAGGGGTGTGGCCAGCGATCAGGTCAAATTTACTGGTATTCCTGTGAGTCATGGAGGGGCGGGGCTGGGTGGTGAAGATAGGCGCTACCCCTCCCCCCAAACTGTCGCAATCGAACATGCCCCCCTCCAACGAGCTAGCGCTGCCTAAGCTACGCGGCCTATTTGGCGGGGGGCCGGACATACCCAGAGCCGGGTGGTGGTGCCGGTAATGGTCCTGGTACAAGTTGCTGTCCTTCAGGGGCAAGTTGCCAAAAGTCCTCTCCACCTCGCTGATGTAGTCACTGAACATGTTGTCCTCTGGCATGTAGGGTGGCGCAGACTTGCAGTCTACAGGGTGACCCACAAGGCTGCGCCGGTGCTCCTGGATATCGTATATAGCCGACTCACGACCGCTGTGGCTATATTCCAGGGCGGCGTGTGGAGAGCCGTTAACGCCCGGAACTGCAGTCATGTCCTTGGCAGTGCGGAGCAACCGCAGGATGTTCGAGTGAGTGTTGTTCATGTTCTTCTTTATGGTGGATGAGGGGGAGTCTATGGTGGACTTGTTTTCCTCGATTTGGACTCCATGGATGCAGCTGTAGATACCCTGCAGAGTGATAATGAGAAGAAAAGGGAAGGTAGAGAGAGATAAAGAGAGGGTGAGACCATGGAAGGGAGAAAGAGTGAGTGTGATAAGGTATGACTCCCAAGAGAGATCACAATAACAGCAAAATGTGTGGCAGGAGTAAGGAGTCAAGAACCAGAGGAGGGTTTAATGTTAAGAGAGACGGAGGCAGATACCAGACACAGAGACAGACAGAGAGAGGGAGAGAGGGAGAGGGAGGCAAACAGAAACAGGCAGAGGCAGAGAGGTTAATGCATTGCCATGTTCTCTATGACCACCCTCTTGTTTACACACTATTAAACAGTAATAGGGTCTGAGTTCATAAATGAATTTTCTCTGGGGAACGACGAGGACCCTCACAGCTGCTGCTCAGCCCTCAACCTCAGACACAGAGAACTGAGTGAGAAGAGACAGAGCAGATCAGAGCCTTAATTGATATCACAAGGGGAGCAAGTGAGTCAATAGGTTTGATCGATGTCATTTAAATTTACCAGACACTCGCCTTGCTGTCTTTCTACTTACTTGTTTCTCTTTATAAACAAACAAAAAAAAAAAAAATAGGGATCAATCACTTTTGTCTCTGAGGTAAAAGATATAAACACTGACTAAATTTTACTCATAAGGTCACCATCCATCAGTGTGTGTGTGTGTTTGCTATGGTTGGTTAGTAATAGCAGCATTTTCATATGAGCGGAAGATTTTGCGAGTGGAGTCAAACAAGCATATTTAAATGGGGGCTGGGGGAATCTCTGGTTTAGGCAACAGCCAACTCTGAAAGGTCGAGGACGCACTACCCACCAGCCAGTGTGCAGGCCAGTATTCCTCAAAGGCGTCAACTTGTCAGAAACAGTTTCCGTCTGCCTCTTAGTCACTTTCATGAATGCGATTTGTCAACCACCCCCACCCCCTCTTTTCCTTTATGCCTCCATTCTGTCTTTGGGGCTGCCTTATCTCCGTTTCCGGGTGTTTCGCTGAGCAGCAGCCGCTCCGATGGGATTGTCTGTCTTTATCTGTCTGCATCTATCGCTACTACAGCTGCAGTGAAAGGTAATGAAACACAGGTTCTCAGCACACCGCTGTGTCTGTTCTCTGCTACCCTTTGTCCTGTTACCAGTTTTATTCTTTTATCATGACTGTTGCTAACTTATCTTTTGATCTGTCTCTGAATTTTCTTAGCCCCTTGCTGTCCCATCACTTGTCTCCTTCTTGCTTTATGTGACCTGCCCTGCCATTTGGAAATATTTATCCTTTCTCGCAGCGCAGCTACAATCTTCAAACAGGCATGGAAATGTATGACAGACATCTGCTTGACTAAACCGCTCTTGAGTTGTAGGAAGCAATTCTGAAATTTGTCTGCAACTAGAATTTATTTAATTCAACAAGTGACAAGCTCTTCTCATGCTTTGTAAAAAAAAAAGAAAAAAGAAAGAAATCTAACACAGATGGAGGTTTCCTCCATTTCAAAAACACAGAAGACAGTGTGCTTCAGTAGCGCTTATGGCCTGCACTCTCTTTTATTGTCCTTCTGGTCATTCTGAGTAGGTGTAAACCAGATTAACTTACAATTAGAAACACCTTCATCCTTAAGACCAAACACATAAACAGCAGTGTCCCTTTTTCCTGGGTAATAATAACTAAGGCAATTTGCATACAACAGCAACCTGCTTCTTAAAAGGTAACATTATGCAAATGCTTGACACCTCAAATGACTATTTATATGGACCCAATTTACACGAGGAGGAGGTGAAAAGGTAAAAAAAAAAAAAGGTTTCAGCTTCTCTCAGGTTTCATTTTTAGCATGCTAACTCCCTCTGCTTACAAACAAGCACGGCACAATGAATGACTTCCAGGAGAGAGGCTCTGAAAATGTGTCCAAATCTTAAGGATTTCTGTGTCTCGCTTCTTGACGATGGCTCGCTTTTCACCTCAGCTCCAAGTGCAGCTATTTCTAACAGAGAGAAGCACATTTGACTACTTTTTGTGTTCAATCAATTCCATTCAGTTCAGTTGTATTAATGTAGCACCAAATTACAACAATAATTGCCTCAAGGTGCTTTATATTGTAAGGTAGAGACCCTACAATAATACAGAGAAAACAGAGAAAACCCCAACGATCATATGACTCCCTGTCCTCGTGCCCCTATGAGCAAGCACTTAGGTGACAGCAGGAAGGAAAAACTCCCTTTTAACAGGAAGAAACCTAGAGCAGAACGAGGCTGTCATCGACGAGGGCCGGTCATCTGCCATGACCGGTTGGAGGTGAAGGGAGGAGGATGTAACAAAACTGATAAAAATACAGGATAAGCCATTTGTGTTAGAGTTGATGGGCGTTATCGGGTGTTTAGCTGATGACAAAGTGTCTCAGTACTTCTTTATGGTCATATTTGCACTACTTTTCTTTTTTTTGGAAAGTTTTCCTGGGTTTTGTTTCTCTTTTTTGTACTTATACCTGGCCTGCTGAGAAGCACCTGCAGGATCGAACATCAGGGCCATGAAGCGTCCTTTCTTCTTTTTTCTGTTTTTGCACTGACATGTGAACAGCAGAGCTTCAACATCAACATATCGACTTGTCATCATAGAAAAGACAAAAATGCACCCAAGTTCACTCAGATTTTCTTGTCTTACTGTACTGATCATGTGATTTAGCACAGCATTTGCTCAGTGCTCTTTTGGACGAGCTGCTGTTGTCGCTCCTGGATGCTGTAACGTTGCATAACTTCTCATATGTGTAGTCTAAGTGCTATCTTTTGAAGCTGTTTTTCACCATTTCATGTGAACATGCAGTTCTGGTAACCACTACAATTAAAGTTATGGCTTTCTCCCTGTTAAGTGTGACAGGGACCTCGAAATAAATGCCAAATAAGTTCCCCAGAGGTGTTACCAAGATGGCTGGCAGAGGGTAAGATCAGTTTCTGGAAGGACATATGTTATTTATTTAAGATGCAGCTGTTGTAAACTCATATATCAGTGCTTTCAGAGGTCAGTTATGTTACTGCCCTGCAATGATCTCTAAAGGAATCCACCAATAAAGTAAAATATGTATTCTTCTTGTTGCATTAACTCTACTAAATAAAATATGAAATAGATGTTAACTAACAAAAGTGACACTGAAATGCACATAATTGGATAAAGGATAAACACCTTCTTTGTCTATGACTGGCAGTATTAAATTGAGTTTGAATAGATAATAATGGGCTCTAGCAGCTATCTGGAGTATTTTTTTTATATCACTAGAATTTGTTTTTGTTGTTAACAACAGCCTGAGCTAAAAAAAAAAAGAAAAAAAGAAAAGAAAAGAAGCCGCAGGTAGCTCAGGTGAGTCATCGCATCTCCCTGACTGACTCTATCCCCCTCAACCACAGCCAGTGGTTTTAAAACAGCCACTCCTGTGATCTTTCTGTCAGAAGGACAGAGGTCAGACCTAAAATACAGCACGAGGACACTCACTCTGCTAATGGAAAAGGTGAATCCGGGCTTTCCAGAGCACACGCCCATGAAGCAGAAGCGCAGCTGCCAGTAGAACAAATGTTCACAGATGAAGGTGATGAATGACAGAACCATGGCAGCCCCGAGCATGTAGAAGACCCCTGCCATGTTGTCCACGTCCAGCTGACTGCTCATCACCTCGTTCTTCTCATTGTGGCAGATGCCCGTCAGCCAGAGGGCCTCCAACTCCTCCATCTCACCTGGAGACACATACGCACCGGTCAAAAGCGCTGGTCAAGTGTGACATGCAGATGGGTTTGTAGGTGTCTAAATGTATAAATATGTGTACAAAACGAGACGGCACTTGTTTGGTTTTTTTAGATGGGCCATTGTTGCCAAAAACAGCTCAGGTCTCATGTACATGCAACAAATGTCACGTTCTATTATTCTGACTGAATGCCCCCCAGACAAGCTTCCTCATTAAGGACTGCTTATGCAAGGCTAACCCCTTTGTTGTGTTGGTGGGGGGGACCAAAAATACAACTGCCTGCTGGGACTTAGCAGTCCTAGGAGAGGAAGTGTGCATCGTCATGTGAGAAGGGTTTCCGTCTAAAAACTGTGTCGCCGCCAGTTCCGCATCCCTGGGGAGATTACTAAAGGGGGAGGACACGTCCAGAGAGATTTGTTTGATCTGTGTATGAGCTTATGGTGTGTATAATGTATTTTCCCGCTGCTTACATAAAACTATTGCGTGTGTGAATGTTTGCACACATAGGTGTGGTCGTGTTCACTGTGTTTGTATCCCGAGGGGTCAAATTCTGTTTTTCTACCAGATTTGATGGGTGTCACAGAAGTACACACAAGTCCTTCAACACTAGTGTCCTGATGATTAAATACATCGAGATAATGGCTCTGTTTTATAGAACAATAGAGTCTGCATCAGGAGGTTGGAGCGGTGGAGGGAGAAGTGGTTGACACAATATCATTTTCCCTACACAATTACGATTGCTGTGCATTTATTGCAGTGTTTGTCAGTGAACAATACCAACAAATTAACACCAACAAAGTCCAATAAGAACTTTTTGACTCCACTATTCTTCCTAATGAGGCAAATAGTAAAAACGAAATAAATAAAAAGACATGGATAAACAAGTATGAACAAACATCATGTACCCACTGCTGAGTTTACATAGAAAATATCACGAAGCAGCAGAGCACAGTGACTTTGTTCAAACCAGTGCTCAGTGGTTTTGGATTATTTACACTTGTATCATATGCACATTTTTTTAAATTATTGCTGGTATTTTCAACACACGCAGATTACATTGTAGATCGTTTAGGAGTTTTGTGTTTTGCACTATAGAAAACATATCAAATGTTTAAACAAAGAAAATATAAGAACAAAATAAGGTCATTTTGACTTTGATGGCAGCAACATCACAAGTTGAGTCCATTATTATCTGCATAATAATGTTGCTCTTAAACCTGTATATACCTTTCAGCATCAATGGTGCCTTTCCAATACATTAGACTCTAACGAACATGTTCCCATCCCAACACATACCATCCCAACACTATGTGACAAATCGTCAGTATGTTATGCGTTCGGAGCTGTTTGGAATCACTTTGGAAAACACGATCTGATAGGGTTAAGGTTTTGGTTAAGGATTAAGGTTATAGTTAGGCCTGAAATGGAGGGCTGGAGCCTCTGCTCCGGAAACAGAGATGTGTTAACGCCACAAGCGGTAATCTGTTAGATTCAATTGAGAATCCGGGATGTGGAAGGGTACCTTTTGCGTTACTATGCAATGCCTCGGGCTGTTACAAATCGTCGGTATGTTACACGTTGGGAATGAGAATGCTCTAACACCAGATTCAGGCTTTTGAACTGAGCTCTGATTACAAGCCAGATGGAGCCTCTTCTCTTTGGTCTGGAGAATGCAGGATCCATGTTTTACGAAAAGAATTTTAAATTCAAAATTCACCTTTTCCACTTCGTCTTATTATATTTTCAAAGAGCTTAGGTCAAAAGAAGACAGCAGTGTTTCTGGATCATTTTCATATAACTACGTTTTTGCAAGATAGACCTTTAACATACATTTTTAGATGATGCAGTCATCTCACAGACACTGATTTCTGGAAGTGTTTCTGAGTCTGTGCAGTGATTTCTATGACAGAATCATGCAGTCCTGCCCAAGGGCCCAAAGATCACAAACAGTATTGATTTATGGACTTGTCCCTTGCACACAGAGATTTCTCAAGATTCTCTGGATGTTTTGCTGATACTATGTAATATACATGATTAGAACTTCAGTTTTGCAATTTTACATTGCGGAACAATATTCTATAATTAGGAAGAAGTTCCACATCTTGCAGACACAGTTTTGTTTGCAGATTCGGGAATCTCTGTCCACCTTTGCCTCTGAGAAACTCTGCCTGTCAAACATGCTCTCTTTATAGTTCAGTTCAATTCAGTTTTATTAATATGGCACCAAATCACAACAATACAACTTTATGCTGTAAGGTAAAGACCCTACAATAATACAGAGAAAACCCTACCAATCACATGTAGCTCATGTGTAATCACTTGCGTGACAGTAGAAAGGAAATATGCCTTTTAACAGGAAGAAACCTCCAGAAGAATGAAGCTCAGGGATGGGCGGCCATCTGCCGCTCGATGGTCCAATCATTTTACTGACTTGTTGAAAGTTCACCTAATTAGTTACAAAATGTTCCTCCAGCTGTTTCTTTTTAGTACCACTTAATTTTACAGCCTTTTGTTACCCAACTTTTATGAAAGGTGTTACTGCCAAATTCAAAATGAGCTAATATTTGTTTTATGAAATATTAAAATGTCTCACTTTCAAAATTTCATGTTTTCTGCATTTTACTGTGAATAAAACATGGGTTTAGAATATTTGCAAATCGATGCATTCTGTTTTTAGTTACATTTTTTAACTTTTGTGTTCATTTAATTTTTGTTTGGGTGTATTGACGAAAAACTACTTTGGTTTAGGGAAAGATTGTTGCTTAGGATAAAATATTAACCCTGCATGTTAAAAAAACAAAATATGCATGTCATCTATGTCCATATGTCGAGGTGAGAGTAAGAGACACAGTGCCAATGAAGACGGCAAAGCTGTGCATGTGTTTGAGACTCCATTGATAAAACCAAAGTATTAGACTTGCTGGGACAAACAGTAGGTTGGTACATTAAGACCAAAATGAGCCTCAGTG
This sequence comes from Neolamprologus brichardi, assembly GCF_056152115.1. NCBI lineage: Eukaryota > Metazoa > Chordata > Actinopteri > Cichliformes > Cichlidae > Neolamprologus > Neolamprologus brichardi. The sequence goes on from NC_142109.1 coordinate 20,496,263, forward strand.
AGGGATACGGAGCACAGTGTTATGTGGTAGTATTAAAGTGGGGGGCTGACAGTTTTTTCACGCTGATGAGTAACACACAGATAGTCATTGGATGGACTAGAACAAGGAGTATAACCTTTCAACTTGGGGAAATGCAAACCATTACAAGGTGATTTTTTTGGTGATTAAAGAACTACTTTTGCCAACAGAGCTGAAACAACGGAATGAGCATCACGTCACATTAGGGCAGAAAGATTTGGGAAATAAATGGCCTCAAAAAGGAAATTGAAATGATCAAAGTGGTGGGAGATTGCCTGAGAAATATTTGATAGAATAACCTACTTTTTAGACTGACTTGTGTCTACAAAGCACAAATGGGAATTCATTGATTCATCAAAACAGTTTGCAACAGCTCTCCAAACTGAATACTTACTGCTATTTAATCTGCATAGCTTGCACTTTTTTTGTAGAATGTGAACCAAATTGATGATAAATTAGATTAATGAGCAGAATTTATCATGTGAAAGAAATATCTATGATTAAACTTCTTCTCCTATTACTCTGCTTATTCTTATTTTTCATTGTTCCCACCCCACCCCTCTCCTCCACCTTTACCTGTTCCTCCTGATCCTGCATCATTCCTGGCTGTTCTGTATGCAGTTCCACTATTTCCTGTTGCAAAGCCGCTACTGACCCCTTCCTCTCTGCATACAACTTGACTCAAACGGGAAGCAACAGAAATGAGCAAACATCGATGAGTCTGATCTCTTAACCTGTATGTGTGTTGACAGCCAAACAATCTGCAAGAGGTAATGAGAGGTAATGCTTGATGTGCTGGCCTCGTGTACACGGCAAGATTTTACTTCCATTTGGATAAATTCGTGGAGACGTGTCACAACACTCAAGCATCCACACAGCTACATGTCACAATCACATCCTTTCACAAGCCAGCACTTTAATGTACGCCACTCGGGAAGTTCCCAACAGTGTGTGTCGACGTCTGGATCAATCTGACTCCGAACGATCTGATCCAAGGTGAATGTTCTCTCCGTACTGAGCTCTTTATCCATCTCGCACGACACAATGGAAAGTGATAGCACCTGGAAGGCCACGTCTGTGTATGTGTGAGTGTGTGTCAGCGTGCTGTAGAGTATAGGATCTGGCAGGTAGTGAGGTGAGCAGTGTGGAGGACATGCTATCAGTCGAAGTGGAGAAGGTGAATTCTCTGAAGGCAAAGATTCACATCAGGAACAGTTGTGTCTTTTATATCTAACTTTTCCTGAGGTACAAAATGTAACGGTAGTACCAAGACCAAGGTGGGTAGTTTCACTATTATTTTTTTTAGTACAGTAGGGTACTGTACAAAAGTCTTGAGCCACCCCTCATTTTTTAAAATTTTGCTTGGAAAATGAGGAATAAGTTTACTGAAACATGCCATCACAGATGAAAAGATAATAAGTAAAACAGAATTTGTACAGTTGTACAAACTTAAAAGTAAATTTTTGGTATGACCACCTTTATTCTTCAACACATCGTGAACTTCTGTGAACAAGCTTTCTGGTAGTTTCTTTAAGTAGTCTTGAGTAAATGTTTTTGAAGGCTTCTTGAAAGACATTCAAAGCTCTTCTTTGGATGTTGGCTGCCTTTTGTTCTCTTCTCAGTCAAAATGATCCTAAACTGCTTCAACAGTGTTGCCGTCAAGGCTCTGGGCAGACCAATCCATGACTGATAGCGTCAACACTGAGTGTTTTTCTATTCAGGTTCGATTTTACTGCACTGGCTGAGCAGTTGAGAAAAAGAAGAAAAAAATCCCTGAAAATAATCAGTTACAAGAACTGGACTGAAAACGAGTGAAAAAGCAGTCGATATCCAAAGAAACACTTTAAAAGTCCTCCTGAAAGCCTCGAGACCTCTTTTAAAAAATTACCAGAAAGTTTGGAAACAAAATATAAAGAAACGCAGGATGGCTCGAGACTTTTGAACAGTATTGGATATATAACTTTAAAGGTCAGACTCTATTTTCTGTTTCACACAAATATCAGACAGACTCTTCCTGTCTATGCAAATAGATATACCATCAACTCTCCAGTTCAATAGCTCACTTATGTAGGTTAATACAACAGCCCTGTGATAAATCCTACTTATAAATCCTACCATCTTTGGGTGGGGTGGGGGTAGCCTGGACCCCTCGTAGAAACAAAAGAGAAAATCAAGAAACTGATTTCTTTTTTTTAGCTCAGTGTGACAACCTCTGCTACTTTTTGCTTTCATTTACAGTAAATCACTGTGTGTGTTTCACATGATCCTTCCTTTCATATGTAAAGCCTTCCGTGTGTGAATCTAAACACAGAGAACAACTGTTGTTCAAGTTCAGCTTTGAATAAATATAAATTAAAAAAATATCAGAGTTGCCATTAGCTAAAAGCACTGCTTTTTAACCTCCCGGGTCAGTCATTTCATTTAAACTAATTAATGAGACTGCATTTCCCGTTCACAGCTACAGGAGGGAATATGCTAAGGACATCAAACTATTTTCCTGAGGTGCTTTAGTTCCCCCTTGAGTACCCCTTGAACTTTTCCCTTGTTAACATTTCTGACTGGACTAATTTATACAAATAACACAGTCTGCATTCAGCAGTTGCACGTTTCATGGGTGGAGAAACTACCACCACTGACAAGTTGGTGATAATTGGTGATTTACAGTATGTACAGTCACATGAAAAAAAGAGCTTTCCCAGGTTTCAGTGCAGTCCTAGGAAAAACTAAGTATACCCTTACTGCTTCCTCAGGAATTCAGAGGTTAAGTAGCAGCCAGATGCTACAGGCTTGAGTAAATGATTGACATCTAGTGTATACACTTCTACAAAAGCAGAAAAGTTTTCAGTTTTCCGGTCTGGAGCATTAAGGTGTATGTTAATACAACACCACAATCTTCTGAGGAGTGGACATCCCAGCACCTCCAATTCACCCCAAAGTCAGACAGTGCAATTCTCAGAGAAACTGCAAAAAACTCTGTAGATACAAATCAGACTCCACAGGCCTTAGTTAGCGTGTTATGACAGTACAATTAGAAAAAGCTCAAACCAGTATGGCTTGTTTGGATAGGTTGCTTTTCTCAAAAAAATGAACATGGCAAAACAACTTAAGTTTGCAAAGTTTACCTGAACAAATCACAAGACGTCTGGAATAATGTTCTTTGGAAAGACAAGACCAAGGTGATTTTTGGCCAGAATGCACAGTCTATGTTTGGAGAAAACCACCACAACTCGAAACAGCATATCAGCGCAAACACCTCATGCTAACTGTCAAGCACGGTGGTGGCGGGGTGATGATTTGAGCCACAGGACCTTGGCCCATTGCAGTCATTCAGTCAGCCATGAACTCCCTAAAGCTTGGTTCATGCAACAGAACAATGATCCCAAGCAGACCAACAAATCTATAACCACTGTTGGGAAGGTTACTTTTAAAATGTATTCCATTACAGATTACAAAATACATGCCCCAAAATGTATTCTGTAATGTATTCCGTTACGTTACTCGATGAGAGTAACGTATTCTGAATACTTTGGATTACTTAATATATTATCATGCTGTTTACAACTACGTGAATGTACTATTGCTGTGATTTATTACTGTTACTGATGGTCCGCGGCTCCGAACCGTAGTAAAGGGACCTCTGGATAATACGGTGGGTTCCGTGTCGGGCTCATAGCCGAAAAATAGCTTTACTTTGTTGTCTGGGTCAACTTTGTTAGCCAGAGACAGAGAGAGGCGTTGAAAGGCTGCTCCAACCGAACTTATTGTTTCGGAGGAAAACATGAACACGGTGTACAGTCGAGTCTTAATAGCTTACTTACAACTGGGCTCGTCAGGCACTCTTCTTGGCTGCAGTGGTTATTATTATATTTACATGCTTCCAGCTCCCGTTTCTGCTCGATGACAGCTCGTACTTTTCCTTTCTCTCCCTCCCTCGCTCACAGACACATAACGGGTATGGCAGTCCATTCTCCCTGCAGCACGGACTACACTGCCTATGATGCTACATTCTTTAGAGCTATACCTGTAGCATTCTGCCTATTAGCTTAGCACAACAACAACAAAAAGTCGCTCTCTCACCCAGGAAACACGCAGAGAGAGAGCGTCACCCTGTAACCATGGCAACCGTAACGCTGCCGCCTGGAACAACAGAACGTAGCTGTCAAACAAAACCCAAACAGTCCTGACCCGTGACAATATGAATCAGGAAAGTACCGCCGTGTAATCCATTTATTTCAACAAAGTAACTGTATTCTAAATACCACCTTTTTAAACGGTAACTGTAACGGAATACAGTTACTCATATTTTGTATTTTAAATACGTAACGGCGGTACATGTATTCCGTTACTCCCCAACACTGTCTATAACAGAATAGCTGAAAAACAAAACAACTAAGCTGTTGCAATGGCCCAGTCAAAATCCACACATCAAAGGTTGTGACCTTAAAAGAGCTTTGCATAAAAAAACGAGTGCAAAAATCAATAAATTGAAGCAATGTGTAAAGAATACTGGGCCAAAATCCCTGACAAAATCATACAAAAAAAATTCAAGTTATTGCTGCTAAATGGGGTTCTACAAGCTTTGAATAATGGAGTGTACTTGGTTTTTCACAGGACTGTGATACAGATGAGCTGCATTCATTCTAGGTTCACTATAGTTTCATTTGTCACCTATCTCACTGCATGAACCTCTGCCAGCAGTTTGTAGCCAACCCTCGTCCAAAAGGAGTTGCAAAGTTTGCACCATCACTGTGTACCCAAACCTTGTTTGCTAGCCCAATACTCTGATCATGTAGAGGGTGGCAGCTCAATACTAAGCCTCTCGTGGATCAGTGCTCTCATCATCATCACTCTTTTAGAATGACATCAAACATCCTGCTGCTTTTTTTCAGTCACCACCCAAAACACACGGAGCTGGAGCTTAAAACAAAACAGAACCGGCAAACGGAGAGCATTGCTCTGTGATGCATACAGTATCACATTTCACAGTCGGTGTCAACACCATTATTTTCTAGTTCCTCTCCTTTGAGTCCTGTATTCAGGACTCTGCCTCCTTTATATTGAAATAACACCATATTGATGTAATGGTGCCACCATAATATATGATGAAGCTGCAGCACCAATTTAAAGAAAGATAAATGTGCTGGTTATAAGCACTCAGTGCTGCCTGCCCCAGAACTCCCTGCACATATCACGTATCACCCAGTGGAGGTGGTGAAGGTTTTAAAAAATGTATGTACTTTTCATTGTAGACTGAGTTTTAAAGTTTTTATATGTCTGTATCTATTAAACTGTACATCAGTCAAAAAATGGGAAGGACTTCACTTTCAAGTGGACCTATTATTCTTTTCTGACACACACACACACACACACACACACACACACACACACACACACACACACACACACATATGTATTTATACATATATGTGTGTCTGTGTGATAAAATATGGCCAGTTTTTTTCTAATTTTGGATTTTTGTGAATGACAGTAGACATCCCTATTCCTATTTTTCTGAGCCTTCTGTTTAAGATGGCTATACCCACCAGACGATACCTACCTGGTAACCCTACCCACCTGAGTTGAACACACCCACCTGCTGTCCATACCTTGTGTTCACGAGGGGCAGTCGATCATAGTAAAGGAGGCTTAAAGTGAGAAGAGGTGCTAAAACTGCTTATTTCAGACAGTGGATGATCTATGGGTGTTCAATATTACAAAGGTAAAAAGAAAACTTTGACTTAAGCAAAGTTACTATACTTTTATTTTGACTCAAAACAGAGTCAAAATCAAAATATAGAATTTTTAATGGCCGTATCAAACCCCCTTCGATACATTACTGCTGCAGACAAACATTCAAATCATGTCACTGATATATGTATAGGACCATCCTTACTGATGTGCTCCAGACCGAGCCTGAACAAATCAAATATATTTAAGGTGTTCGAGCTGAATTTGGTTTTTCCACCTAATCACTCTGCTGTTCCGTAGGCCCTGTTCCTGAAATCAATGTGGAGACATAAGACGATCACAACAATCGAACAACATTTACAGGGTTCAGCATTTCAAGACCACCTTTGTCCAGCGTTACTCCTAGCAATGTTCAGTTAAGGTCAATATTTAATTTTTTTGCCAAAGCGGGCTTTTGCAAAGACACCTCCCGAGCTACCAAATAACCAAACCATCCCCCGTTGAAACTTTCATTTCTACAGCCACAGCAGCTGCAGCCTTTCAGGCCTGCTGGCACCGCGCTGTTGATTAAGGCCTGCGCTGAGCCAACCTGGCTCAGGAGGCCTCATCCTGCAGCTCGACAGCCTCGCTGACTGCTGGGTTTCATCAGCAGGCTCTTGGGTTGTCACCGTAGCTAGCACCGGCCACCTTCTGAGTCACTGCTCCTTCCATGACTCCAGTTTTACTACCCCGATGAGAGCATGACTTCACTTTGTTATTTTCAACCTGAATGATTATTGTACAAATTAAGGCTGCAGCAGAAGTTTCTTAAAAGTAATGGTCTATTTAATTTGCCTGTAATATCACTATCACAACATTACTTGCCCAAGACCTCTCTGCAGTAGGCAATAGTCACTGCAGTTATGACACTAAAAACACATCATTATCTTTAAAAAACTAAATTTACATGACAATTATCTAATCTTTTAAGACTGTAATGACTTGCATAACTTGTATAATTGTTATATGAGATATGAGACACTAGAATATTTATTAATTTCCTGTATTGCATCATCTCAGTCCTTACCATCTCCAAATAGCATCAGAATAGCCAGATCCACGGCCCGTTTCCACCCTGAGTCTTTCTGGATGGCGATGCCGTATCCGGTGGAGGCAAACACTTTGCCGCTCCCGATGGTGACCAGCTTACACCCCTCATCTCTGCCAGCCATGTAGTTTAGCACTGCAGCGTCATAGATGAAGGCATCCAATTTGCTGTGAAGGATGACAGAAGAAAAATGAGCTGGAAGTCAAAGCTGTGAAGCCACCTTCACCACAAATAGTGACAATGTTCAAATCACTCTCTCATTCTCTGATTCATTATGTCAAATGGAGATTTTAAGACACTGAATCACAATCATCTGTGTCATTGAATGGTCTGAGAGGTTTCCTGTAAAGTACGGTGTGATTAGGCAGTAAAGAAAAAAGGCAGGTGTAAGTCATTTTTAATGATATGTTTGTCTGTGCACATTTTTGCATGTTGACCTGACCTGGTATCCACTGCACTGACTGCAAACTCCAAGCTATGCTTGTTTGTGATTTAATTGGTATTAATTCTCTTTTTTCAGGTAACAGTTAATAAGAAATTGCAAAACACTGAGAAAATTTACAAGAAAATTGAGTTTCTCTCATATAAAGTGCTACAAGGCAAGACTGTGTGATCTTTTTAAGGCAGTACTAGCACAGAGGCAATTCAGTTAAAATACAAATAAAATATAAATTAGTACAGTAAACCAGGTAGGAGACATTTAGGCCATTAACTCTTCTGTAACGAGGAAAGGAATCTATTTTAGGTTGCTCTCTTGTCATGGAAATTGCTTAGGTGTCATCATGTGATAGATAACACCTAAACACCGGTCATAGAGTTCAAATATAAACCTCGCTGTTTAAATGACCAATTCCATTCAGATGTGAAGAAGTAAAATATATCACTTTTGTGTCCAGTGTTGAGAACGAATCTTCAAGCGCAGTAACTAAACTGACCATGTGACCAAAGTGTTTCAGGGTCTGGGGTGGTGAACTGCCATGTTTCCTGTAAAACCTCTGCATTGTGTTCTATCCATATTAACCCTGGGTTAACAGATACAATGACATGACGGTCTTCAGATTGGTGACAAATCTCCACCAAGGGCCCCTCAGGGCTCCAGGACCTCTGTGCCCTTCATCACAGGTTCGTCCCTGTTCTGTTTTCTTCAGCCGTGGTGGGTGAAAGCATTTGAAGACACGGAGAGAGAAAGAGTGAAGAGGAAGTAAAGATGTTACCTAGCTTTCAGAGCAAACGCATGCTACGCTGCTATTCTGGGTGCCAGTGGAAGGCAGATATGCTGCCCACCCACATTACCCAGAATGCTCTCTTTTCCTCTGTCTCCCTCTCCTTTTTCCTTCATCATCTTTTCTGTGTATTGCATCAGTACAGGACCTCACGGCTCCATAACACAGTCTCTCTTCTCCCTCCTGAAATCTTTTCAACTCCCTCCTAGCGTCCCACATCAGGCCCGCTATCTCTCTGCTCCTCACCCAGTCTTCAAACTGTACAGGGCTTCGTCTACATTCTTCTGGTGGAAGCTCGTCATGTAGGCATGCATGTCCCGGTAGTTGTTGCGGATGTTGCGTTCTGTGCTCCCATTGGGCACCGTGCCGAACCGGAACGGCGGCGAGAATTCGTTAGGCTTCTGGAACTGCGGTGGGGGGTTTCGGGAAAAGAAAACACACAGAGAAAAGAGCAGTGAGCTGCCTTTTAATGCACTGTTAAGCAGGACTTTAGCAAGCTTAAAATCAACTAACTGTTTAGAGATGTGAAGAATCCTTGGACATGTTTAGACAAATATGTATGACACATCAGATCAAGTTCAGAATAAAGATCTGCAATTTATGTTAGAAGCATAAAATTGCTGAAAAAAATCAAAGCAGCAGTTTTAGTTTCTTAGTTTTATTTCTTATTTAATTACTTGATGAAATCATTAATTTTTTAATTTTTCTAGATTAAATGGCAAATTCAAAATGCACATCAGTCTCATCCATCCATCCATACAGGGTTGTGTCCCCTTATGAGAAGCAACCTGTGCAATCGTTTTGCAATCAAGTGTGGAAAGATGTTGAGAGTGTAACACCCTTGACCTCTGGACAGAGGAAAAATAAAAATTTAAATGCAACCACCAGGCAAGCATTTTTGTTTATTTGTTGTAAGGAGGTTCTATCTATTTTTACTCTGTGACTGAGCTATTACATTAAACTACATTAAAGTTACAATAAGCTAACAGCCCCATTCTGAAAACCACATGTTGCACCTGCATCAAAACTAGCTACAGTAGCAAGTTAGCAGAGAGATCAAATAAGTTCAAAGCACTGAATCAAAACACTCATCCATAATATTTTGGGGTTTTTTTGTCTCATCTTCCTCCCCTCACCCCCTACCGGTCACAGCAGATGGCTGTTCCTCCCTGAGCCTAGTTTTGTCGAAGGTTTCTTGCAGTTAAAAGTGAGTTTTTCCTTCCCACTGTGTGCTTGCTCAAAGCGGGTTGCTGTCTGCAGTAATACAGGCTGCTTAACTTACAAAATAAAGCACCTTTAGGTGGCTGTTGTTGTGATTCGCTGCTATATAAATAAAACTGAATTGAATTGAATATTCAATCTAAATTTAAAAAGTAAATTAATAAAATATAATAGACACTAGTTGCACTCCAAATTAAGTAGCCCACTCTCACATGTGTTCACACCCATGTGCTCCTTCACCCCACGAACTATCACATTGCCTTAAATTCACACCTTTTTGTCTGACAGGCCTGACACCTGGTCAACGTACTCCTCCTGGATCATGAAGGCAGCCAGGTTGGCAGTGTAGGATGCCAGGAAGATGACAGCAAAGAAGGCCCACACTGACACCATGATCTTACTCGTGGTGCCTTTGGGATTCTGCACAGGGACAGAGTTGTTGAAAACCAGACCCCAAAGCAGCCAGATGGCCTTACCGATGGTGAAGGAGGGGCCGCCGGGCTCTGGGAGACAGAATGACAGGAGAGGAGGGGGAGGAGGAGGAGGAGGGGGAGGATGCAAAGAAAAATGGGAGAAGAAAAAGGGATCAGTTTTACAGATCACAGGTATTACCTTGCTTTATCTGCGTTTACTCATTGAAGGACTCATTTGATGGATGGGAGCAACACGGCATAGATTTAGCCCCATCCTTTAGTTTCTCAGTGATCGCAGGATATGCTGTACAGTCAACATCTGTTCTTCCAGACATGGCAATGACAACCCACTGTTACACACTACTAACTCTGCTCCACCTACCTCTACGGGAGTATGACAAGGTGGCAGGAAGGATACACTACCTACCACAGAAATGAGGAGAGGGATGAAGGTAGGTGGGGGGGAGATGGGCGCACAGCAGGCTGCAATTACATATGCTACAGCTGCAGCAGCAGTACAGGACAACAGCCTTACACAACCCAGCGATTAAGTGACACAACCCATAAGACATTCAGAAAACAGCACTGTAGGAAACATTACTCCAAACTATTTTATTCCCTTCGGTCCTTGAACGAAAAAAAAAAAAGGCTGTGAGCAGCAATATAACACTCCTCTGATTTTATCTTGAGAGGTTGCTATTGTGGCAACTTAATACAATCCTCAGAGTCAAACAGAGCGAGCATATAAAAGCTAGAGGAAAAAAAAGGAAACCCAGAATGAATCTGGGCCATTGATTTTGATAGGCAAGTTGATATGAATGGAGTGCTGAGACTGCATTTGATTCAACAGGGTAGTGTTGTTTGATACTGTCAGACATTATTAAACCTGACATACATTTTCAGTGTAAGGTACCAGATCTTGTTAACTGTATTCAGCAGTTTTACAACCGTAGATGTGGCGGTGTAATGCTGCTGTAATATTTGAGAACAGAAACAATTTTGTAATGCAAGAACAGAGGAGTCTTTGTTTTTGCGCAGCGATGCTAAGAATACTTAAGATCAGCTATCTGGTTCTTGCCAATGATCCTTTTCATTAGTGAAAGAGCTTAAGTGACTATAGATGCAGATAAGCACTCAAGACATCAAGTAGGAAGTCCCAGAGCTCCAGTTGAACTCATTCAGACGGGATTGTCAAAGTAATTTAGCGCCTGGAGGGCTCAGTTTGAATGCTGCATTCAAGTTAACAAAGCCTGCTGGCTAAGATTGCATTAGAGCACATCAGATTGCCTAAAAATGTACCTCAGTGTTACCTTTTAGCAGCAGGAATCGAGTGGGTCTGGGTTTGTGTGTTAATGGACGTGTGTGTCCTCTCACCTCGCCCGTCTGCCAGACAGCGATTGTAACCCACCGGGCTAAAGTACTCAAACACAAACACAGCCACTGCCGACACGATCAGCAGCATCACAAACATCATCACCCAGACGTCGGCACTGAAGGGCTCTGAAGGAGAGAGGGAAACAGAGAGGGAGGTTGTGAGAAGACAGAGAAAGGAAGTTTATTAAAGCAAATGAAAGTAAATTATAATATAACCCCCCCTCCCCACCACCACCCCTCGGGTATCAACATGCCTATTTGTATTCAGACGCTATGTGCTTTGTGCTTGTCACATTTATGGATTTTGTCTGAGTTTCTGTGAACACTAACAAGCACCTCTGAAGAGAAACACGTTTTCCAATTGCTTTGTAGTTTGTATCGTATATTATGGTCTGTGACAAACACCATAGTGTTGTAGCTGACAAAACAATCCCCACCAAAGGTTCACCAGACAGCTCTTCCTGAGCAGTTCACAGTCAGTTAAATTTGTCCAATTTTCAGCTCTATAGTATTTTTGCAATTTCATTTTTCTAAGCACTTTCATGAGGTCCAACTCTTTTCCTTTAATTCTTTACATTATATCACTTTTTAAACAATAACAAATCAGCATATTGATAGTACTGTTTAAAGTCTTAACAACCCCTCATTTCATTATGTTTTGCTTAGAAAATGGGACATTTTTTTATTGAAATGTGTGTAAACATATATGGAAATACAACATGTAAGTATATAAGGAAAAAAAGAGTTTGTACAATTGTAATGAGCTTGAGTCGATGTTTGGTACGTCAACTCTCTTAGGCAGCATTTTTGTCATTTCTTTCTTTAGGAATAGTTCTTTAAGTGTTTTGGGATCATTGTGATGCTGAAAACGTAATTATTACTTAATTAATCTGCCCATCAGACACCAGATGATGTTACACGGTAGATCAAACTTTGATGGATGTTTATAATTCTAATGAATTTTGACAAGATCCCCAACAACACTTTGCCGAAATGCATCCCCAAACCATGACAGGGCCACTCCATCAGACCTATTGTCACTGATTTTCAGTCCAGTTCTTGTGTGTCCTTTGCTTAATAATGGATTTTGTCCTCCACTTGTGCAGTTTCCTCAAATATTTTTTGAAGTTTTTAAGTAATAGCTCTTTGGGAATATTTAATGCCTGTTTTTTTTTTTTTTTGTAGATTTAACTTAAGAAATGAAAGAAGAAAGTTTTTGTACTAGGCTTATTATATTTTTACTGCCAGCGTTTTAAATATTAAACTAGCTAAACCAATAAAGCACCTTTTACTTTGATGGAAACATGCACTGGAAACACACTGCATTTGTCAAATCATGAAAAATTAGCTGACAAAACAAGACGATTGTAGTTTCTGCCTACTCCTTTTTCACTTTAAAACATCCCAATGAGCTTTAGAACAACAGAAAGAGTGTCCTGATAAATGTGTGAAAAACGCCTGCCCCCGTGTGCAACATGAAATGAGATTCTCTGGCACAAAGGAAAAAGGACAGAACTTTAAGCTCCTTCTTCAGTTATTAAGAAAAAAAATTCCTAAAAATGTTGAACATCTGCTATTCCATTAAACTTTCAGAATAACCTCTCCGTGGACCTTGTAGTGAGATTTTTTTGTCAGCTGCTGTTTTCAAGGCCATAAATTTATCATTTCTCTGTAAACCTGCATTGAATGCCAACAATAAAAATGATTCTTGAAACTTTTTTCAATACTCATCACTGCAGCCATACCTTTTCCAAGTGATTTTGACTGATATCTTGCTCTCTGTTGCTTTTTATGTCTCTGTGTTGTTAAATTTGTTAGTTTTATTGCTGCCAGAACAGGTTGTTCACCACAAACAAGCAATGTACTCATTTTGTTGAAAACCTAGCGACGTTTCTGTCTGTGATTCTGCATTTATTATGCGATATGAGTGTGTGCGCACATCTGATTGTTCTTGATTGTGCTGTACATCTGCCAGGACCATCAGGTCTGTTTTTACTTACCTAGAAAGGCCGACGGGGAGACGGTCCCATTGCTACGGGAGACCATGACACTGATGCCCGTCTCAATGAATGGCACAGAGAAGTCGATGACCTCTGACCTCTCCTCATTGATGGTGAGCGAACCCACCGCCATGTGGGCGTTCTTATCCACTACCTGAGGAACAGACAGGCAGACACGGACAGGAGGGGAACATAGAAGCTCAGTGCTGAATATTCCCAGGTTTTTAAGGGGGATGGTAAATCAGTGCTGTCATTTTTAAACTATCCACCATGTTTGCTAAGAGACCAAAAGGCTTTTCCTAAAGATTGAAATCAGGAGGAAAAGGAGATCATTTCCACACTGGGTCAGAGCTGAACTCCCCACCAGCCCAGCCTCCCTCTAAGTGTGTACAGGTATATTTAGTCCAAAGTTTCTGGAGCCTCAGGCCATGAATAAAAAAGGAGCACAAAAGACTGTTAAAAAGGGATGTATGTACGCCAGAGTGAACAGGAATCCTGCATGCTGCTTGTTCCCTTTGTTTGTCACACTTCTTCATAGTGGCCCGCTCTCTTCTTGCTCTCTCGTTCTGTTCTGTTTTCTGCATCTGTTGTCCTATTTCCCCCATTCAAATTAAATCATTAGCTGCTTGCTTAAGCATTTAAGGATGTGTACTAATGAATTTGTGCATGGGTGCACTGCACATTTGCATAGCACTGCCTTTATGCCAATGTATAACAGCAGCAAATTTACACCACAATCTATGGTAACTGGTCTGGAGATTTACTTAGTTTACACTACACTGCACATCTTCACTAATCAATGTTCCCATCGTAATAATGAAATAATTCGCTCGATGTCATGATAAGTTAGGTCTGACATTGCGTTCATTTGTGAAGGCTGCATTGTGGTGGATGTGTAATGTGTGCAGGAAAGAAATGGGTCTTTCCTTGAGGCTGCTTTCTCCCTCTCTGCCTCTCTTGCCCAATCACTCCGTCTTTCTCTACATGCATTTTTCTTTCCCCATCTCTGATTAGGACCATCATAGCGTCCTCTTGAGTTTTTGTGGCGTTGATCACAGCCTCCCCCACCCCTCTCCCCACCCAAGGCCAAGCTATAGGGAACAAGTGCTGAAGCAGTGAGAAACCAACAGAGAGATGACGCAGTGTGCGAAAACCAAGCTAAAAGGGTTTGTTTTGTTTTTTTCCTCTTTTTAACGTCAAAAATTGCAAAACTTCTAAATTAACATGGAAAAAGTTTATTATCTATGATTAACTCGAAGATGTCAAACTGTTGCAGTTCTTTGCGTACTGTGTTTTAGTAACATTACAAATAGACGATGATCAAACTTCTGGTTTATAAGAAATCACTGATTGAACAGTGTTAGCGCCATATGCTAACACCGTTCAAAAATCACCAGCATTTGCTGGACCAGGATTTCGGGCAAAGTAATGTCTCTCTTATTTATAGGTAATTTATAGGCATCAAAGGCCGTTCAAAGAACTACATTTTTGACATGGCCTCGATACTTGCAGACAGTTAAAATAATAAAACTGGAAATTTTGGAAAGTCTGGTCATTGTTCACTGAATCATTGCTTGTTTTTTTGTGTGTGCAGACAGGAATTTCTGTCTGTGTCTTATATAGTTAGAGCAAAATAAAACTCACTATAAAAATAACCAAAAATTAAACTAAAACATAACACTTACTGACTGTAGCAGTATCTGTATTTGATTTCATACTTTAGGCACTTGATTGCTTAATTGATTTTAAAATGCTTAAAATCTGAAAGTCTGTGTACTCTAATGATATTTTCAAACGAATCATTAAAAATCCGGGGAGAATTAGAAAATAATGAAAATATGTTGAATAAATAAACATAAAGCATAATAAATACATTCAAATTGGGTCCACAGTCCCAAAGGCAGACTCCCAGACCAAAGACAGCCTGGGAGAAAACTTTGACAGTGACAATCTGATATTAACGCGCTGTTACACATAACATACATAAATCTATGACCCAACCACAAAAGGAGCAATAAACAATATAGATAACATCACGATAATGGCAGCATTATGAAACCGATGGAGGTAAAATGTTCAGAGCAGGTTTTCTGTAGCCGAGCTCTGGCAGTTATTTCCTGATGTGTCCTCCAGCTGTTATCATAACCACACCAGGAATGACACAGTGTGGAAAGAAATAGCGGAGAAATTGCAGCAGTTTTATCATGATGCAGTCTAAATGCATTAAATTTGATGTCTCACTCAACGGTAAGGTTCAATCCATGTCACACAGCTTAGCTTTCATTAAACCTATCACATAATTGCTATAATCTCATACCCTGTACGTGTAATGTGCCAGTGTAATGCAGCCATCATTAATACACCTGTCGTTTTCCTACTGTGACAAGTCAAACATCTGTCAAGAAAAATGTCTGTTAATTAACAGATGTTAAGTGCTCGCCTTCCACTTAATTCTGTTACTCTTTTTGGATATCAGCTCTCACCAAATGTTACAACACTGGCTAATAAGTGACTAATAAATATTTATAAAATGAAAAGAATTACGGTCACCTGGCTGCCTTTTTAGGGCCTTCTAGCAAAGAGATGTTTCTGTAGAAGAGCTGTTTCAAAAATTATTTCACTATTTACAACAAAATGAACTGAACAAAACACTCACATATAAAATGTGCTGGTCTTACTGTTTCTTAGTGATCTTTGGGTTTCTGCTTTAGTGACACTGTACAGGTGTGAGTCATAGTTCATGTGATTTTGAGTCCTTATTCTACCTTTATGTTTAGTCTAGTGATGAGTTTCAGGTTTGCAATCCAATGTTTTGGTTTAGATTTTGATTTTTATAAGTTGTAGCTCCTTCGCTGTTTTCTGTGCCTGTTCCATGCTTAGTTATGCTTGTGTGTTTCTTTGTCTTTTATTTCCTGTTTTGCCCTTAAGGTCAGTTTTCCTTCATATATATATGTATTACTTTTGTTATCTGATGATCCTGATTGCTCTCACGTGTCTCTCATTCTTCTTTTGTTTCTTGTTCCCAATCAGCTCAGGGTGTATAACTAGTCTTGACTTTTTGTTTGGGTGTATAACTACTCCTGTCTGCTTCTTTCGTCTAGTGACATTTTTCGTCTTTGTTCTTTTTCTGATTGCTGTGTGTTTCTGTGATCTCAATACTCTTTTAGATTCCTGTTATGTTGACTTTTATGTTTTTTTTTCACTCCACCCATGAAAGGAAAAAGTAATAAACTCATGAAAAGCAATGCAACCTCAGCTTATGATGTCTTGCTCTAGTTGCAATAACGTATCTCAGTGAGCTAACTAAGGATCCAGTAACACAGGCCGAGATACCAGTCAGTGACTCTGGCAATCACAGGTTGTAAAGAAAAATGTTTATTTCCTGATTATCTGGCAAATGTTTGCGGAGAGTCACATGAGGAAACTGGAAGCAAAGAGGTTTTTATGATTTCACTACCGCTGAAAGAGCACTCGCAGAGTGTTTCCAGATAGACCGTTCTCACTCCCGAGGCGTAACATCCCGATGTTTTGTCACGTCCTGCAGCGTTCCTGAGGAGCGCAAAAGGTGACCTTCCGCGTTCTTATGGTACAAGCCGGGTTATGGCAGAAATCCAGTGGAATGACGGTCCCGCGGTAATAGACGTTCCAGCCCTGTATTCCAGCCCTAAACCTAACCTTCTCCCTAGCCCTAACCATAACCTTATTCCTAACGTTAACCACCACTTTAATGACGTTAAATAGTGTGTCCGCAAGCGATTTTAAGGAGAAGAGCAAACATGTGTAGATTGAGTCCAAACGGTTCTCACAGGTCCTCAGTTTTCCGATGTCGTCATGTAGGAACGTGTTGGGTGCCCGAAAACGTAATATGTTGATGATTTGTCACCTAGCATAAAATGTTACGCTTTGGGATGAGAATGTGGAGAATCTTCTATGTAAACTAGAAGATGAAGCAATTTGCTAGCGACCACAGGAGGTTTTGGTGCAGCACACCTCTTCACCTGGTCTTAGTTAGCAACTTCCACTTTTTGCCCTAGCGACCTGAGGTTTCCAGGGAGTTGTTAGCCTGTGCGACTGAGGACTGACAGACAACAACCTGCATGCAAGTTTGCCATGAAATAACACGAACTTACACAGGGATATACATTGAAAAAAATCATCAAGTATTAAGAGTCTGTGCACGTGGAATGGACATCACGTGGCTCTCAGATCCCAACCGTTTCATAATCAAAATAGTTGTCAATCAAATCTCTTACTAAGATGAACAAAGATGTGCATTTGCTTTCTTAATCGCAATAACACAATCAAACAATCGGCCACTATTGTGCAAGGAAGCAATGTCTGCATCAGAATCTGTCTATTTATGGTGCACCTTTTTCTGTCATACCTCATTTATGTTGACTAAATGAATGAATGAATGAATGCAAATAATACAATAGATGGTAGGCACCACCATCAGCAACACACTGCTACCAATGATGAGCTATACAAATATAAAGCACTGCAGTTATACTGTAAGTCCAACCGTTATGATGGAAATCAGAGAAAGAAATTAAAAATACTTAGATTTTGAGTATAAACTATAATTGTGTCTCTCTAATGGTTCAATAATGGTTGTATGGCGACGTCTCCAGTGCATTTCTCCAGCATTCGGCCAGCTATGAAATCCACAGTGAGCTGATTTGCCAGCCGATCTGAATGAAATTGACCAAACCGTCCCGGAGGGTATTTTCAAGCTGATGCTTTCTTTTTTGTCAGTGTTGGGATGAACTTAGAACAACATTGATCAGTTTTCTGAACAACAATATACTGCATTTATATCTACATCTGCCTACTGCAGTGCAACAGTATCTAAGGCAGTAATTTATTTTAAAAAGATAAAAAAAACTAACATGGAATCTGGAAGAGTAAAAGAAAATATTCTCACCTCTCCAACCATGCCATTCCAAGTCCCATTAACCTTTTTGCCGTGTTTGCCGTTGGTGACCAGGTAGAGGTCATAAGTAAACTTGACCGTCTTGGCGATTTTCTTCAGGATGTCGATACAGAAACCTTTGCAGCAGCGCTTGATGTAAATCCCTGAATCACCTGTTTGATTGCTGGACAAAGAGGAATAAATGCAAATCAGAGAGCAGGATAAAAGGTTTCACGAACTCGAGATCAAAGTTTTGTTTGGTCTGAGTACATAAAACCAGCAAATGCAAAAGAAAGAAGACATCACCAAGGTTTGGCACTGATTACCACACCTGGAAATACTAGGTTCAGATATAAACACTTTTAATGTGGATCTTTTTTTTACTTACATACTTTTTAAGTTTGCTTTTACAATGCAAATTGTTGTTTGTGTGCTTTTTTTTTTAGCAGGCTTTTTCTGATTTTGCACTGTTGGATGGACAATAATTTCCTCAGTGATTAATAAAGTATTCTGGCTGTGATTCGAAACAAGGATTTGATTTAACTCTGGGAAATTAAAATTTTACCATATTTTATGACCTTTTTTAGATCAAACAATTAATGAAAGAATCAGAAGCAGTTGTAACAACAGTAAAAATCCTTCCTGGACGCAACCAAAAGATAGTGCCCATACACATGCTCATTCAGGAGGGCTGAACTGAGAAGACTTCTTACTGAGAGAAACATTTTAATTCCTGCTTCCTGATTATCATGATTGCTTTCACCTGTGTCTCATTCCTCTTTTGTTTGTTGGTCCCAATCAGTTCAGGATGCATGAATAGTCTTTTTTTTCTTTGGTCTCATCAGATTGTTTGTCTTCTTTCTCCGTAGTGCAGTCTGTACTTTATCATGCTCTTTGGTAGTCATGTTATGTAGACCTTGTTTAGTTTTTTGGATTTTGTATACAGTCAATAAATTTGTCTTCCTTTATACACTCCACCCTGATATGAAAAGAGTAAGAAACTCGTGAAAAGCTAGTCCACCATGAGGGAGACAGCAGTTGATGACCTCTTGCTTGAAATTATAACTCACCCTAGTGAACTAAGGCCCCAGTCACATAGGCCTAGACACCAGTTAGGCCAGTTGCAGGATGTAGGAAAAATGTATATTTTCCGGCCGGAAAATATTTTCTGGCACTCATTAGGTGAAATTAGTACCAAAGGGGCTTTTCGAGGATTGACTGAGGCTTAGATTCAACTATAAGAAATTAAAAATTCACTGTTTAATCACCTTTTTTAGATCAAATGATTCCTGAAGAACCTCAGAAGCAGATGTAACAACAGTAAAAATCCTTACTAGATGTGACTTTATGACCGTTCACATGCTCATCAAGGGGGGCGTGCTACTCTCATTTAACACCTTTTTTATTCTGGGACTCCTCTCTATGTTAATTTTTCTGCTGTCACAAAGACAGATAAAGAAAATCTTTCATACCTCTTGCAATAACTCTCAACAGTGCAACTTTATGTTACGTTACCATATGTTATGTCCATATATGTTTTTATATCCTGCTACTTCTTCTGAGCACATAACAGAAGGTTTTCTTTAATTCTAACACATGGGTAGCGGACTGACTAAGCCTAACAATGTAGACTCAGTAGTTGTTGTTGTTTTTTTTCCTAATTGAACTGAAACTAAAAATTTAATATTCATAACAGATAAAGATAACAAGTCGATTCAAGCTTTCTATCTGAAGCCTTTCAGCCAAAAAATCCAAAGCAAACTACTGCCAACAGCTTAATGACACAAAAATATAATATATTCACAGACATATATATATAAAAATGTGATATACATATGCCCCTATTAATAACAAATTTACTAAAAAGACCACAGTTTGACTTTGCGGTCACACTGTTAACATATGAAGACAACTTGATGATGCGCTGACTTTACTTCAGCACAAAGTAGAAAAAAACATTGACTAGTCTGAAGCCTGAACTGTTAGTGCATGTTAGTTTAGTGCTTTTCTTTTATATTCTTTTACACTTGAATTCGAAGCCTGTGCTATGTTTAGTACATCCATCTAACACTGCAAACCACAGGGAAAAGTTTAATATGTCACGACTAATACTCACTTTTCTCAGAGCAAGAGAAGAGAGCACGTAAACACATTTAGAGGCTGTCATCCAAATTACACAGTCATGAGGGACTAAGAATAATGCACTTTGGGGCAAACATTTAACCAACCTGTGCGTCATCAGTCAATGGGTTGTTTTGGCTTACAGCAGATACAGGTGCACAGCAGCTGTGAATGGAAGCTCTGGCACTGTTTGTTGGATATTTCCAGTGCCAGACTAAGGACAAATGTATTTGTTTGAGTGTTTTGTATTCACACAAGGGTGTGTCAACTTCAATTTATCGCAATTTTATGAATTCAGCTACATCAAATGAACAACCTTCATGATTGCACATGGACTAAAGTGGTTATTAATGTTTATTTCGGTTTTGGCAACAATACTGCGCCCGTTTATTTGTGCTTTTGTGCATACAAAGGTGACTCTGCAGCGCTCTGTGAATCTGGCTCTTGCAGTATTTTTTGGGTAGAAATAACTCCTGCATATTGCCTTCGAAGTATTGATGGCTGCTCCTGAAATGCTATATGTGTTGCTGAGAGAGAAATCTCGAGAAAAGAGGAACGGGAGAAAGAACACGGTGAAAGATCTGTCAATATAAACAATGAGCTCCAAGATGTAGCACACCCTGAGGAGATTTCAGGTACGCCATTGATAGAAAAGGAGGCCAATGAAGAACAATTAATTATCACACTCTAAGGACAACCGGATGGCAAGAGGGTCATGGTGAAGAGGAGGGGGGAGGCAGAAAAACAGGAACAGAAAGCAAGTCAGTAATCTGGTTAGCAGAAGTAAAACAAGTGGCACATTTAGTAAAGACAAAAACAGGAGAACCATTACAACATGCTGCAGGGGCGGCGCGCTGTAATAAGAAAGCCAAAGATACACAAAAAAGAGAAAATGCAAGCAAAACAGAATTATTCAAGGCTGTAAGGAGTCTGTTTGATTGTAGCACTTCTTCTTTTTAAAAATAAAACTAGCACAGACTTCAAAATATTCTATTAAACTACACTGTTCCAAAAATCAGTAATGTCAAAGTATCTTACTGTATATTTTACAGTTTTGTACTGTCTTTCTAGAATATCATTAAATTTACATAAGTAGACTGTGATTTTACATGTCAAAGGTAAAATAACATAACATCACTGTGAATATAGTAAAACACAATTTACTTGTTTTTTAAATATATATTTTTTTGTACATATGCATATTCAGATTGTAAAAATCCATTCAGAAATGTATCATAATTTGACAAATATTTGTCTGTTATGTGAGAGAATGATCTGTTAAATCCAAATGTAATACTATGGAAAAATATATAAAATGATCGAAAATTTAGGAGAATAATCAATAATTAAAGGAGTATTTGAATTATAATTTTGCTGAAAATTTAATGTCATCTAGGTCTGATTCAATAATTCAGAGGTAACAAGTGAAAATATAATTAATAGGAATAAAAACTAAAAAAACATTGCACGGCCACGCTGTGCTAATTATATATTTTAAAAAATAAATGTAGAGGTAGGAATTGCAATTAATATAAATCTCAAAGTATTCACAACATTCCTGAACAGAAATAGGCCTCTGCACCTGGAGTGAGGGTGTGGCCATGAAAAAAATGTGACATGCCATTGGATGTTGGGACACATAATAACATGACGCTAAGCATCAGCCAATGAATGTGAACTAACAACCACAAGGTCGCGGGTATGGCTGTACTGTAGGATCCTAATATAAAAGAATTTTACTGTGCATTTACAGTTTTGTTCTGTTCTTCTGGAATATCATTAAAGTTATGTAAATAGATTGTGATTTCGCGTTTCAAATGTAAATTAACGTAAAATCACTGTAATGTAATAAAACATAATTTTCATGATTATTAAATGTATCTGTCTGTACATATGCATATTTAGATTGTTAAAATACATTGACAAATGTATCATGATTGAAAGATCGAACTGTTGAATTCAAATGTAATGATATGGAAAAGTATATAACATGATTCCTATAAGCTTGTGTTACATCACATAAGTATTATTATCACTGCTATTTAGGGCGATCGTGGCTCAAGAGTTGCCAATTCGCCTTGTGATCAGGAGGTTGCCGGGTCGAGCCCCAGCTCGGATACTCTCCGTATTGTGTCCGTGGTCAAGACTCTTCACCTACTGGTGATGGCCAGAGGGGCCGATGGTGCGATATGGCAGCCTCTGTCAGTCTGTCCCAGGGCATGCAATCCATTATTATTTAAAACAACTGTTAACTGTATATTTCTGTACATTTACGTATTATGATTCATATTGCCACATTCATTGACCTTGTTATAGGTAATTTCATTGTTTGATCACATTAAAATGTTCCTAATTTAATGTCTAAAAACACTTGGAAAAGGCAGAATCCCATGTAAAATTAGCGCAACAAACTCTATTTTCATTACTGATAATAACTGTATTTTCATGAGAAAGTTATTTTCTGTTATTTTACGGTAGTATTTTGGCGCCCCAGCTGCCGGAATATTACTGTTTTTTTAATTTGTTTTTTTTTTCCTATTTATAGATAATTTCATTGTTTAATCACATTAACATGTTCCTAATTTAATGTTTAAGATCACTTGAAAAGGCAAGATCCCATGTAAAATTAGTGCAACAAACTGTATTATCATTACTAGAAATAACCGTATTTTTATGAGGAAGTTATTTTCTCTTATTTTACGGTAGTATTTTGGCGCCCCAGCTGCTGGAATATTACCGTTTTTTTTTAACAGTGTACAGACACAGCTGGTCCAAGGTTGATTATTATTAAAAAATAGCAGTGCCACAAATCTGAAGGTTTAACAGAGAAAAACTTTAAATTCTTACACTCCAACTTAATTTCTCACCTTAGTTTGAGCTGTTTGCGGCATGGCACAGTGTTCCTCATGCAGGTCCCGCTGAGCGGGTCCACATCCTCCACAATTACAAACGGCGCCTCCTCCAGAGTCACTATGGACAGATGGTCCTTACGCTCCTCCGCTCCTGAGTACAGCTCAAAGCGAGGCCAAACGTGGTACCTCATCGTCAAGGAGCCTCTCTCCCATTTGCCAACCTGTATGAGTGAGTGGGAGGACAGCTGTGTGTAATGTGCACGCCACTGTAACAAGTACTTCAAGTGGCAGAAAAGTGACAGACACATCGCAGAAGCATCAGAGGAGGAAAAGGGCAGAGAGAAGAGAAGAGAAGAGAAGAGAAGAGAAGAGAAGAGAAGAGAAGAGAAGAGAAGAGAAGAGAAGGAGGTTTACCCTGTCCCACTGTCTGTCCTTGTCTAGAAGAATGATGACCAGCTTGGGAAACATCTGGTGGCCTTCTTCGCTAAATGACAGGTTTCGGCCTTCAAATGTCACATTCATAAGGTACCTGAAAATGGAAAAATCCAATATCAACACGCGTCTGTTGACCACAAAGCAAAATGTGGAGCATTTAAACTTCATTCTAGACTTCCTTAATATATGTTTAATGAATATTTAAATGCTGCTTTGCCATCTTTAACGCTGATCTGAAACAGAATTACTAACAGCAAGACGAACCAAACACGCTGTGGATGTAAAAGATTATCAGGAATTCATCTGAAACCTGAACTGACATATTATAACACAAGCTGTGGAGGCTATATGTGTACAAATACCAAACATTTTTCTTTTTCAAGTCTTTTTTCATTATTATTTGGCGTTCAGCTGCTAAAATTCTCCACATTGTTCAGAATCTAGTTACAAACTTTGCTGCATGGTGTGAGCAGCTACAGCACTAAACAGTGGGCGACATTTCTCTGTAAGGTCATCGCAGTAACACCTTTACATAGAGGCAAAGTCATCTTTAAAAAAAAAAGAGTATTGATCGGTGCAGCTTTAAGGGCTACGATGCAACATGCAAGCAGCATCAGTACAGCGCACGGGATGCTGCTGTACCCTTATTCCAAAACCGGTGTGAGGGTGCACTCAAATCAAGGACCACTTCTTATCAAATATTTTTTAAATGTTGAAATATTGCAACCAAAACGTTTCAGCCACATAGATGGCTCACGTTGGCAGTGAGTCAGTGCTGTCAAATATTCAGTCCAATTACTTGGCAGCGTTGCATTTGTCGTTTTTGAAATCTGTTGGGATGTCGTTCAGAAACATAAAAGATTGAAGGAAGTTGAATATCTGACACCCACTGGTTTCCTATTATACTTTTGAACACAGCTGCCCTTCTTCTTTATTAAATTCTTTATGTTTTATTTATTTTAATGTCTATGTCATAGATTTAAAATAAGATTTTACTTTCTTAGTTCTGAGGGTGAGATGTGGCATTTTGTTATTTCTGTATATAAATAAATCAATTAAATAAATTTAATTTAAAATCTTTCTCACATACAAGATCTTGAATAATCAGGCCCTGTCTTATCTGAAAGACCTCATAGTACTGTATCACTCAAACAAAGCACTTCACTCTCACGCTGCGGCCTTATGTGTGGTTCATATGATATATAAAAGAAGAACGTGTGCTTCCAGGCCCTTTTTCTGTGGAACCACCTCCCAGTTTGGATTCAGGAGACAGAAACCCTCTCTACGTTTACGATTAGCCTCAGCCTTTCTTTAATTTGCCTTTTTAAAAAGCAAATTGTTAGGCCTGGATCAGGTGTTCTTGAATCCTCCCTTAATTATGCTGTAATTGGCCTGGGCTACTGAGTGTTTTTCTTCTTCACTCACTTATTTTCACTCTCTTTGTGTTTAGACATCTCATTGAATTTATTCATGAGTTATTATTCATCTCTGGCTCTCTTCCCCAGCGTGTCTTTTGTCTTGTTTTCCTCCCCTCACCCCCACAAGCCTGGTTATGCCAGAGGTTTCTTCCTGCTAAAAGGGAGTTTTTCCTTCCCACCATCACCAAGAGCATGCTCAAAGTGGGTCGTCTGATTGTTGGGGGTTTCTCACACTATTCTAGGGTTTTTACCTTCCAATATAAAGAGCCTTGAGGCAATTATTGTTGTGATCTGGTGCTACATAAAAAATGTCCATAAGAATTGTATTATTATTAATATTCTTTTCATTGTTATTATAATTATTATTTGTGGCAGCAATAGCAATCTTGATATCTTATGCAGTCTCTTAACTCAACCAGGACCACAACGAAGGTGACCCAGTTTGAAGCATAGTTATAGTGTTAAGAAGAACAGAGTAGGAGCAGGTAAAGCGAGAGTGAAAGGTGGAGGAGTGGGTAAAGGAGGAGAGAGTGCGTTAAGTGCTGTGTGGATAATAATCAGCATATACAGTATGTGTTTCAACAAGTGCACAGCAGTGGCAGATAAGGTGGAATCATCTCTCTCTCTTATTTTCTCTCTGCCGCCTCCTTCCCGCACTCTTCCTCATCCTGATCTGTGGGCTGCCATCACCATGGAGACGCTCTGCCTCTGAAACAATCCACCGGAGAAATAAATATCTTGTCTGAATGCAAGGAGTAAGGAGCTCAGTGTGTGTGAGCGTGTGTGTGTGCTTAAAAGGATGTATGAAACACATTTTACCCACCATTATCTCCAAGCAAGCCAACAGTGTGAAAAGAAGGACAATACATCTTTTCACAAGTGAGTAGAAAATAAATAAATAAATAAATAAACTGCAGACAACAGATGAGCAATGGGCCTGAAACTTGCCCAAGATTTTATCGCAAGTACCTCCCACTAGAACATTCGGTACTTCTATCTGTGATCTCTTCAACTATATTTATATCCAACCTCACACACACACGCGCGCACGCAGCGTTCTAAGTAGGCTACATGCTTGGAGCAAGTCAATAATATGACTCAAGCCTCCATGAATTGCCTATTTGCTGCGTTCTGGCTGGCTTGCGCACTACAAGTGCTGTAATGCACGTGTAACATGGGATTAGCCTCCTAATACAGTTTGACTAAAACAATGAATCCTGTTCAGCGTCCTCCACCAACTCACCAATCTGACATTTTCCTGGAAAAGCCTTCAAAAATTTACACCTGGTTAGACACTGCTTGTAAATATCCTTCACCATTTTTGCAAAAACCCATTCTCAATCACTTAAGCACATTTCACTCGGTGCACGGCGCACTTGTGAAGCACAATGTTAACCAAACAACCACAGCGCCGGTATCATCGCTTAGTGGTAATGATATGATGCGTATAAGCCTGTAGGAGTGCACAGGCGGCACAGGCGAGTTAAAGGTTCATACCAATAATGGATGGTTGTAATCTGAGAAGTAGAGAAGGAAGACTGTGTAAGAGCTGTGAGGGGGGTAAAGAGGAGGAGGAGAGGATGTGGATGGTTTGTGGAACCACAACCAACAAAAAAACCTCCATAAATACATGTTTCCCAGCATAAGCAATTGCTAAAGAGACAGCATAATGTTTATTTGATTGATATTTACAACTGTTTTTTTTTCTTTTGCATTAATAGTCAACAGTGAACCTTCGATAACTATAAATGTTTGATAACTAAAGGCGTTTTAATATCGGTGCCTGGTTCATGTGCGTAGATGTGAACATGGCATCTGCACTCGGGTGCGGACCAAAACAACCGCACCCAGAAGGTTTGGTGTGAATTATCAGGCGTCTGGGCTAAATGCGCTCTTATAGCTAAGCATGCTTTGCATTCTGAGCAGACATGTGGTAGAGTAACACTGATATGCATTCACTGTTCCTGCCCCAGACACATCTGTGTACCACTACATACTGTTCTCACATGGTTTCTAGTGAGGCATTATGGTTCATGTGAATTTTTTTCTGTGTTTTCTCCCCAAAACACTGAAGAAAACTTCAAGTGTACAAGCTCATCAGCTGATCAGGGCCATAGTAAATGAACTACAGGTGTGAAAACACCTATTTAAAAATAGTTGCTTTTACATGGTAAAGGCAAAAAATGTAAACTGTATCAATAATGCACATATAATAATTATATGTAAGAGCAAAAGAGAAGATTTACAACATGGTAGTGAAACCTGCTATGATGTATGATTTGGAGACGGGGGCACTGACAGAAAGATAGGAGACAGAGTTGAAGATGTTAGGATTTTCAGTGGAAGTGACCAGGATAGACAAGATTACAAATGAGTACATCAGAGGGACAGCTGAAGTTGAGTGGTTGGAGCAGCGAAGTTAAGATGTTGTGGACCTGTGCAGAGGATAGTGGATATACTGGAGAAAGGATGTTGAAGATGGAGCTGCCAGCCAGAAGGAAAAGAGGAAGACCCCAGAGAAGATTCATGGATGTAGGAAAGAAAGACATGTAGCGGGTTGGTGTGACAAACAATGTTAGGGATAGGGTGAGATGAAGGCAGATGATCCTGTGGTGACCCCTGTGTAATCTTTTTTTATAGGTCTTTGTTCACATGTGGTTAAAGACTCTCTCACCACCTCTATGACTTTGATTCATTTGCCAAAGAAAACAAAATACAAGTTGCAGAGAATCTGAATTTGACAGTCCAGTATTTGTAGTTTTACAAAACACTCTCTGCAAATCTTTAAAAAACCTATTCGCTCACAGCAGTGAAGATGCTGCTTCACCATCAAATCAGCATCACATGTGATGCAGAAAAATGTTTTATGGTAAAGTAAGCTAAGGTCAAATTTAGCCAAATTCCCAGTTGTAGCAGTTCAATATTTTCTTCTCTTGTGCTTTTGTTTTTTGACGAGCACTATAAGATTGTAGACAATAAAAATAACTGTGTATCTGTCTATATTAAGTCTCAGTAATACTCAGTAGCTCAGCAGTGTTATTTTGACTGCAGACAAAACGGCTTTGACGTGTCGTCACAAGCGGGTGACGCAAGCATGCGTACGTAAGACTGCAACATGAGGAGGCAGGATAATTTAATGCAATGTGTTGCCATGGCTCCCACAACCACAGCAATTTCTGTGCAATCAGCTGCGTTGCCATGGGAACAGTAATCTCACAGATGAGAGGCTGGTTGAAGGAGAGGAAGAGAGAGGAGTATTTTTTAGTCTGAACCTGAGTGTTTACCGACTTCCCCTCATGCTGTCTTTCAGTTTCAGATCAATCTCTCCATCTAACCTCGGAGAAGCGCGTCGAATCACACATCAATAGGATTCATCTTCCCGTACATTAACCTGTGCCTTTACAAAGACTGATGCACGCTGTGAATTTAC
Organism: Neolamprologus brichardi; assembly: GCF_056152115.1. Classification (NCBI taxonomy): domain Eukaryota; kingdom Metazoa; phylum Chordata; class Actinopteri; order Cichliformes; family Cichlidae; genus Neolamprologus; species Neolamprologus brichardi. Next base: position 20,524,455 of record NC_142109.1, read on the forward strand.
AGCAGAGGAGGCTGCTCTGTTTATCATTTTGTAGCCCTGTACTATTGATGTAGCTTTTATGTGCTGTTTGATCCCTCTTCGTGTCAGAGCTCCCCTCTGGAGGAGGAATATAATATATATATATATATAAATAAATAAAAACATAAAAACTACTGGGATGAGCCACTAACCGAAGCTCACGCGGCTTCATCACAGCCATATGCAGCGCTTTGTGCGCCTCGCTCACCAACTGTTCCCCATCTAATCACTGGCTGTGAGGGGAATTTATTTTTTAGCAACAGAGACAATGAATCATCAATGGCATGGACACAATCCCTATTTGTGTGTGTGTGTGTGTGTTTTTCTATCCCCCAAATATCTTCAAATGTGTTTCTGAGCCATTTGATATCATGACTCCTTTTGAATTTCTCTTTTTTTTAATCTCAGAGTGAAGCAGAACAAGGTCACAAATTCTCTGTCGCTGCAATGCAGGGATGTAAAAATATATATCTCTGGCGCGCGTGTGTGCAAGGAAGTGTGTGCATGCATGTACTCACACACACTCGCATGGACAAACTGTATCAGGTTGCTGTGGATGACTCCTGAGGCCTGCCTTTCAAAAGTTACTGATAAAATGTGTCCTACACTTTACAAGTTCTGCAAGATAGAAGCTGTGACAGCGAGTAGAGAGTGAACAGCCTCACAATACCGTGAATTATGAAAAATACAGAGTAGAAATGATGAGCCGTGCCACTCGAGGTCCACTTCAGAACAAATTAAGCAAGGTGGCAACAGGTGGGATATGGGTGCAAAAGCTGCGATTAAAAGACAAAATATTTTCTGGTTACAGCAAGGTTAAAATCTAAAAACAGACATCTGTGTATGAATATGCTGAATTTGTGGGCAAAGGACAGGACTTTTGGTCCTAAAAGCTGGTAAACAGTACATGTAGAGAGCAAATGAGGATTTTCATTTAGATTCTCAAAGCTACTAGCTCTCGACTGATTTTGCTTTAGGAATAAGAAGCCACTGGTTTCTCAGATTGTAGCGAGATACTGTTTAGCACACAGCAACACTACAACCGAAAGATTGTCAGCCGTCACAATGCAAAAACATATAAAACTGCTATGTATTTGTAAACTTTAACAGTGGCAGGTTCACAGTGTGACCTAACAAGTTTTAGATTAGCCTAATAGTTCTCACTCTGAGAGTCTGCAGAGGTAATCAAAGTGTAATTGAGCCTATTAAAAAAAGCGTCTTGAACACGAATACAGAGAATAATTTCCATGTTTCGCCTGATTGCAAATCAACTTCATTAGCTTGAAATAGCCCTTCCTCATGAGTTACATGACCAGCATGACATCTCCAGCATGTATCATAATCAAACATTTTCTGTCATTTGAATATAAACTGCTTCGTTGCTTGTAAACGAGTTTCACAAATCCAAAGATCAGCATCTTGCTGTGAGGCATTGTGCCCATCGAGCCATCACGTTGCTAAATGCTAAATTTTTATTCTGCCCTGTTCGTTTTAATTTTAGGGGATTTAGTTAAATAATATCAAATTTAACAAATTTAACAATTTAACAAAAAAAAAGATCCCCTTATTATTTTAAAGGCTTATCCAATCCTGGGTTACGGGAGGGCTGGAGCCTATCCGAGCTGTCACTGGGCGAGAGGTGGAGCATACAGATAACCAGGTAACCAGATAACCTCTACTCCTACAGCCAAGGTGCATGTTTCCAGATTGAAAAGCAGAGTACCACAAAGAAAATCTGTGTCAAACCCAAAGAATTCTGGCAGTGAGGTAAAAGCGCCAACCACTGTACCACCATGCAACCGCCCAACATACAATTCCAAATCCCCCAAATGATTTTATTTCTTATTTATTGAGCCATGTTTTTCAAGTGGCACAGCCCCGAAAGCTAAATACACAAACACAGTGCTGCCGGACTCCACACTGAAAAGATGTAAGGCTCCGAATCTCTTTGAGCTGCAGCCTTTAATAAGAGAGTCTACAGGAGCTCCGTGTGATCCGGGCCCGCGAGGACCCCTGATGTGCAGGAGACATCAGACAGCTACCTGTGGAGTCTGAAGAGAGGGAGCGTGTATCACAGAGATCGCTTACATTTAAAATGTGAACAAGGGCAAAAGAGAAGATGACAATGACCTTTCATAGTTATGGGGTTTATTTGTTGTTTTTTACTGTGGCTGATTTGATTTTAAAATTAGTAAATAAGGACACACTCATCAGTCCTTGTTAACCTCTACAAATAGAGCATATTTGTAGAACTAAAGACCTAATTTGACAGTTGGTGATATAAAGAAGATTTCTAACATTTGTCAATAAGAGGACCAAATACCTCAGATGATCCCATAACCCCGGTAGCAACTAGCTAAAGCAAACCTGAGTACCACGGGGAAAAGCGCAAGCTTGTCAATTTACTGTGTTGGTGATAGTCATGTAGTCATGTGTCTCAAACTTTCCTGTTTTTGTGTCAGCTGCTTTTCTTTTTCTTCTCCTTGTGATCTCCATATACTTTTTTATTCTTTGAGCGTCCTTAAAAAAGGTAGGATTACGATTTTAAACTGGAAGAAGCAACAAAATCATTAGGTGTCTGAAAATTGCGAGCTAGCCTTGTGTGTGTGGGTGAAGACGCTGAGCAAAAGGCAGCTTAAACTGAAGGAAACTAGAGGGCATAATTTTTTATCAGCTCGCATTTGAACATGTTTGAATGAACACCTTAGCTCAGCCTGACAGCCAGATTAAATACTGCTGGAGGATACATTAAAGTCCACCCAAAAACACGTTCTCATAAATTTACAATGATGTTTAACCATCACACAGAGAAAAACACCATTTAAGTGAAATGTTTAAAGAATTCTTCTCTGACAGCGAGCCCCACATAGCAGATTTTCACTTTGTTGCTTTTTTTTTCATTTAACATTTGTTGGACAGACAGGGAATGTTGGGAAAGGTAGCAGGGAATGATGTGGGAAAAAAGCTCAGACTGGCCAGGAGTCTACCCCCTGAAATCTCATCATCAGTCACTAACGCGATAGTTAACATTTAACTGTAAACCTGGTAATCAGAATATGAAACTTTAGTTTGAAACACCTGAAACCTAGAGAAACTTATTCTCAGTTTTTAAACTAGTCAGTGTTTTTTTATAGGGTTAGGGTTGGTGTACATCTAATGCAGAAGCAAAAATCCACCCGGTTAAGTCCTAAGCACATGGTTATCAGGTCGCCCAGATGTTGAGATTTTATATAACAAAACAAAAAAAGAATGAAACTTCCAGTTTTTCCTCACAAGTAAAACTTTTTGTTGTAAGTATAAGAAAAAATACTAAATATAATCTACATTTAAAACCAATTAAAGGGCCATACTGACTGACCAGAGCTCAACTACAGACCAGAAAATGTCAGTGAAATTTGGATGGCTGTAGGGGTGACAAGAAAGGCAGAAGGGGTGAGTACAAAGCTAAACTCATATTTAAATGTTTGAAGCAAAAAGAATACAGACAGCTGGGGCAGTGCCTTAATAATGGTTAATATTTACATGAAAATGTCAAAAAAGTGTTACTGACTTTTTCCTACACTAAATAGCACGCACTCAGTGACAACAAACCGAAGCACATCTGAGAGAGAGGTTAAGTATTAAGCAGTCATGTTATACTTCCAGAGAAAACACTACCTGGGATACTTTTGTGCTTACATTTGACCTGATTTGCTGTGTCACTGTATGAATTGCTGAGTCACTACCATTGTACTAAAATGATGCCGCTGTTGGCACTGTGATAGATTTCTGCTTTGAATTAGGTAGTCTGTCATCAGTGGCAGCAGCTCGCTAGAAAAAAAGGATTAGTTTTGTTTGGGCTAATAAACGCTGCTGCCTCTGAGCTACAATCATCAATAAAATGTTCAATTTTCATCATATTTAAAATTAGCACAAAATTATCTGAAATATGACGACATTACGTGATAAATATTGTGATATCGCTCTGAGGCTACGTCTGAACAGATGACTGAAAAGGGAACATGTTGTGAACTATTCTGTTTACAGCTTGAACATTGGTTTGCGTTTTCTCTGTATTTCAGTTAAGTATAGCCTCCCCAGTGTAATTCTTTCTCTTGTCCCTGTGTTTTACTTCCTGTTTTATTTTAGTAATCACATGTCTCTTGTGATCTGTGCAGCTTTCCTCTTGTTTAAAGGAAGAAACTACTGTCACTGTCACCAAGTGCTTTCTCCTGGGGATCGTTGAATAATACTAGAGAATAACTATTATTAGAAGAAAAAATATCCAAAACATACATTTAGGTTTTTATTTTACAGCGCCTGTTATAAATTAAATTGTACTGCAACATCTATTAATACAAACTTTAAGTTGTTGCTTTTATATAAAGATATAATTTCCTGTTTTTCTCTACTTTAATGATTTATTGGTCGGTTGGAAAAATGTGCTTAAGAAGTCCCTTTGGCGTCTGGAAAAAGGCAATAAAAAACAATTTAGAAAATAATCAAGAGATTAACATAAATTATGTTAATCATTTCTTCCAATCGGAGCGCTTTAATTAAAATATTGACATCAGTATGGCGGTGCAGAAATAAACAGTCTTCATTAAGTTCTCACACGCTGTATCGTCCCCAAAGTGAGCAGGAGCAGCAGCACCGGGAGCAGCGTTACAGATGTGAACCACTGTTTGCTGGTCCAGTAAGCGAACAATACAATAAGTAAAAGGCCTTCTGAAATATTGATTGGTTATTTCTGTGGCATTTAAATCTCCCTTACAGCAATTAGCCATAAACAGGGCGCGGATAGAAATTGAATTCATGTCAAATATAAGTGATTCAGCTCTGAAACACATAAATCCTCCCTCCTTTCAATGTAGCTATAAATAGAAAACTAGGATCAACAGTTTTTAGCATGAGATGGGCAAAAGAGGGAGGAGGGGTGGGATGTGGAAAGCTTAAACATTACTTTCTGAGTCAACATTTTGTAACTGAGACATGTACTTGATACAGGTTTTCGGGTTTATAAGTTTATAAGCTGATGCCATCTTACTGGACTGAAACCAGATGTGATGATTGAGGGATGCTTTTGATTGATAAGCTATTAACATGTCAAGCTTATACAGCACAAAGCAACAGCAAGAAAAGGTAGGCCTGCCCTAAATTCATCCATCTATTCATCTTTGCTCAGGTGCTGGTGTGCAGAAACTGATGCCTTGTTTTCTACTGACTTCTATACAATCAGACTTCATTTTGCACCCAGAGAAGATCGATGCAGGTCTGAGGTTCTTTCAGACCTGGAAGCTTCATCTATAATAAATCTGTGTTTTGTAGAAGGCAAACAGGCCTTCCCATCCCATCGTTGCTACTAAAGTGTGTTAGACTCACAGACTGTAAATAAAAGATGGCAACCACCACGATGTCACCCATTGGTTAGTGAGGTCCAGTTATAAAGCCTCAAACTGAGCTCCTGTACTAACACCGTACAGATGTTTTTAGTTCTTTACTTGGTGATGAGAAACAGAAGGATGGGGACAGTTATGCCCTAAAACAAGTCCACCTCCTTTTGAACTCTAATAGGGCCTTGTTACGACTGCTGTCCTAATGTTGTATGCAAATCTAAGTGTGCAGGTGCCTTTCCATCATTGGTGGTTCTGGAGGATGGGGAATGCGGATTGGCTCATTTCCTGGAGACAACATATTTGATGATGCTGCCATGGATGACCAGTGGATTCATCCTCGGCGCACCCAAACTAGCAGACCCTTTTGTTACTTGCCTGTGCTGTTGCTTTATACTGGAGTATGTAGGGGTGGACTGCCTTTTTGTTTCATTATAGTTTTCTCCAGTTTTTTTTAGTTATGGAGGTAAGTTGTTGTCTTTTGGTTTAATTCTGTTCAGTAGGTAAGTTTGTTAAATCCCTGATGTAGACTCCTTTTTTGTTGTTTTCGCGTTAGGTCCACCCTGAAGTTGTAATCAGTTCTTCTTTTTGTGTCAAATAACCTCAGGAATCACTCTATTGTGAATAAATCATTATGAAATACTATCAGTTGTGTGATGTGCTGCTTTGGGTCTGACGAGGATGACTTTTCCTTGTGTTATGGCCTGACCACCCCTACACTAAGAAAAGGCCATGTTGGATTTACTTAATTCAATAGTGGACACTGGTTGCACACAATTGTTTTGCTTTGGCAGAAACTTAAACAACTGAGTTAAATCAAGGCAACTTTTTCATATTCAATAAACCTGTGCATTTTGTGTTGATAAAACGCGATTGAAACATGTTTAGATGAAGTAAGTTGAGCTCTTGGAATATTTTAATCCTTCACAATTTTGTCATTTTATTTCAACACTATTCAATAACTTTTACCCCAGTACTACTTGGTCACTTAAATACTACATGTTGCCTTCATATTACATAATGTTCAACAAAGTCTAGAGTCTGGTTACCATAAAAATTGAATGGATCTACAACATCTACCATGTTCCTATCTTTTACCTGGTTGCAGGGGGGCTGGGGCATAACCCTGAAGTGATAGGTTAAGAGACAGGGTTCACCCTGGACAGCTCACCAGTTTATCACATAGAGACAAACAACCATTGGCACTCACATTCACGGGTCATTTAGAATCAACCTAACTCTAACAACTGTATGACTGTTAACTGTCATACAGAGGAAACCAGAATACCCAGAGAAAAAACACTGTAAACCAGCCAGATTGTGGAATTGAACCCAGGACCTTCTTAATGTGAGGCAACAGCACTAACCACGATGGCATCAATCCAAGCTTAACAAAAGTAGGAAAGCGGTTTCAAGGCTTGATGCAGAATTTTCTGTACGTTTTTGTCCTTAACAGGTTAAACCACAATAAATAGCGATAGCACACACGTGGTGTGTGTGTAGTTGTCTGCTTCTTCTAACTGCAGTGATTTTCCTGCAGTTTGAAATCTCGTGCGATCTTGTGAATTTCATGAGTCCAGCAACTAACCACTCTTACTAGATTGTATCATGTCATCTCAACAAGAACAAATTAAGTTGTTGAATTTCTTACAGATCCTACATGATTTAATTACAGTCAAGATAGAAACATGAAATTTTTGTGTTCAAATTACAAGGTAGACTTTTTTAATGTAACAACCACCCAATTTACTTTTTTCGGTATACTGAAGAAAGTAGAGGCGGCTGCTCGACTTGACTGAGATGGATGTCTTCCTCAAACCATGATCCAAAGCACGCGAGACTGAAATCCTGTGCAGTGTCACGAGATTTAACATTGCTATATTATTGACTTACTTCACTCGAACATGATGTGAACAATTTAATCTACCCTCTCTGTATATCATGTAGTTTCTACACTATATAGTTACACTTCACTTTAAAGCATGAGGCAATTGTGTTAAATATACGCAAGACGCTTACATAAATCCAAGAGCTGGCCAATCCCTTTTTTTCAGTGTAGATGGGCCATAACAGAACTAAAATGAACATCATGTTATATTAAAAAAAACAGCATTGATAATATAACCGTTTGTATATCAAGTTAGCTTATGACTGTATTCCTGTAGACTTCAGAGGGTTACTTGAAGCAGGTTTAACGTTTTATAGGAGACTCACTGAATACCTGGAATTCTACAATTTCAGATCACAAGTTTTATTGTAGGATATCACAAGAATTTTATTTATATGTTTCTTGTTTGGCTCTTTTTCCATTTTTTATGTTGCAAATCAGGTTATCATGTGTGATATTGCCCAAAAAGGGTACATTTACCTTTAATGTTAAATGTAAACTTCTTTCAGTTGTTTCCTTTTTCACAAAGGGTCACAGTCAGGCAGATTTTTTACACCAGATCAAACCCTCTTGTGGATTTGCATTTCCACCAGGTCTCAAACTGTGGAAGTTTATATGTTAGACAGATGTGTAAACTGGTACGCTATAAGGTACTGGTACTGCAATAAGTTAGTTAATAAGTTAGTTAATTAACCAATTCTCACTACAACCTGGTTTGCCTCTTACCTGTAATTATTTTTATTTTATTTAATAAGTACAGTACTGTCTGTTTATAGTAACCATTGTTCTTAACGTAAATATGTAAGAAAAAAATTGTGTATGTTTCTGTTCCGTGTCCTGTGTACTGTTTGTTTGTATATTTGTCTTTTTGGCTGCTGTTACAACCAAATTTCCCCCTTGTGGGACAATTAAAGGATTATTCTATTCTATTCTATTCTATGAAGCCCCATCTTTTACATACAGTCTGTATGTTACAAAAAAGAAGTCCAGTTCCTCAGACTCAGTCTGTCAGTCAGAACTGCCCACCAAGTACATTAAAACATCAGTATGATGTTGGCAAAAAATGCACCCAGCTTGACCTCATGGTGGGAACCATCTTTATTTACAGTCTATAACTCTAGCCCTCTTCAGTGGCGAGGATTCCCAGAAGCACAATGCAATGGCTTGTTCGCCATCTAATAAACACAGATTTATTAGACAGACACTTTTATTGTGCATATTAAGAAATGTAATAATGGTGCTCTCCCGCTGCAGGACAAAAAACAGGAAGGAAAAAATACTTTAAAGGTAAACGAAAACGAGAGGAGCACGCTTGCCTTGCGTGCACAGAAAGCAGCAGTGACTTTTTTGGGCTGAATTTTACTGAATGCTCAAAAGAATGGCATGCAGCGAGCCCACAGCCGTGAAGAAAAATGTCTTGTCAGACTGCATAAAAGCACACTCACTACAAAATATTTATCATGTCTTACATCATATCTACCGGTGAGGAATTTGTAACAGCACAGGGATTTGAGAGAATTTTGAATGCCAGCCCTCACACACACACACACACACACACACACACACACACACACACACACACACCAACAAACAATAAAGAACATCACTTTCTCTGCACACACAAATAAGCCCCTTAGCGCCTCATCCAGAAACCACTTGGAGCACATTTTCTCATTACCCCAGTGTTCCTGTCCTCTCTGTCAGGCAGGAAACAATGGATGGCCTCTAGAGCTCTGTGCGCTTGTGCGTGCATTTGCTTATTTGTCTAGGTTTCCGTGTTGGAGTAACTGCAGCCTGTGTGTGTGTGAGGTCAAGCAGCCCCTAAACAAGTTTGTGAGCGTGACTCACCGGGATCTCCCATCTCCGTCCATCAGCGCTGACAGGATGCCATGCTAATCCAGCATGCATGCAGCCCACTGTGGCCTGTAGCTATATAGGAGTTCATAGAGACATATGGCCTTATTATTGCTTTTGTCTCTTGGGATGAGTGAATGGAAGAGTTGGAATTATGCATATGCAGTGTGTGTGTGCGTGTGTGTGTGTGTGTGTGCGCGCTTGTTTAAGTATGTGTGTTCTAGACCCCTGCTAGCCCCTGGAGTCACCATCAGGATCCAGTGGTCCAAATTCTTTAGCTTCACTCAGTCAAACGGGGAAAAATGGAACGGATGGCTGGAAAACACACAGTATCAACACACATGCAGCACACACCCACACAAACAGATCACAGCAACATCCCAGGTGTGTGCCCGAAGAATGATTGAGAGCTAACCCTGGGTCTGATAGCGTCCTTTGGGAACTGAAATATTCATGGCCGTGGCGCTATTGTTATCTCTGTCCTGTTGGTGGCTTAAACCTCGATGGCACGCATAAGTGCTCCACATTTAAAAAAAAACAACAACCCAAAAACCCCCCCAGAAACAAGGGTAAAGACAAGACCCAAATTTGCAGTAATACATCAACCTCAGCCTGGAGATTAATGCAGTAGTGGCAAGGGAGGTTGCCTAATATCTCCCTGTTTCTTCGCAATCCTGAAATTCAAACTGACAGTGAAAAAAAAAACAAATAAAAAAACAGAGAAGGAGAGAGAGAGAGAGGCAGACAGGTGAGTAGTTTTGTAAGGCTAAAGCACCGCTTTTATTAGAGGAGATGTCCTCAGGAGTTATTAGTTTTTATTAAAATAAGCCCTAAAGAGCACTTAAATGTCACGCTATACCAACACATCTGTGTTTACATGCGTGTTTCTGTGTGCGAGTGATAACCCCACTGTTGTTCTATGGATCTCTTTTTTTCCATTAATCCGGCTGTCCCCGAGCATTCAATTAGCTGTGGAATCTGTGATCAATGTGAACACTAAAAGCATGCCCCATGAAGTTAAATGGGGATTAATTATTGAATACCAATGCTCCGTCTTGTTCTGTAATGTGCCAAAAAAGCAAAACAAGGAAGTTCAGAGGAAGAAGGAGAGGGGGGCGAGAAGGATGTTTTTCTTTAAAGATGACTGTGAGTTAAGATAAAGATAAGAAGGGAGTTAATGTTTCTGTTCATCTTTTTGAAGTTTTTATTGGCCAGTAAAACAAATTCTGGCTCTCCCGAAGGAAACGTCACTGCTTTGTTCAATGTCTGTGCGTATTTTTTTTGTGCCCACGTTGTATTTCATGTGTGGGGTCGCACATTTTCTAAATTTGTAATAGTAGTTTTTGCTCCGGCAACCAAAAACCAGATGGCTGCTTTGGCTTTGATATAATTAATTTAAAAACATATTTACTTCTTAAGGCATTTTCTTGTAACACACCATGTCCATTGGCTACACAAATATAAATTTTAAGCTTTATAAAATTAGGTGAAAGAAGCTTATTGTTTTTTTTTTTCAGTAAGGGAGATTATCTTTACTGGATGGTGCTCGTATTAAAACAATGTCTGAACACCAATATATGTTGATTGTGCTGCTGGTTTTCACTCAAGACTCTTCATGTACAGTGTATATACTGATTGGAACCACTCAGTGCTGGATTTATGAGAATGACAGATAGAAGCTAAATGTCTTATACTCCCAAACGCAGCCAAATTTGTTTTTTTCTTAACCAAACCAAACAATAACGGAAAACCAAAAGTGGAAAAAGAAAATAGATGTTCCACTTGTACACTACATTCATGTGACTGCATGGCAGGTGTAATGAAAAGGAGAGTGATTGTGGAGCAATAACAAGATAAAACAAGTTGTTGATTTTTCATATTTGTCTCCTCTTGTTTTCCACCCAGCTTCTGCCTCTGTTGTTGTCTTGATATGCACGTATTTCTTAAAGCTTTCAAGACAACCGGTGCTAAAAAATATGATGGAAAAGCAAACCAGTTTGTCTCAAGGGGCAACTGGCAGCGTCCTAACCCACTGATTTGTGTCCTACCCCACCTAGCTACTGCTGTACCACCTGCTCACCTGTCAGCCTCTTTGTTCTCACATGACACAGTGGATCACCTGCCTCCATCTCACCCTATCCCTAGCATCTCCCTCTGTCACATCAGCTCTCTGCATGGTGTGCTTCATTACATCCATGAACCTCCTCTGTGGTCTTTCTCATTTCCTGCTGCCTGGCAGCTCCATGTTCAACTTCATTTGGCCAGCATATCCACTAACCCTCCTCTGCACATGTCCAAATCATCTCAACCTTACTTCTCTAACTTTGTCTCCAAACTGCTCAACCTGATATGTCCCTCTGTTGTAATCATATCCAATGAATATCTTAACATCTTCAACTCTGCAGGCTTCAGCGTGGCCTCCTGTGTTTTTTGTTAGCAGCTCGTTCTCCAAACTATTTACCATAGCAGGTAAATAGCAACCTTTCCTTTCACTCTTGCTACCATCCTTCTGGCACACCTGACACTCATCGTCACTCATCCCACCCTACCTGCACTCTCTACATCACCTCTCCTGTGCACTGTCCATGGCTTCCAATAGAAGTCATGGACAGTGGGAATCTTGCTTATGCTAACATTCATTCGTCTTCTCTCCAGAGCATACTGCCACCTCTCCAGACTCTCTTTCACCTGCTCCTTACTCTTACTGCAGGTCACAATGTAGTCTGTGAATATGATCATCCATGAAGACTCCTGTCTGTCTCTGCTAATCAGTCCATCAAAATGTCCAAATAATATCAAAAATGAGTAAAACCAAGAAAACGATTATTGCAAGCTCCATGTAAAAATCTTAAAAATTAACCTTGAAAACATTAAACCTCTCCACATAAAGTAGCTGCTACTGAAAGACACTTATCTTTGGATAAACACCAGCAAACACTTTTATTACAGCCACACAGAAAATGCTAACCCAACATGCTTTATTGGGAAGTTGTCCTTGGCAGGTGGTTGGAGGTATCCTCTATCACCCTCTACCACAGGCTAACTTCAAATAACAAGATCAATGAACACAGGCCACAAAGAAAAACGAGCCACAATCTGAGAAGCTTTAGGAGCTAGGAAAGCAGTAAGTGTAGTAAACAATGTAGCTCATGTGTTTTTAGGCAACAAACGTCCCGCACAGGAAGCTGACTGCCTGGATTCTCTTGTGATGAAGATTATAGGTTCTCAAGAAACACGCCGCTTTGCAAGGTAAGCACAGTATTGCATTGCAGGTCTGGTTCATTAGACCGGGACATTCAGAGTTGAGGGGTTTGATTTCTTTACACATTTCACCATGTATGCACATCATCCATTCCAGCCAACTCACTTCAGTATTTCCTTGGAGTGTCCGGTGTTTGAGCTCTTCTTGTCAGGTGTCCCAAGGCAGCTTGACTTCTGCATGGTGTGTGGCCCTCGATCCAGTATCATGGTAGAGGTTGCCGTAGCAATGACAGCCACTGCATCGCGTACCCTGGCCTCGATGTTGTAGTCCCATTCGTCATATGACACTGAGATAATCCCTGGGAGAGATAGTGAGAGAGCAAAGGAGAGAGAAATGAGGTGAGAGAAAGGGATGTATGGAAAGAGAGAGGGAAAAAAGAAAGATGAAAGGAAGACAGAGAGACAGTAGTATGAGAAAAACAGGCGAGCAGAGTGCTGTGAAAATTAGCCAGAGGGTGCAAGATATACAAAAATAAAAGCATTTTAGAGAAGGTGAAAAAAAAGAGACAAAAGGGATACAAAACTCAGAAGGAATGTCTAAAATGTTGAAAACAATATTGAAAAGGTAAAAAAAAAGAACAAAAAAGAAACAGCTAAATATGAGCATCAGTTGAGACTACGGTCACTCCTGAGCTCACTTTGTTATGCTTGGTTTTCCAAGCATGAGAAACCGCTGGCTATCACACGTCAACATCTATTTCTTGCACACAGAAACAACTGCGTTTTCAGGTCCTTTTTCATGGCTGGTTAGGATTATGTGTGTCATTTGAAACCTGGGCTGTAAATCTATTGGGAAAAAAGAGAAAAGCCAAAACACAATTTTCAGCCAGCCTAAAAATGGTGTTCATGCTGGTTTCAAACATATGTTAAAATTAGATTTTTCACCTGCTCAGGCAAATGGAAATACGATAATAAATTAACTGTAGTTGAAATAAATGGCTTTAAACATGCTCAGTGAGTGGAAGGGCTCTAGGGAGAGCCACTGCAAAAAGGACCTGAATCCCTGGAGAAATACTTTGAAACCATCACTGGGAATTTTGGCAACAACGGGGCCAGACTTCAGCTTATTAGTAAAACAATAGCTACAATATAAAACTAATGTGTGTTTAGTCATGATTTATCACTTATTCATGAAAAATCAGTGGATGCAAAACGATAACACACGATAAAATTAATTTCCAAGCACATTATGAACTCAGTTCACAAAAATCAGCGTGTACCTAATCACTGACTGCCACTGGTGTGGTGCAAATACAGCAGGAGAACATTTGCATATATGCAAACAGGCCCATCTGTCAATTGTGCCCACATTTTGTTACAAAGTCTTATAAGAACCTACCACAGAATAAAGCAACATTGCAGACATTTCAGCATCTTGATGTCAGCTTGGTAAATGGTAATGCAAAAACCGAGACTACAGTCCTTCAGTGTGTAGTAGACTGTGTAAATTCAAAGCACATTACATTTATACAAAGCTCAGGAGAGAGTCCTCTCACAGGACAGACAAGATATTATGAGACTGCAGTGGAGCCTTAACAATACACTTCAGACCTCATTGATCTGGTTTAAAGGAACAAAGAAATTTTTATGAACATTGACAGGTAGTGAGGCAGAATAAAACGATGAATGGCCAGTATAAAATATGATGCAGCACAGGAATAGCCGTCCAAAGACACCACAATTAAGAGTGTCATGGGAAGGGGCAGGCCGGGTTATCCTTTGTCTTTTCTTTTCTAACACGTCCTCGAATTTCAGGCAAAGTGGTGCGTGCCACCTTTAGTTGGGGTATTGTCGTCTAGTCAGTCCTTTCCACTTCTCAGATTAAATGCAATCAACTCAGCAGTTTTTGAAGGCAGCAGATTTATCTGGCAGCAGATCTTCACCACACTGTCTTAACCTCTGTGGTGGTACACTGCAAAAACTGGCTATCTAAATATATTTTAAAAAAACTAATTTGAGAAGATCCAGACTATAATCAAGTGGTGTATAAGTGTGTGAAATGTTACTAAGAGGTCTTGAAACAAGATTTCTAGCTGGAAATGTCATCTCAAACAACTACTTTTAGAATTTATATACTAAATAAGAAGTAAAAGACATATTCTCAAAACGAGATTAATAATCCTATTCCCTGTGCTCATGCTTAACATATCACTCTCAAAACAAAATCTAAAAGACTTTTTGGCTGGATATAAGATAGTAAGACTTGGTTAGACAGATAGATTTCTGCAGTGTAATCAGACTCTCCTTGTTGGAAATCAGGAACCTGTTTTCCGAGTAAATCGATACTGTTGCTCCATCTCTTCTAGTTAACTCACTCCTCGTTTAAATTCCTATCTTTGTTTCCCATCTGACGTTTCCTGGAGGTCAGCGTTGTCTCCAGCCCCGGCTACTGCTCAGTCACACCCTGCATTGGAAGGATTCGCAAAACCCTACTTCCATCAGAAAACCTCCTTTCTGGACCAGAAGCTCGCGAGTAAAACTGTTTCCATTACTCCCTCCACAATCATACCTATGCAGCTCTTCTCCTTCTCAGATAATCTTCTCCTCCCCTTCACAGAACTTCTGGCCGCTTATCTCTGCTCAGACCCAGCTCCATGTTTCGGTGCATTACTTACTGTATTTTCAATAAAGCTTTTGAACTGCATTCTGGTGTTTCCACTCTGAATTCAGAGCCCTCACTTTGCCAACATGACAGAATACTACGCACGAGCTATGACACAATCAAGCCTTTCCATTATTTCCAAAGTATATGTGAAAAATGTAGTTCATTGAATACACTCTGATGCATAAATACTAAATCCTTGCCCAGCAAACCTGTCGACTGTGAGCGTAAAACCCCCCACTCAGCGCTGCCACATACGCCTGGGGATGCGACCTGGCAGCTCAGTCACTCAGAACCTCCCCCTCAGAGATGTTGGCAACATTTCTTTGGCCCGTGCCGACAACGCGGAACGGATTATTGCTCAACAGTTTCTTGAAAAACTGATCAGAATTCATAGAGAATAAACACAGAGAAATTAAATCTGTTTAACATGTGTTAATCTGGAAGTTTAGGAAACATAAAGAATGAAAAGTTCAGCCCCGCTTCATCACAGGTGTCCTCCTGACTTAACTAACTCTAGAAACGAAACTCTAAACAGTAGAAATCTACTAATAATACAAGAAGAGAGAGAATGAGGTGGATCGTTCACTCAGGTTAAAGCATCGTGATAAATATCCTGTGTGATACTAAAATAAATACATTCTATTTTTAATTGGCTGCATTAAAATACACCTTGAAACTGAAGTATTATGCTTTCCCTTGCTCATGTTGGAAATGCTCATATTAAACATGGCCAAAGTTTCAAATAACGAGGTCAAGTGCAAATAATCCATGTGAGCTGAGAGCTTAGGCTTCAGACTGCTCGAGTTTTTCAGACTCTTTCTACTGCAGCATGTGCATGGTGCCAAAGAGATGGGATATTTTTCATTTGGTCATGTCAGTAACATGAGGGGGCAGCCAATCAGAAGAAAGATGAACAGGTGAAACAGCTTGCTTCTTAAAGAGGATAAATCAAGGCACAATATGAAAAAAAAAAGGTTTTTATCTATGAATCACACAAAATCTTTTCAAAAGTGGCTCGATCAGCATTCAGGAATAAAATTATGTTGCTGCAAATCAATCTAATAGGTCCATTTCAACCATATGACACATAAACCTAAAATTTAAAATCTTGACAGAACTTTCTTCTGCTCTGGTGTCTGGGTGTACCTGTGGGGAAGACTGAGGGAACGTGGTCTGCATCACCAGCCACAAGCGAGGGCACAATCCAGGTGAAGCCGTAACCTGTGAGGCCCACAGAATGAGCCACTTCAAAAATAGTGGTAGCCTCTTCCTTTGTGCAGTAGAGCAGAATGACAGGGCTCTGCAGTTTCTTTAGCTGGTTCTGAATCTTGAGGTCGCCATCATCCACGGACATATCCAGTAGGAGGACTTCTTCTAGCTCCCAGCCTACAAAGCTGTTCTCGATGGTGCTGCGGACCTGGAGAGAAAGCAGGAGATTGTTTGAAGACGCGTGGGTTGCACACATGCAGTGTAGTTGTGAAGGAGATATACTGGAACAAAACTGACTGAGATGTCTCCTCCTCCAACCTCGAGACTGCCAAACAGTTAGTTTCTACACATCTCCTGGGAGGAGGAAGCCATGGTCGATTAGGTAAAAAAAAGATTAGGTAATCTTTTTCCCAGATATTACAGCTATATCTTCACACACAGAAAGAAAATTCTCTAGGAGATGGTGCTGGTTTTATTTTTCCGTGCTCACCTGTAAACAGATAAATGAGCAACGCAGGAAGACAGTTGTTATTTAGTTTGTCTCCAAATCTGTATTTATAGATCTCTAACTGAAACAGTATATGGCACTTGGATGCAGTAAGTATTGTAGCTTTTGAACATAGCTGTTCCTCAAGGGAATCATTTCAAACTGAGTTGTACGAGATTAAAAATAGGCAACTTCTCATCACAGCATTAACTTTGTTTTGTAATTAAGGAAGAAAATTTGGGTCTTCAAAGCATTTTTAAAATTTGCTTGAGAGAGGAGAGCACAACGAGATTTATGATGCTCATACAAAGTGACTATAGAAATACAATCAGTTTTTTCTTTGGGCTTTTTTTCTTATTTTCCAAACACAGAGAGTTTATGTTATAAAGATAATACGACTCCTCAGAGAAGTACCAGACTCCAAATACCCTCTATATGTTTTTTTTTTTAAGAAACAGATTGTTTCTTTAACTTTGTTCAAAGGAAAGACATTGTCGTTGCTGAATTGTTATTACAAAATATGATTAGCTTGGCTTCAATAAAGTTTTTATTCTGCTCAGATGTGTGTGTGATGTTCAAAGTGATTCAGGATCTCACACAATCCTCTTTAAAGAGTGCGTTCTTGGTCTTCAGATAAGAAGGCTGAAACCACCGAGCAGCAAAATTCAAAAGGCCTGTCTGCTTTTTACCATTGAAGCAATCAGAAAATAGAACTAGCAACCCACGTTCTTCACACTCCGAACTCCAAATCGTATCATTTTTTGAAACTTGAATTTGTGGCAATCATGTTCTCAGAAATAGGACCACCTTCCCAACTGCTCATTGTCTTTAAAAAAAAAACAAAAATTATTTTAAAAAAAGGAGACTAAAAGGAGAATGTATCTTATTAAAGGAAGTACATTAATCTCAGGCTTCTTATATTAGGTAGCCAAAAGACAAAAGTAATAATACCCAGTGTGAAACATATCTGTTGGATGAATCTAAGGTTGAAAAACGTGGCGACCATTATAAACCAGTTCTTATCACAGGAATACATTTATCTTTGCAGATAATACTCCTCCTTATATTTCTGATTTCAACTTATTATCAAGTAGTTGTATATTTTGGATAAAGGCAGATAAGGCATACAAAAATTTACTTTTACGTAAATGTGTTTTTGTTTCAGCATTGCAGCTGAATTTTACTTTGAAATGTCTCCAGTTCTAGTTTATGTTGCACTTTCCACAAGTTCACTACTGCACGAAGAGTAGTGTTTGCGAACAAGTCAGTGTTTTCCATGCACACTATGGGTGACTGATTTGTTAACAACCAAAGCAATCACTAGATTTTTACTGACCAATCAGGGAATTTTGTTTTATTATATTTTTTCATACTTCATTCATTTAAATTTGATTCAACCCTGAAGTTAGGAGTGTGGTTCGTCTGACTGCCAGGTCAAGTCCAAGGAGCTCCACATAGCCTCTCTATAAATGATGGATGTAGCTATTGTGACCCTATCCATTTGTTTCTGAAATCTTGTCTCGTTAATCTGACGCAGGGCCAACAGAGACAGATGTGCAACCATCGCACTCACATTCACACCTGAAGAGAACCCACGCAGACATGGAAAGAACATGCAAACCCAACACAGAAAGGTGGTGGAGTCGAACTTGGGACCTCATTGCTGTGAGGCAATAACTTAGCAAACCACACCTTCATAAAGGTGTGACTAAATAAAACCAACAAGACAAATTGCGGAAGCTTCAAAATGCACAAGTCAAAACCAGTGAGTGATGTCACTTAATGGTAGCTACATCCATCTTTTTTCTGCACATTGTCGGTGCCTTTTGGTGCATTATTAAAGCAAATATCTGACAAAGACTCATTTTTTAGGTCATGGTACAGTCTGTCTAACACATTGGCTACATAATAACAAATTCATGATGCAGTATAATTGAAAGCGTCTGTTTTTTGTATTTATTTACCTTGTTGACAAAGTCCTGGTAACCAGGGTAATACGTGGTGACTATGGAAAAGATGTACCAGTCATACTCCTCCATAATGTTCAAAATGACGGAGGCCTGCTGCTCGATGGATGGACCAAACTGGAAAAACATGGAGTGGTCGTCCTGGAAACGAGATACACAGAGCCAATCAGCAAATAAGGTCATGAGTCATACAGCATGAGAGAGAACTGGAAGGTAGGGCACAGATGATTATGGAGCGTATCCAGCTCCTGCAAGCCAGAGAAACAAATATAGTCTTGTCTGTAGCTCAGAGTTTACCATCCTCCTTTAATGCTGTCTGACTGCACCACAGAATATGCACCAATACTCTGTGGCTCAGTCACAGAGCGCATGTGATGCAAACCCTTTTGATATCTTAAAGATATTTATGAATATTCTAACACAGACAAGGTGACATTCATAATCAGAAAGCCTCATCCCATTTACTATGCTACTGAGTGCACGATTAAGATGGCCACCTGGTTCAATGATATTTATTGCAGGGTAGCAACTTTGCAGCAGGAGTCAAAACATTTTTCTGCAAGGAAAAAAAAAGAAAGCTCTTTTCTTGCTCCAGGAGTCACGAAGCAGTTAAGGGAAGGTCAGTCATGTAAAACCACCAAACAACTTGTCAGGAGAAAGAAGTTACGATGGATTATTTACAAACGTCCTCCCTCCGAGGAGACGTGGCAGAGCTGCTGTAATGAGAACAGCATCGTGTCAGCAGCCTTTTTTAGTCTGTCCACAATGAGGCCTTCTGTTGAAGGGTGACTAGAATAGAGATCTGAGAGTTAAGCAGAAACACAGCCTGTAAGGTACTAAAATCTCCCCTTAAGCTGTATAAAGAACTACCAGTAGTTCTTTAAAACATGCGTGTAAGACACTGATGCTTAGACTCACTTTCAAAATAAACTCAATATTGTTTCTATACATGTTTTCCAGTCCACACTTTTGCTTATTTCGGAAATCTTGGAGTCATTTCGGAGAATCCTCCCTCCTTTACCGCCAACATCAATAATGTCTCACATTCAGCCTCCTTCCAACTACGCAACATTTCTAGTCTACGCCCTTTTTCTTTCTCAACACCTCACAAGTTCTGGGTCGCGCCCTGGCCACCTCTTGTTTGGATTATCCCCCTCAGAACTTCTTAATCAACTTCAAATGGTTCAGAACTCACCCGATCATATTACATTTATGATGATCCAGCTTCATTCACTCACTTTTCCCTAACAAATCCAATACAACATTTTGCTCCTCACTTTCATGGCACCCCCCTCCATAACTCTCAGACCTCCATCATCCTTTCACACCCTTTCTCTGCTCAGCCTAAGCTCCACTCCTGAGCCCCTCTCGCTTCAGACTTAACACCACGGGTGCCAGAGCCTTTAGCTGCACTGGAACTCACCTCCACTTCACCTCCATCAACTAGACTCTATTACACAGTTCAAATCACAGCTGAAAGCTCATCTATTCACATCAGCGGGTCAACTATAACCATAGTGTTTGACATGTTTTACACTCACATATTATTCCAAGGTTTTAATCTCTCCTATTATTCTTGCTATTCTGATGTTGTATTAGGTGAACCTTAGTGTTTTAAAGGTGCCAAAAAAATAGAATTTATTATTGTTATTATAAAAGCTGACCATGCCCTCATCTCAGTTTAACCTGTTAGCATGCCAGCTTTAACTAATAACCAGCTTTCAACTAATAACTAATAACAATTAAGGCAAATCTCTTTAGGTTTGCAGGTATTTGGCACGGTTCCTTTTTTAAATCTTTGATTTCCGCTTTCAATTTTTATTGAACACATTTGTGTTTGAGTTTCAGTTTAGCTTTGTGTTCTCATGTTGGAAGTTTTGCCTCCTGATTGTTTTCACTAGCGTCTTGTTGCCCTTCTGTTTCTGATTACCTAATCAGCCCTCTGTGTATAAATATTCCCGTCTGCTTCTTTGTCTTTGCCGGATCGTCTGTTGTACTTCCCGGTTCCCTTGTGTCCGTTTTCAGCGTTTCCAGGCTTCATGTCTAAATGTGTGTGTTGTCTGTTATTTGGGGCTTTTTTTCTCCCTTCTGGACTTGTTTACCTTTTGTTGCTTCTGTGGACTTTAATGATCAGGTTTTAATAAAGCTCGCTTTTTGTTTTACTCTGTGGTTTGGTCTGTATTTGAGTCCACCTTTAAACGGAAATCTTGACAGTATTTGAGCATAAAAGAAAATTTTCTGCAAATGAAAGCGTGATAATGCTGCTACAAGGAGATTAGAATTAGACTTAGAAGTCTTTTATTGCTATTATGCAAAGTATAACAAAACTGCAGAGAGGCTACACCTTCAGATGCAAAAAGAAAAATAAAGAACAAACATGCAGTCATTTGCATTTAACTATTTAGAATAGTACTATATATTATATTATATAGTAGGGATGGGAATTGAGAACCAGTTCCCAGAACGCTAATTCCTTGGAACTATTAGTTTGCTGGCCTAATGATCCTGCTTATTGGTTGCACTTGTACTACAATTAGCTGATTTCAGTTCAAGTGCAGGATTAGGAAAACAGTGGTGTAGTCTTCAGCATGGATATGGACATTGCTTTTATTTTTATTGCACAAAAAAATGATATTGTGATGGTAAAGCGCAAACTGCAACCAGGACAGAAATAAGTACATTATTTTGTAAACACAACTTCACTCCTTGCAATCATCTGCACAGATAGCATGATAATGCTAAGTTAGCCAGACAGCCTGCTAATGCTACCCTGACCCCAGCCCAGCAGCCAGACATTGAACTTGAACAGGCAACAAACTGATGAGCAGTCAGGCTGCAGCCTCCAAAAAAATCAGAGAAATACCCCCAACATGCACACACATTTGACCACACAGCAAGAATTAATTTGCAGGAATGTAATATCTTTGATATGCTACTTAATGATAGTGGTTACACAAAGCAGAGCCAGTGAGAACACAAGGAGAATCGATAAGAGAATCAAATCAATAAGTGATATTGATAATGGAATCGAAATTGCTAAATTCTTATCAATTCCCATCTACGCAAGGTATGGTAACCATGTAATGTGGCAACAAAAAGTGAGTTGCAAGAATTTTGCAATTTCACAATGACTTAACCGACAATAGACACTATTGCAACAAGGATTCTGATGATCTAAGATATTGCTCTATTGGCTGTGATACTGCACAAGAGCGAAATTATTGCAGGAAGGAGGTAAAGGAGAAATGGAAGACGAGGTGGTAGTGGTGTTGAGGGAGAGAGGTCATGATACTTGAGAAGAAGCTGGGTTTGTTTGTCTTGCTTTCAGGAAACCTGTAACACCTGCCAGAGAGCAACATGTTGAACAGGTGAGAGTTGGGATGTGATGGTAAATGGTAAACACAAACTTGTGTACCAAATTTCACTGGAATCCAACTTAAAATGATCTACCAGCAAAGGCTAGCAGCTGGTACTGTTAGCAGATAACTCCCCATCTCTACTTCTGATTAAAATGTGATCCATTTGGTTACTAAACAAAGATGGCCATGGCAATAAATTAAAAGTCTTCAAAATTACAGTCCACAAATGACTGGTTGCTAGGTGCAGTCTGGAAGGAGGCTTGAGCTAAAAGTACATATTTAAAACCAGCTTACATCCATGTTCTTATTTATTCTTTTTTTCAGCTCTCTTTATTGGGGTTTGTTGGTCCAACATAAGGCAAAAAAAAGATGTTACAGGCATAACTGTAGACAAAGGTCTCCTGTGACTTGGATTGATTAAAAAAAGTTACATTGCTTTTTAATTCTGTCTTGTTTACTTATTTGTCATTTTAGATAAACTGTGGCTAAAACTGGTGTGAAATGTTGGGCCATAATTCACAGCAGCACCAAGAAAAGAAAACTTTTAATCAGTTAGCGCTCATTTGCTTCGCTTCACACGATCTTCAATTTTAAAGTAGGAGATTCAGTATTTTGTGCTTTCTTATATTTGCCCCCTGTGGAACATCTTACCCATGCAGGGACTAATTATATAAACCTGCATATGCACATGTTAGTCATGCAGGAAGCAGAGCAGCGCTCGGGTTACGTGCACGACCTCCACTCCACATCAAAGCCAGTCTTCCCTATTCCACCACTTTCTTACCCAGAGGGGGAGAAAGGATGTACTACCTACCTTTCACTGCGATTATATGCTAACAACATTGCAGTGTCAAGTGACGTTGGAGGGGCTGGCAACGCTGGAAATGAGTAGAAAAGTCGAGTGTTTACATTTGTGTGTGTGAGCAGGCTGAAGCCTGGCGTATTCCCTGCTTTGACAGTTCATACACTCAACTCGATAATGAAGGTATTTTCACGCATGACCGGCAGCTAATGCACTATTCATCTCTAACCTCACACTTCCATCAAAATCCATCATTGTTTGATGACTGCAGCTTCAACCTGCTGAGTTTTAAATGGATTGTGTGGATGAGTGCAACATGTGGTTTACCTGACATTATACTACCCTCTTCTTTCACACACTTCCTCACTTTAAACAGATGAGGCTGGCGATACTCTTTATAATAATGTAATTTTTTATTATCGGCGATGGTTCGCGTGAACCAAAACGAAGGATGATGTCAACCTGCTAACACGCGTTGCTCGTGTAGCCAAATTTGAAACAGCTCATTCTGCCGTGCCTTCTGTTCTTAGAGGCTGTTTAAAAAAAAAAACACACACACTATTGAAATACGTGACTTGAGGTGTCATTACAGAGAGCATGGATGCCGTAGACCGTGCCCTAAATAAATATGCTCTTGGAGTGTATTAACCAACAGCTGACAATACGAGTTCACTGTTTCCTCTTGTATTAGCAGTATCTTCCAAAAATCCCCAAAACTACAAAGCTCAAAGCTTTTTTAAAAATGATATTTCATATTGAAGAACCGCTCTTAAAGACTTTCTCTCTGAGTAAAGAGTAAAAAGAACAGCGCTGCTGTGATGCACTGAGGGCTGGATGTTTTGATCATTTTGTGGGATTTGGTATTTCCAAGATTTCTGAGACAGTTGCGAGTACAAATGTGGGGGAACTCTTCTCCCACAAACCATATACTGTTTAGTGAGCTATTTAACCGGATCAGTTCAATAAAAATGGCACAATAGAAGGCTGGAAAATCATTGCCTGGTCTGGTGAGTCTCGATTTCTGCTGCAACATTCGGATGGAAGGGTCCGAATTTGGTGTAAACAACATTAAAGAGTGGATCCATCCTGCCTTGTGTCAATAGTTCAGGCTGCTGCTGTCAGGGCTGTGTGTGCGGGCAGGCAGAGGTGAGGATCCAAATGCAGGACTCTTGGAGACTGAATGGCAAACTCAAAGAACCTCAGCTTTATTGCTGGCACAAAACAAAACATAAACCAAACTGAGAATGCTAAGACAAGAACACACAGGCGATTCTGAGGGTACGACGCGACGCTGAGCGCTGGAGGACACACACAATAAATACACATGAGGGAACAAGGAACAGGTGGGAACACAGCTGGGAGAAATTAGACCTAACGAGACAGAGGAAGCAAAACTAGAACACTGACATAAGACATGGGCCTTCAAAGTAAAACAGGAAACAATTCACAAAGACGCAGACTTGACACTGAACTAAACCTACACTAAACACAAGGGCGCAAAACACAAAACGTAAGAACAAAACCCTGAACCAGAATAAACTGAAACAGAATTATAATAATAATAATCGACAAAGCATAACAAGAGAATCAGAATACAAACCATAATACAGAAGAATATAAGAAACAGAAAATGCTGGGTCAAAATGACCCAGAACCGTGATAGCTGCTGGTGTAATGGTGCGTGGAATACCAACTGACTGTGTTTAAACACCACAGAATACCCGAGTATTGTTGCTGACCATGTCCCTTTATTTGCACTGTGTACTAATGACTGCTTCCAGCAGGATAACGCATCATGTGCCAAAACTCAAATCACATCAAACTGGCTTCTTGTGCGTGCTCTCTGCACTCAAATGACCTCCACAGTCACCAGATCTCAATACAACAGAGCACCTTTGGCATGCGGTGGAGCGGGAGACTGAAAAGGGATCCAACCAGCCACTAGCAAATGAAGTGGCCGGTAAGTGTAATGTCAGCACTTACCAAGGACACAAAGATTTTAATTAGGGACTCCAACAGCAGTTTATTCATTCAAGTGCTTTCTGAAAATCTGTGTAAGTTAATAACCTGACAAAATATTTAAATACTGCACTTTAAAAATGCTGTAGCTGTTTTATAAGATGTTAGATTTTCAGAATGTTCTTCTTTATGCCAACAAACGTATAAATAGATAACATGCTGGAGATTTAATCATGGCCCTAAAGAGGTTTCAAAACAGGTTTTTGACCTTCAATCATAACTGTACAATTATCTCTATTAATTAAATATGAAGCATAAAAAATAAATAAAAAGAATGAGAGCCTCCTTTTTAAATAAATAATAATAATAATAATAATAATAATAATAATTTCGTACAGGTTTAATGTGTGTTTCCTGGATCCATCCATCTGTGAACTATGTCTATGTTTGACCCTGCATATCAGTTAACATTAGCACTTCAATTCATCGTGTAAATATACCACATTTAGCCACACGTGCTAATTTTCATCTGCAGGCCCCGGCAGGTTGGCGGCATATTAAATTAATCAGCAAAACCAAACACAGAGGAGCATGTAAGCATAATTAAAAGGCAGAAATGTGTCAAATACAACACATAGAATATTATATGACTGATCAAACACACCTCACACTTTTTATCAGTTGTTTATATTTCGTCTGCCGCCCCACAGTTAGAGACTGACGTAACTGAGACTCACGATTACACCTATGTCTCCTCCAACTATACACAACTTTGGTTATTTATTTATGTATTTATTTTTTGGTAATAACAAGTGTATTACATTTGATACATGATTTTTTAAAGGTTTTTGAGATGTTTTTCTCCCTGAAAAAATTTAAATAAATTGCAGAATATATTTTTAAGCAATAAACTGCAAAATAAATAAATGCCATATGTAGCAAATAATACACAAATCTAAACTGATATTTGCAAATTCATATTTATATTTGTTTTATTTTATCAGAGGATAGAGAATCAGGGAATGAACAAAACAAAAAAAATTCAGAAAAAAATAGAAAATTAATTATTTCAAGGTTCGAACTTTTAAGGTCTTAATGCTTTAGATTACAGGTGTCCAACATAAGGCCCAGGGGCCAAAATGGGCACGGCAAATATTCCAATCTGGCCCACTTCACAGCTTTAGAAAATGTGACTGAGTGAATAAATTTTGAAGTTTTAACTGTATTTTATTATAAGCATTAGAGCTTTTTCCTAATAATAAAGACCCCCACCGCCCATTGCCACCCACACTACACCAAAAGCATAAGGACATTTACTAAGAATCAATGAAAAAACTATACTCTAAATATATAATAACAGGACAGTCTGAGCAATGATCGACCAGAACCTTATTTGTAATGTTTGTGTTGGTCTGGCCCTCTTCACCTTACAGTGGGTTGTATGTGGCCCAGCAGGTAAAATGACTTTGCATCCCTGTTTTAGACGGTCTTACATGAGCACTTTCAGTCTATAGGAGTAAGAACCAATCTACTAATCTAGTTAAAAGGTGTGCAGAAAAAACACAACCACAAGAACACATCCCACTTTAAATGGGGCTGCCAAATAAGGCCAAACCCCTCTGTGAGGTCAGATACCAAAAACAGATAACTAGCTGAAGTGGCGCTCTGGCGAAACTGACCCACTTTGCTTCGCTCACCTTTAAACATTTCCTCTCTTTAACTCTTTTTTGTGCAGCCGCCACCTCTCATGTACATCGAAGCTACTTAGTCATTCCCTATCTTTCTTTGTCACTTCCTCTCACTTACTTACTCACACAGTATCCCCCTTCTCCTTAAAGTCCCTCTTTGTCTTGGTATCGCCTTTCTCCTGATTCCTACTTTCTAAGAGGGCTCAGAATGGTCTAATCACTCGCGAGACCAAACCTGCCATTCAGACGGATTGTGAGGGCACTACTTATTTCATTCTCTGCTACTTAGATTACAGCTAATCATCGTCTCGTTCTACTTTCTCTTTCTTATCCTAATCACCCCAATTTAATTTCTGTTCTTTATTCGCATGGCATTAGTGTCGCCTTTTTCTCGCTCTCCCTTTCTCTTGAATCCTTTGACCTTGCCCTGTCTTTTTCCTCTCTGTCGTCTATTTTACATAATGTCCTGCAGCTCCATTAGTTCATTTCACATTGGTGTGAAGTGTCCTGTGGGCTGCAGGTGTGTGTGTGTGCCATTACCGAGGCAGCCTGCCTCTCTGCCCGCCTGCTACCCTGCCTGTCATTTTGCATCACACGCCGCTTGACCGACAGCCTGCGAAAGCGGCTTGTCACCTAATTTTCAAGCTCTGTTTTTGTGTCTCTTTTTCTATAAATCACAAGTGTGTGTGTGTGTGTGTGTGTGTGTGTGTGTGTGTGTGTGTGTGTGTGTGTGTGTGTGTGTGTGTGTGTGCGTGTGTGTGATATGAATTCCAATGTCTAATTTAAGGTGTCTGATTTATTGAGAATGTCTACAGGTTGGACAAATTACAGCAAGCAATTACACCTGAGGCTCACACTGATAAAACCAAACAATTATTTCTAATGAACTGAAGACACTATATACACTGCCATCATAGTCTACTGTTCACTAAGCCCTACTGTCTGAAGTTATTGTTGCAAGCTCTCCATTTGCACCCATTAAACAGGCCACTTACAATAATAACAATAGCAGATGAATCATTTTTCAAACAACGTTTTTTTTATTCTAGACAGAAAGAAGAAAGAAGCTTTTGCGTTTCTAGTCTGTGGCCATCACTTTCACCACTGATGGATGATTATATGATAATTAATAGAATTAATGGATATGGATAATTAGTAGAAGATAATTAAACTGACATTAACATGTTAAAAAGTTTCAAAATTGAGGCTTTTTCTAACAGACATTTTAATATTTCAAATTGTCTTTTTATAAAATTTTCGAAAAGGGCTTCATGTACATGACTGGTTTTTAATAACACTAGTGGGCTCAGCTTGAGCGGTGGATGTGGAAAACAGGGAAATAAAACCACATTGTTTTTATGTAGTCGTTCATAGGTTCTTGATCCGAAGTTTAAGAAAACCTAAAACACTGTTATGTCATCACAAAACGTTTTGGCTGAGAAGCATAGTTGTTGCATTTTGACTATATAACCCTGCTGATGAGCGTTGTGTAGTGCTAATGCACTAATGCTGCTTGCTTGTGGTTGACTATAAATTCTTCAAATCCAGTAAAGGTGGAGAGGTGAGCCAGCACACAAGACAGGACAGGACTGTCTTGTGTGGGTTTTCTTTATGTACTCCAATTTCCTCCCACAGTCCAAAGACCTGCGCATTATATTAATTAGTGAAACTGAATTCAGCATAGGTGTGAATGGTCGTCTGTCTCTCTCTGTTAGCCTTGCAATACATTTGCAACCTGCCCAGGGTGTTCCCTGCCTCTCACCCCAATACAGCTCGTTAAGTAACGAGTGGTTGGATAGTAAAAATGGGGTGTGGACCGTGTCTACACACTGGAGACTAAATATGTGAAAGGATCTATGACCCAGGTTAAATATCATGAACATGCTTAGAGTTGTTCACATCAGAGGCTGCACTGAGTGCAGCATAGATAGTGGCATAAATGGTTGCATGTGACTGTGAAAGAGGAAGATTTATCTTCCCTGTGTGCATCTCCTGTAGCTCCCTTTAGTGGTCGCCACAGCAGATAATCTGCCTCCATCTCACCCTACCCCGATCATCCTCTTTTGTCACACCAACCCTCTGCATGTCCTCCTTCATCACATCCGTGAATTTTCTCTGTGGTCTTCCTCTTTTCCTCTTACCTGTCAGCTCCTTATTCAACATCCTTTGTCCAATGCGTCCACTATCCCTCCTCTACAATTCGCTCACCCTTTGCAGCTATAATAGCCTCAACTCTTCTACCCAGACCTCTGCTTACTATGCGCCTCAGCATCCGCTGACCCCGCTCTGTGGTTTTACGTGTACCTACCACTTTGTGGCTGAGTTGCTGTCGTTCCCAATCACTCTTACTTTGTTATAATACCACTAACAGCTGACTGTGGAATACTTAGTAGTGAGGAGATTTCACGACTGGACTTGTTGCACAGATGGCATCCTGTCACGATACCACGCTAGAATTCACTGAGCTGCTTAGAGCGACCCATTTTTCACAAATGTTTGTAGAAGCGGTCTGCATGCCTAGGTGCTTCATTTTCTACACCTATGGACAAGGAAGTGATTGGAACACCTGAATTCAAAGTTTTTCAATCATTTGGTATGTGCAGCGCCTCGCTCTGGTTGCCCCTGGATTGACGTCAGATGGAAGGCTTAGCTCTTATTAGCAGAGAGGTTCGGTGACCGTGACACCATCATCATTGCAAACAAGAAGGGACTCAGAGCCCATCCAATGTAATCCCGCCACCACCTTGAACCCCATCTGTCACTCCTACTGCACACCTCACCAAAGTCTTGCTCTCCTCATACATGCCCTGCACCACCCTCACATACGTCTGTGCCACTCCTTCATGCAGCACCACAGTTCCTCTCTTGGCACCCTATCATCAGCTTTCCCTAGATCCACAAAAGACACAGTGGAACTCGTCCTGATCTGTATTAACACAAAATCACTTGTAGCATAAAAGCTCAAACAGTTGCCAGATTTATTTATATATTGTTTTTTAGGTATTGCTCTGAACTGTATGTTGAATGGGATTAATAACGCTTGTTAAATCAATACAGGATGTAGATTACTGAAAAACTGTAACAACAGTAAAGAGCCCTCCAGCAGACATTATGGCTCCCAAAGACAACTAAATTACATTTATAGACTATAAACCTCAAGAAGGCCTAGTGGTTCCATAGTGTGGTGGTTTTCACATTCACCTAACAACAATCCCTGAATCAGTCCTGGGAGGAGACACAAAATACCTTTGGCATTGCATTAGGAAGGGTGTAAAAAATCCAAACTGAATGTGAATCTACCTGATGTCGCGACCAGTTGTGAATACACCTCAAAGACCAAGAAAACAGCTTGCTAAAAAAAAGTTTTGATTAGTATGCAAGTTGTTGTTTTTTTTTTTTTACCACATCCACTTTTTTCTGTAGTTCCTAAAAAAATCCACAAAGCACTGAGGTACGTTTATTGTGGAGAAATGGGAGGGTAACTGTTTTGGTGCTCAATTTGCTTTATTTATTTTTATTTTTTAATTTTGCCATCATTGTCTCTCTCACACTCACAGAGCACGTGTAAAGCCCATAAAAGTTGTACTCTTGAGCAATTTAATTATAAATAAATAAATAAAAGCAGCACATTTACCGCCCCATCCCTTTTTTTCCCCTTCTCCTGTGGCATGTCATGACCATTTACTGTATTATAATTGTTTATTTCCCACACTAATCACCACACTTGCTCGTTTTGTATCATGCCAAAGCTTCTTTTTCCCATTAAACACGGCTCTGGTGTTTTGGCTACACCACAGGAATCTCTAAAAGGCCTAGGTGTAGCACCACAGAGTCTGCAACAGTTAGTTGTGTCAATTGGGGGGGGGGGGGGGGGGGGGGGGGGGGAGAGAAGACGAAGGCTGGTGGAATCACTTGAGAGGCATTATTCAAACTTTGGGTAGATATGACACCAGAGAGCCAGATAACGAACACAAACCTCTGTGTGTGTGCGATTCCTCCAGCTCCCTGAGGTGCTGCTGCCTAACATGTGAGCATAACCTACAGTTAAGTCAGTGACTCCGCACTCTCGCTGAACTCACTCGAGACCCAGCAGACGACAGAGATACCCAGTATTTTTAATGTGCACACTCATCTGTGTGTACATGGCAACTATCCCTCTCATTCTTACACGTATGAATGAATTATGTCTGCCGGAACAGCATCAAGTGGCTGCTGCATGATTTAAACCCATCAGGACAGCGGGCGTTGGGTGCGTTTGATTTTTTTTTTTTTCCCCTCAGATCGTCACAGACACTTCTCTGGATACGTGGCCGGAGTCGAGGCCGCCTCTGTGGCTGCAGCCTCTGTGTCAGCGCGCGGCACTGTACAAGAGCCGAGCAGAGAGAGCCTCTAGCAGGAGGGCTGAAAGGATTTGGCAACTCATCTCCATGTCATGCCAATGAAAGCCTGTCTCCAATTAGATTTGCAGAGGAAGAGCGACATATCGGCCCACCGCTCAACAAGCCCTGGTGGGAGAGGATTGAAGGGTAGAGAGACAGCAGAGAGGAAGAGAGGCAGACAAAGAGGAGAGAGAGTGAGAGAGTGAGTGTGTGTGTGAGACAGAGAGAGAGAGAGAGAGAGAGAGAGAGAGAGAGAGAGCAATAGACGTTAAGGCTGAGCAAGAGTAGAGTCTCGCTTGAGAAAACAGGCAAACCCTAAGAACTCCCAGAGACGAGGGCTCACAAACACACACACAAAACATGTGCACAAGTGGCAGTGCACACACATCCCTCCAACACTCAGCTTATTCCACTTCATCACACTCGTCTTTCACCACCTTTCATCTTTCTCCCTCTGTCTATCTCTCCTCCGCACATCCCAAGCACCGCCGCCCGCCATCGCCGCTGTCAATCTCTCAGTTTGAGCCCAGCTTGCTTCATCATCATATTTTTAATCAAACACACACGGCGCTTTAATTAATCTTATATTCGGCTGTTTAATTATCAATGACCCTGTTTCGACGTCTAATCCTCGGCTCCATTCAGTACACTTCATTTTAAACATCCCATAATGTTCTGATTGAATTACCCTTGCTATTTTGGGTCTAGGAAATGATTTCAGAAGCGCTGAAATATGATTCACTCCCACAACTGCCAGTGGAGCGATGATGATGACGGTGATGGCGGCGGTGGTGGTGATGGGTTATTTTACAAACCCATCGTCTGGATACGAGGCAGCATTTGACATCATAAAACATACAGACGGCGAGTAAAAACAACATTCATTAACTCGTTATCATTTAAGAATGTCTTCATTAAACATTGTTAGCGCTGATAAAAGTTGGCTTGGACTGATTAAGCGCTGCTGGTGTAAAGAGCTGATTTCTATTTGGTCCCCTATCATGTGCATAATTATGTAGGAGTAAACATAACGGAGTAATTTAAGCAATATAATGTAATCATTAGTGCATGCTTGAACAACTCCGATGCTACTGGCTCAAGTCAGTGAAACGAAAAAATAAATAAAAGAATAAAAATAAATAAAGAAATAAGAATTTATTACAATTAAACAAAAAATGTACAAATATATATATTCTTTAAATTAATTAAATAAAAAAAAAAAAAACATAGTGACAAATTTCTTTTTAAGCTTAGAGAGAGAAAGAGAGGCTGTGGAGATGACTGAGAGCGCGCTTGTCTACATTTGCCTTAACAAGTAACCTAATGAAGCTTTTTGCTGTAATTAACAGTGACGGTTTAATTCGACACTGTTTTGGGAACATTTGCAGAAGTACCAGAGGCCACTCCATGTTAGAAAACAGCAGAACGGTCCAAGCAAACCTCCTGGGTCGCAATGTTCCCCCTCGCTGTGGGATTTAACAAAGACTACACACGCTTACTCTCCCCCTGGCTTCAACAAACGCACACGCGAGCACGCACACGCGAGCACGCAGATTTTTAAAAAGATGGTCACTGTTGTTGTCAAACCAACGTCCTTACATAGAGTCTAAAATTAAATGAATGAAGGCTACATGAAGGATACACATACAACGAATGTGTATCGCGGCGTATTCCAACACTCCTCAGATTTCGTGTGTGTGTGTGTGTGTGTGTGCGTGTGCCACCTCATATTAATGTTAATGGAATGTTTCTTTCTAAATTAAGGCATAGCAGAGCAGCCATGTGCAGTCCTCAGGATGGAAATGTAAATGGATGTGGAGCGACTTAAGGACATCGAGGCGGGCTTTTAAATGGGTGCTCTGCACCAGGCGAGGAAACATTTAGAGGTCTTTATTTTTTGTTTTTACTGACCCACTGGGTGTGTTCCCAGTGTGATGTGCCAGCTTTTGATGTTCCAAGGTCAACCATTTTTAGAGTTGTGAACAGAACTTAGAAGGGTATCCTCATGTGTAAGTGTGAGGTCAGTTTCTTCCCCAAAAACACCTCTGAGGAAGTGAGCTGAGGATGTGGATGGCTGACACAACACAGGGCCTTCGGTAAGGCTTGTGGGGGAAGACAGTAGATGGCTGTCTCATATGAATTTCACCACCAGATAGCTACTTTAACTACAGTTTCATCCAATTCAACTTTAAGGCATCCACAGACAGTAAAAGGGCAGCGTCTGTAGGGCAGACATTGAGCTCAAGTGGAAATGAAAGCTCTGCTTTCTTTACATCTACCTGTTCAACAAGCCTAAACAGGCAGAAAAGACTTTTTTTCAGATTCTTCCATCCACCACTTGTATATTTGTGACAGCACGGATTAATTAGGAACGAGCTTAAATGAAAACTGTGACTACTTGCTCACTCAGTTTGCCACCTTCAAGTCCTCTCAATGAAGTGGACGTCTGGCGTAGCAGTTTCCTGTCCTATATGTGCCGCAAGAGGAGTAATGATTACCCAATCGTGACTCAACTAAAGCAGGGCTAAGACCATTGTCAAAATTTGCTGAGTGGAGTGCCTCCACCAGGATATTTTAAATATCCAATGCCATCCTGGAGGCTCATGGTGAACCAATCTAAACTGTTTTGTATGAATCCGCTCCTATACTCCTAAAATTCAGTATGTTGGCATGGCTACAAATGCTGCCATTGGCTTCAAGAGCTTATATTAGTTTCTAGTAATTGGTTGGGGAAAATCGAATCCCTTCCTGCAAGGGAATCAGCTAGAGTGGAGGCAATGCCAGAGTGAAGAAAAACAGTGCCAGGTCACTTTTTTTTCTTTTCTCGTATCAAGCTTTGATTCTGCAAGACTGTTTTAAACTGACCTGCAGGCTGAGAGCATCTGTCTAAAAATGATACCTGCAGAATGCTGGGGCGTGTCTAAAAAGGACCACAGGTGTGCTGCATTACATGTGTTTTACGCTGTATACTGTGTATATGCCGTATTATATATAATAAAGCAAATACACCCTGTTTTCTGGTGAAAGAAGAGAAATGAACCCGTTTATTTCAGTTCCCACAACCCATCTTCAGGCTTCAGATTATATTAATTTAGAACGACAATTGTAGTCATAATTATTAGTAATTACCACCAAGTTTATTAACAACTAAAAACATAATCAAATGTTCTTTGAAAACAATTTCTCTTCTACTGAAGAATCTGGATTGAATTACCCTTTTTAAAGATTTTTAATGATATTTATTCTAACTAAATCTGTCTTTACAAAACTGCATCAGAATGTATACATGGAAGCACGGTGGATCCAAAAATAATTATATGTTAAGTCTCCCACTAGTGACTGGAAGGCAGCTCCTTTCTTCCTCCCCACCTGCTGAGTAAAGCTCACACATCTGCAAATTACATGCTACAGCCTTACAGCAGGCTCAGTGCATCAGCTCCCTACAGAAAGCTGTTATTGGTTAACAAACAGCACACTTCTGCCTAAAGGTACCGACTGCCATCAGCAGGATCCTTGGTTATGTGGTCCCTACAATCTAAATTAATTTGTAAATGATTTCTTTTAATGCTGTCACCTAATTATTCTTTATCTTTATAAACACTTATTCGAATGAGTGTTGCCTTAAATATGGCAAATATAAAACCGAGTCCTCTGTGAACCGACAGTGCCGATGCAGTCTGCAAGAGTCTCATGTCTGACGAGTGAGACTTGATTTTTATGCCTTCATTCAGAGCATCTGGTGCTGAAATTTCAGATTTCCACACAGAGAAATAAAAGCTCAGCTCTCACCATAATGCGTCTCTACTGATGGGATGCTGACAGCGGTGATGAACGAGTCAATGACAGTGGACGGCAGCGTAAGAGGCTGTACCAGCACGGATCAACAGCAGTTTAACCAACTTCAGCACTGCGGCTAAAAACATCAAGCAGAGCTCCAGAAAACAGAAATGGGGCACACTGACCCTTTTTTCCCCCTCAAAATATATATATATTTTTAAAATAGCTCACTATATGTTTCTAAGTAGCTCTGACTACAATGTTACAGCTAAAAGAAGTTCGATTTTTATTCTTCTTCAATCACGTACTGACTAAATCTTTTTTTTTTTCACTTATTTCCATGTTTTCATTTGGTACAATGCCTCAGGCGAGTTTTCAGTTGGTCAAAACGTACCTATAAGATTACCTTTTTGTTTACTTAGAAAACACATGATTTCTGCAGAATGACTTTTTAAAAATAACCATATAGTACGGTGCAAAAGTCTCAAGCTACCTCTCACAATTTGCTATCACAATAGGATGCAGGTGCGGGAATTAATTGAAATGCGCAAACATACAGGGAAAAACAGCAAATGAGGCAAAAACAGAGATTTTACAACTCTAATGCGCTTATGTTGTGTGTTATGCAGTGGTGCAGATTTTAATGCAGTATGACTGCCTTTATTCTTCAAAATAGCTTTTCTTCTAATTTATTTAAGTAGTTTTCAGGAATAGTTTTGCAGGCTTCTTTGGATGTTGGCTGCCTTTTGTTCTGTTCTCTAATAAAATGATCCCACACTGCTTCAATAACGTGTAGGTCTGGGCTCTGGGAGGCCAATCTATGACTTTAAGCGATCAATTGTAGGATTTTGTTGTCAGGTATGCTTTTACGTTCAGTGTTTTGTTTTTTCATTGTCATGCTGAAAACTTAATTAATTTGCCAATCAGATGCTTTCCAGATGTTATTACCCAGTGGATAGAAATCTGACGGTACCTTCCTGTCTTCATAATTGCATGAATTTTAACACCACTGACTAAAATGCAGCTATAAGCCATTTACAAGCACTGGCATACCACTCTCCTGATCTCAGTACATACTGCCAATGATTTGAATAAAGATTTTCAATTTGGTTTCATCACTCCATCACACCTGTCGCTACCGATTTTCATCCAGTTCTTGTGTACCTCAGGCTCTCTGTTTCCCTTTCTAAAGAATGACATCTTGAAAGACACTGAGATCATTTCTGCTGAGGTTTCAGCCGACAGCAGATGGATCTAATGAATGGTCAGGTCCTGCGTCAGATCTGAGGTGGATTTTTTCCTGTTTTAAGACATGATTTCCAGACACATGTCACCTGTTGTAGACAGTCTGACCTTTCAGAGAGCTGCCACCTCTTCTTTTGTCCTTTACTTGACCAGGTTTCTCAAATCCTTTTGAGAACGCACTGTACACCACACTAGCAGATGCAAAGTTTTCAATTAACAGCACTTTGCCTGTCGGACTACATTACCTTTGACATTCATCACAGATTCATTCATTCAGATAATGATGTGTTTTTGTGACAGACTGTTAGTAACAAAGAGCCTAAAGACACAACTTCAATTTGGTTCTTTGCTAAGTTGTCGGTTATCTGTTCACACGACACTGGTTCATCCATTTTAAGCAAAACAGAGAGCCATGAGGGGTGGCTAAAGACTTGTGCACAGTCTCGGTTTCAGTACATTTAAGCCTTCCCTTCTTGGTCCTCTTAGATCATCCTAAATTACAGTCATACTAACAAAATTATGAGTCATATCTCTATTATCCCCAGTAGTGAGACAAACTATTTTTTAGCTATTCTGAGAAGAATAACAGGATTATCAATACTCACTCCCTCTGCTATGTCAAAATTAAAGTGTGTAATAGAGTAAACATATGAAGTCATGTTATAAAGTGTTTAAAGGTAATTGATCATTTTTAAGACATTAAGCTGCAGCAGGATCTGTTATTCACAGATGACAACCTGCTGCAAAATCCAGCCTAAAGTTTCTCAGAAAGGTGATGCACCACAGCAAGGCTGTAGCACATGATTCACCATCAACTTCATACTCATCCAACCTTTCAGGGCTCTCTTGTGTCTCTTCCAGGAGGAACAGAGGCGGTGGCATCCAGGAAGAGACCACTCCCCACAGGACAGAAATGTCTCATCACATGATAAAGGTGATCACTCAGAACAACTTTGTATTGATTTGTAATCCTCCCCTCTAGAGGCAGGAGTAGACCCAAACCATTTTAAACAGTGACATCATCTTCAAATCACACACTAAGCAGAGAGAAAAAGGCTCAATCACTGGCTGAGGAAGAGTGCCACATGGCTCACACTTGGCTAAGCGAGCAGCGCTAGGTCACAGCTGACAGACTCAGAGGAGGCGGCTGCATTCAGTTATCACTCAGAGAATAAAAGTCCCTTGTGTTGTGTTATATTCGAAGGGTTTATGATTTTACATCAAACTTTAAATTGTCCCTTAAAAAGCTCATTATTTGAATGAATGCAGGCAATGCTCACATT
Organism: Neolamprologus brichardi; assembly: GCF_056152115.1. Lineage (NCBI taxonomy): Eukaryota > Metazoa > Chordata > Actinopteri > Cichliformes > Cichlidae > Neolamprologus > Neolamprologus brichardi. The sequence goes on from NC_142109.1 coordinate 20,561,608, forward strand.
TGTTTACTTCCCCTTTTGAAGACTGAAATTGAATGAAATACAGGAAGGTACACCTGTGCAGTGCTTTTGTGTACTCAGACAGCTGCAATTCAATAAGCCACCCCAAACATCAGCCTCCAGATCACATCCATCAAGCCCTCTCTAAAGCAATTCAACTAAACCATCACGAAGACAGGATATATTAGAGGGCTGTTTAGAGTGTAAGTAGTTAGGTGCTTCACTGTGCAAAGGTCTTCAGTCACGCCTCATTTCTGCACTTCTGCTTCAGAGTCTGTTCTAAGTGGTCTTAAGCAATATTTTTCCAGACTTTCTGGAGGTCTTTAAAGCTTTTCTCTCAACACTGATTGCTTTTTCACCCATCTTCAGTTAAGTCTTTGTACCATTTCAGGTGTATGTATTGTTTGCTTTCTTGTTTTTTTAAGCCACTTAACATTGAGCGAGGAATCCTTCAGGCACAAGAAAGGCACCTAATTCAAGGGATAAACCACTGTTGTGTCTGTGCATAATGGACAACTTAACAAAGGACAATTTTAAATTGTATCTTTATGCAGTTACCAGCAGCCTAAGATTTATGATCCACCATGCAATACCATGTGGAAAGAATCTAGCTGGTAATGGTCCCAAACACACTGTCAGTGTAGTCAAAGCATACCTGGGTAGAAAAACATACCTTGTAGCACTGTTAGTCATGGATTGGCCTCCCCACAATCCAGACCTCTCCATTATTAAAGCAGTGTGTTTAACGCTTAACAGAGAACTAAACAAAAGGCAACAAACATCCAAACAAGAGCTCTGAATGTCCTTCACGAAGCCTGGAAAACTATTCCTGAAGACTATTTAAGGAAATTAGAAGAAAGTTCAGACTCCACAGTGCTATAAACACTGATTTAAAATGTTTTTTCCCCTTACGAGTTCCTCTCTTATGGTAAACCAGATGTGATAAACCTACAACCAGCACTCTGCCATCAGAATTCATTAAAACACCAGAGGGTTTCTATTATCTCCTCTAAAAGACTCCATCATGGATTCAATTCTGCACCACTAGCTACTGAAACATAATCATCAACTGAATGTCTAATTAGAACAAATTAATCTCCCTGTCTCACAAATACATTCGCTACTACATATAAACACATGCACACACTTACACACACCAAATGACATGTAATGCCCAGTAAACCCCTGCAGCACGCACACACACACAGAAACACAAAGGCTCCTTTGAAAGCACAGAAAACCACTGTTTGCCTCAAGCTTTCTCCACCATTCCATCACCACTGTGTGCACCGAGAGGGAGATACAATTAATTGTCTGATTCAATCTCCCACTGTTACATGTGACGCTCCGGCAGCACTCACGTTATGTCAGTCAAGACCAAAGCCTTGTCCTAACACGGAGTGGCAGAGAAGACGGCAGAGAACAACAGATTAAATCAAGTCTGCAAAGCAAATGTGTAAAAGACGGGAAGCCGTTCATTATAATAAAAAAAATGACAGAAGATAAAGGTGAGAATGTAGGTTTTTTGCTCCACGTAGCAATCTCCGACTAAAATAAAACATGAACGGGGGGAGCTTGTCAGACATCGCAAGTCTAAGTAAGACAATGAGACGGGGTGGAGGGGGTGGGGGTGGGAGGTGGAGGGTAGGGAGCATCACCTCTGGCCCAGCCTGCTAATAGAAAGCTCCTTCATGAGGAGTTGATTAAGCTCATTAGCACAGCGGAGAACGCAGGTAATTAATCACTGACACATGGGAGCTTGCCTGCTGATTGGGCCATATCCCACCAATCCAAACGAGCACGAGACATAATTAGACCTGACCCCAGCTATCACGTGGCCCGGAGAAGCGACTGGTGTGCCAAATAAAAATAGGAGAGACACATATGAGCATTAATAGATGGATTATAGATTTTTTTTATAAAGTATAATCACTTTTTCATGAACCCTGTCAGTTTTAAAACGAATTCAATTACTGCAATGTAATGAGGGCAGACACAGCAGAGACTGAAATATGTGAAATATATCCCCAACTTCTCACGATGCAACAGATTACACTGTTTGACCCAGAGAGCAGCGCAGTGGTGCAGTATTTAGCACACTTCCTGTTCGGCCGTTTGAATGTTCTTCTTGTGATTCTGTGGGGCTATCGCTTCCTCCCACAGTCCACAAATATCACCCTAATATTAGCATGTTATGGTAAATTGACCTCTCGCTGCCTCACACCCCATGACAGCTGGAATAGGCTCCAACCCTCCCGCGATCCAGCTGCATGATTTATGTTTCTGTGCTGATAAAATCAAACGATATATAAAGAGGTGATTGAGTTTTATATATTTTCAGGTTCAACAGTGGCAAATAAAAAATGGCAGAGAGACAAATAAGGTGCAGGACTAGAAGAAAAGTGGAGGTTTATTTAACCCTTTGATTTTAAACCTCTGTAAATTGTTAAGTTACATTTTTGTATTAAATAAACAAAATATAACATCAATATGTGACAAAGCTGTGTAAATTCCAGCACATTTCAAGAGAAAATGCTGAGCTGGATGACCAATTATTCACCGCAACCTCCAACGGATGGTGTTTGACGTATTTTCTTTTCTTTTATATTTAATTAGAATCTGCAATAATTTGTAAGGGACAGCTAAACTAAAAGAAATAATCATAAACTTATTGTAAAAATAAAAAGTTAAATTACAGAAGCAGTGTTATGTGGTTAAATCCAAGTTTGTCATGCTTCAGAAAATATTAACCTAAATTTGATGTTAAGATAAGAAAACTGATTTCTAAGCACTACTAAGTCACGTCACATCATTTTTTTTTACATTGTTAATGTAATTGTTTCTTTCTCAACTACAAATGGCACCGATTCTGTAGAATCACCTGTTTAACTGTGCGTTTTTTGCCCAAACCTAACCATACAGCTTGTGAAAACAGAAGAAATGTCACGAGATAATGAAAGGTAAGCTGACCAGAGCAGAGAGCAAAATGGATTCAGGCAGCGCCGCCTCTTCAGCCTTCAAATATGGATGTTTGCTGTTGTTTTAACCTGGAAACGCATGGCTGTGTACTGCTTCTGTACAGCAGGGTGCACAGCCTCCATTTAAAGAGGCGATAATGACCTACTGGTAAGACGGAGGAGGCCGCCTTCTGGTGGTATGTATTTGACTGATAACATGATTCTTCAGCTCCAAAAGGGTTGATTGATTAGTACAATCATTGGATTTGTTTAGCTCTGTTGCCGACATAACCTTCATGATATCTTTTAAATGGTCTCTAATGATCTCCTATGTGTGTGTGAAGGGAAATAAAGCTGGCAACATAAACAAACAGCTGGAAACACTGACTGAAGATAGTGGAGCAGAGAGTAAATCTGAGTAAATCTAGTTTCAGAGTAAATCTGAAACTAAATCACATAAATCACCCTTTAAAAACATGTTGAATGAATAATTAAATATTTACCTGAAAGCCATCGTGTAAAAATAAGAACTTGTGACACTTTTGAGAGGAACAAATTTTAACCAACTGTAACGTTTAGACAGTATTCTCTGACCTCCAGGTAATTTTAAGTGTATAATAAAATAAAATCTGTTTTATTTACTTAGTATTTATGGAACATTGTGTTTATTTTAGTTTTATATGCAGTCCTCGGAGAGCAAAGAATCCATATCCTGCATGTAGCATCTAAGCAGAAGTAATCTGAGTGAGCTAATGCACATCACACAGCAGAAACACAATACTCAATGAAAGAACTGCCCAGGACAGCAGAAACTCAGGTTTAAGTTTAACGCTAATCATAAATCTAAAATCCACTTTGTGGATCTACAAAACACTTGAAAGTGTTTTTGTTTTAGAGGAAGACCAATAATAGGTACAAGCCTAAAAGCAGAGTCTTTAATAAATGGACTAAAGTCATGAATGGATGACAGGCAGGAAGGTGAAGTCCAAAACCAGGGGTGGAAAAAGGAGAAAAATGAGGAAAGAAACTAAAATATACAAGAAATCTAAGAACTGTAGAACTAAAAAACAAACAAACAAACAAACAAACATGAGGAACGCAAACTGGCTTGCAAGCTTGACTGATTAAACTAACAACACAATCTGGTGAACAGAGAGGGAAAGGGAATGCATGAAACTGTCAGGAAAAGAACAAAGGCAGGAAGCAAATAGGAAGCATGAAAACCAGGGATTACAAAATAAAAGAGGAAGTTACAGAACAGAAACCCTTCACTCCTCAACACATCAGGAGCAGAAAAGCTATTTCATTTTGAATCAATCATCTGCTGCAACTAAAACGACTGCATGTGTGGCCAGTACAAAGAACAGTTTTGATGGCATCTTCAGTAACTCTGGACTGCCATCAAGGCTAATCTAAGGTTTGGTGTCTCTTTTTAGAAGCGGAGGGGCCGGGGATTTAACTACCAAGCCCCGTGATTAACAGACAATCTATTCTACAGCTGGAGCCAAAGCCACCAATAAAAAGTGGGTTCAGAGCTCGATATGAATTCAATAACTAATCCTCTCAAAACCTTCTTGAAGCAATTAACGGGTACCTTTAGTCTGATCGCTCACATGGGGAATTCAGTGTTTCATTAGCAGAATAGGCTCGTGACACTGTCGCCACTCCATTTCAATATTTAACAGATGTTCTGCTTTCACTTATTCACTAATTATTTGCAGTCAGATTAACCCTGCGCTGTCAATAAAATCCTGCACTTCCTGCAGATTTTTCACATTAAAAGCCTTGCAGGAAAAGGGAGGGGAACTCAAAGCTTTGAATGTGGAACATTTATGGAAGACATATGGCTTGACAGCAAATTTAAAGAGAAAAAAAGGAGCATCAAGTGGAGAAATAATGAAAAAAAAAGGTCTTCCGCACACAGGGAGGGCACATGTGACGTGAATCTGTTGCGGTGCTGGTGGAGGAGCAGGAAGCAGCAACTGCAAGGTAAAATCAAAGCAGATAAACACTAGAGATTCAATATTTGCTTAAAAGAAGACAAATCAGGCAATTAAAGTGAAACAAGGTCGTAATCTGCACTGTGAATGCGCAGCATACTGCACTGCATTACTAGGCTGATCTACAGCTGTAAGCCTTTAGTGAGCTTTTAACTGTGTCAAAACTCATATTTGCCCTCTCTCCTCCCTCTGCCTCACCCTTCTGCTTCCCTCTATCTTCCCTGCATCCCCACACTCAGCCTTTTCAATTCAGCTTTCCTCTCTAACAAGCACACAGGGTGAGAGTGCAGGCTGAAGTCAAGAGCGCAGCGCAAAGAGAGACATGCGGTTCAAAACCTTGTCATGACGCGCCTTCCCTCATCACGTCTTAACTCCATTTCCCTTTCAGAGTTCCCTCATCCCCTCCCTCCACTTTTCTTGAAGCGTCAATCTCTTACTCCTCCGCGACTTTCAGACATTCATGAGAGCCCGGTGAATGAAGGCGATTTCCCCCCCAATATGTCATCATCCCAATGCCTCCACTCTGCTTTGTCTTCTTCTCTCTATGCCTCTCTGAGTCGCTTGCACTTTTTCTGCCCTCTTTTTTTTCTTGTATCGCTCTCTCTCCCATCCCTTTATCACGCGCGCCTCGGTTAAATCAGATAGGCCGGATAAGTGTGGCAGCATGGTTACACAGATACCACGGGCACCAGAGAGAGCAAAAATCAATCACTTCACCCCTTCCCTTTCATCAGCTATCTTTTCCCTCTGTCTTTGTAGCCCTCCCTCCTTCAATCTTCCCGCTCTTCTGTTTCACAGCATCTTCCTCCTCGTTATCTTCTGAATACCATTCAGCATTTCCTTCCTATTTCAATATGTTGCCTTTTCCCTCCTCACCCTCTAAAAAATAAAAAATAAAAAAAATAGGATGCCCTCCCTCCCTCTGTCCCTCTCCTCCAGCACAGATGCCAACCCATCTTTCCCGCATTTCCTCCATTTGTGCTGCACGTCTCCTTCGACAGTGCAAGACTTTTTTGACTGACAGCAGCTGGCCTGTCAAAGCCAGGGAAGTCGGGGAAGAAGAGGACTGGGAAGCAAAGAGCAAGCGAGAGACACACGGAGAGGGGAGAAGCGAGGGATAGAGAAAGACATTTCTAATTCAAAGAGACGTGCAGTGTTTCCGTGGCAACTCGGTTTCTATAGAAACGGTCTTGCTAAAGATGCCATTAGTGTGAAAAAATACCTACTTACACTCCGCCGCACTGTACGCACACAAATATAGGAACATATCCGTTCCTATGTGCTTAGTCTGCATTTGAAAAGAGAGCGAGAAGGACGCACACGTGAGCGCGCTCCTGCTCGTAGTTTTACTCATGCACACACCTGAGGTCACTTATAATAGCTCAGTTACAGGCCACTTATGTTCGTAGCTCAATTACACATTTGGCCCTTTGGGAAGAGAAGTGACAAATTGTCTCGCTAATATTATTAGCTGTACTAGTCCCAATTTTGTTTTGATTTTGCTCTTCAAATCGGTTCCTTCAGATCAGGCTGAGGGGGCCACATTCTCCGTATATCATCTCATTGACGCTGACGCCCACTCGTCCTCACACATGGAGTCTACTACATGTAACTAAAATAGGCTAACTCAAACTGACAGAAGTGGACTGTATATTGAGTCCTGCCTGCTCGTCGTATGAGCTGGCGCCTATAATGAAGAGCGAGCCGTGTGTGTGTGTCCTTGTAACATCTTTGCTGTTTCGTGGCTTATGATTCAACATAATGAGGTCTCGCTACAACAGCGGAGGCAGAGTTATGTCACCGTTTCATCAGAACAAAATACCCCACCACCACACCCTTCTCTACAGCACATGAACATGGGCCTGCTGCTGTAGGACTGCAAGAAACAAATCATTTTTGAATAATCTGTTAAATATTTTCAAAATGTAATGATTAATCATATCATGTTAAAAAAAAAAAGACCCCACAAAGACTGAGACTGTCATGCAAGACTAGCATCCCAACCTGACATTTGGAAAGCTTACAAAGCAGCTACTTGCTATCGAAACATTTTATTTTTCAAGATTTATAATAAGTTTACTGTCTGATTCCTGCAAGCTCTTATTTTATACTGGATACATTCAGATTTTTCATTTAAACAAAACATATTACCTATTTAAAAGAAAGCCCACAACTCTGCTTTAATGAGACAGATGAGCATCCTTGAGCAAAACTTCAATTTTTATTTAATTCAGCTCACTGATTTCTAATAATCAAGCATAGTGTTAGCCCAGGCAGGCATCTCATATAGGGTGTGCTATTTAAGCAACTTTAGTCTCCTTACAGTTGCTGTGAATATTGAACAACTCAAATACTGTATGAAAAGGAGGAGCTGGGATAGAGGTGGGTGGCAAAGCAACTTACAGATTCAGAATATTTGGAATCAGAATCAGAACCAGAAGACATTTAGGGATTAAAAAAGCATTTGATTCTGATCTTTCTGAATCTGCAAGCTGCTTTGCAACCCACCTCTATCCCAGTTCCTCCTTTTCATGTTGTGTTTGAATTGATCAATATTAGACCATCTGCTGCAATGGGTTTCTTGTTGATCTTCTTCCACCTCGTGCCTTTCATATATGCACAAAGTATGGTGGGGAGGTCCCAGAACAGAACCATACGGGTGAAAATAAATCAACCCTGTGCAAGACCGTCTTTTGACATTTACACTACTCTACTTTACCCTCCTTAAATGCACTCACCTATTAAAGTGAGATCAAAGGAGCGCCTCCTGCTGCTCGAAAGTGTAAACACAAACTACCACAAACATAAAAAATGCACATTATGCTAACAATAAAGTCAGTCTGCATGAAAAATAATGGTGTGATTGGCCTGAAAAGTTTACTTTATTATCATTAGTTTGCATTTATTACATTTTACATATTATTTATGGGAACGTGTGAAAGGTCTCTGGTTCAAGACGAGGGGGAGAGACAAACCCGGCGTCAGGGGCTGATGCCAAGCCAAGATAAATGGGATGGCGTGTCAGGAAGAACATCCGGCACAAAATCTGTGCCAAATCAAATCATGTGGATCGCCGCGGCGACCTCTTGGGAATATGAGAGAAGCCGAAAGTACCTATGAGATTCACAGAATAACTAATAACAAAATTTTGTTAGGTATGATGTACAATATGTGTGATAACTGAAGAAGAAATGCTCCTAAACAGGCAAAAAGCTTTATTATATATGTGTTAAACCCATTAATTGGGTTTCTGATTTTCTTCCCCCTTCTGCCAAATTCCCCTTTAGACATTTTAATTTGGTAAGAGCCCATGTGAAAAGGCATGTACTGACTCTGGTTGGTCAAATTAAACTTTGATATTTGTCTTTAATATATTGATCAAATTTGACAAATTAAACCAAAATAATATTTTGTTGCACCCCTTTAGTTGAGAGAAGACAGTTTTACCTTAAGCACTGGGTGTGTGTGTGTGTGTGATTTCTGAGAGCATTTCATTTGTTAATTTTCACAATGATAAAAGAAGCTTTACACTTATTTTTGTAAGTCGACGTACAACAGGACCCTGAATGAGGAAACGCACTTCTATAATTTACCATTTATACTCGTATTTCCCTTGACATCTCGAAAATGCAAGCTGTATTGAATTTGCTTCACTTATACCCGAGCAGTGGCTTTGAAGGGCGAGAACGTAAGCTTTGAGCCGGTGCTTGCCGGGAAGCTCTGGCTTACTTTGAAGCAGAACAGAAGGAAGAAAAAAAAAAGGAAATAGGGGAAGATTAGAGGGAAGAGACGAGCAGGAGAAAGATGTGGTTTAAAGATAAAGTAGGAAAGGAGAGACAGTGAGGAATCCGCAGAAACAATAGGGAAAAAATGAGAAAAACAGTGAACACACAGAAACAGGCAGAATTTATATACAGTAAAGCTACACATTCTGGGATTTGGCACTCCCCGGCAGTGCTTGCTGAATGAACTGGACTGTGTGTGAGATAACACTCTGCAGGGTCTAACAGCTGCACTGTCACATTCCCTCTTCACCTTGGTATCATCAGCCTCAGAGTGAGCATACTCACAGAAAAACCCAGCTCGTGACAACTACTGATCTCTCCAAAGGTGCTCTGTGGTAGTGCATCAGCTAAGATTTCACAATCACACTGTTAGCAATAAAGTATCCTGTATCTGCAGTGGTAGAGACTTACATGACGCTTTCTGTGTGCTTGCATTTCACATCCCTTGTACTAAATATAGAACGCAGCCCCCAGGGCTGAGAACCACTGATATTTAATACAGGAGTTATTGTACTGTAGAGTCATTGTATTACTCTGTCACTGTCATTGTTTGGCTGTCTCAGCAACAGTTTGCAGGCCCGGTCCTCTGCAGAGTGACAGTTTGATGGCTCTGCAGCCGGCAACAACCTGAAGCTACCTGAAGCACAGTGTGCACACTCCACTGTATGTTTTCCATCTGAGGCAAATTAAGCAAAACGAGGCTTCAAATGCACACTAACAGCCGATGTTGCTGTAAGCCGCAGCAGGAGGCCCGAGTGCAGCGTAGCGTAAGTGTTGAGATTCAGGCCAAAGCTGATTGAGATAAGTGCCAGCAAAGGTGCCACTCACTGGGTGTCACTCTCACCACAGATAAAGACCACTGAGCCGGATGTGTCAGTCTCTCCTACTGGAGAGACTCGCCAGCTGTCACCAACAGATATTACTCGCCGCTCTCCATCACTAGCATGCTCGCAGTCCGTGGCAAACAAACACTCGGCTGGGGAAGATATGCATGTAGCAAACATGTTTCTGCCTTCAGACAATGCTGAGAGCACATTTTCATTGTTTAAAAAAGGCATCAGTGTTTCTACTGTGCAAATACACTCAACGTAAGACAGGATTACATAATTGGAAGCTGCTCAGGTGGCGAAGTGAGTGGGCCGGCCATTAATTGAAGGATTGGGGATTTGATTCCAGATTCTCCCTAACCTCACATCCGAGTGTCCCAGAGTAACACATTCAACCTAAAATGACTCCTGAAAGAAGAGATGCAATGGGCTTAAGATGTGTTTTTCCAATGCATGACAACAGCATGGATTGGAAACAACAGTTTGTTGCTATGGACTCCGTCAAAATCCACACTGGATCCTGTGTCTTTGGGGATCTGGTGTAAAGTGCATGCATGTAAAACAATCTCTCAACAGCTTTAGTGCTTCATCGTTGATTGCCTAGGACTAGTTTGACTAAAACACCGCTACATGGTCAATTATAGGTTTTTGCAAACCCACAGTTACAGACATACAAGCAGGTTCCACTTAAAAAAAAAAAAGAAGTTTTCTTTCTGTATTTTGTACTTCTTGTGTTTTCACTCAACTTTTTCTTTTCTTGCTGAAACTGACAAAATGCATCATAATAGGATGACGGTAAATTGCACTTATAGACAGCGTGGAGCAGCACATTGTGGAATTTCGTTGATACGAGAACAAAACTTCAATCCTGCACCAAAATGTCTCTTCCCGCTGCTGCCATGCCGCCGCTCTCTCTTCGCTTATCTCAATCCCAACAAATGGAGGTTCGCTGATGAATGTAAATGACTGCACTCCCCTGTTCCCTGCAATTAGAACAAACTCAACCTTCCTGCCTGTTTGGGATTAAATACCCACAAGTCAGCCAGCTCTCTCTGTATTTAAGAGACCTTGCTCAGCCTGATGCAAAAGCATGAAAACCACCAGAGTTTTTGTGACAGTTTTTTTTTAAGCTCTGGCTCTTATCTTTATATCTTTTATCTCTCGTCGACTATATCTCTCTGTATTCCCTAAACATAACAAACAGTACCACGATGAAGGTCAGTTTCATGAGCAATGGCATCGGGAGATTGCACTAATATCCACAGAAAATACAAATTCGACATAGTGTGAGTTTTTGGGGTTTAACAAGGCTTTGGGATCTGAATGGTGTGGAGTTTTGTTAGTGTTCTGTATTGTAAAACTACAGGATTATTATGCAAGATGATTTAATGTAGGCAGGCTTTACTCCATGAAAGTCCATGATTACTTGCCATAACTGAGGCATCTGTCAGCATTAATATGTTCAATCCCACAGGCAACAACTTGATGTTCAGATTTGTAACTAACCAGACAGCAGCTGTGATTGGCACACAAACAGAAAACACAGAAAGCAACAGGATGGTTCGTCACTCAATCTGATCACTGCTTTTTTCTTAAAGGTCACGGGAACCAATTCTTTGTCAGTTGGTGATCACAACAAGTCCTCTAAACTTTAAAAAAAAAAAATGCTTGTTGCTGTTCCTAAAACAACACATCTGAGCTTTTCCTAATCTGACGTCCCCGTCGACAAAAAGATATCCGAGTGCTTTCCAAGAGAAATGACTCATGCAGTAAAACCAGGTTCTTATTTTTAACCGCACCATAATTTTTAACATTGCCTAAAAATCAACATTTTCACAGTAACAATATAAAAACTATGAGGTATAATGCAAGCTAAAAACCCAGCAACCAGTCCCCCAATGCACTGTGGGAGCGTCGAGTTGACTTAAAGTCTGAGCTACTTTATGTCAATCAAGGGTTTCTTTCTCCTCTGAACTATTTTCAGAAACATGTTTGTATGAACTCATGCACTGAATTTAAAAGATGGGATAGCTTTTAGTTGACACCCTGCTCGGTGTTTATGACATATATCTTTATGACATATTCAACAAGAACTGGAAGCATTCCTCAGAGACTTTGGCCCATATTGACATGATAACACAGAAGGACATCCATGATGTGCATCTCCGGCTCCACCGCATCCCAAAGGTGCTCTATTGGATTGAAGTCCAGTGACTGTGGAGGTCATTTGAGTGAAGTGAATTCACTGACACCAAGAAACTAGTTTGAGATTAAGCTTTCTAAGATCCTGTAAGTAGCAGAGGATGGGTACACTGTGGTCATAAAAGGGATGGACATGTTCAGAAATAATACTGAGGTGGGCTGTGGTGTTTAAAACAATGCTGTTAATGGGCTAAGGAAGGATAAGAAAATATCCTCCAAACAATTAAACCACCGCCAACCAAAACAGTTGATACACGGTAGGGTGGATCTATGATTTCATGTTGTTTACACCAGGTTCTGACCCAACTGTTGTGCTCTCCTGCTGCTCTAGCTGTCTGCTTCAAGGTGCAGAGATGCTCTTCTGCTAACTAGGTTGTAGCGAGTGTTTATTTAAGTTACATTTTCTTTCCTATCAGGTCAAAATAGGCAATTCTCCTGTGACCTTTGATATCAACTAGGCATTTTCTCCCCGAGAAGTTCCACTCACTGGATATTTTCTCTTTTTTGGACAATTCTCAACCTAGACATGGTTGTGTGAAAAAAATCAAATCTCATAGATCAGTAGTTTCTGAAACACTCAGACCAACCATTCCGACAATAACAATCATGTCACAATCGAAATGGCTTAACTCCCCTTTCTTCCCCATTCTGGTGCTCAGTTTGAACTCCAGCAGGTCAGCTTCACCTGCTGAAGTTCAGAAATGCTTAAATTCACAGAGTTGCTGCCATGTGATTGGCTGATAAGATATTTTCAGCAGTACACTTGTACACCTGTAGCTGAACAGGTGCACTTAACAAGTGGCTGGTGAGTGCTAATCAATACTGACATTTAAAAACAAAATAAATGGAGACAGTTTTCTTAAGGAGAAAAAGTCATGTTGATCAATATGTGTTAACATAACTGGTCTCAAACTGTTTGGTTGGAGAGGCGCTTGAAATATAATATCTAGCTGATGGTGTCATGAAAGGCTAATCTGATTCCATTTAAATCATATTCCATCTTTAGTTAATAATATTAGCCGGGTAATTAGGCCTCATTTATTGGAATGCTAAAAAGCTGGATAGTTACTGCTGGCAGGGAGAAGCCAAGTGAGGCTCCCAAAGCCTTCTGACAACCTGTTGTAACCAAGTGCAATGCAGAGAAGTCTCCTGTGATCTCGAAAATTACTCATACTGTCCACGCACAGCGCAGCGGCTGATAAAACGAACTCATTAAACGGGAAGAAAGACAAGGAGGGAGAGAAAGAGAAAGCGAGAGGAAAAGGGGGATTTGCAGCTCATTTGAAGGGCACAATTAAAATGTAGAAATTTATCAAGAAAAACTTAGAGTAGAGAACAAGCTCATTGTGTGTGCGCGGCCTGATATCACAGGACAGTGAGTGTGGGACCACATTCGTAAACAGTCTGTGGTATGTTGTTTCAAAGACCCCCGTACAGAAGACGAAGATGAGGAGATGAAACGGGATGAGGAAGCGATGGGATAAAACACTTTAGCCGCACACCGCCTTTTACCTGAACCTCGATGCCCGCGGTCCCTTGTTTGTGTTAGAGAGAAAGTGCTTGAAGCGGTATGAGTAAATCTGTCTCATCCTGGGAGCGCTTTGAAAACAATCTAAGTGGCCCAC